>NC_092874.1:350889319-351520569 GCF_028372415.1 Notamacropus eugenii | reverse complement strand
TTTATAATCTCACTTATTTTGGATGCTAGTTTTCTATTAACTTTTATCTCTGTCATTTCTGGTCGAAAGACATTCATCTTGGCAAAGAAAATAAGGGGAAGAGTGGTGAAATAGGAGCAGTTCTGCCTTTTTTTCCATCATCTTTTATCATTTTCTCTGTCTCAAACAACAGCCCTATTGCCTCTTTAATGTTCCCCTTTTCACCAATTAGCTTACCTTATCAGCCTCAGTCCATTATGGGGTTTAGTACTTTTAATACTATTATTACAGGTCTTTGCCATATTTCAGAGTTAAAAATTTAGGAAGACTTTTCCCTAAGGTTTTTGTACATGTTCCCTAACTGAGGGCCATGAAGCATTAGAGACCGTTGGGGGAGGGAGAGCATCTTCCCCAGAGCCCATCCACCAAGGATCCCACCCCTCTTCCATTGAGCACTGCATTTGATCAGAGCAGGGGCCTGTGCCATATAGAATGCCTGAGTTATAGTGACACATAGGATGTCCTTGAGTCTCTGTATCCTCAACTGATACCCAATTAATATGAATTTTCCCAAGTACCTCATGACCCAAGATGGAGCTCTAGGATCGGGTAATTCAGATTTATTTGAATGAGGGGTGCTAACCCTGAAAGCAAGTCATCTTTCTCTCCCTCCAGCTCTGCCTCCACCCCAGAGAAATTTGTAAAATAAAGCTTAGGGATGTCTCATGTCTAGGGTCTTCCCAAAATGTGATTAATTTTCTAGAAAAAAAAAATTCTCAGTGTTAGACAATAAGCATTTGTCAGATGCCTACTTTGGGCTCAGTACTATGCTAAATGCTTAAATACAAAGAAATGCAAAAGTCAGTCCCTACTCTCAAGTAACTCACAGTCTAATGGGAAACACAACCATTAAAAAGAACAATGTATAAACAGGATATATAGAGGATAAATTAGAGGTGACAGAGGAAAGGGTTAAGCTGTGACCTGAAGGAAGTCAGGGAAGCCAGGAGGCAGAGATGAAAAGACAAGAATTCTAGACATGGGGAACAGTGAATTAAAAAGCCCAGAATCTAGAAATGGGGTATCTTGTGCAAGGAAAGGCACAAAAAGACAAGTGTCACTAGATAACAGAGGCTGAGGAAGTAAGATGTCAGAAAAGTTCAAGATAGGAGTAGGGCAGGTTATGAAAGACTTTAAAAGGCAAACAAAAGATTTTGTGTTTGATCCCGGAGGTGATTGGGAGCTACTGGAGTTTAACGAATGGGGAGGAGGAGTGGCATGGTCAGACCTGTACTTCAGGAAGATTTGCCTGCAGTGGAGGAGATTCGAGAGGTGACTGTAAAAATCCAGGTGTGAGATGGTAGTGTCAGAGGAGAGAAGGGGGCATATAGGAGAGATGTTATAAAAGTAAAATTGACAGACCTTGGTAATGTAGATGGAAAGGAGTGGCATGAGAGGGTGGGTAGACACCTAGGTTGCAAATCTCAATAATCAGGAGGATGGTAGTATCCCCAACAGCAATAGGGAAATGGGGAAGGAAGGGAATATGCATTTAGAGAGTGCTTAATGGGGGCAGCTAGGTGGCACAGTGAATAGAGGGCCATTCCTGGAGTCAGGAAGACTGACCTTCCTGAGTTCACATCTGGTCTCAGGCACTTATTAGCTGTGTGACTCTGGGTAAGTCAACTAGCCTATTTGGCTCAGTTTCCTCACCTGTAAGATGAACTGGACAAGGAAATGGCAAAACACTCCAGTATCTTTGCCAAGAAAACCCCAAATACGGTCACGAAGTGTTGGATACAACCAAAACGACTCACAATAACAATAATGCCTACTATGTTCGGGGCACTGTGGTAAGAGGAGGGAAAGATAACAAGTTCAGTTTTTGACATGCTGAGTTTAAGATATCTATAGGGCATCCAGTTTGAGATACCCAATGGGGAGTGGGAGATGTGAATGTGGAGGTTAGAAAAGATAGTAGGTCAAGAAAAGTAGATCTGAGAACCATCAGCAGAGAGATGATATTTGAATACTTGAGAGCTGATGAGATCAGAATATGAATAGTAGAGAGGAAGAAGAGAAGAGGGTCTTGGGGAGAGTCCAAGGGAAAACCTATGATTAGTGAGAATAACCTGGGTTAGGGTTAGGGTGAGAAGAACCAGATGGAGTAGTGTCTCAGAAACCAAGAGAGAAGCGTTATCGAGAAGAGGGTAGTTGACAATATCAAAGACTATAGAGAAGTCAAGAAGAAAAAGGAATGGGAAACAGTCATTAGATTTGGCAATTAAGAGGTCATTGGTAACTTTGGAAAGAGAAGTTTTAGTTGAATGAAGACGTCCGAAATCCAACTGTAAAGAGTTAAGACAGTTAAGAAAGGAAATAGAGGCATCCATTATAGATGACTCTTAAGAAGTTTAGCTGCAAAACGAAGAAAATGTATGGAATGATAGTAGGGGTGGATGGATCAAGACAGGGGGATGATATATGGGGCAAGTTGCTTTGACAAGGAAAAGGGTCGACTCTTCATGTGAGACAAGGTAAAGAAGGAGATAGTGGCAGAAGGCATCTAGTTGATGTGTGATGAGGAGGAGAGACAAAAGGGAGGGCTTGGCAAATGGCCTCAGTTTTTTCAGCGAAATATGGGGCAAAGTTTTCAACTGAGTATTGGTAGCCATGGGAGATTTGAGGAGGGATAAACAGTCTGGAAAAGCGATGTGGTGAGTGGGATAATGAGTGGATTAGGGAGAAGTAAAAGAATTGCTCAGCAGCAGTTGACATTATGTAATATAAATTTGTAGTAGACCCAGTCAGAACAGTTTCATGATTTTCTCCACCATCAGCAACGCATATATAGGTGCAAAGGCTGTGGATGGTGTGATTGATCCAAATCTGAGGCTTATCATCATGTGTGTTCTTTGCCTACTTTGCACAGAAAGGCAGTGTGGTGTGATGTACAGAGAGGTGGATGGAAAGCTGAAGGCCCTGGGTTTGCATTCTGGCTCTGTCACCTTCCACCTTTCTCATCAACCCTCTGGAATTCAGTTTCTTCATATATCAGATTGGTTAAATAGGGAAGGACCTTGCTAATTTGAACCTTTGATCCTTCATCTGAGTTAGGACTAAAGAGATGAGTAAAATTTTAACAGGTAGAGATCTAGAAGATGGGGGGTAAGGGGCAATGTGGAACATTGTGGCTATAGGGGCAGGAGAGGGAAGCAGGGGTGGGAGATGGGGGGAAAAGTAAGGTGAATCCCAGAACAGCTAAATAGTACAATTTGGCAGTAACAGAGTACCTGAAGAAAAATGGCAGGGAGTGAGACTGAAAAAGTTATAGCAGGAAGAGTCCTTATTTTAAGAGGAACCAGAAAATGATGCCCAAGATAAGAAAAAAAAAAGTCTAGTTTGTGGCAGAGACAGGCCTCAAACTCATGTCTTTTTCCAAGTTCGGGGTTCTTTCTATTACTCCAAAGCTGCTATAGATATTATCTTTAACCCGCATTCATATTTATGAACTGTGACTACTTTCCCACTGAACAAAGTTCTAATTCCTTAGGGTGTGATTCAGTGATTTACCCTGCTTGTCTCCTGCTTCCCATTTTATATTTAGCAACTTATCCCCTCTGAGCTTCAGTTTCTTCTTTAAAATAAGTTGGTTAGACAAATGATTTATAATGGATTTAATCTTTTCAGCCTTATTTTTTCACCCTGGAACACCCCTTCACCAAGTTGACCTCCTTCTCCCAGTGGGGCATTCATCTAGGGTTATCCAAGCCAATGAATGGTTATTCCCCTCCTGGCTCCACTTTTCACTTTCCAGACTTCAACACTATGCCCCTGTCTGTATACCTTCTTTCACCCCACCCCCACTTTCCAGCTCCTTTTTGTGGGTTGTCTTCCACCCAGGAAGTGTAAGCTTCTTGAGGGCAGGACCTGTCTTTATTGTGGCTTGTCTTGCATTTGGCTTGCTTCATTTGTCTATGCCTGGCATATATTATTAGCGAATACTTTTTTCCCCACCTTAAATACATACATACATACATACATATATATGTATATATGTAGTGTAGTGTGTGTGTATGTGTGTATATATGTGTTTATATGAATGTATATGCACATACACATATATACATTATATATACACATATAATACATGCATATATATGTATGTAATAGTATGTATATGTACTGAATACGTGCATGTACTGTTAACTGTTTTAGCACTCAGCTGTTCCTTTCCCATCTGCCTCCCTTTGCTCATACTACCTGTGCCCATCAAATCATCATCCTCTATATCTCACCCCCCATCTGTTGAAAACCTGCCCATCCTTTAAGTCAAATGCTATTTATGAAGGATCATAGATTTAAATTTCTGAAGTCTTTTCTGGATAAAATCCAAACAAATCCCTTATTTTACTGATAAGGAGACAGATACTCTGAGACTAAATGACTGTCCCTACATAAAAAGGGTTTTAAGCAACAGACCATAACCCCTCAGGTCTTTGAATTCCAAATCCAGTTATATTCTGCTATAAATCCTAGGATGGTACATTTACTTCTTTGCGAATTATAGATATGTGACATAAATGGGGCTGCCACCCTAAAATGAACACTGGTTGGATGAGCATGTGGTAGTGTGAATTTTAAAATATATATACCTGCAATTAGAAGAGAGGAAGTGATTGCCCAGGGAGCAGTTTTAATCACTTCCCATCCCTCTCCACTAACCCCACTCCATCCCTCCTGGAGCTTGTTGATACTGAAGAGGGCTTTTCTATACCCTCCAAGTGAAACAAATAGTAGCATTATCTGGTGGTGGTATTGTCCTTATGTCTAGCTAGGGACTTGCTGAGAGACTGAACCCATATATGATACCAGAAATAGATACTACTGATGTCCTTCGGTAATTTGCAAGGCAACACAGCATGAATATTGAGCTGATATAATCCATGAGCAAACCCAATGAGTTCTTGTGAATGGGTATCCATTTGTGATGAGCGCACATCTGTACAGAAGCCCTTTGTGTTCATCTGTGACAAGTCTGACACTCCATGACGGTTATTTTCCTGAGCACTTTGGAAGAAGTGATTGATGGTAAGCAGAAGCCTGAGCTACCTGTGACCAAGAGTCAGGCATGTGGGACTATGGCATTTTGGCGTGATCACTGTAGGGGGTTTTTTTCTGTTTGTACTTTGACTTTTTTAAACTTGACCCTGTAATAGTTGTTGGTTTCAGTGAACTATTTTGCTTTTGCTATGTGTGGTTTGTTATTTTTAATGACTGTATCTCAAAGGGAAGAGTTGTTAAAAGGTCACCACTAAGCTGAGTAGTTTACCCCAAATAGGAATCCTAAACGGTCTCTCAGGGGGAGCCACTCACATCTCTATTACACATAATTTAGTTGGACATAATCCAGTCAAAATGCACTTACTTCATTACATTACACTGATATTCCAACAAAATATATTGCAAAGATCTATGACCTTTATTATATCTATGACCTATAGGTCATCTAGTCTGACCTCCTCACATAGCATTATTTTCTCCAGCATCTACTTATAACTGTTCAAGAATGACTCTTTGGAGGAAACTGGAATGTTTAGAATCATAGAATATTAGAGGTATAGATCACCTCATTACATAACCTTTGTTTGATGGATAAGGTAATTGAGACCAAGAAAGATAAAGTGACTGTTAATAGCCAATTAGTAGCAAAATTGAGACCAGAACCCAAGTCATATAAAACCCAGGTCAGTGTTTTTTGTTTCCAGTACACTAAGATGAATCACTTTCACTTTGTTAGTACTTTTAATTTTCAAAGTGTAGCATTTTCACATTTATATTTTCTCTCTACTCTTACAAGAAACCTAAGAAGACTGTACAATAAGTAGAATTTCTTATTTTGTAGATAGAAAAGCTCAGACAAAAAAAGCTAAGAGGACACACTTAAAGTCATGTGGTTAATGAAGGAGGCATAGGAGAAGTCCTAAAGGTAGGAACCTAAGGCAATTACCTAAGGCTAATTGAAGAGCGGCTAGATGGGGCAGTGGCTAGATCCCTTAGCCTGGAGGCAAGAGGAACCGAGCTTTAATCTGGGCTCAGACACATCCTAGCTGGACAAGTTGTTTTTTGACTTCTGTTTGCCTCAGTTTCTTTAGCTGTAAAATGAGGATAATTAAAGTACCTACCTCACAGGGTTATTGTGAGGATCAAATGAGATATTTGTAAAGCAAAGTGCCTGGAACTTAATAAATGCTCATTCCCTTCCCCTCACTTCCCTTCTTATCGAATTAAATCCCATTGACTAAAAACATTGAAAAGGTGGTCAAGGTGACCTGGTCTCACATTTGTGGTTCTGACTGGTCTCTCTGCCTAAAATTTCTACCTTTTCCATGTGTGAGCTCAAGCAAGATGGGGTTTTTGTTGATGGAGTACAGGCTCCCTCCCCCCCCCCCCAATCCCCCATGCTAAATTGTAAACATCTAAAGGATGAATCAATCTCCTTTGCACTCTGGTATTCACCAATTAGGTGCTGGTTCATGAGGCTTTGGTGCCTTCTGGCTCTGAGCCTATTGGTTGAAAGTGTATACATAGTCTAAGGTGAGATATTGCCATATTGCCTGGGGGCTGTTCCCTCCCCTCCCCCTCAAGGTGAATCACTAATCAAGGCTTGGAGAGGAGACCTCTGGTATCAACACTGGACTACAATAAACTACTAAAGAAAAGTTTGGACCTTAGTGAGACTGGGATAGTTATCTACTATTTTCTAGCTATTGTATTATTTTGCTGTACCCAAAGCCCGGGCCAGAATGGCCCTACCCCATGTAAGTCTGGGGGAGGACGAGATGCCCCAGAGTTGGGGTGGTGCATGCCAGAGATGGAAGCTGGGGCCTGCTGTGCCTGGACTGAGGCAGGAGCAGGAAGAGCTTGGAATGGAGCAGTCCTTTCATGGAGCAGGAGTAGAGAGCTGCCTGCATGTGAACCCTGCCAGGAGCTGGGACTGGTCAGCCCACAGACCTATAGTAGAAGGAACCCTGGAGCCCAGCACTCAGTCTCAGGTCAAGATGAAAACTTTGCAGCAAGGCAGAATCAGTGAGTGTGCTTTCCTGCCACGTCCCCATGAGATCATTTGGGACCTGGGAGGTGAAGCTGTCTATGGTGGGAGGGGGGAAAGTGCCATAACCCCTGGGCACTCACCCTGTTGTCTTTATTGCCCAGCTGCCCCTGAAGACTTGGAAGCTGGGGCTGGAGCAGTATTAGGACTTGGACTGTTTGACTCACTACAGCATGTGGGCACCTGAGAGTGCCAGGTGGGAGCTTGCAACAGCATCGTGGGGAGGACACACCCTCCAAGAGGACTTCACTTGGACACTGTGTTTGAACTGAAGGGATTATAACCTACTGTGACCCAGGGGTAGAGCAGGTTGTGTGTTCTCTGCTACCTCTGGGAATATGCTGTGTTAAGGGAAGACTCTGGCCTGGGATCCCCTGATTACATAAACAAGTATTTTGGGACAGCACCTGGATGAGGAGGAGCTGGTTGCTCACTCCTCAAAGATTTTGAACCCCCAAGAATGTATAAAGTGGGGAATGTATGTTGTTATTTTATATACTTTTATATCTCTTTGAGGTCATGTGGCCACCCTGGTAATAAGCTGTTATGTTGTTATAAATTCGGAATGTTTTAGTTTCTGGGCTCAAGGTTTAGTTTTGAACAGAGTGCTTATACTGTGTGATCCAACCCCTAAAATATATCACAGCAGCAGCCCTCAAGCATGCTGCCTTGATTGGTGTTACACCATGTCACCCTCTATACCTGCTTAAAGTGATGGTCCCAAAAGGCAAGTTTGAACATGCCATCCCCTGGTAGACCATAAGTGGCACCATGATGCACAGATCCCCTGGTAGACCATAAGTGACACCATGATGCACAGATCCCCTGGTAGACCATAAGTGACACCATGATGCACAGATCCCTTGGTAGACCATAAGTGGCACCATGATGCACAGATCCCTTGGTAGACCATAAGTAGCACCCTAGTACATGGAGAACTGTCAATCCTGCTGCTTTGTAACTAACTCTGGACAGTGATTTTGCTATAAAGAAATCAATTAGGGTAACACTATGACTTCTTGTGCATCAGTACAGAATTTAAAGTCTTTACAAATTATGTCATTGTCTCAGTAACAAAATCCACATAGATATCTGTCCTTACCAAACTGCTCTTCAATTAGTCTTAGAGAATTGCCTTAAGTACCAATTGACTTGCTCAGGGTAACTCAGTCAGTATGAGGCAAAAGCAGCACATAATCCCAGGATTTCCTATCTCTGAGGCCAGATTTCGATCCATTATGCTACAGTTCCTTAATTGTGCTTCTAGAGGTGAAATTCTTGGACTTTCTAGCACAAAATAAATCAAGGTTAAACCATGTAACAAGAATGTTTTCCTTTTTAATATATGTAAGTTGGAGGATTATAGTTGGTAAAATGCCCTTGTAATTCCTACAGTATTACTCTGGTAATCTGAGGGACAGCTTCCTGGAAACTCAAGTCCTTAGGTAGGAAACAATTACAAAGGCATTGTGGATTCATAGACAAAAATGAAGCAGTAAATGCTGTGCATTCCCACTCCCACTGTTAAAATATATCTTCAGAGGTCTGGCTACAACCTATCAGGATTCTAGAGGGACCCTAAGAGATCCTGGGGTTTTCTTTGATGCTCTAAGTTCAAGCCCTCACCCACTGTATTGTGTTCCCCAATATCAGTTGCCTGTTTATTGCTTTAATATCATATAAATGGTGCCCATTAATATCTCCTCAATATTATTGACACCTTTGATTAGCACCCAATTAATTACTTAACCAGGGGTAGCTAGGTGGTACAACAGATAGAGTGCAGGACCTGGAGTCAGGAAGATTCATCTTCCTGAGTTCAAATGTGACCTCAGATACTTACTAGCTATGTGACCCTGGGCAAGTCATTTAACCCTGGTTGCCTCAGTTTCCTCATCTGTAAAATGAACTGGAAAAGGAAATTGTAAGCCATTCCAGTATCTTTGTCAAGAAAACCCTCAAATGGGGTCACAAAGTCAGGCACAACTGAAACAACTAAACAACAATAGCAAATCATTTAACCAATTAACATACAAATTAGCTTGTACAAAGGGATATTTACTGAAAAGATTTAGAAGTTACAAAGCATTCCTCCCTGTCCCTCCCATATAGAGGCACTTTCTCCTCTGTATTAACTCAGTCCCAAGGGAGAGTAAGCCCAAACATAAAGTGGCAGCCACAAAGCATTCTCCCCAGCAACTTCACCTCCACATGCAGGAAGCTGATGGCTGAATCTTGGCTTCCTTTGATCCACAACTACTCTGGGTCCAGCAGGTTCTTCCTCACCTGGCCTGGCTACTGGCAAATTGAACCTTTTTCTATTCCTTCAACCTCTCAAAGTCTCCCAAGGCCCCTTCCTCTGTCAAAGAAAGAAGACACAAATGAACCAGTCTCATCCTAGACACAGGCTTACCACATGTAAGGCCGCATGCTCATCTCATTTATGGAGATTCTCCAGGGAAGAGAAGGTCCACACCCTCTTCCTCACACATAGACCTTCAACAGCTTTTCCTTTGAAGGCAATCATGAAGGAATGGTTGGAGCCCTTTCTATGCACATCTAGCTCCAGATCAGCAGTCAACCTATAATGATTTTGATGTATCTTAAGTGGAGAGAAAACAGCCAATTCATACTTGTCCATCCTAGAGTAGAGAGCAGAGCCCTTCATTACACGTGCCTGGAAGGAGTTTCAGATACCCACATGAACCACTGAAGAAGACAGAACACTTGCTCTTGAAAACTGTGTTCTTGTCACCCCTCTGTTACGTATACAAAATCAAAACAGTATAATTTGGGGAGTTATGGGGAGAGAGAAAACAACTAGGGAAATGCCCCTTATTAGAGGTGACCCAGCTGAGTCTTGAAGAAATCTAGGGGTTCCAAAAGGCAGAGATGAGGAGGGAGATCATTTCAGGCACAGAGAGGAGCCAAGAGATGGAAATGTCTTATACAGAGAAAAAACAAGTAAGCCAGGCTGACTGGAATAAGGGGGAGGGGTAACATGTGACCATCCTTTTTGCCTCAGTTTCCTCATGTGCAAAATGAATCAGAGAAGGAAATGACCAACCACTCCAGATCTTTTCCAAGAAAAGTTCAACTGGGGTCACAAAGAGTCTTACGTGACTGAAACAACTAAACAATAACAAATTATTTAATTTAAAACAATTTTTTTTAAATTCTAAATTTTTTTAAATTAAAAAATTTTTTAAAATTCTAAATAGATTTTTTATCTTGTCTTAGGGAGCCACTTTAGGTTCTTAAGCAGGGGATGCCATGGTCAAACCTGTAATTTAGGAGCATCACTTTAGCAGCTGTGTGGAGAGTGGAATGGACTGGGTGGAGAGTTAGGCAGGGAGACCAAGGCAAGAGGTGATGGGGGACAGAATTAAGCAGGATGTCAGCCTTCAAGAATGAAGAGAAGGGAATGAATTTGAGAGATGCTGTAGAACTAAGAAGCATGTCAGACAAACACTGGCAACTGTGTAGAAATAGGAAGTGAAGAGTCAGGAATAACTTGTAGGTTGTGAGCCTGGCTATTAAAGGATTTGTGACGCCTTTATCAGATGTAGGGAACCTTAACTGCAGGATCTCAGAAATGGAAAGGACCTTAGAGAACTTCTAGTTCAATTCACAAACTGCCAGGATCCCTGACTAGTCTCTAGTTCAAAACTTCCAGTAAAAGAGAAGCTGGAAACCCCATTCCACCTCTCATCAGCTCTAATTTTTAAGAAGTTTTCATGACATTTAGCAAAAATCTGTCTTTCCTCTCCTAGAAGTTTCTCCCATTCTTCTCTCTTCCAAATGGCATCCCTCCATGTGCTTGATGACAGCCACCCTATCCCTTCTAATTTTGCCCCTGTCCAGGCTGGACATCCCTCATTCCTTCAGTCAGTTCTCATGTGTTGTGATCATACCATCTTGGTCACCTTTGTCTTCAGCTTGTCAAAGGCCTTCCTTAGATCCAAATGTTACCCCAGACATTACCTGACCAGGGCAAAATAAAAGCATACTATCAGCACATTCATTCTGCATGTTTTCCAGATATAAAAAGGCAGCCATGTCCAATGATGAGCTTAGCTAACTTTGGACAGACTAAACTGGCTCTAAACTAAACTAAACTAAACAGACACAATTCATTACCATACTGGAAGTCTTTCCATCTCACTATGATCTCCCAGACCTTGTTCTTCACTGGCAATATTTAAGATGTACTATATCTTTTATAATTATATATATTATACATATATATGATATATTTATAATAATAAGGGTTATTTTCATACTACAATGAGAAATAAAAGTGGAATTCTTACTCAGGAAGATTATTTCTGTAGGTGATCAGTTTCTAATAGCAGGAACCTTTTTGTTTATCAGCTTCTTACAGACCTTAACTAGGGTTGTCCTTACACAGCATACACAGCCTACCACTAGGCCCATACTCAAAATCTTTGCTGCCCAGTAGGACTAGCTGTCATAATGCCTATTTTTTGTTCTTTACATTTTTATTTTATTTCCCACTCACTCCACTACATTTTAAACTCTTAAGGGCAGAAACTGGGTCTTATTTCATCTTTGTGTACCCAGGCCCTAGTCCACTGTTTCAGTACTTCATCAGAAGTAGCTCAATAGATCCAGGAGCTCATTAGCATCAATATTTTCTCCACTATTGTACTTACTTAACTCATTCATGTATACTGATCCTGCACAACTTTTGCCCACTCCTTTCTATGAATAGTTTTTAGGGGATCCTCCATAAACAACTGAGCCTTTCCTTTGGTTGCTTTAATATTGTGTGCATAGCGGCGCATCACTCTGATTGGCTATACACCAGCCCTCACATTTGCTTCTTTCTCATTTATATGTGTAATTGATGTCCTTCATGCCACTTTTCTAGTAGGAGCTATGTTTGGTATTATGCAGCATTCTGCTTATCTCTAGCAACCTTGTGTTTTTCAATTGCCTTTTGCATCACCACCATTTGCAAGGATGATTCTTCTGTCACTGTGATGTTCAGTATTTCACATCTATAGGATATCCCTGGGAAAATATGGATGTTAAAAAGATGCACTTTTTCAATAGGAAGCATTTCAAGATCATTAGGAGAGCTGCACAGCTCCCAAATTGACCAATGGTCAAAGGATATGAACAAAAAACTTTCAGCAGAAAAAATTAAAGTTATCCATAGTCATATAAAAATGCTCTAAATCATTAATAATTAGAGAAAGACAAGTTAAAACAACTCTGAGACTCCACTTCATACTTATCAGATTGGCTAATATGATAGAAAAGGAAAATGACAAATGCTAGAAGGGATACGGAAAAACAGGTACACTGTTGGTGGAATTATGAACTGGTCTAACCATTCTGGTTTGGAACAATGCCTAAAAGGCATATTCTTTGACCCACTAATACCACCACAAGGTCTGTACTCCAAAGAGATCAAAAAAAAATAAAAAAGACATATTTATACAAAAATATAGCCTTTTTGTGGTAACAAAAAATTCGAAACTGGGGGGATACCCATTAAATGGGGAATGACTGAAAAAATTGTGGTATGTGATTGTAATGGTATGCTATTGGAGTATAAGGAATGACCTGGGAAGACTTATATGAGCTGATGTAAAAGGAAGTGAACAGTACTAGGAAAACACTGTATACCCTAATAGTGATATTGTAATGGCAATCAACTGTGAAAAACAACTACTCTGATGTTGCAGACTACTCCTATCTACTATACATCTCGCATTGTCTTCTCTGTGATAGTCATTTTCTGTTTTTTGAGGCTATTATAACTCATGATTTGCTGCCATAAAATAGAATGTTGATATTAAAAATATGGCACCCCTTTCTAGGACAAGTTCAGCCCTTTCATTTCCTGAAGGCAAGCGAGGCTGCTTTCGCTTTCTTATTGAACTTTGGATGCAGCTCATTCTCCGGTGTTACTGTCTATTTCAGTAAATATAAATAGGTATAAGTTTTCTCATGTCCATGATAATATGGTTTTAGAAATGAGCTAAACACATTAATCTCCTAGTTCATATTCAAGTTTGGGATAAATGAGGCACTTTTAAATTAACAAAAAAGAAGTTTACTTTGAAGTAACAGAAAAACAATGAAGCAAAATTGTAGTGTCACTTATCTTCAGCTTTGTTATACTTGGTCTCCCTCACCTTTTTATGGAAATATGTCTGGTCTGTAGGAACAGATCCCACATAGATAAAACTTCTTATGCTTTTAGATGAGTGGGAAGCTGCATTAGCGAAGTAGGGGACAATCAAAGTTTTCTTGGGAAAACTTTGTCTCCTTTTTTTAATTAATATAATTTATTTTCATCATTATTTTCATTATTTATTTTCATCATACACTTCCACAAGATTTTAAATTCCAAATTTTCTCCTTATGTCTCCCCTCTCCTCCAAGGACAGCATGCACCCCAGCCACCCATTTCCTCAATCTGTCCTCCCTTCTATCACCCCCCCTTCTTCTATAGCCCTCCCCTCTATTTTCCTATAGAGCAAGATAGATTTCTATACCCCATTACCTATAAGACATTTCCCAGTTGCATGCAAAAACAATTTTTAACATTCATTTTTAAAGCTTTGAGTTCTCCATTCTCTCCTTTCCTCTCTCCTACCCACCTTCATTGAGAAAGGAAGCAATTCAATATAGGTCATACATGTGTAGCCATGCAAAACACTGCATTTCCCTCTATCCTTTCCTGCCCTCAGTCTATTCCATTCTCTCGCTTGACCTGTCCCCCCACAATAGTTTGCTTCTGATTACCCCTTCCCCCAATCTGCTGTCCTTTCTTTTATCCTCCCTCTCCTACCCACTTACCCCTTGCCTTCCTGTAGGATAAGATAGATTTCCATACCCAATTGAATGTGTGTTATGTCATCCTTAAGCCAAATCCAATGAAAGGCTTGCTTCTGAAAGGTTCGCTTATTCCCTCTCGCCTCCCCCCTCTTCCCCTCCATTGTAAAAGCTCTTTCTTGCTTTTTTTATATGAGATGATTTACTATATTCTACCTCTCCCTTTCTTTTTCTCCCACTACATTCTTCCTAACACTTAATTTTATTTTTTTAGGTGTCCTCCCTTCATATTCACCTCACCCTGTGCCCTCACATATATACATATACACATACATACATATATGCACATATATAAACACACATGCATATATACACATACATACACACATACATATACATACATACCCATATACCTACACATATAACACACACCTACATATTCCTTCTAACTACCCTAGTACTGAAAAAGGTCTTATGAGTTACAAATATCATCTTTCCATGTAGGAATGGAAACAATTCAACTTTGATGAGTCCCTTTTGACTTCTCTTTCTTATTTGCCTTTTCATGTTCCTCTTGACTCTTGTATTTGAAAGTCAAATTTTCTGTTCAGCTCTGGTCTTTTCAACAAGAATGCTTGGAAGTCCTCTATTTCATTGAAATTCCTTTTTGTTTCCCCTGAAGTATTATACTCAGCTTTTCTGGGTTGGTGATTCTTGGTTTTAATCCTAGCTCCTTTGATTTCTAGAATATCATATTCCAAGCCCTCCAGTCCCTTAATGTAGAAGCTGTTAAATCCTGTATTATACTGATTGTGTTTCCACAGTACTTGAATTGTTTCTTTCTGGCTGCTTGTAATATTTTCTCCTTGACCTAGGAACACTAAATTTGGCTACAATATTCCTACGAGTTTTCCTTTTGGGATCTCTTTTAGGAGGTGATCAGTGGATTCTTTCCATTTCTATTTTACCCTCTGGTTCCAGAATATCAAGGCAGTTTTCCTTGATAATTTCTTAAAAGATGATGTCTAGGCTCTTTTTTGATCATGGTTTTCAGGTAGACCAATAATTTTAAAATTATCTCACCTGGAGCTATTTTCCAGGTCAGTTGTTTTCCCAATGAGATATTTCACATTGTCTTCTATTTCTTCATTCCTTTGGTTTTGTTTTATGATTTCTTGATTTCTCATAAAGTCATTGGCTTCCATCTGCTCAACTCTAATTTTTAAGGAGTTATTTTCTTCAGTGAGTTTTTGGACCTCCTTTTCCATTTGGCCCATTCTGCTTTTTAAAGCATTCTTCTTCTCATGGGCTTTTGGGACTTCTTTTGCCGTTTGGGTTAGTCTATTTTTAAAGGTGTTATTTTATTCAGCAGGTTTGGGTCTCCTTTAGAAAGCAGTTGACTCATTTTTCATGATTTACTTGCATTACTCTCATTCCTCTTCAACAATTTTTCCTCTACTTCTCTTGATTTTCAAAATCCTTTTTGAACTCTTCCATGGCTTGAGACCAATTCATGTTTTTCATGGAGGCTTTAGATGTAGAGGCTTGACTTTGCTGTCTTCTGTGTCTATGCTTTGATCTTCCTCTTGTTGTATGCTTTGATCTTACTCATTTTAAGAAAATACTTTTTCAACAAGAAAGTAACCTTTTATAGTCTTATTTTCCCCCCTTTTGGTCATTTTCCTAACCAGTTACTTGACTTTTGAGCTCTTTGTTAAGTGGAGGGTATACTGCCCCAAGTTTCAGGGGTTTAATGCAGCTATTTTCAGAGATATGTCTAGGGACCTATAAATTCTCAGTTCCTCCAAAGTGGTATGATCAAAGGAGGGGTGTTTACTCCTCTCCTGGCCTGCGCTCTGGTCAGCGAACAACCACAAGCACTGTTTTCTCCCCTGGAACTGGGTAGGATTCCCTCTCCACAGCTGCCACCAGCTCTGCCACTCCAGTGCTTCTCTTTGCCCTGGGACCACCACCTAGGACTGCAACTCAGATCAGCTCCTTGATTTCCCCCACTGTCCTTAGACCAAGGGCTCTGGGAGCAGCTGCTGAAGCAACAGTGGCTGCTGCCACCATGGTGCTGGAGTGGGGACTGGACCATGTTCCTCTCTTACCCAGATGAGAGAGCTTTCCCACTGACCTTTGCAACAGTCTTTGGTGTTTGTGGGTTGAGAAGTCTGAAAAGCTGCCAGTGATTCAGCACTCTGAGACCTACTCTAGTCCTATCTGTGCCAGCGTGGCCCCACACTGAGCTGTGCTCTGCTCTGATCCCAGTGCAATAGTCCCTTTCTTTCATCCTTCCAGATTGTCTTGGGCTGGAAATCTGTTTCACTCTGTCATTTTGTGGCTTCTGCTGATTTAGAATTTGTGTAGAGCCATTTTTTACAGGTATTTTGAGGGGTTTTTGGAGGAGAGCTTAGGTGGGTCCCTGCTTCTACTCTACCATCTTGGTTCCACCCCCCTCCCCCATTTTGTCTCCTTTTTAAAAAATTAGTTACTTTATTTTTAGCAATCATTTAAAAATTGTTGAGTTTCAAATTTTCTCCATCTCTCCAGGCTCTCTCTCAACCATTTGGGAGGCAAGCAATATGATACTCATGTGAAGTCATGAAAGACATATTTTTATATTACTCATGCTGTCAGGAAAAAAAAGACAAGAAAAAGAAAATTAAAAAAAGTACATTTCAATCAACACTAAGAGATCACTAATTCTCTCTCTACAAGTAAATAGCATTTTTAATAATCAGATTTTTGGATTATTTTGGATTCTTGTATTGATTAGAGTAGCTAAATCTTTCACAGGTGATCATTACAATATTTTTGTTACTATTTAGAATATTTTCCTGGTTCTGTTCACTTCATTTTACATTGGTTCATATAAGCCTTCCCAGGTCTTTCTGAAATCATCTTGCTCATCATTTTTATATTAAAAAGTATTCAATCACAGTCATATGTCACACAACTTGTTCAGTCATCTCCCAATTGAAGGGCATTCCCTCAATATCGAATTCTTTGTAACAACAAAAGGAGCTGCTATAAATATTTTTCTACATATGGGTCCTTTTCCTTTTTCTTTCATAGTTTTGGATATAGACCTAATTTTGCTGGATGTACACAGTTTTGTAGCCCTTTTGGAATAGTTCTAAATTGTTCTCCAGAATGGTTGAACCAGTTCACAACTCCACCAACAGTGTATTAGCATACTTATTTTTCTGCATCCTCTCCAGCATTTTTCATTTTGCTTTTCTGTCAGGTTAGCTTATCTGAAAGGCATAAAGTGGTACTTCAGAGTTGTTTTAATATGCATTTCTCTAATCAGTAGTGATTTGGAGCATTTTTTCACAAGACTGTTGTCAGCATTGATTTCTTTTTTTCTGAAAACCTGTTCATATTCTTTGATGACTTATCAGTTGAGGAATGGCTCTTAACTTTATAAGTTTGACTCTGTTCCCTATATGTTTGAAAAATGAAGCCTTTGTCAGAGAAAATTCCTGTAAATCCCCTTCCCAACATTTTTCTGCTTTCCTTCTAATTTTGGCTGTATTAGATTTATTTGTTGATATACTTTTTAATTTTACATAATAAAATTATCCATTTTAGGTGAGCCTTACTATTTCTTGTTGGATCATAAACTCTTTATTTATTTATAGGTATGACAGGTACATTTTTCCATGCTCCCCTAATTTGCTTTTGATATCACCCTTTATGTCTAAATCATTTGACTATATCTTGATATGTGTTGTGAAATGCTGGTCTAGGCTCAGTTTCTGCCAAACTCTCTCTAGTTTTCCCAGCAATTTTTGCCAAATAGTGAGTTCTTGCCTCAAAAGCTTTATTAAACATTACATTACTGTGGTGATTTACTATAGTGTACTGTATGCCTAATCTATTCCACTAGCCCACCACTATGTTTCTTGGAGCCAGTACCAGAATATTTTGATGATTATCTACTTTGTGATATAGTCTGAAATCTGGTACTGCTATCTTTCACATTTTTTAAAATTGCTTCCCCTGATGTTCTTGACCTTTCAGTTGAATTTTATTTCGTTTCCAATTAATTTTTAATTTGTTTTCATGGACCTTTGTTGAATATAATTTTATTGCATTTAATAATTGTGCTTTTCTACAGCAGCTGGTTGCAAGGTTTTTATGTCTTAACACATGACCAATTTTTATGACCTCTATCTGTGTAGAGTTCTTCTAACTGTACTATTATTGATAAAGTTTTAGGATTCAGATGTATCATCTTCCCATGTAGAAATGTAAACAGTTTAACTTTATGGATTCCTTTTTCTTTATTGTTGAAATTAAAAAAAATATTCATTTTGAACTTAAGTACAAAAAGACAAAAAGAGAGAAAATATTTCCATGTACACAGCACAATATAAAAAGAAGTTTCAATACAAAATGAAGAACTTTCATTTCACACTGTTTAGTTTTTTGAAAATTTTTTGCAACAAGTTTAAAAGTTTTTTGTAATAAATACTATATATCACTTTCAAAGCTACCCTGCTTCTCTGTGCTTACTTCTAGGTTTTCTTTTTTTCTCCGTGGTGCAACTTTATTTTTTTTCTCCCTCCCTCCACACCTCATCTCAGAGAAGGCTATAAAAATGAATACACAAACACACACATATGTGTATGTACACACACATCTGTAATATATCTACATATACACACATGTACATATATGTAATACACACATTATATATATATATTTATGTAAAGCTATACCATATATACTTCTGTTTATCAGTTCTTTCTCTGTAGGTGGCTAGCATCTTCCTTTATAAATCCTTTGTAGTTGATCTGAGTATTTATAACACTTAAAATGACTAAGTCATTCAAAGTCATTCTTAGGACAAGATTGCTGTTTCTGTGTAAATTGTTCTTTGGGTTCTGCTCATTTAATTATTATAGTCACGTTCTAGTCCTTAGGTATGTGTGGGTGATACCTTAGGCTTCAGGTTTTTTGTACTGTTGTTTTCTAAGCATTATCTGAGGACCTGACCTTGGGCACTCCTCTCTGCCCCTATGCCATGGCTCAGCCTGCTGTCACAAGTGCTCTTGCTCCCTGTGATTCCTTCCATGGCTACAAGCTTCAGCTCATTCCTCTGCCCTAGAACCAAAACCAAGGACTTTGCTCTCCTGTAAGTGCCCTCAGTCAGCAGGGTCCCCACCTTCTGCTATCACACTCATTTGGCTCGTATATGCACCTCTCTGCCCATCGTCAGAGGCCAGAACCATCTCAGGCTCTGGATGAAAGGTGGGAGACTGAGAGGAGAAGGCTGAACTTGGGCAGAATCTCTGCCAGGTGAGTCATCATCTCATCTTTTACTGGCATGGGCCCAGAAAGTTTTTCTGATGATCACTCCTTGATGTTGGGCCATTTGCAAAACCCAGCCTGAGATCCTCTTCTGGGATTTGTATGGCTTGCTTTCCTGACTTTTCAATACTCTCAAGGTCAGAGACTCCACTCCCCTTACCAGACTCATACTCAGAAGAGTTATTAAAATCCACAGAAGTGAATGAGGCAGAGACTATGATTGAAAATGACAGTTCCTTTAAAATTCCTCCCTTGCAATCTGTAGTCAACTGACCAAAACTAGTTATGGCTGCTGTCCTTCATTCTCAAAGAGGACCAAAATGACATCACTATGTTAAAGTCAAATTACAGTGTGTCTGATTATGACTGATCAAACTAATGTGAGCTTGGAATGTTCCATCACAGGTTGGGCATAAATAGTACATGTGAGCATTTGGGGTAGATTCTGTAAATTTGAGCATCTCATATTTCTTTTGAGCTACTCCAATTCTGCAATGCTCATAGAGTACAGCACTTTCTCTGATGAGGGCATGCTATGCTTACTGTCCTGTGCCGATGTCTCCCATGTCATACAATCAATTCCAAAGTTGTTAAGAGACACCTTGAGAGTCTCTCTTATTGATTTTCCTGACCATCATGTGAATGCTTACCCTGTGTGAATTCTCCATAAAACAGTCTTTTTGGCAGGCTTTTGTTTGACATTCAAATCATGTGACCAGTCTGTCAGAGCTGCAGCCTCTGAAGTAGTTTGAATATTTAGCATGTTAGTTCGAAAAAGGACCTCAGTGTCTGCTATCTTATCTTGCCAGAGCATCTTTAGAACCTTCCCAAGACAATTCAAATAGAAATAATTCAGTTTCCAGTATGGTTCTACTAGACTATTCAGATTTCACAGGCATACAACAATAAGGTCAGCGCAATGACTCTGTAGACTTTCAGTTTGGTAGTCAGTCTAATACATCTTTTGTCCCACACTTTCCTTCAGAAGCTTCCACTGAGCTAGCTCTGGCAATGCATGCATCAATCTCATTATCAATATGTACATCCCTGGAAAGTACGCTGCCAAGGTAAGTGAACTTATCCACAGTATTCAAAACTCTCCATTTGCTGTAACTGATGGTTCCATATATGGTATGGTACTAGCTGATGGAGCTCTCTGTGTTTTCTTGATGTTAATTGTTAGGTCAAAATTAGCATAAGCAGCAGGGAATCAATCTGTACTTTGTCACATCTCAGCTTCAGAGCCTGTATGGAGTGCACAATCACCTTTGAACAAAAAAATCATGCACCAGCACTCCCTCCACTTTAATCTTGGGTTGAAGCCTTTTCAAGTTGGATCATTTACCATCAGTGCAGCAGCTGACTTTGACACCATGTTCATCCTCATGGAATGTATTTGACAACGTGACTGAGAACATCACGCTAAAAAACATGAGAGCAACACACAATCCTGCTTCACCACATTCATGACTGAGAAAGAGTGAGAACACTGTCCATTATCCAGAACCCAAGCAAGCATGCTGTCATGAAATTGATGTACAATATGGTGTAATTAAATTTTGAAATAATTTTCCATAAGCCCTCATGACTGACAGTGTCAAAGGACTTGGTCAGATCTATAAACATTGTGTACAGACTTCTGTTCTGCTCCTGGCATTTCTCCTGGAGTTGTCAGGCAGCAAACACTCTATTGACTGTTTCTTGGCCCTTTCTGAAGCCACGCTGGCTCTCAGGTATATAACCATCTTCCAGGTGAAGGACCAGCCTATTAAGGAGGACTCTGGCAAGAACCTTGCCAGCAATGACTAAGAGAGAGACCCCCCTGTGATTGTCCCAGGACAATCTATTCCCTTTACCTCTATAGAGATAGACAATGAACATCCTTGAACTCCTGGGGTATAACCTCCTCTTGCCAAATAAACTGGAAAATTTCACTCAGCTTTTGTATGAGCAATGTGCACCCCCCCCCCATCTTGTAAATCTCACCTGGGATAGAATTAGAAACAGGTGCTTTGTCACATGAAAGGAGCCTTATGGCCCTCAAAACCTCCTCTTTAGCTGGAAGTTCAGATTGGGAGAGATTAACTTCAACCTGAGGTAAATGGTCAATGGCCTCAGCATTGATTGATGATGGTCTGTTGAGAACACTATGGAAGTGTTCAGCCTAGCTCTCTAGGATCATGTCTTTATCACTAATCAATGTGGCTCCAACAGCACTGAGTAGTTGAGAAGCACAGTAGCCTTCAGGGCATTATAAAAGTGCTTTGGATTGTTACTATCAGCATAAAACTGAATTTCATCTGCCTTCTTACTGAGCCACGAATCCTGCATCTCTTTAAGCTTTGCTCGTACTCTACTTTTGATGGAATTAAATGCTGCCTTCTTAGAGATGGATGAACAATCCTGCTGGTAAACCTTATGGAATTCTCATTTTTTTTTTTTTAGCAACTTCTGCATTTCCCCATCATTTTCATCAAATCAGTCTTGATGTTGGCGAGTGTCCTGACCCAGATGAGCAAATGCAGTGCTGTACACCAAATCTCTGAAAGCTGCCTCCTCCCTTTTTCACTCCTTGCCAGCTGTGGATTGGTTCAAGTCCCCCTCCAAGTTAGCAATAAACTATTTCCACTCAAAGAAACAGTCTGTGGACATTAATTCTTCTGGGAGTCATTTGACCTTGGGGGTCACCATTTTTGTTCAATGAGAATATTTAGCTTGGAGAGCTTAAGTCCAGCACTCTGCATGACACATTGCCTTCATCACTCTCATATCCTGTCTG
This sequence comes from Notamacropus eugenii, assembly GCF_028372415.1. Taxonomy (NCBI): domain Eukaryota; kingdom Metazoa; phylum Chordata; class Mammalia; order Diprotodontia; family Macropodidae; genus Notamacropus; species Notamacropus eugenii. Next base: position 351,498,565 of record NC_092874.1, on the reverse strand, counting down.
TCTCTTCTCCTTATGATCACAACATTGATTAAATGCTGATGTTTGCTGTGAGGGTGTGTGTTTAGGTAGACAGAAGACAGTGTTGGCGATGAGAAGTTCATGAGATGGACAAGTCTTCAGTAGTAGGTGACCATTGCTGTTGCTGCTTCCAATGCCATCTCTACCAAGGATTCCCTACCCTGTTTGGTAGTCTGAGCCAACTCTAGACTTTAAGTCACCCAGAATTATAAGCTTGTCCTCATTTGGCACATTGATGATAAGGGTGTCCAAGTCATCATAAATTTTTTTCCTTGATCTCATCAGGGTTCATCTGAGTGGGAGCATAAGCATTGATGATGGAGTGTTTTCCTACAAGTGATAATTGTGTTGTCATGAACCTGTCAATGACTCCTTTTGCTAGGCATACAAGCTTGTTGATTAGATTAGTTTTGATTGCCAAACCTACACCAGCTTCACGGCATTTCCCTTTACTGTAGCTATTCCTGAAAAGCATGTATCCAGCTTCAATTTTAGTAAGCTGGCTTCATTTGCCAGCCTTATTTTACTCAGGCCTGCTATTTAGGGCAATACCTGCTGAGTTCTCTCACAACAAGAGCTGTTTGTCTTTCAGGTCTACTGGATTTTATGCTGTCTGTAAGTGTGTGTACATTCCATGTACTGATGGTGAGGGGAATCATTTTTGCAGAAATTTTTGTATATTTTTTTGTGTGTTTTGACTGCAGGGTGGGATCCCTGCCAGCTGTAGTAATCAATCCAGGGTTGAGTAAACAGACAATTTTGAAGGCACCTTTTCTAGCCCTTTCCTCACATTAGGAAGTGAGCAGTGTGATCCTTAAAAGGTTGCTCTGACACCCAAGGGGATGCTGAATTGCACTGCTGTGTCCAGTGAGAGGAAGACCCTATGGTCTGGGCCTCCTATGTGCAGGGTTGTGACTACAGCTTCCCAATGTATCCACACTTGCTGTTCATCACTTACCTGTCCCCACAGGACTTTGAGATAGCTAAAATGGCAAGATGGTATGGGTGATGTCTTTTGATTTATGCATAAATTGGATTTAAGTGAGGCAGAATTGCACCAAGTTGTCAGTTTCACTCTCTCTTCCAGAGTCATCACAGTTCAGTGGCAGGACAGTCCTGATGACTGGTGATTGTTCCAGATGCTGTGAATGACCTTGGTGTCTTTGATGTCTAACCAAGCTGTAAAGTAAGCCTCAACACCTGCTTTAGCTGCCTTCATGGCCCTTGCAACAAATTGTCCTCATCTGCCCTTTCCACCAGGGGAAATCTTCATATGCTTGGTGTAAGTATCCCCCTAACTCACAGAATGGTTTGAGACCCCTTGGTTGCACTCAACCTGGTTTAGCCCATCTGATAAAATGGTTTGCCGGGGTGTGGCCACTGGGCATGCTACAACTTCTTGGAGCCACAAGTGAGAGTTAGGTGGATCAGATGTACACCAAAGGTGGAAAGCAGCCCTGAAATGGGCTTGGTAGCCTCCAAATCAGAGGTACCTGCTTTACCTGGACACACCCTACACTCTAAAACTGCCTATAGAATATCAGTGAATGTTCCATAGTCTCAACAAGACACTTCCTCATCAGGATTATTTAGAATCAAGTTTTCTTGTTTTTTTTACATGGAGAAATGTCAACTCAGGCACTCTGCATGTCTAGCAGATCCATGTTACACTTACATAGATTGGTCTTAGAAAGATTTTTTTATAGATAGCTTGAAAGGAGACACATAGGTCCGTAGTGGATGTTCTGTTACTCTCCATTTTCCCAACAATAAAGTTTGATATCTTTTTATCTCTCTCAGGTCTTGTGAGTCAGTCCCCCAACAACTTCACAACAGTTGTCAGTCTGTAAGCATTTATTAAGGAACTACTGAATGCCAGGTGCTGTGCCAAGTGTTATAAAGAAGGCAAAAAGGCAAGCCCTGCTCTCAAAAAACTCACAGTCTAATAGCACATAAGATCAATTATGTACAAAAAGGATTCTATATACATATATATATATATATGTATATATGATAAATTAGAGATATTCAGTAGAGGGATAGCATTAGTATTAAGGAAGATCAGAAAAGACCACCCATAGAAGATGAGGTTTTAGGTGGAACTTTAAGGAAGCTAGGAGGCAGTGGTGAGAAAAGGGAGTGTTTGAGGTATGGAGAATAGCCAGTGAAAACGCCCAGAGTCTAGAGATGGAGTGCCTTGTGTATAGAACAGTAAAGAGGACAGTGTCAATCAACAAGACTTGGTGACAGATGGAATATGGAGATGGAGTATGAGAGTGAGGAGCTGAAGGTGCCCCTTACATTCTGGCTTCTGACCTCATTACTCCACTGAGAGTGCTCTCTCCAGAGTTACTAATGACTTCTTAGTTGCCAAATCCCAAAGTCTTTTCTTTCCCATCATTCTTCTTGGCCTCTCTGCAGCCTTTGACATTACCGAGGACTCCCTCCTTGAAACAGTCTTCTCTCTAAGTTTTTGGGACACCACTCTCTCCTGGTTTTCCTCCTACGTATCTGACCAGTCCTTTCTGGATCCTTTTCCAGATCACACCTTCTACCTCAGGGTTCTTTCCTGGAACTTCTCTTCTCTCTCTACACTATTTTATGTGGTGATCTCATCAGCTCTCATGGATTTCATTACCATCTCTATGTTAATGATTCTCAGATCTATGTTTCCTGCTCCAATCTCTCTGCTGGCCTCCAATTTCATATCTCCAACTCCCTTTTGACATATTGAACAGGAAGTCCGGTGAATTTAAAACTAGTTATGTTCAAAATAGAACTCATTTACTTTCCCTCTTAAATCCTCCCCATACAGCCAGGTGGCATGGGGATACAGTCCCAAGCCTGGAGTAAGGACAACTTATCATCTTGAGTTCATATCTGGCCTCAGATATATACTATCTCTCTGACCCTAGGCAAGTCACTTGAGTCTATTTGCCTCAATTTCCTCATATGTAAAATGAACTGGAGAGGGAAATGACAAACCACTCCAGTATCTCTGCAAAGAAAACTTTGGATGGGGTCACAAAGAGCCAGACTGAACTGAGCAGCAGCAAACTCTGTCCCATCCCCAACTCTATAACTATGGAACATCATTCTCAGTTCCCTCTGCTGTGCAACCTAGCAGTCAGCCTGGATTTCTCACAGTCTTTCACCCCTATATCCAATCCCTCATCACCTTACACATGGATTATTGCAATTACCTGCTGGTGGGTGTGCTTGCATCCAGTCTCTCCCTATTCCAATCCATTTTCCATTCAGCCACCAAAGTGATTTTCCTGAAACACAGGTCTAATCCATAAACCCCACTGGCTTCCTATTGCCTCCAGGATCAAATATAAAATATTCTATATGGCTTTCACAACCCTTCATAACCCCCTCTTACCTTTCCAGTACACTTATCCTTTGATTCCTTACAGGTACTCCTCAATCTAGTGACACAGGTCTCCTTGCTATTCCATGAACAAGACACTCTACTTCTTATCTCCAGGCATTTTCTCTGGCTGTCCTTTGAGCTTGGAATGCTTTTCCTTCTCCATTCTGATTACTAACTTCCTTGGCTTCCTTTAAGTGCCAACTAAAATTCACCTATAAGGAGCCTTCTCTAATTCCTCTTTATTCCCCTGCTTTCCCCCTTTTAATAATTTATTATTTATCCTGTATACAGCTTGTTTTCTATATTTTGTATGTTGTCTCACCAATTAGATTATAGGCTCCTTGAGGGTAAGCTGTCTTTTGTCATTTTTTTTTTGTATCCTTAGAGCTTATGATGAATGTTTATTGAATGAATATATGAATGAAAATTGTGATCCTGGGGGACTGGGAGGATGGTCATTTCTAGCACAAATTTATTCTATAGATGATTTTATAATCCAATTCTGCTGCTTTTATCACCTTTCTTCTTTTTAGATATCTTTCCTAATGCTCCTATTAACATTTCTAGGACTATGATGTTAAAGTTCAAGTATGCTGACTCTATTGTATTGGATGATAAAAACAGGTTTTAAAAATAAAATAAAATAAAAATCATTGCAGATCTTTCTCATCTGACTTCACTTTTTGACCTGTTTTAATTTTTGTCCTTAACGTTTTAAAAAGATTATCTCATTTGATCCTAGCACCAACTCTGATAGGTAGGTGCTATTATCATCTGTATTTCCCAGTTGAGGAAACTGAAGCACAGAGGTTGTCTTATCCAAAGACTGGTAAGGTGGTACAATGGATAGAGCACTGGGCCTGGAGTCAGGAAGACCTGAGTTCAAATTCAGTTTCAAGCACTTACCAGCTGTGCCTTATGGGAAGAGGTGAGAAGTTTTGGTGGCCCAGGTTTTCTATTCTCCCAGGAGAGATACCTCTCTCATCCTCCCTTCCTCTCTTCTCCTTTCCTTTTGTTTGTCTCAGGTGAGGTTTCTCTTGTTTGCCCTAAGCTAATCCAGGACTTATATATGGCATGAGATTTTAGGCAAATGTTTGTAATCTTTAACTTTATTTCACATTTTCATTTTGAAAGTGGCTTTATATGTGTTGATGAGAATCATGTTTTGTCTTGCAAAAAAAGGGCAACTTTTTGTGCATATTTCCTTATGGAAAATTATTAGAAAAAACAGGACAAATAGAGTGGTAGAACATCCCCTTAAATTTCTCTACTTTTAAAATAGATGACATAGAGCTCATAGAACTTATTATAGAAATAGATACCTACAGTAATTGTTGGCTTCCTTTCTTCTACAATCCCATTAGATTTTTGTGGTGAAATCAAAGATGTTTTATAATGAGGATTGCTTAACGAGGAGATGTAATAGAAAGTGGCTAGATTTCCTTAGGAAGTAGGAACTCTCAAAGCTTTTTGATGATACACGATGATAATGCCTTTCTACTAAAAGGAATCTGAGAGGTGGGTGAGTTAACTGCATGCATTGATAACAAAAGAAATTTTCTGTGACAACATGAGGTCTGATAGAATCATTTTAGCAATAAGTGTCAAACTTCATGTATCAGAATAGACCATAATCCTTTGAAAGCTTTTGTAGAGCTTAACCAAAGAATTGGAGCATACTTGTAAGAATGATAGCATAAATATTTTTCTTTGCTCATTTCAGAACATGCCAATAATAAAGGCTTTCTGAAAACAATATTTTTGTATGTGTAGTTCAAATTTATCCATAATTATTAGTTGCTTAATTAAGTGAAACAAACTTCTCATTGCATGTCAGAGACTTAATTTAATTTGCCCAAAGACAAGCAGTTAACAATATCTGAAAAGCCCTACATTTTTTCAAAGAAATTATGTCAGGGTAACGAAGCAAGAACTCTTAAATGTAGCAGAGGTATTGAAACAGAATGGAAGCCGTATTGTTTGCTACATACACTCTCTGGAATTTAGTGGAGAACATGCATAAACATTAAGCAGATGTGATAATTTCCTTCACTTTCAGGTCTCAGCTGCTTTCCTCTTTCTGCCAGTGGCCCATCCTTAGGCAGGTCACCTCCCCTCTGGCCAAATGTCTCTAATGACAAAGAACTTAGTACCTCTCAAGAGAAGTTAAGTGATTTGTCCAAGGTTAGATGACTAATAAATGGTGGGACCAGATCACAAATTCAGGTATTCTGAGCCAGGTCTTGAACTCAGGTGTTTTCATTCCAAGTAACAAAATTCATTTTTTAAAAAAGTTATTGGTTTAATTCTGAACTTACAAATTGAAAAAAATTAACATCTCCATATATACAGCATAACACAAAATGATTATATATGAAACCATGAGTCTCCATTTCATATTGTACTTTTCAAATATATATATATAATGAATTCTACATATTACTTTCAAAACTGTTCTCCTTGCTTATGTTTCCCTCTGTTTACTTCTGTGCATTTTAAAAATTGCTTCAGTGGTCCTTTTGTTAAAAGTCATTATTGTTAACTCTTCAACCCTTTCCCCTGTGGTAGGTGAAAGATGAAATGACTGAGGGAAAAAAGGTTCAAGCTTCTGAGCATATGAATTTATTGAGCAATACATGCCAATTGCAAAACAAAATGGGGTCAGTACACCTCAGCTTTGTCACTGAACCCCAAATACAGGAAGAGACAAATTTTTATACATTAAAAACCATTCATCAAATAAGACCAGTTAATTAAAATAACACAAGCAGGATACAAACTTAGGTGATCTGATTTCTAATTGGAGGAAATTTTAAGAACTTTCTAAGGTGGGAGAGGCAGAGTGAATAGGTACAATTCCCTGAAATCAGAAAAAGATTTACCTCACTCCCTGTGTCTGTATTCAGTCAAAGGAATGTGGAAACAATAACCAATTGACTAGTATGAGACCATTTTTCAGATGAGATTATAATTGTGAGAAAACTCCTTGTATCAATCTTACTGGGTTTTTAGTCAGAATAGTCCTTACATGAGGGTACTTATGCAGTAAGTACAGAATCCCAGCAGCACAAACAATGCAATAGAATCAAACAATACAGTAAGGTTTTTCCCAATTCCCACAATTGAATGAAGTGTTCTCACAAGACAGAAATTGGACTAAACTCATTATTGAATAGAAAGGGAACTGAGCTAGCTCCAGCACTGAGTCACAAGATGGAGTCAGTGTGAGTCATTCAATTCCCACTACCACTTTTATTTTAATCCTCTCAATTCCCTTACTCCTGCCATTAAAAATAGAAGAAGAAAAAAAACACTTGTAACAATAAGTACAGTAAAGCAAAACAAATCCTGACAAAGGTCATGTCAAAAAATGTACATTCCTTTTTACATCTTGATTTTATCACCTCTGTGTCAGCAGTGCTTAACATACTTTATCATATGCCCTCTGAAAGATATGGTTGCTCATTGCTTTCGTCTGAGTTTTTAAGGCTTTTCCCCCCTTTGCAATGTTATTTTTTGTTTAAATTGTCTTTCATGTTCTATTCACTTCATTTGAATCAGGTCATACATCCTAGGATTCCAAAATAGTTTCTTTGGTAATTTCTTACAGTGCAAAAATATTCTACCATTCATGTGTCACAATTGTCAGGACTAGACCCTAAGATTCCAGATGTTTTTAAAATTTAATTCCCCCTTCAAGGTCAGATTAGTCTTTTAACTGTTCCTTCCCTGGTGTTATCCTCCCTCTTCATTCCAGTCCCCATTCCTTCTTGTTGTCTTGTCAAGTATGATGCATTTCTGTAATGTATATTCAGCTGTCCTTGGTGTAGTCAGCTTAGTGAGTTTCAAGCAATTGCTTCTCCCCTATCCGTTCCTCCATGTTTATAAAATTTTTTCACATACCTTATTTGTGTGCTTTACACATAATCTACACACACACACACACACACACACACACACACACACACACACACACACCATGATAATGTTAGCATCAAGTCACTATATAGCCTTTTCTGCTTGATCAAATAAATTAATCTTTTTGGGTTTCTCTTGAACCTTGTAATTCAGCTTTGCAGAGTAAGTCATTCTTAGTTGTTACCCTTTCTTTAAATCCATCCCTCCTTCCCCCTTGATTCTCTGATTATAGTTGCTATAGATTTATTTTCTTCCTGAACACTGACATTTGAGAATCTCTGTATCTTTATAGTGGCCAGTATATAACCAACTCTCCAGATTCAGTTCTTGAACTTAGGGCATTGCACCAAGGTTAATCTCTACCCTCTGCTGCACTTTTAGATAAGGTGATTGGTCCTGCTAAGTCTGGGCTCAGGTTACCTGACTTCCTGTACTGACCTCTACCTCCCAGGGTTAGACCCTCTCTTACCGTAGATCTTTAAAGACCAGAGAGTTATCTGACACCTCAGAGCCCTCCATGACATCTCAAAACAGATTGCTAGGGACCTTAGAGTCCTGAGGTGTCCCAGTTTGAGCACTGCTGCACCTACACTGGCCACTGATATTTCTGGTGAGTTCTAGGTTGTTAGCTAGTAGCTAGGTGCTCCTGGGCAAGTCACTTAACCTCTGTTTGCCTCAGAGTCCATAAATGAGAATATGCCTAAAAGAATGTCAAACTCAGACTAATATAAAACCAAATGAAGGTCCCAGAGAATAGATGATGACATTTTCTTCCTTCATCATAACGAGGTGGTTGGGGACTACTGGGACAGGATATTACACACATTGTCAATGCAATTACTGTATTTGAAATTTTTGTTTAATTTTTTTTCTTTGTCACAATAAAAAGTTCCATTTAGTGTGAAAGGTAGGTTTTAAAATAGTGATATAAAAGAAATCAATAAAAAAAATTTTTGTAAAGAAAATTTGGTCACTTTCAGCTGAGAGTATCAAGTAGTTGGCACCTGAGCTCAGCTTCTTCTGTGTGATTAATACAAGTAGAAAGTTCCAGGATCATCCAGCCTGTCTGTGTCAGAGACAGGACTGAAGCCCAGGTCTTCGGACTTTAACATCATCTCTTTATTCACTCTATAAGAAGCAGCATAGAAGAAATGACTGATTGTTTATATGAATGTCATATTTGAATCAGTTTTCTTTGTATAGTCAGTTTATCAACTAGTCCATAAGTATAACAGATATTATCTGAAGCTAAAAAAGGTTGTGACTTTCCCATAGTCATACAAGTAGTAAGAGTCAAATTCATATTTTTTCCTTTCTTCAAATTTATTGAGTCACCAAGGATTACTGCACATGTTTTTATTCTTAATCTGCCCTTGATCTCCTTCCCAGACCCAGGGATTTCTTAAGTTTATCTGAACAATGCAAGGTTTGATAAAAATCCTGAATAAGATAATGATTAACTTTTGGCCAGATTTACTGTGCTTTGCATGTGATTGTTGGGATGGGAATGAATGAATGGAAAAGTATTTATTAAGCTCTTAGCTATTCACCACTCTTACCTGTGGCTCCAAGAAGCTGTAGAATGTATAGTGGCCACACCCTGGTGAAACCATCTTGGCAGACAGGCTAAACCAGGTTGAGGGTAACTGACAGATCTTAAACCTTTTGGTGAATTAGGGGGATGTCTACCCAAGCATGTGAAGACTTCCCCCGGTGGAATGGGGGGACGAGAACAATTTGTTCCAACAGGTATGAAGGTGGCTGAAGCAGGAGCTGTGAAGAGCTAAGAGTTTTGTCAGACATCAAAGATGCCAAGGTTATCTGCTGCATCTGGACCACCACCAGCTGTCTTGACTTTTGTCTTGGCACTGGACTTTGATGATTCTAGAACTCTGCTTCACTTCAATTCAATACGAGTAAGTCAAGACATCACCTGTGATGTCACTGGTCCTCTTCAGAAATGAAGGACAAGGAATAGCCACAGGTATATCTAGAACATTTTGAGGGATAAAATGGGACAAGTCATCCTCGTTCCAAATAGTTCAGCATGTTTTCCTAGACTTGCATCTTATTTATTTTCATGCCTGCTCATTCAGTTGGCACTATTGTTAGCAAGTTTATTAGTTGTTTTCTTTTAGCCCTGGCAAAGGGTTTGTGTTATATTTATGGCCGCAAGTATACTATTTGCTTTCAATTTATCCTTTGGAAGACAACACACAGTACTGGAAAGAACTTGGGACTTGGGAGGGTCTGATTGAGACAGCTGCCTAAACAGAAGCAGACAGCTTAGATTCCAACATCTGCTGCAGACAAAAACCTAAAAATCACTCCAGAGCCAACTGTGACCAAGGATTCCAATGAGAAACTTAGAAAGTGAATTCTTCTGCCCCAGAACTGCAGAAAAACTCATCTCAAAATCCACAGAAAATAGAAGGGACCACCAAGAAAGACAATGAACTGGTAGCCTCTCAGTGTTACTCAAAGTGGGCCAAAGGTATGTGCAGACTGTAAAGGTTGTGTGTCTAGAGGAGACAATGAAAGCAGAGGGACCAAGGCAGAGTTAAGATGGAGGGAGAGTCGGTATTTTTGTCTAGTTTTCCCAATACACTTCTTCCACAATAACCTGGAAACACATCAGGCCAAATTCCAAATAGGAAAGCCAAGAAAAAGTCAAAGTGAGTCATTTTTCCAGCCTGACAGAGCTTAGGAAGACAGAGAGGTGTGTGGACACAGGTGTCTCACTACTGGGGCAGAGAGTGGTGACAGTGGCAGCAGTGGAGGAATAGAAAGTGAAGTGAAATAGGGCATCAGGATAGAAAGTGATCTTAGGGCACCCTCAACTAGTACTGAGAGCAGGAACTGGTACTGTCCAACAGCTCTTTTGTCCATTCGGTACTGGGTCACTGATTCAGGGTAGAGAAGAGCATAAGGTCCTAGCTTAGTATTGAACCCAAAACAAATATCAGAAACTTAACGGTGTGGCTCTGAGCTCAAGAACAGAACCTAATGGTTAGTCAAACACAAAACTCTGCAGTGGATTGGGAACATTCCAGCACCTAGAGATGGAAAGGTAGCAGGGATAGAACACCAAGGCAGGAAACAGTGGGCAGAAGAAGATCCCAGGGGATCCGCAGACTAGGGCTGGGAGCAAGAACTGAGACCATCTGGCAGTTCTGTCACTCATTGTATGGATCTGGATCATAGGTCCAGGGTGGATTGGAGTGATCCTGACTGAATATGTGACCCTTGCTAAATATTGAGTACAAAACAAATTCCAAAAGCTTAACTGCATGGCTTTGAGCCAAGGAATAGAGGGGTGACTCAGTTCTAACCATTAGCTCATCACACAATCCTTGTTTTTTCACAGCAGGACAGGAAACCAAGACCAAAGAGAGCCAACAGTTCAGTCTCTTTGAACTTCCAGAAGTCTCCCAGCAGGCTAATTGAGTCCAGGAACAATTTATTGAAACTGTATACAAGTCAACAGATCTAAACCTAGGTCAGGAACTTACAAATTCAGACCAGCAGGACTGAAAACAGACCTTTCCACAGATCACATAACTTTTGGAACACTGAAAACTGGGAGATTCCCAGTCTAAGGTGTGAAAGAAACAGAAGCTCAGACATCTTCCCCTCTTTCCAGAAGTGAAAAGAGTTTAACACTAATATTAAGTCCAAAATCAAGAAGCTGGCTAGAAGATTGAACAAACAACACCCCACCCTTATCCTCCACAAAAGAAGAAAGAAAAAGAAAAAACTGGCCCAAAAGTCTCCTATGGAGATAGGGAAGCTCAGGACACAAACACATAAGATTATGATCTGAAAATACCTACAAGCAAAGTTTCAAAGAAAAATGCAGATTAGACACAAACTCAACAAGAATTCTTACAATAGATCAAGTAAGAGCTAAAGAAAAACAACAAAATGATTTTTAAAATCAAATGAGAGTAGTAAAAAAAAAAAATGTAAAAAAATGGAGAAAAGAAATGAGAGCTATCCAAGAAAAGTCATGGAAAGAGAATTAATGTTTTATAAAAAGCAGTATAAAACCTTGCTGTAAAAAATAACTCTTTAAAAATCAGAATTGGCTGAATAGAAGCTAATGACTTCATGAAACATCAAGAAATAATAAAGCAAAGTCAAAAGTTTGAAAAAATAGAAGAAAATTTTAAACATTTGTTAAGAAAAAACAACTCACTTGGAAAATAAATAGAAGAGAGATAATTTAAGAATCATTGGTCATTGAAAGCCATAAACAAAAAAAATGGCTAATACATCATATTTCAGGAAATTATAAATAAAACTGCCCAGATAGCTTAGAACAAAAAACCAAAGTAGAAATTGAAAGAATCATCAGGTCACCTCCTGAAAGAAGCCAAAAATTAAAACTCTCAGGAATATAGTATTCCAAATCTGGAACTCCCAGGTCAAGGAAAAAATACTTCAAGCAGCCAGAAAAAAATAATTCAAGTACTATAGAGAGAAACTTAAATTCACACAAAATTTAGTATCCACCATCATAAAGGAATGGAAGACTTGGAATGTGATATTTTAGAAGTTAAAGGATCTATAATTACAACAAAAAATAACCTCTTGAGCAAAACTGAGTATAATCCTATGGGGTGGGGGGGAATAGATAATTAATGAAATACAGAACTTTCAAGAATTCCTGATGAAAAGGCCAGAGCTAGATAGAAATTTAACATTCCAACAGAGTACTCAAGAAAATAAAAAGGTAAATATGAATGAGAAATCATAAATGCCTTTTAAAAAGGGATAGCCTGTTTGCATTATTATATAATGATTATACATGTAACCCTTCAGAACTTTGTCATCTCCAAGGATTTTATTGTTGTTGAGTCACTTCAGTCATGGCTGACTCAGAAATGAAAAAGGTGAATTCAAAAGCAATGGAGGTAATTATTAGGAGCTATTTTGTGTAATTATATGCCAATTAAACTGATGATCTAAGTGAAAAGAATGAACATTTACAAAAATATAAATTTCCCAGATTAATAAAAGAGTAAGTAAAATATTTTAACAATGCTATTCTTAGGAAAAGAAAATGAAAAACCAAAATTGAACTCCCTAAGGGGAAAAAAAAAAACCAAAACAAACAAACCCAGGATCATATGGACTTACAAGTGAATTTTTACCAAAAATTTAAAGAAATTAATTCCAATATTACACAAACTCCTTGGAAAAATAGATAAAGAAGGAAACCTATCAAATTACTTCCATGACACAAATATGGTCTTGATACCTAAACCAAGTAAAACCAAAAGAGAGAAAATAAAAATGTAGACCAATATCCCCAATGACTATTGATGCAAACATTTTAAATAAAAAACTATCATGAGGATTACAGAAATATATAATAAAGTAACACACTATGACCATGTGAAATATATGCCAGGAATGCAAGCTTGTTCAATATTAAGAAAACTATAAGCACAACTAACCACATCAACAAAAATAATGGTTTCAATAGATGCAGAAAATTTTGACAAAATATATCAATAGCCATATGAAACCTGCTTTAAACCTGCTCCTGTTAAAAATACTAGAAAACAAGAATTAATGAATCCTTTCTTAAAATAATAAGTAGTATCTATTTAAAACCAAAAGCAGGCATTCTGTAATGAGGATAAACTAGAAGCTTTTCCAATAAGATCAAGGGTGAAGCAAGGATATCCATTATCACCTATAATGTTAATGGGGTTTAAGATCTTCCCCACCCATTTAATAGGTCTTACATGGAATCTATTAAGGGAAGCTTGCTTAGAGGAGGTTTGCTCACTTGAAGGCTTTCCCATCTTTTGGTAATTAGGCACTGAAGCGTGTGGATTGTGACACCTTCTGGCTCTATATATACTCTGAGGTGAAGTTTTGCTTTGGGACTCACTCATTGGAAGAGTGTTCTTATGAACTGATCAGATGAGACTCTGTGTAACCGTAAAGGAGTCCCCAAGCTTTGAAAACCCAGGTGTTGGTGCTTCTCTCTCTGCTAACTATATATGTATGTAATGGTCAGACAGTTGGAACTGTCTTTTGATTTGTGATGTATGTATTGCTTATGGTCAGACAGAAGCTCTGTCTGTTGGCCTCTATGTTATTTTCTCTGCTTTTAATTTCTGTTGTAATTTCTGTTTGTATTTTCTCTGAAGTTCACGGTGCTGACCTTTCCCCTGAATCAAGTGAATGATATATATATGTGTAATTAAAGTGATTGTTGATCCCTTAAAAGTTGCTTTCCTTTAAGAAAAGCACATTCAAGAACCTATACTAGCAGGTCATCCTGGGTATGCTAGGGTGCTTGCTGTTACATCACCATACTATTAAATATTGTATTCAATATTGTATAGTAATAGCTCAAGAAAAAGATATTGAAGGAATACAAATGAGCAATAAAGGGGAAAAACTATCACTCTTTTTAGGTGATAGGATAGTTTATTTACAGAACTTCAGAGTTAACTAAAAAACTAATCAAAACAATGAACAACTTCAGCAAATTTTCAGAATATGAAATAAATCCACACAAATCATCAACATTTCTGTATGTTACCAACAAAGTCTATCAGACAGAAACAGGAAAAGAAATTCCATTTAAAATAACTACAGACAATCTAAAATATTTGGGAGTCTATTTGCCAAGGCACATAGAGGAACAATATGAATACAATTAGAAAACATTCTTCACACAAATGAAGACAGATATAAATACTTGAAGAAATATTAATTGCTCATGGGTAGGCTGAGCCAATGCTATAAAAACGACAGTACTATCTAAATTAACTTACTTATTCATGCCATACCTATCAAACTAACAGAATTACTCTATAGAGCTAGAGAAGATCATAATAAAATTCATTTGGAGTAATAAAAGGTTATTAATATTAAGAGAATCAGTAAAAATAATGAGATACGTGCCAAGCACTACCAGATCTCAAACTATATTATAAAATTGTAAGAACTAGAGAGATTCATTAGTTAAACGGATTGGTATGCAATTTATGGAAGTAAATGAGCACAGTAGCTTAGTGTTGGAATAAACCCAAAGATCCAAGTTTTAGGGAAAGAACTCACTATTTAAAAGGAACTGCTGAGAAATTAGGAAAGTGTCTGGCAAAAACTGGGCATAGACCAACATCTCACACTATGTATTAGGATAAGAGCAAAATGGGTACATGATTTAGATGAAAGGGTAATATCATACGCAAATTATTGGAGCTTGAAAGAAATTACTGGTCAGATCTATGGACAGGGGGAGAGTTCATGATCAAACAGGAGATAGGGTCACAGGAGATAAAATGGATAATTTTGATTACATAAAATTAAAAAGATTTTGTACAAACAAAACTGAGACAGCTAAATTTAGAAGAAAAGCAGAGATCTGGGGGGAGGGGGAATATTTTCAGTATATTTCTCTGACAAAAGTCTTATTTCTAAACTATATGGGGAACTGAGTCAAATTTATGAGAATATGAATGTATTTCCAATTGATAAATGGTCAAAGATATGACTAGGCAGTTTTCAGATTAAAGAAAAAATCAGATATCATTATCCACATGAAACGTGCTTTAAATTGTTACTAATTTTAGATATGCAAGTTTAAATAACCTTGAAGTACCACTATATATATAAGTATAGTATATATCTACACACACACACACACACACATACATACCACTATACATAAGATTGGCCAAGCTGCCAAAAAAGAAAAAAGAAAATGACAAATGCTGGAGCCGATGTAAGAAAATAGGTAAACCAAATGCATTGCTGGTAGAGCTGTGAACTGCTCCAACCTCTTTAGGAAGCATATTGGAACTATACACCAAAAACTATTAAATAATATACTTTTTAAACCTAGCAATGCCACTACTATATCTATACCACAAAGAGATCAAAGAAAGTGGAAAAGGGAATACACACACACACACACACATACACACACACACACACACACACACACACACACTATAGTAAGTCTTTCTGTGGTGGCAAAGAATTGGAAACTGAGTGGATGCCCATCAAATGGGGAATGGAATATAAATGTGATGGAATCTATTGTGCTATAAGAAATGATGAAGGGGATAGTTTCAGGAAAACCTCAGAAGCCTTGTATGAACTGATACAAAGTGAAATGAGTAAAACCAGAGAAATTTATACAGTAACAGCAACATTGCCAAGATAACTCTGAAAGATTCAGTAACTGATCAGCACGATGATCCGCCGTAATTCCAAGGGACTCATGATGAAAAATCCTATCCACTTCCAGAAAGAGAACTGATAGACTCAGAGTACAGATTGAAGCATGTTTTCTTTTGTTTCTTTCTCTCTTTTGATTTTTTTTTTTTGGAACATGGCTAATGTGAGAAAAAAATTTGTATGTGTAAACATGTTTGTAATGGGTTTTATTTTTCTTGCTTTCTCAACAGGCAAGGGAGAGGGAAGGAAGACAAAAAAGAATTTGGACCTGAAAATAAAATATAATTACATTTAAAAAAAATGAAAATGGAGGAGAAAAAAACAAGAGAGAGGAGAAGGAGCCTTTAAGAATACCTCCAGGGTGCTAGAAATGCATAACAGGAAGGAAGGAAATATCAACCATTTATTAAGCCCCTATTATATAGCAGACACCATGCTAAGTGCTTTACAAATATCTCATTTGATCTTCAAAACAACCCTTCAAAATAGACACTATTATTATCCCTATTTAATAGTTGAAATAATTTGAGGCTAACAGAAGTTAAGTGATTTGCCCAGGATTATACAACTATTAAGAATCTGAGGCCAAGTTTGAAGTCAGGTCTTCCTGATTCTAGGCTGAGCACTATCTACTGTGCTGCTCAGATGCCTGGTGTAAGGGGCATGAATGCAGAGAATGCATTTTCAGTACATTATCTTTTATTTCTGAAAAGTCACACACATTTGCAAATGAGGGATAAAAGTTGTGGCTTGCTAAAGTAAATGAGTTATGTTAAAATATTAACAAAAAGCAAATTGAGATTGACTTTCTGGAAGATGCATACTGGTGATAAGATCTATTGGGCTGTGAAATAGTCTCTCCAGGAAAGAAGTAGAAAGCTCCATTACTTAAAGCACAGTAAATTACTGTATTGCCAAGGCAATATTCACAGCACTGGTGGTGACTATGAATATGTCAGCGTAGTTCTCAGTCACAAAATATAAAAGACTCTCCATAGAGAAGACAGAAGAAAAACATTTATTTAAGCACCAGAAAGCCAAATCCCAGAACCAGAAAGCAAAATCTGTCATGGTGACCAAGAAGTTAGTAACCATGATCACAGCAGGGGGCACAGTCATTCTCAAACCTCCCCTCCTCCAGCCAGGGCTTTCTCACTATCAACTGTCATAACGTGTCAGTTGGCCTGTTCTATCCTGTATGATCTGACCCCACTCACTTCATCCCAGTTCTGCTCCACCCTTCCTGTTCCGCCTCTTCAGGAAGCTCCTCCCCTGACATGTGACCCAGACTTCCAAGGGATTTAAGCAGATCATATGGGCCTATTAATTAATGAGAAAGATCTTTCCATTTAAATTACTATTGCAACTACATTAGCCAAAGCATAGAATCACAGATTTTCAGAGTTGGAAGGGATCTCAGCAGCAGTCTAATCCAACCCCTGTTCTATCCATACCTATAAGGAATTCCTTATTAGATCTGTGATGAGTGGTCATCCAACTTCTGTTTGAAAATATCTGAGTGAAAAACCACCACTTCTTGAGGTTCTACTTTTTGATATTTTCTAAAAGTCAGGACCTTCTTTCTGACATCAAGCCTCAATTTGATCTCTTTACGGCTTCTACCTGCTGATCCTGAATCTGCCCTCTGGAGTCAAACTAAACCCTCTTAGATACGACAGCCTTTCAGATTCTCAAAGAAAATGATCCTAAACCCTTTGACTTTACATTTTTCTAGGCTAAATATCCCTTTTTACTGTTCAGTCTTTTTTGGCAAAGATACTGGCCATTTTCTTCTCCAGCTTATTTTACAGATGAGAACTGAGGCAACCAAAATTAAGTGACTTGCCCAGTGTCATACAGTTAGTAAGTGTTTAAAGCCAGATTTGAACTCAAAAAGATGAGTCTTCTTGACTCCAGGCCTGGTGCCCTATAGCTGCCCATAAATGTTCCTACTTCTTTCCAACTGATCCTCATATGATAGGCACTCAAGATCCATCATCAGTTTGGTTGCCCTCTTCTAAATATTTTCCAACTTATCAATAGCCTTCTTAAACTATAGCATCCCAAACTAAATATAATACTTCAGATGTATAAGCAGGGAAGATTCTATATCATATCAATATGAATAATTCAACTCTGGTAAGAAAAATCCTAATGTTTGTTCACTCTAGCTAGCATCACTGGTCAGGCATGTCTTGTTCTGGTCAAACAGAATTTTACTAAGCTTCTTCAAGTCTTGATAGTCTGAGTATATATCACCTTACTTAGATGTCCTGATAACCTCCAGTATTAAGTACCAGATGTGGAATTTTGAACAGAAGTTAGTGATGCCAGAAACACTATCTCTGAGGCTTCTATCTTCAATTTCTTCTTTCATTTTTATGTTTTGGAGAAATCTTGGATTATTTTAAAGGATAGATGAGGAAGAAATAAAGGAAATATCAAGCTAAATCTGAATTCAGTAGAAACTTTTCAATGGAATCCTTACTTCTCCCTTTTCCCAACCTTTCCAGATAGCCATTAATTTCAAGTTGGCAGTATCTTGCGTAACAATCCCTTCTTTGCCACTCCCAAAGCTACCATCCTAGTTTAGATTTTCATTTTTTCATTCCCTCTGGTATAGGCTATTGTTATAGGTTGTCTCTATGTCAATTCATTTTATACACCTTTTGCAGATTAATTTTCTTTATGTACAGGTCTAATCCTAGCATCTCCCTATTCAAAAATCTTAAATAGCTCCCTATTGCTCACCAAAGACAGTTCCAATTATTTATCTTGCCACTTAAGACCCTTCACAATATGACCCCCATTATAACTTTACAGGGTCATCTTATGCTGCTTTCACTCATGTTTCCAATACTAAAACCAAACTTATGATATTTCTGTTTTATGAACATGCTATACTTCTTTACTTTATGCTTTCATTTATTCCATTTCCTATGCCTGGCATCTCTACTTCCCACTGTTCACTAGATGGAATCCTACCTATCCTTCTTATCCTTCCCCGGGAGCTAGAAGTAGGAGTAACAGGTGGAAGTTTCAGGAAGGCAAGTGTAGGTTTGATGTGGAGAATTTCTCAGATCTAATGATCTGCCTCTAGCAGAAATATCTAGCCCTAACTGCACAAATATAGGGCAAAAACTGCCTGTTCTTTCCAGTGTCCTAAGTTCCTTTTTGAGGCTTATCAAAGTTTTCAGGTAGTTTATATAACTTGGGAACTGGTTTCTGGGGGTGGCGTGGGGTGGTAATCAAAAGAAAATTACTTATCCTAAATCAACTAGGATGGACAGGAAGATCGTGGAGGATTTCAGGACTTTCCTTTAAAGTGAAAAATTTTATTAATAGCTGCAAGAGGAAACCTTTTATGTGCTAACTATAAGGAGCTGTGGTCCTGACTAATGAAATTAAAATGTGTTGATTAGCTTCAGTGGATGCTGACCAAAGTAGTGTCACAAATGATCAGTTCTCCCTTTGAAGAAGAAGCCCTGGCAGCAGATGACAGCTACAGAACATGGCAATAGCAGCTCAGCAGAGAAACTACAGAAATAATAGCACCCAGGAGATACCAGCTTTGGAAGCAGAAGTGATTGGCAGCCAAGTAGAAGAGAAGTGAGGTAAAAGTGATTGCCAGAAGATGGCGCCATGAGAGGTGTTCCAGCTGGTATGCAACCAAGGAATTCGAGTTATCTAGAGAATCTTCCTTATTCTACCAACAGCATAGAAACCAATGAGAGATTGTATCCTTCTGTGTATAAGGATGGCGAATCATTCTATTTGGTTTTCCTTTCCCATTTGTTTTATCTTTTTTTTTTTTTTGCTTTTATTAAATGCTTTGTTATTTGATTTATAGTTTTGCCTGTTTTTTTTTTTTAGTGGAAAAGGCATTGAATAGCAGTTTGATTCATATTCATGTGATTGGAATTATGTTGAAATTGTTCGTTACTACCAAATAGCCAGGCAGGTGGGTGACTCAGTTACCAAGGATCCTTCCCTGAGAGTCTTCTCATTGACTTCAGGAGGGAAACAATCTTGTCATGGTCCCCATCAATGACTTGACTTTTAACCTTCCTTGTTGGAAACATACAACTTTACTGAATCATAAGAAAAAAGCAATATCTTATCCTTCCATATTCACTGAAGACCCAGACAACAATCTTCTCACCATTAAACCCCTGTCCAAGATAAGAGGCTCATACATTATACATTTTGCCATTAGAACCTTGTCCAGAAGTTGGATCTCTCACAGTATGTTTTACCAGGAACTAATTACAAACTCTACCTGCAGGGAGCCTTCTGCCGTCTCATCTTGGGATAAGTCAAAAGAAGAAGTGAAAAGTTAAGCCTCTGGAGATCCAGTGACCATGTACTTAGAGACTCAGATATCAAACCCATATCTCCTTATTGATTAATTTCCTACTGCCTAAATAGAGTGGTAGAACCTTCCTAATCTTCCAAGTGTTTTCAACTGATCATACCATCTCCATAAAGTATTATTTTTTATTTCTCTTCTGTTTCATTGCCAAACTTCTTTTCTTTACTTATTTTTAATTATTTTATTTGTCTTCAGTGTTCTACAATCACTTACATATATCTTAGACTTTTTCCCCTCACTTCCCCCCTTCCCCTTCCCTCCCCACTCCCTTCCTGAGATGGTGTGCAATCTTATATAGGTGCTACACATACATTCCTATTAAATACATTTTTACCCTAGTCATGTTGCATAGAAGAATTAAAATGAATGGGAGAAACCACAAAACAAAACATAACACAAGAGAAAATGGTCTGTTTCATTCTGTGATCCAATTCCATAGTTCTTTCTCTGGATATGGAAGGCATTTTGCCTCAAAAGTCCATTGGGAATTTTTTAGGTCCTTGCATTGCTATAAGGACTAAGTGTACCAGAAAAATTCCTCACACACTGTGGTTGTTGCTGTGTACAGAGTTCTCCTGGTTTTGTTCCTTTCACTCAGCATCAGTTCATATAAGTCTTTCCAGGCATTTCTGAAGTCTTCCTGTTCATCATTTCTTATAGCACAATAGTATTTCATTACATTCATATACCACAACTTGTTCAGTCATTCCCCAGTTGATGGGCATGTCCTTGATTTCCAATTTTTGGCCACCACAAAGAGAGCTGCTATAAATATTTTTGTACATGTGGGATCCTTTCCCATTTTTATATCTCTTTGGGATGCAGTCCTAGAAGTGGTATTGCTGGATCAAAGGGTATGCACATTTTTGTAGCCTTTTAGGTATAGTTCCAAATCACTCTCCAGAATGGTTGTATCAGCTCACAGCTCCACCAACAATGAATGTGTTCCAACTCTCCCACATCTTCTCCAACATTTGTCATCTTCCATTTTGTCATGTTAGCCAATCTGATAGATGTGATGTGGTATCTCAGAGCTGTTTTGATTTGCATCTCTCTAATCAAGTGATTTAGAGCATTTTTTTCCTATTATTATAGATAGCTTTAATTTCTTCCTCTGAGAACTGTCTTTTCATATCCTTTGACCATTTATCAATAGGAGAATGACTTGTATTCTTGTACATTTGACTCAGTTCTCTATATATTTTAGAAATGAGGCCTTTATCACAGACACTGGTTACAAAAATTCTTTCCCAGTTTTTTGCTTCCCTTCTAATCTTGGTTGCATTGGCTTTGTGCAGAAACTTTTCAATTTAATATAATCAAAATTATCCATTTTGTACTTCATAATGTTCTCTCTCTCTTGTTTGGTCACAAACTTCTTTTTCAAAAGTTATCTTATGATCTTTCCTTCCACTTCCTACACTTTCTCAATCCTTTCTAGCTCACCTCCTGACATGACCTGTAGCTTCCTACTCTAAAGTAATCAATGATCTGGTATCTCTCTCTCTGTTTTCATCCTCATTGATTCCATTACTCACCATCTCCTGCTGCTTAATATTCTTTTTTCCCTTCCCTTTTGTGATATTGATCTCTCCTGATTCTCTTTGACTGTTCCTTCTTATTTTCCTTTGCCAATTCATTATCCAAGTCCTACCCCTAACAATGTGCCCAACTCTCTATCCTAGGCTCCCTCCTCTTCTTTATTTATACCTTCTCATTTGGGGGATCCTAACAGATTCCTGTATTGCGGATGACTTCCAAACCTACATATCCTCCCTTAATCTCTCTCCTTAATGGCCTCATGTCATCAATTGCAGTGGGATATCTTGAACTGGATGATGTCCCAAGGGTACCTCAAATCCAACTCTAAATGGAACTTATTGTCTTTCCACCAATCTGATGGGTAGCACTGAGTGCCAGAATCAGTGAATGGGAGCCTTACTGCAGCTCTTCAAGGAAGAACCAGATAACTATTTGTTGGGCTTGTTGCAGAGGAGGTTCTAACTCTTGTCAGATTGGGCCACAGAACCTCTGAACATCCTGCTAGCTCTGAGACACATGCTTTTAGATTGTGGTGCTTTTTGCCCATTCTCATTAAAAGGGATGTGGTATATTTGTTAAGGAAAAGCCACTTCCCCATTCTGCATTGTGTAAATCTTTGTTATTAGAAGAAATTCCTTCTTCCTCTAAACTGCCCTACAATCTTATGCTTTTAAGTATTTTTACATTTTGTATTATAGTTACTTGCATATAAGTTTTTTCTCTCTTGAAGAAAGAGAATGCATCTTCTCACTTCCATGCTTGCCACCCACCACTTATTTTCAGTAGTCACTTAGCAAATACTTGTTTAACTTAAATGAAATAATTTATATTAAAGAGAGAAGCCAAAATGTTTGGATTTAAGCAGTGTAGGCCATGAATTCATCTGTCTGATAGATCAGTTAATCATAATTTCAAAATATTTGCCATCCCTACTGATTACCACCTATGAGAAAATAGGTTAGTCTAACTGAAGCAATCAAAGGAAAAGACAGGAGACAGCATGTTCCAGGTGAGTCAAATCACCACCATAACCTTTACCACCACCTCCACTCAGACCCTGATGAAGATAATTTAATACTCCGAGCTCAAGAACCATGGAAATAACAGTTCCTCCTGGCAAATCCACCTTGCTTTCAAACCGGCCCCCATATCCCTCATAAAGAAAGCAACCTTCCTTTATGGGGATGTGACCCAAAAGCTGCTTCTACATTTGTTACAGCCCCTGCTTCAGTTGCCACAGCTATTGGAAAACCAGAAAAGAAAGTTCTCACAACCTAAGTCCTTGGCAGATGTCAGATGGTTTCAAAATCAGAAATAGATGTAGTTTTGTCAGTGGAAAAGACATTTTAGAAAATATATTAGCATCTTCTTTGACACTCCACACTAAGGACCATGGGTCATTTCATCTGACTTGTAGCTAAAACTTCCTCGGTATGTTGTCTCCTCAACTAGAATGTGAACTACTTAACAGGAACAATTGTCTCTGCCTTTGTATTTCCATGCCCAATGCTTACCAAAGTATTTTGCAAATACTTAATAATGATATTCTCATATACTCAATCTAGTAGTATCATAATTATCTTAATGTAAATTATCTATGGCTTAGTAATACAAGGTTGACTTCCCTCTGTTACCAAAAATAGGTAGTCTGACCACTGAAGAACTCCAAGACACATAGACAAAAAAAAGGTAAACTAGTCTGGTATTAGTGTCCCCTACCAAATAGTGAAGATGTTCAGATAACTGTATCTCTTATGACATGAATAATGAATATGAATGCAAGTGAAAGGGGGAAAAATACTTGTTGGATACAACTAATAACATTATGCCTTTCTTTGTGTCCATTAGTTACTAAATCTGTACTTTCCAGACCAGCACCAGTAAAAGTACGAAGGATTATGCAACATATTGACTATTCTATAGCTCTGGCACCAGATTTAGTTTTGGATGGTCCAGCTTCACTTATATTTTCTATGCTTTGAGGATGCCACAGAAGTTAGAGGATCTCTCTCTCTCTCTCTCTCTCTCTCTCTCTCTCTCTCTCTCTCTTTCCCTCCCTCCCTCCAATATATTGCACTTTAAAGTCTTCTACTTTTCTCCATTGAGTGCTTTATAACATATAGCCCTCTCAACTGCATCTATGCAATGAAACACACACTTCAACAGTGCAACTGTTAATCACATTTTAAAAAATCTTAAATAAACTGATTTTAAAACAAAACAAAGATTATGAAAAGCTCATTTCTCTAGCCAGAGAACAAGATGGGGAGTGATGCAAAGGATGGAAAATAGGGATTCACGTGTTTTGTTCTCAGCAGCATGAATAGCTCCATCCATCCAGTATTTGTTCCCCAGAGGATGATGCTCAGTTTTACAGAGAAAGTTATTCTTGACTGTAAGCCTTTGTCTTTTCTCTTCTGGAATATTCCAAGTTCTCTGATTCTTTATAGTGATGGTTGCTTGGTTGATTATATGATACACACACATATATGTATATCATGTACACACATATATTTAGAAGGTCTGGATTTTGGCTGTAATGTTCTTCAGAATTTTCACTTAAGACTTTCTTTCATAAGGTGAAAACAGGATCTTTATAATTTCCACTTTAATCTCTGGTTCTAAGCAATCCAGATAATTTACTTTTAAAATTGGAAGTCTAGGCTCTTTTTTGATCACCATATCCTGATGATCCAATCATTTTTGATTGATTTCTTCCTAATCTGTTTCCCAGGCAAGTTGTTTTTGCTATAAGATAACTTACATATTCTTCTATTTTCCCTGTATTTTTACTTTGTTTTAGCATTTCTTGCTGCCTTATGGTGTTCTTGGTTTTTATCTAGTCTATTTTGATTTTTCAGGGAGTTTGTTCTTGGGCAAGGTTTTGTACCTTTTTTTAAAGCAAATTGTCAATTTCTTTTCCAATTCTTTCTTCCATAACTCTTATTTCTTTCTCATTTTTTTCTCTAGTACTTTCATATAATTTATAAAAACTATTTTAAAATTCTTTTTAAAAATCTCCTTTATATCTTCCAGGAATTCTGGTTGAGTTTGTTTTCCTTTAAGGCTTTGTAGGCTTTTTGGATCTACTCTCTTCTGGGTTCATACCTTTCCTGTTTCCATAATAGCTTATTATAGTGAGATTCCTTTTTGTTTGCTCATTTTTCCAGCCTAATTCCTGACTTCAGACTTAATGTTAGGGCTCCCCTCTGTGTACTTTTAGAGGGAAGATCTGAGTGGTCCTGTTTTTCTTTTCTTGAGATAATGAGTGTTATTTCAGGATCTCAGAGTTGGTTTAGTCTGGGTCCTTGGTAAGCTTTCGGTGTTCCCAAAGCGATCTGATATATGGTAAAGTTTGATTGTTCTCCCCCACCTCCACCCTCTGGTGTGAGCTTGCAGATTCCTTATCTGGTTTTGGGTCTGAACAACAGAAAACTGTTGCTAGACTCAGCTCCTATCAGTGAGTTGTAATGTTTTGCTGGTTCAGTGTAATAGAATAATAGCCTTTCCTTTGGTCTGGGATTCATATTCTTAATATTTCTCTTCAAGCTTCAGACTGAGTTAGATGTTATGTGATTGATCCCACTCCACTGTTGCTTGCTTCTGAGCTTACTCTTCTCTTTGTACACAAAAGCTTGTAGCATCCCTCCCCGCCCCCCCCATCTAAATCTATAATTCCATAACTATCTAATTCACATTCAGTTACCAGTGGCTGAATTTTATTATCCATCCCCAAAGTATTCACATTTAAAAAGGGGTCTCTTGGAATAGGCAATGCTTATCCTGAGGGAACATGCATTTTTGCTTGCCCACTTCCCCTGCTACCTCCTGCCTTCTGGTTATGCTCTCAGACTCCCCAGCACAGGCATCTTTCTAGTGCCTACCATGAAACAAACTTCCCAAAGCCTCATCATTCACAGCAATAGTAGTTGCCGCTAGGGGACTTCAACACATGATCTTGAGGCTTTTAATCATCTGTCTTCCTCATTTCATCTCTGTTCACCTACTGAAACTCTTCCTGGACTTCTTTGGTAATGTCTAACACAGTCTCATCCTTATTTTCCCAAACCCAGTGATACCCAACCCCTACAAGTTAAAGAACAATCCTCTAACTCACCTGTCCCTGAACTCATTCCCATCCATCTGAGCCTTACTCCATGTCTTATTCCAGATCTACCACCCCTCAGATGTTGTCCTTTCGAATGCTTGGTCCAAATTCTGGTATTCTGGTACTCACTGAGACCCAATTTCTCCTTGAGGATATCACATCCTTGACCACTTTTTTTCAGTCCTGGTTTGACTTATACTCACATTCCCTACTTCTAGATTATAGTAACTTACTGAGTCTGCTTCCAGAATCTTAGCAACCTCTGCTCTTTTGAGGTTCATCACTATACAAATTTATCATTTAATTCATTCTAGTGGCCATTATATACCAACTCCCAGGATAGTTTTTATACTTT
The DNA here is from genome assembly GCF_028372415.1 of Notamacropus eugenii. NCBI lineage: Eukaryota > Metazoa > Chordata > Mammalia > Diprotodontia > Macropodidae > Notamacropus > Notamacropus eugenii. Next base: position 351,472,665 of record NC_092874.1, on the reverse strand, counting down.
CTTAATTAGTTTGGTGCCTAGCTCATGTTCTCTCTCTGTACCCCAACTACCTAATTCTTCAATCTGTCCACCTCATCTTCATAAAGAAATAGTCACATCTTTGATCTTGTAATCACTCATAATTGTTCCACTTTCATCTTTATGAGTTCCAAAATTTCTTTATCTGAGGAAATAATTTTATCATTTCATCTCTTCCTATGCCCCTAAACCTCTTTTTTTTATTCTTGCCATAACCCCTAATCTTTTCACCCTTCAGAATTTGCTCAGGCCATGTATTGATAATGCATTTTTGCTTATTGTTAACATAATATTGCTTCATAATGGGAAGATCTTCCTCACCCATGAATGAGCCTGAGGAGACTTGTAGGAAGGTTCATACCTTTTGTTAATTTTCTAATGAAGCACTGGTTCTCAAGAGTTGTGATGCCTTCTGACTCTGAAAAATGTATAAATACTCCAAGGTGAGGTTTTACTTTGGGGCTTACTCATTGGAAGTGCTTGTTTGCTCATAGGAGACTCTGAGCAGCCATTAAGGAGTCCTCCCTTTCCCCCCAACTTTGAAAACTCAGATGTTGGTTTTCTCTCTCTGGTAACTTATGTATGTGTGTAATGGTCAGACAGCTGGATCTGTCTGTTCATCTATGATGTAGATTACTTACATCTGGAAGCACTGTCCGTTGATTAGCATTTTTCTGTATTTTCTCTGAAGTTCAGGGTGCTGACTTTTCCCCCTTAACTAAGTGAATGATACATGTGCTTTATCAAAGTGATTGTTGACCCCTCACAAGTTGCTCTACTTTTAGAAAAGCCAGTCAAAGAATCCATTTATGGTTCTTTCATAAGAAACTGGCTTTCCTGTTTATGTTGGGGTGCTTGCTTTTATCGACCATCACTCCTGTTTTGGCTATACTGTCCTTTCTTGATAGCAACCCTTTGGTGACCCAGTTCTACTTGACATTATTCTCTGCTTTTCAATTTCTTACCTATTGGCCCAATTACCATTTTTTGCCTTATCAAACCCCCAATCTTGAATTATTTCAACTATCTGCTTTCTCTGTGTCTACCCACATTCTACTGAAAAGAGCTAATTGGTTCCACTACTAATTTATGTTGTCTAGTCTTAATTCAATGGTAACCCTTCTATTCCTCTCTAGCTAATTCTTTCTCTCAAATGCTTCTATAAATGTTCTCTTCTTTCTGGAAACCTCCTATAGCACCTTCAGCTTCCTTTCAGTAGAATAATACCACATTTTTCATGGAAAAAAATGATACCATTCAATGAGAGTGCCCTCCTTTCCTCTCCTCTTCTGCATTCATTTGAAAACATCCTCCTCCCATCCAATACACTATTTCTTATTTAATCATAGTCTCTGGTGAAGAGATGACCCTTTTCATTAATAAAATCAACATTTCTACATGAATTCATGATCTCCCTCCCATCTTCTCCACCAGATTGGCCTTACTATCATTCCCCACTCTCTCTAATCTTCAATCACTCCCTACCTACTGATTTCTTTCCTCATGCCCACAAACATCCACATATCTCTCCATCCTTAAAAAACAAAACTAGATTCTACTATATATATATATATATATATATATATATATATATATATATATATATATATATATATATATATATATATATATATATATATATATATATATATATATATATATATTAGGTATTATTGTATATCACTCATCCCCCTTCTCAGCTAAACTTGATAAAGCCATCTATCGTCTGGGTGCTCTCTTGTGAATCTCACTCTTGAAAACTATCTTACAAATTTATCACTGAAATGCCATCATTACTAGTAAATCTCATAGTGACTGATCGGAATGACCTTTTTAAAATTGTCATCCTTTTTGACTTTTCTGCAAAATATTATTCCATTAATTCCCTCTTTCTTAATACTCTTTCTTCTCTCTTTATTTTTTCATGGCACTGCTCTCTCTTGGTTCTCCTATCAGTTATTGGATCATTTTTCCTTAATTTCCATTGATGGATTATTATCCATGTCACATGCTAACTGTGAGTGTTTCTCAGGACTCTTTCCTGAGTCTTTTTTCTCTTTTCTCTTTATACCCTCTAACTGTTGAGGTCATCATTTACCATGGTTTCAATGACTATCTTTGTGTAGATAACACCTAGATTTATATAGCCAAGTCAATAAGGAAACTAATATCTATTAAGTGCTTACTCTATGACAGGCACAGTATTAAATCCTGGGGATACAAATATGAGCAAAAAGAAAGACCATTCCTGCCCTCTGGAGCTTATATTCTAATGGAGGAAAATAGCACATAAAAGGAAACTGAAAATCAAGTAGGTTCGGGGGGCGAGGGAGAGTAGGGTAAGGAACAGGGTTGGAAATAATCCTAGAGAATCAGGAACCAAGGCTGAAGAGGAACAGGGTAAACTTTGCTGGCCTTATCCATTCCTTAAAATGAAGATTCTAGGAAGAGCTGACCAGAAGAAGGGCCACAGACATGGAGGGATCTTCCAGAGTGTGAAGGCTGCTGGGGCATGGTGGAGAAAAATGTCTGGAGAGTCAAAAGAGGAAGCTAGATAGGAAAGAAGGAATGAGTGAACATGGTTGGCCATAAACCAATATGGCTTCCTTAGCCAACCAATCATTTTTAAAAATTTTGAGTTCTCCCTTCCTTGAGAAGGCAAGCAATTCTATTTTTATTATACATATGAGGTCATACAAAACATATTTCTATATTATCCACATTGCAAAAGAAAATGCAAATAAAATAAAACAATAAAGCTAAAGTTAAAAAACGTATGCTTCAATCTGCATTCACAGTTCATCAGTTCTCCCTCTGGAGAGGGATAACATTTGTCATCATGGGTCCTTTGGAATTGTCTTGGATCACTGTTTGATCAGAGTAACTAAGTCTTTCACAGTTGATCATCCTTACATTATTACTGTCACTGTTTTTATGTACAATGCTCTCCTGGTTCGGCTCATTTCACTTTGGATCAATTCATGTAAGTCTTCCAAGGTTTTTCTGAAACCATCTTACTTAATATACATTCTACACAATAACATTCGATCACAATCATATAACAACTTGTTGTAATAGCAATTTAAATGGAAAGATGTTTTTCATTCATTAATAGGACCATGTCACCTGCTTAAATCACCTGGAAGCCTAATGGTGGGAGGAGTTTGCTGAATGGGTGGAACAGGAAGGGTAGAACAGAACTGGGAGGAAGTTAGTGAGAGCAGTTGGGCAAAGGAGAGAGGATGCAGGCCAGTTGGCGCAGCAAGGTTCATGAGTGTTTACTTGTGTGAAGGCCCTGGCAGTATGGGGGAAACTGGGGAATACCTTTGTCTCCAGCAGTGGTAACGTGTATTGATTTCTTGGCTACTGTGACAGATTTAACCTTTTGGTTTTGGGACTTGGCTTTCTGATGTCTGAAAAAATGTTTTTCTTCTCCTTTCTATATGGAGAATCTTTTATACTTTGCAATTGAGAACTATGCTGGCATATTCATAGTCACCACCAGTGCTATGAATATTGCCTTGGTGATACACTTGTTCAGCCATTTCCCAAATGATGGGTATACCCTCAATTTCCAATTCTTTGCCATCATAAAAAGAGCTGCTGTAAATATTTTTGTACAAATAGGTCCTTTCCCCTTTTCTTTGACTACTTTGGGATACAGACCTAGTAGTGACATTGCTGGGTCAAGGGGTATGAACAATTTTATAGTCCTTTGGGCTATAAATTACTCTCCAGAATGGTTGGATCAGTTCAAAACTCCTTCAACAGTGCATTAGTGTCCCAATTTTCCACATCACCTCCAGCATTTGTCATTTTCCTTTTATGTCATGTTAACAAATCTGATAGGTGTGAGGTGGTATCCCGGCAGTGTTTTAATTTGCAATTCTCTAGTCAATAGTGATTTAGAGCATTTTTGATGTGGCTATTGACAGCTTTGATTTCTTCTTCTGAAAACTGTGTATTCAGATCCTTTGATCATTTATCAACTGGATAATGGCTTTTATTTTTATAAATATGGTTCAGTTCATTATATGTTTAAGAAATGAAGCCTTTATCAAAGACATTTGTTGCAAAAATTGGTTTCTGGTTTCCTGCTTTCCTTCTAATTTTGGCTACTTGGGTCATACAGTTCCTTGGTTTTTTAACTCTTTCTGGTTGGTTGCTATTATTATTATTTACTTGGAAGCACTGGATTTTGGCATTGATGTCCTTGTGAATTTTGATTTGGGGATTTCTTTCAGGAGATGATTGGTGAATATTATTTTTACTTCACCCTCTGGCATTTGAAGTTCTTTCATTTATGACTTCTTGAAATGTGGTGTTAGTTGTTTTGCGGGGGAGCATCATGGTTTTGACATTCACTATTCTTACATTATGGCTCTTTCACCTCTTTTCCAGATCAGTTGTTTTGGATATCAGATACCTTAGATTTCTTCTATTTTTCTTAGTCAAGTAGGAGACACAATTAGCTAAATCATGTACCAAGAATATGCCAAATCCTTTCTATATATGAGACAGGGTGCTAGGAACTAGAGATGCAAATACTTTGAATGAAATAATCCCTACAATCAAAAATCAAGAGAAGATAACAAGTAAGCATAAATAGTATGTAACTACATACAAACTAGTTAAAATACAAAGTAATTAGAGAGGAACGCTTCTAGTATTTTGGAAGAGGGATCAATAAAAGCTTTATATATTAGTTGCCTAAATGGTGACTTGAAGAAAGTGAGAAAAATCTGAGAATGGGGGTAAAGAGAGACTGCATAGTCAGGTGTCCTGCATGAGAAGGAGGAGAGTGAGTTTGACTGGATTTTAGAGACTGTAAAGGGAAATAACGAATAATGAGGCTGAAAATTCAGATTGGGACTAGGTAGTGAAGGATTTTAAGAGCTAAATAAGAGTTCTTATTCTATCCTATAGATACTAGAAAGCCATTTAAATTTACTGAATAGGGGAGAAATAGGGTCAAATCTACACTTATGGAAAATCACTTTGGCATCTATGGAGAGGAAGATGAAAATAGGGACAGACTTTTCAGGAAGAAAATAATGGTGTATTTATGTACGTATTTTTAAAAGGAGATTAGTGGAATAGTGGTCAATGGAAATAGGGAAATTTGAATAAGGGGAGAATTGTATTTTTATTTTCAGTTCCAAAATATCTCTCTCTCTTCACTATCCCCAACCATTAAGAAGGTAAGAAATAAAGTATTCATTTTATATAAGATTAGGGAATTTGAAGAAATATCAACTTCCTTAGCATAATGGTAGGAATTTGGGAGGAGAGCAAGGTAGTATTTATCATTTGGCCTATCCCCTGATGAGTGTAATGTCTCCTCTTGGGTAAGTAACTTCTTAGCAAGAATGGATGCAGGGGTGATGAGAGATATCCCCTCCCACACCTTGCTGTCTTTTGGTAAAGGTACCAAGAAAAAGACAGAGTTGCCCCCTCTCAAGCTTGCCAAATTACAAGTTTGTATTTAATTTAAAACACTGAGAACTTACAGAACCTTTTGAATTGTAAAATTGCTGTCACACCATATCAACTCTTATCTTGAAAGTAGCTGAGAATATGGTCCAGAGAGAGGGAGAATTTAAAAGGGGATTTAGTGGGGGGCTTAGTTAAGTGTCAGCTCTTCCTTTTTCTTCTGGAAAACAAAAAAGGGCCGGTTTATTTAAGAGAAGATGGTAAGCTTTCTTTTCATCACTGATGGCTCTGTGGAGCCCAGCACTGACAAGATGTCATAGAAGCTTTCAAGGGCTGGTAAACTATTGCCCGCTGTCCAAATCCAGCTGTTGTGACTGTCTGTTACGGGCTTTAAGCTAAGAATGACTTTTCCATTTTAAAATACATCGTATTTTAAATACAGAAGTATTTATACCCCTGTGTATTTAAAAATGTAAAAACCATACTTAGCACAAGCTGTACCAAAGTAGACATACCAGGATTTGGCCCTGAGGCTGTAGTTTGCCCATCCATGGACTAAAATATTATCTCTAATGATCTTGCAAGGGGTTAAAAAAGAATTTTAATAAAACAGATTAAAGGAAGAGGAAGGTCATTACTCCCTCAACACTGTTCATTAGAGATAATGGGCAACCAGCACCCAGAACAACTTGTGTATTTGGGTTCAGTGGAAGTTTGGAGTAGCTTTACCAGAAATATTAGCCCCAAATCAGACATGAGGAGAGTAACAAGACTCAGTCTGAATTTAGAGCTATCAGAACAAAATTCTCTGGGTGGTACTAAATTACTTTTTTGTCTCAGACCTCAAGATTGAGTGACGATAGTTATTAAAGGTTACAGGAGTGAAGGAATTGTGGTTCAAAGCTGAGACTGTTTCTGCAATGGAATCTGTGCATGAATGAAAGGACTTCCCTCTGCTCCCTCCCTCAAGCCCTTCCTACCCCAGGCCCAACAGAGTCACCAGACACCAGTGAAAGTTCTTCAGCCAGGAAAGGTAGGTTTTAAGAGCATTATTTTGTTTTGCATCCAAAAATCCACATAGAAACATTATATAAAATCTTCTGTTTGGTTTTTAAAACTCTTTATAACCTATCCTCATTCTAATTTTTGAGCTTTCTTAGATCTTAACTCCTTTTCTTCTGCTGCATACGCTTGTCTCCTTGCTATTCAATACCACATAGACTTCCTTTAAAAAAAAATGTTTCTATTGACTTCTGTTGTTTTTCTATCATCATAGATATCCCCAAGAGCCATCCTATATAACAAACAGTCTTTTTAAAAAGAAGGAAGAAAGAAAAAGTTACAAGGGAGGGGGAAAATCAACACAGCTGATTAATGCATTGGAAAAAGTCCAAAAAATATGTGCAATAACACCTAAGGACCTTCCACCTCTGTGAAAGAATAAATTAGGGGATATCCTTTTATTCTTGATCATTATAAATTTATTATATTCATTTTTGTTTATGTGTGTATGTGTTTCCATTTATACTGGAGTCAATGTGTTTTCTTGGCTCTCTATAGTTCACTCTGCATCAGTTCATGGAGATCTCTCCATGCTTCTTTGTATTCATCCCATATCTAATTTCTTACTGAACAATAATATTCCATTACATTCATGTACCACAGTTTGTTTAGTCACTCCTCAATGGATGGATATCTCTTTCCCTCTCCCTTGCAGTGCTTTGCTACAATGAAAAATACTGCTATAAATATTATATATGTATATGTATACATATATATGGGAACTTTTTTCTTCTTATCAATGATTTCCTTAATGTATAAATTCAAATTTTATGGACACTTTATTTGTTTTGTTTCTATAATTCTAAATTGCTTTCCAAGATGATTATACCACCTCACAGTTCCACCAACAATGTATTAGTATATCTATCATTCCACAATACCTCCAATATTGAATATTGCCATTTTTTGTCATCTTTGTCAATTTCAGGGTATAAAGTGAAACCTCAGGAGTGTTTTGACATACATCTGTCTTGCTATTAGTGATTTTGAGCATTCTTTCATGTGGCTGTGAATACTTGGAACTTCTTTCAAGAACTATTTTGTTCATATCCTTTATTTGTTGGGGAAAGCTATTAATCATATATGTATACTTTTATACATATATTTTATTATTTTTATATTTTGGATACCAAACCCTTATGAAAAAATTGATACAAAGATTTTCCCCCATTAAATCACTTCCCTTTATTAAATCACTTCCCTTCTTATCCTAGATGCATCAATTTTGGCTGTGCAGAAGCTTTTTAGTTTCATGTAGTCCAAGTAATCTATTTTATCTTTTGTAAATACCTTTATCTCTTAGTTGGTAAAGAATTCATCTTTTATCCAGAGCTGTGAGAGATTTATGCTCTGCTTCTCTTCCAATTTTTAAAACTATGATCTTTAATATTAAAGTCATATATCCATCTGGAAGGTTCTTTGGAATATGGTCTAAGGTGTTAATCTAAGCTTAATTTCTATTACCCACAAATGCACCACTTCCATGGCCAAGATTTTCAAAATCACCTTATCTGACCATCATCTATTGACTTTTGTCCTCTCCTTCAGGCTTCCCCTACCAAAGCATAGTCTTCATCCACATGCCTACAATCCCTTGATGGCCCAGTTCTCTCCCAGGTCACCTCCCCTGAGTTAGCTACTCTTCCCTCTTTTTCCCATCTTGACCCCTTGGGGAAGCAGTTCAACTTTCCACTATCCCCTTCTCTTGAACTTCTGGCCCCCTTATTATATAGTCTATTGTATCTTGCCAAGCCTCAGCCTTGGATGACTCATATTATCCACTACCTTCACTCCTACACATGTGCTGCTAAACAAAGTTGGAGAAATCTCACAACCATTATGATTGAGTCCACTGCAAATTTATGTTTAATAACCTCAACTTTGCCCTCATTGATGCTAGGCAATTTTTCTATACTTCCTTTCTCTGTTCACTATCTCATTCTCCATAGCAGTTTTTCCAAATGGTTCTATCCCTTCTCAAACCTTCTATGACTCCCTTTGCCCATCATCATTGTGGAGAACCTTGCCTTATGTTTCACTGAAAGAAAATGAGCCTATTTGCTGAGAGCTCCTGCTTTTCCCCTCTCCCTCATTTCCTGTCACTCCAATACCTTCTGCCACTATCTTCTCCTTCACTTTTGTCTCACTTGAAGAGGTAGCCTTATTCCTTACAAAGGCCAGCTACTCTGCCTGCACAAACAATCCCATTTTATCCTATCTCTTCCAACTCTATCACTTATTTTCAGTCTCTCCACACTGACTACAAACATGTCTATGTCTCCACCATCTTGAAGATAAAAACTCCCTCTCTTGATCCTTCCATATCCTGTAATTGTCCTTCTTTATTTCTTCTGCCCTTTGTGGCTGAACTCCTTGAAAATTCTATCTACAATAAGTACCTACACTTTCTCTACTCTCACTCATCTTCCAGCTTCCAACTTCATGATTCCACCAGAACTGCTTTCTCCAAAATTACTAATGATTTCTTAATTTTCAATTAATATTTTCTCAATCCTCATTTTTTTTTACCTCTCTGAAACTTTTGACATAGTTAATCATTCTCTTCTCCTTGATACACTCATATTTCGAGGTTTTTAAGATACTATGCTCTCTTTCTTCTCCTTCTTAATATCTGACTCAGTATCCCCATGCTGGATATTCATCCAGGGCATGCCCTTTAATCATTGGCATCCTTCAATGATTTTGTTTTAGGCTCTCTTCTCTTCTCTATATGACTTCCCTTGATGATCTCATCAACTTCCCTGCATTTAATTATTATTTCTGTTTTTATGATTCTCAACTTACCTATCTTGTCTCTCTTTTAATTGCTGGTCTTGCATCTCTGATTCTTTTCTGGACCTCTCCAATTGGATATCTGGTAGATATCTTAAAATCAACATGTCCCAAACTGGACTCATTATCTTTTCTCCTAAATCCTCTCCTCTGTCCCTATTTCCTTCTTACTATGTAGAGCACCACCATCCTCTCAGTCCCCTAGGTTCATAATCTAAGTGTTATCCTTGATTCTTAATTACCTCTTATCCTCCATATCCAATCTATTTCCAAAGTCTGTCTATTTTACCTTTGCACCTTCTTTCAAACACAACCCCTCCTTTCCTTTTATACTGTCACCACCTTAGTGCAGGCTTTCATCATCTCACATTTGGACTATTGCAATATCCTGCTGGTGGGTCTACCTGCCTCTAGTCTCTCCAATTAGTCCTTCATTCAGCTGGCAAAATGATGCTCCTAAAGCACATGTCTGACCATTTCATGTCCCTACTCAATAAACTCCAGTGGCTTCATATCACCTGTAGGATCAAATCTGAAATCCTCTATAACATTCAAATACCTTTTCAGTCTTCTTACACCTCACTCCTCTCCCTCTCCCACCCCTAATACATACTCTTAGATGTAGTGACAATGACCTCCTTGCTGTTAGACAAATAAGGCATTCTATCTCTCAGCTCCAAGTATTTTCTCTGACTGTCCTCCTTGCCTGGAATGCTCCCCCTCCTCATCCTACCTACTGGCTTCCTTCAAGTCCAACTAAAATCCCAAATTTTATTGGAAGCCTTTCTCATACTCTTTTAGTGCCTTCCCTCTGTTAATTATTTCCTATTTGTCCTGTATGTAGCTTGTCTGTGAATATTTGCTTGCTTGTTTTCTCTTCCACTGTATTGTGAGTTCCTTGAGGGTAAAGACTGTCTTTTGTCTCTTTTTGTATCCCTACTGCTTAGTACAGTGCCTGGCACATAGTAAGCACTTAAATATTTATTGACTTAGTCAACTGACTAATTTCTGCCAGACTTTTCCAATTTTCCCAGCAGTTTTTATCAAATAAGAAAATTTTTCTTAGGTAATTTAAGTTTTCCATTTTATCAAGCACTGCTATTGAGTTTCATCATTCCTGATTCTCCCTCATCTAGTTAGTTCTATAGATCTCTACATTTTAATCAATACCACATGATTTTGATGACTACTGCTTTATAATTCAGTTCTGCAAGTACTATTCTCCTTTCTTCCTTAACTTTCTTTATCATTTCCCTTGATGTTCTAGCACCTTTATTTTTCCAAATGAATTTTATTATTATTTTGTCAAGTCCTATAAAGTATTCCTTTGATAATTTATTTGGTATAGCATAAAAAGTATAAACTAATTTTATTTTTCCAATTATTTCTTCTGTGCAGGGCATAAATTCTGCTCTCATGATTCTTATTTCTTTTTAAAACCACTCAGAAACAGCAAGTTATAGTTTCATGTTATCCTCACATTCCACAGGGTCATCTGTCTCATTAAGTGTTGAGTTATTTTTTTTTGTGTTTTGCAATGGATGCCTGAAGGAGTTTACTACATCTTGATGCCACTGTTAATGTTTTCCCTGTTGATTTATCTGTTTATGCTGTAGGTCTTTGAATTTTCTTCCTTCTGAGATCTTTTGTAACTTCAGTCTTTTTTCTCTTATTTTCCCCTATTGAAAACTTTCTGATTTCCTCCCCTTTGATGGTTTCTATGGATCATGGATCTCAAAGCATCTCAGCCTCTTCCCATACTGGATAATTTACTGTTAACTAGCCTAGGTTTCTGCCACAAGTGACCTCTCGGGGGTTGGAGGGAGAGACAGAACTGGCTTTAGCTTAGGGTTAGCGAAATGATATTTTGCCCTATAAGCCCTTGCCCTTCACTCCAGGGTCTTGTTTTTTTTTTTTTTTCTGTCTGTTACTCAGTTCCCTGGCCCAGTAGTTCAGACCACTGGTACTACTGCATCTAAGGGTTGGTTTCTAAAATTGAAGTTTGGATCTCTGAAGCTCTTGAATGGGGGTTGGAGGGAATCAATGTATGGGTTGAGCTCTGTTTTAAGCCCACAAAGGTTTCCTGCTCCTTTCCTTCTTCTGCTCTCCTACAGAGATCTTTTGCAGTTCCAGAGCTATGCAGACCACCAAGATCTCAGAAAACTCCTTCATCCTGGAGCCCAGATTTCCATAGCAGTGGATATAAGGTGAGAATTCTGGAATTGTGGGTTTAGGTTTTATTGCAAGTCTGTCAATCTGGTCTTCTAGTGCAGCCTGTCTACTGGTAGCAGAGTGCTAAGTGGGGAAGGGGTTCCTGAGTGAGCTTAAGGTAGGCATTAGTTCATGATTTACAAAAAAAAACTTTGGGGTTATTGATGCCTTAGATCATGGAGGCAGCTGAAATTGCTTTATCTTTGATGCGTAATTTCTATTTTGTAGAAGGTTGAAAGGTTGCTAGGATCACTTATTGGTCACTCTACATACTTTTCATTTCATCTGTTTTCATTGTCTGTCTCATACTTATCTTTCCCAGTTTCCTTGAAGTCTCAGCTTAAATCTCACCTTGTGCAAGAAGCATTTCCCTATCTCCTTTAAGTCTAATACTTTCCCTCTGTTGTTATCTCCAATTTGTTGTGTCTATATTTTATTTGTACAGAGTTATTTTCATATTGTCTCCTTTATTAAGTAGGTTCCTTAGAGCCATTCCATCTTGGGTAGGTTCTGACTTTTGGGGAAAGGAAAAAAAACACCCTTCCATCAGCTCCTCTCAATGGTCTCTTCATCTGAGCTGTGTAAGACCCCAAGAGGACTCCATCCTGAGGCCAAATCCCTACAGATGTTGATCACCTATCTGAATTTAGTCCTCAATGATTGACAAGTTCTTCTCATCAGATCATACCCTCCCCATATGAGTGATTTGAACTGGTTGTCATTATTCAGTCCCATTGCCCATTCTCTCACTGTCAACTTCTTGTACTTCCCACAACACAGTTTTCTACCCCAAAGGTCCCATGCTAAAGTGGCACCCACCAAATGACCCACTCCTTCCGCTGCATTCTCTGGAGTGCATGTTTCACAGTTAACAAACTTGTTTACCTCTTAAATCTTTTCCTTTCCCACTTCTTTCATCTTCGGGTGGTCACTGACACCTGCTCCTGCCTGATAACACAGAATCCTTAGTCAAACTTTCCAACAACAGTTACACTTTCACTCATTCTCCTTTAATCATTGGTCAGCTTTGGGGATTTGGAATACAAAGGAACACTCTGTATTCCAAGGAGCTCCCCATGACCACTTTCAAGTTTTCTCTCTCTCACTCAGTGCTTCTACTCTGAGGTTCACTCAGTCTATATCTACTGTCTAGTCCTCCATCTTATTGGTCACTCCACATACTTTCCAATCAAAATTTTGGTAGCTGTTATACAATTACTTTAGGACAATACCTTCAATAAATTCAGTGCCTGGCTTATAGTCTCTGTCTCCTTTTGAACACCTGCCCTTAAGCTAGGGGACTTTAATATGCATATTTATGCTCCCCCAAATATGGTTAATTCCCAATTTTTCAATTTACTCATTTCACACGACTTATTGCTCCACCCCCCACTCCTTAGCTGCATGCAAAGATGATCATGCCCTTGATCTTAGCATTATCCAGAAGTATTCACAAACCTTGAAATTCTCTCATTGGATCACAATCTGCTATCATTTCTTTTCTCTCTTTAACTTACAGCCCTAATCTCTGTTTTTCATCTTTCCCCTGACCTCTCATCCCTGTGCCCCTCAGCTCTTTCCCAGGTTATCTCCCTTGCACTGTCTACAATCTCCCTTCCTTATTTTGATTCCTTGGTATATCTGGAAGAATATTTCAGACCTGGAACTTATACTTCTGTAGGACCCTTTGCAACTGGAACCCCTCCCTCTGATTGGAGGATGGTCAAGTCCTTCCAGAATTTCCATTTAAGAAGGGCACCCAGGCCAGCCATCTCTTCATTTCCTCCCAGGCTGCACTCCTCTGAACTCCCTCATGCTCCTGCCCTGGGTACCTTCTCCTCCTCCCCCTTCAGTGTCCTTTTATGTGTCTCCCACATTAAATGTAAGGTCTTTGAGAGTAGGCACTGCCTTTCTAGTTGGATATAATTATATTTCCAACACTTAGTACAATACCTGACACACATTAAGTGCTTACTAAATGTTTGTTGACTGATTGACAATTCAACTTTACACTATCCAGTTTCTCTTGACTCTCTTGCCCCCCTTATCCTCTCACTGATCTTGCCCTTCTAGGTCTCAGTCTTGGATTACTCTTGCCATCTACCTGCTTTTGCATCTTATATGCTTCTGGGCAAAGATGGAGAAAAAACTTGTAAAACTATGCCAACTGGGCTACTACTTTATGCTACTTACTCTCAAATAGCCCTCTGATTATCCCACTTACCAAAGTGATTTTTCTAAACCTTTTCATCCTTTATCAAACCTCCCAATGTTTCAATGTTTTCCTCTGTCCCCCCCTCTCAACCTTGTCTCATATTTCATTGAAAAAAAATTGAGGTCACCCACTGAGAACTCCCTCTTTTCCATTTCTGCTCATCTGACATCACCCCAGAGCTTTCTGTTACTATTTCCTTTTTCATCTCTATCTCACATAATGAGGTAGACTTCTCCTTATCAAGATCAAATGATCCCATTCCATCCATCTTCTTTAGCAGATTGCCCCTCTTTATCATCTCAACTTTCTCACTTATCTTCACTCTCTCCATTAACTGACTGCTTCCCTACTTTTTACAACCATGTCCATGTCTCCTTCATACTCTAAAACCTCTCACTTTATCCATCCATCACTTCTAGGTATAATCATACATCTTTCCTCCTTTTTTGTGGCTAAACTTGAGAAGGCTATCTACTATTGATGCCCCCACTTTCTTCCTCTAACTCTCTTTTTAATTCTAAAATCTGATTTCTGACCACATCATTCAACTGAACGTGTTCTCTCAAAATTTACCAATTCCCTCTTAGTTGCCAAATCAAATGTCCTTATCCTTTCTGACTTCTCTGCAGCCTTTGACAAGATTTATCAACTTCTCCTCGATGTTTTCTTTTCTCTGTGTTTCCATGACACTATATACTTGTTCTCCTCCTATGTGTCCTCTTTTTCAGACTCTTTTGCTGGAACTTCATCCAGGTCATGCCCACTAATGGCAGGTTTGTCTTCTATACACTTCTCTTTTTCCTCTGTACTATACCTCTTTGTGATCTCCTCAGCTTGTGTGGAGGTAATTATCATCTCTAAGCTGATGATCTCAGATCTACTTATGCAGTCCTAACCTTTCCCTTGACCTTCAGACTTTCATCTCCAATTGCCTGTTGGGTATCTCAGACTATATATTTCATAGACATCTTAGACTCAATGCATCTAAAACTAAACTCATTATCTTTTCCCCAAATCATTCCTTTTACCTTAAATTCTCTATTCCTAGAGTATGATCTTCCTAGTAGATAATAATAGTACTCACTTCAAATAGTCCTTGTAAAGACAAAATGAGAAAATGTGTAAAGCATTTTGTGAACCTTAAAGAACTATGTGAATACTATTGATAGTATTAATGATAATAGTAATAATAATCCCATCATATCACCTGTTTTTTCCAGGTAAGGTTTCCTTTTTTTTTTTCTCCCTTTCCTTCCTTTTACTTTTAGGTCAGGTTCCCTTCCTTTTGTCTCTAGCTTTGTAGGCTCTCTAATCTTTCTACCATTATATAGGCATAAATGATGTAAAATGATTCAAATCAATATGGATCATGCATATGGTTACAACCATTCTGTTGTTTTAAATTAGGTGAGTACACTGAAAAGTATTTCAAAGGGGCTAAAATGAAGATGGCAACATGAAAGATCCTAGCTGAGCTCAGTGCCCCTGACAAACACCCTACAAAGGTAGGACAATGCTTTAGGTAGCAGGTACAATGATTAATAATGATAATAGGGTAACAGTAGTGAGATCCCCTATCTATTCCAGAACTATGAAAATTATTGATCCTGTAGTTTATATTTTATTTCACTGTGTAATTAAGTCTATTCTGTAATCATATTTTGCCCTGTCTTTGTTTCTGAGTAAAGAAGCTCATGGGTTCAAAAGTTCAGTTTTCCTCTTTCACAGTTCCATGCCAAAATTTATTCTCTCTATTGATCACTTTTAATTAAAGAAAAACTCTGAGCTAAATTTAGAGGTTCAATACTCTCATAAAACATTCTAATTCTAAGGAAACTGTTATCCTAACATTACCTACAAAATCACTTTGTGCCAAGGAAGCTTGTTATATATCTGTGTGTTATCCTTGAAAGCCCATAAGCTGACCTGGTCCCATCTATGCTTATCCTTGCCCAATTAAAAGTGGTCTTATTTCATTCTCAGGTGCCAGGGAGTTTGTTATCCCTGGTCCACTACCAAAAGTCTTGGGATATAGTTTGTCCCACAAATCCACAAACATTTCTTTTAGACAGATGATCCTGATCCCGCATGTTTGTGTATGTCCACTTTCTTTAATGTTCAGTCATGGTGCCATCACCCCAGTGATGTGGGCAACTCTATAACCAATTGTATCATTTTCTTACTTACTCTGTCTTGTTCTTTATTCTTTTATTATACCAATGAGCTGTGTCTTCAATTCTTTGTCTCACTGAAGTAGTCATTAAGCCCGTTTTATTGGCAGATAGTACGCTTTTAATAAAATGTTATCTTCCTTGGAGAAATTGTGCCTCCGTCGACCTTTATTGAATTTTACTCTCAACAATAGTATAAGTAAAAAACTGAAAGTGAATGAATATTCTGAGCTATAAATGAGGAGGAATCAGAGGATGCACCAGAATATTTCTGGCAAATTGGGCTGGAGAACAGTAGAATCTTGTTCGTGGTATGACAAAACCACAACACAAAATTAAAACCATCTCCCAGTAGGCCTCTGGACAATGACCACACATCTTGGGTCTCTCTTAAGAGCAAGATTTCTGTAGCAGTAAGGAAAAAGACAAGTTTTCCATAGGGAACTGCCCAGAGAAATGAAAAGGAGTGACAACCAGACAGCCTGTATGTAGGAGCAGTGGGAATAGCCGCCAGGAGATCTAAAGCAATCTTTATCTCTTCTAGTTGCTGTCAGGACTACAGAAAGAACAAAGCCTACTCTAATTGGTGATTATGCAAAGAGGTAACAGAGTCTGAGATAAGACCAGCATTTGTGTTTGGCCATAAGAAGATGGAGGCGGAATCCAGATATTATAGGAGAGGATGGGATCTGACCCCATCTACCCTACTTAGATCTGTAGAAGGGAAATAGCAATGGTATCTAGACTATAGAGGGGGCAAGACAAGGCAGGGCCTGACTACCCCTCCAAGAGTATAGGAAGGAGTAGAGCCTGGCTTTGATAGAGAATCCCAATCCAGCATCTGAGATTGGCGTTAGGAATAGATGGAAGAAAACTAAATATAAGGAATAAATATTATGAGTTAAGATAAATTCATGATGAGTTAGAAGACAATAGCTCCATGATAAATACAAACAGAATCCCAGTACAAAGAATGGTTTATTCATAAGGATTCAGAGTTAATGAATGAAATGGTAAAGAAGTGAAATTAGGTCTCTTAAGGAAAAAAAAATTAGAAAAATAAAATCTTAGAAAGGAAGATGGAATTCATCTCCCATGATTCAGAGTGGACTCTGAAAAACAGAATGGAACAAACATATTCAATGAGATAGTAAGAAATATTAGGACCAAGTCAAAAATTGAAACATTAAAAGAACATGTAAGGTATCTAAAATAAAAAAAAAAAGACCAGAAAAATTGAACAGGGAGAGAAAACTAAAATATCATCAGATTTTGCTGAAATATATGACCAAGTAAAACCCTGCATACCATAACTCAAGAAATCATAAAAGAAAATTGCCTATATTTGCTAGAACAAGAGAACAAAATGAAAATTTTGAAAGAAATCCCAAATTAGAAGCATTAAGAATGCTGAAGACAAAATTTAGAGATTCCAGGTCGAAAAGAAATGCTGTGGATAGCCAAAGAGATCAAGAACCAAGGAATTGTAATTTGGATCACACAAAACTAAACTTCACCTACCATAAAGGAGAAGAAATATTAGAATACTATATTCCAAAAGGCAAATGAAAATGCTTACAGCCAAGAATAATTTATTCTGAAAATTTTAGTGTAATATTATGGGGAGGGAATAGATATTTGATAAAGTAGAATCCTTTAAAGCATTCTTAATGAAAAGACTACAGCTCAGTAGAATCTTTGAAATGCAAACACAAATCAAAAGAAATGCAGGTAAATATACTTGAGCATTTAAAAAGAGTTAAATGATGATGAGCTTACTGTAATAGAAGAATGAGGAATATATGTCCCTTTAGAATTCCCCTGTTACAGGGAAAGCAATACAAAGGCAAACCCAGAGCCTCAATGTCGTTTTATGGGAGGAAATGAATGGGGGAGAAATAGGAATAGACTAAGGAAGAAATATGAATAAAGGGGGAAGAATTTACTATTTCTCATAATTGGGGTATAACAGAGGAAGAATAGACAAAGATGTAAGTGGGAGGTGAGTGGGCCTTCAAATGAACTTCACTCTTATCTGCATTGGGTAAAAACAGTTAAAAAGACTCTGATTTTCATGTAGAAATATATTCAATTCAATAGAAAATAGAAATTTGACAAAAACGTAAATATTAAGAAGTAAAAGGTATAAAAAGAATTTTGGAAAATTTGGACAAGGTAGATTTCTGGTGATTACTAAATAAGAATAGAAATGTTTCTCAGCTTTAAATGTCTTCCAAAAATGATTATGCACTAGAGTATAAAAACTAGGGCATAAAAAAGAAAAGTAATAAATTTTAAACTCTTCTTTGCTTATGACAACACAATAAAAAGGTAATTTAAAGGAAATATGCAAATTTAAATGGAGAATAAGTAAATTAATTCTATAAAGTTGGTGAGTGGACAAAGTTGGTGAGTACAGAAAAAATAGGTAATTTCATGAAAGAAAATGAAAACAAAGATACAACTTTCTAACTTTATACTTGGGATGCAACCAAAGAAATCTTCAAGGAAAATTTTATATAAAAAAAAAACAAAAGAGAGAGAAAGTACAGATCAATGAATGTGGCATGTACCATTATCAACAGATAAGACTAGAAAATCAACAATTCAAAAACCCCACCTAAATACAAAAGTAAAATTTCAGAAAATTAAATTGATAGAACTAAAACAACAAAAAAGAATCAACAAACAAAAAGGTTTTTTTGGGGAGAAGGGGGACAAACCTAATAAAATATTGTCTATTGCTAGGTTGTTTGATCAAAAAAAGGAAGGAAAACTAAACTGTCAAAATGAAAAATAATTAAAAGTAAATGAATATGTAATAAAGGAAATTATTAGAAGTGATTTTGTCCAATTCTATGCCAACTGAAAGTTTGAATAAATGTTTATAAGAGCAAAATCCCCAGATAAACAGAATAAGAGAATGTAAATTACACAATATCAGAAAAAATAATTGAGTATTTCTTTAAAGAATTTCTACAAGGAAAAAAAAGAATGAAAACCAGATTTTCAAATGGATTGTATCAAACATTCAAAGAATTCTAATATTACGTAAATAGCTACAAAATAGGTAAAGAAGGCATCATATCAAATTCCTTTCTATTAGAC
The DNA here is from genome assembly GCF_028372415.1 of Notamacropus eugenii. Classification (NCBI taxonomy): domain Eukaryota; kingdom Metazoa; phylum Chordata; class Mammalia; order Diprotodontia; family Macropodidae; genus Notamacropus; species Notamacropus eugenii. The sequence goes on along the minus strand of NC_092874.1, from coordinate 351,453,654 downwards.
AAATATTGTCCTGACAAATCAAGAAGACAGGGTAGAGAAGGAAAACTACAGCAATGTTGCCAATGAATACTGACAGAAAAATAGTGAATAAAATATTAGCAAAGAGGCTATAACATGTTTAAAAATTTATAAAGTTATTTTTATATTTGTTGAATATCCTTGCCTCACTGTCAGAAAAAGTGTAAATGTAACAGACAATATAAAAAACCAAAACAATAAAATCAAATGATTATATTACCAATGGATGCCAGAAAACCTGATGATATAACACTGTTTATATTTTAAAAACAACAACAACCATTTAAAAGCATAGGAATAAATTAATTATTGTCAAATAGTGAGTCCTTCTAATAACTGGTATTTTTGGATTATCAAACACTATGCTAATACTACCTGTTTGTTTTTCTATGTGGTATACCTAATCTTTTCCACTGAGTGACCTTTCTTTTATTTTAAAGCACTGTTGAATCATATAAATGATTACTGTATTAGAACACAGTTTGAGATTTGCTACTGATAGACCCTGTTCCTTCCCTCCTCCCCTTTTTTATTATTACCAGTTATTTAGGCTTGTCTTTATTTCTGCCAAAAATGTTTCATAGTTAGATTCATATTGTCCCTGGATGGTTCTTTTTGTTTATTTCTCAAACATTTTGATATTTGAGGCCTACAATGTTACTTGAATTTTTCTTGAATTTTGTCTCCTTTGAATTTCTGAGTGTTTCAATGGCTATTTGTCTTCCCTTTTTGTGGTGATTCTTTGTAGTAGCCACATGCCTATGTGTTTGTGCATGTGTGCTCTCACACACTCTAAATTAGATACTATATATATATATATATATACATATATATATATACGATAAATATGCATATGCATACGTATACACACATATAAGTAAGCAGGCTTTGTGTGTCACTCTCTATTTTAAATTAAAAAGCTCTGGAGACATCTGGCAAATACATTCTAACCAGCTCTTATTGCAGTTTTCCACTTCTGGACAGGAAGGTACCTTTCCTATATTGTAAGCTTTGATGCAGAAATCCAAAATCCTGTTCTCAGATAACTTCTTAGTTTCTTGCCAACTTCTGATCACTTATCAGATTAATTTTTCTCTTTTGACTACCTAGATGATTTAGTGGATAGAGCGCTTGGCCTGGAATCAGGAAAATTTGAGATTAGATTGGACTTTCATCACTTACTCTGGGCAAGTAACTTCGTCCCTCTTTGCCTCAGTTTCCCCATCTGTAAAATAGGGATAATTATAGCATCTACCCCTCCCTTTCAGGGTTGCTGTGAAGATAATTGAGATAATAACTAAAACACTTAGCCTTGTGCCTAGTACAAAGAAAGTGGTACATAATATTAGTATTATTATTGCTATAATAATTATTATTTTGCATTTCTTATCTTCAATAGGCAATAGTGAGGAAAATACAACACATGTTTTCTAGCCTTCAGTTTCTTGTTTAAGCCTTCATAATCATTAGCAATATATTTTGGGTTCCTTTTGGAAGCGTGGATATGGGAGTAACTATCATCTTTTTTTAAAAAAACTTTTCTTTTTCTGAAGTTAAACACCAAAAAACCTGAACATTTTAAAATACAGAGCAGAACACAATAACAGTTATATGTGAAACAATTAGTATCCATTTCATGTAATTTTACTAATCATAATGAATAATAATAGCCATTATTTAGATAGAATTTTTAGTTTGCAAAGCACTTTTAAAAAATTACTCCCCACAACAATCCTAGGTTTGTTATAATTATCTTAATTTTACAGATGTGAAAATTGAGACAAGCAAAGGTTAAGTGAGTTGCCCAGGATCAAATAACTAGTAAGAGTCTGATTTGAAAAATCCTTTTTTAACAGAAAACAAAAACCCCCCACAAATTTCAAACATTACTTTTAAAACTCTCCTGCTTGTCTGTGCTTCCCTTTGAACTTCTATTTTCTTCTGCACATTTAATTTTTTCCCCAATATCCCTCTTTGAGGAGAGGGGGGCAATCATTCTTGCTACCCCCAACCCATTAAAAAGAGAGGAAAAAAAAATCCCTTTGTAACAAATTAGCATAGTTAAGCAAAACAAATTCAAAAAGTGAAGCAAGACCTTCCTTCTGATCCTACACCTTCCATCACCTGCTGCAAGTCCCCCAGGGAAGAAAAAGAGGAAAGGACACCTAAGGTCAGCACAACTTCCATCTGCACCAGCCCCCTCCACTTCCACTTTCCTCTATGTGACTCTATATCCACTTCCTATTGCTCCTGCCTGGTCTCCAACCTCTCTGTTAATAGGAGAGGTAAGGCACGACCTTCTAGCCGACCACCTTGCCTTCCATTTCCTGCTGAACTATCTCTTGCCTGATCTCCAGCCTTCAGAGGGAAGAGGAGGGAGAAACAGGAAACTCCCATGACTGCACTTTCCATTTCATGGTGTCTCCTGATTGATCTCCAGCCTCCTCTTGGAAGAGGAGAAGCATCTTCCATTTAAAAATTAACATTCTCACACATTCTCACCTTGTCCCTAGGCCCCATCCTTGTAGTGTAATAGGTCATATCCTACATAACCTTGTGATTCTGAGCCCCTATGGGCTGTTAACTTTTTTTTCTTTTTACTGAGCCAGTCTCTAACCTGGGAATGACAAAACAGAGTAGACCAGTGAAAAAGTGCCAGTAATCAAGTAACAGTTTAATTAATTAGTTTCATTATGAGGAAAAGATTTGCAAATCAGGAATTCTCCTTAGAATTCCACCTTGCTATAGTAAAGACGGAGATTACATACACAAATCACAAGTGGGAAGGGAGGGGGGAAGGTGGATGACAAACAATCGTTTCCAGGTTTCCCATGACAAGCCCCAGTCCACAATACAGTTGTTCTGGAGTCACCTAGGAAAAATACTGTTTCACATCCTTAATGGTCGTTACTTGATGGGTCACAGGACCAGAGTTCTGTGACAGAAACAGGTTCTATAATATTTGGTTCGTTTCACTTAAGGTACACAGGCACAGGAATGCAGTGATTGTGAGAATGGTGTCAAGGGTTTGATCATTTCAAGTTGCATTGTACGCTTCCGACTCACAAGTCAGAAGAGACAGTTCTGGGAAATCTCAATTATTAGTATATTCATACATTTATATCAATTAATATAAAAATCATAATTCCCTTCACAGGGCCATCATCCAAACTTTAATCTCTATTAAATCGCCATCTGATTCCTTATTCTCATCCCTCTCAGCTGGAGGATTCCACCTAAATGAAGCAAATGTTGATTTGGAATGGTACATTCAATTCAGCTGTTCTAGACTGTATTTTATATTTTATTCCACTCTGTAAGCGATTCTATAATATAACACATTCTATATTCTGGAACAGCTCTAATCCTCCAGTGAAGACACTCAAACTCAAAAATTCAGACTCTCTCAGGCAGGATGTATACTCCCTCCCCAAGTCACTGTTAATTAGAGAGAAACTCTGAGCATGGGAATTGTTATCTCAGCAACACCCACAGATCATTCCTGCCAAGGGAAGTCTGTTTTTTCACATAACTTCAGTTTCTGAGAAGATGAATGATGTCTACATGCCATCCTGGAGAAACAGACTAAGTTCACCTTGTCTCGAGGCCCCATCTTTGTCAATTTCAGGTGGCTTTATCTTTTGCCTAGGTACCTTTGAGGCACCTGTGTAATACCTGTGACTTCTCAAGCTGCAGCTGGCCCCCATAAATTCACAAAAGCACTCCTTACAGACAGAGAGGTGTGCCCAGTGTCTTTTATTGTAACCAATCATAATTTTCTAACTCCATGATGTTATCAATCCCATGTGTGATAATGTGATTTTTGTTCTGTTTTTTGTTTTATACTTTTAAAAATGTATTATACCCTCAATTTGGGGTATTTTGGCTATTTGCTGAGGGGTCAAGAGACCTGCTTTATTGATGGATAGTGCCCCTACTAATAAACCATAACTGTTCTTGGAGAAGCCTGACTTGATTTACCCTTTTGTTAAATATCAAATGTGATACACTGCAAAGTCCCAACTAAACACTACTCATCTTTTTACCATACTCTCTGGAATGCTTGTTCTATAGGCAACAGATTTCCAATCATCCAAAGTTTTTCACTCTCTTACTCCTTATATCTTCTGGTAATAACTGAGCCTTGGCTCCCCACTTATGACAGTGTCCTTGGCAACACTTTCCAGTACTGGTTATACTTTCATTCATTCCCCTCAGGTCACTCATGAAGGTGGGTGAGTTGGAATACTCATTGCTTCCCTTTGCTACTACCTTTTGCATCTTTCACTTAAGAACCTCTCTTCCTTTGAGGTCTGTACAACATGTGTCTTCTACTCAATCAAAATCCTAGCAACTGTTGTCTACAGACCTCTAGGACACTTCATTTCCCTCAATAAGTTCAGTAGCTGGCTAACAATCTTTTTCTCTTCCCCAGCTCCTTTCTTCCTTCTAAGGGAGTTCAACATAAACTCCCATTTCTTCAGCCTACTCACTTCCAATGACTTATTCTTCCCCTTAAGCAATGCAGAAAGATGATGTGGTCATAGCTTTCCATTATCAGCAACCTCTGTGAAGAATAAATTAAATTAACCCCTTAGCATGTCTCCACTGTTGTTCTTGTGGCTGCCCAGATTCTGGCTGGGTGATTTTGCCATCACCCACAAGCAGACCACATCCCCACCGAACAACTCTGAAATTCCCTTTTCTGACCATAGTTTGTTGACTTGGACCTTTCTTTTAGTCTTTCAATACCAAACCCACTTTTCATCCACATCCTGATCTTAAGTCTTTTGACCTCCTCAGTTCTCTCTCAGGTTCTCTCTTATCACCCTTTCATTAGCCACTCTCTTCTTTTTTCCTTATTTTGACTCCTTGGGAAGCTAGCTCAATTTTACATTGTCCTCTTCTCTTGAGTCTAGAACCCCTTATCATATCTCCAATTGTACCTTGCCAAGCCTCAAAGATGGATGACTCCCACCATCCATTACCTCCACTCTTACACATGTGCTGCTGTCCAAAGGTGGAGAAAATCTCTCAATCACTTTGAGTTCACTACAAGTTTATGTTACACAAATGCAACTAGGCCCTCACTACTGATAGATAAGCCTTTTACAGATCCTTTAACAACTCAATATTATATTGTCCACAGTAGCTTTTCTAAACCTTCATTATCCCTCCTCAAATCATCTCAGCTGAGAACTTTGCCTCATGTTTGTAACATAGCCTATAGCAGGTTCATTCTTGATCCAGGCAGTCAGAAGAACAGTGGAGACGTGATAAGGGGTTAATTTGATTTATTCTTCACAGAGGTTGCTGATAATGGAAGCATCAGCTCCTACAGTGTCCTAAGTTTTGACAGGGGAAGATCAAGACAACCACTCACACTCCACAAATCCCCATTCATTGACAAGGGCTGGCTCAATTTATAGAGAAGCATATAAAGAAGGCAACTTGCCAAGTCAGCTCATAAGTTTACACTAACTTTGGCAATATCATGGTAACTTAGCATAGACCATGCACAGTGAGTTGTTTACAGCTTAAATTTAAATGTTTAAGTGCAGTGAAATTGTATACAAGCTATGATCTTGGGAACTTGTAGATTGTTTATGGTCTTAGATCCTGGGAACCAGCATCTTAGAAAGAAAACAAATCCACCTTACATACAATATTTCACTGAAAAAGAAAAAGAGGCCGTTTGTTTTGAGCTCCCTCTTCTACTTTCCTCCTCTTCTCATATTACTCAGATGCCTTCTGCCACTATCTGCTCCTCCACCTTTGTTTCACATGAAGAGGTGGCCCTACTCCTCACCCAAACAAGCGCTTCTCCCTGCACGAATGAACACATGCCATCCTGTTTTCTCCATCACATTGTCCCTTTCATGATCCCAACACTGTCACTTATTTTAAGTCTCTTCCTCTCTACTGGCTGCTTCCCTACTGCCTACAAGCATACCCTTGTCTCACCCATCCTCAAAACCCCCTCACTGATCCTTCCCTCCCCACTATTTTTTCACTTTTTTTTTTTTTTTGCCATTAGTAGCTAAATTTAAGAAGGCCATCTCCAATGGTGTCTCCACTTCCTTTCTTCTTACTCTCACCCTAACCCCCTACAACCTAGCATCTGACTTTATTCTACTGAAACTGCTCCCTTCAAAGTTACCAATGATCTTCTCTTAATTTTCATTCTTCTTGAGCTCACTGCAGCCTTTGACATCGACAAACACTCTCTTCTTTCTAGATTTTAAGAATACCTCTCTCCTGGTTCTCCTCCTACCTTTTTGATTTTTTTTCTTTCTCAATCTCTTTTACTGGATTCTCATCTAGGTCATACCCACTATGGGTATCCCATATACCAACATTGGGTGTCCCACACGGCTTTCTTCTTTTTTTTTTTATGCTGATGATTAACGTAGTTCTTTATCCAGCCTTAACCTCTCTGATGGTCTCCAGTCTCACATCTCTGACTGCCTTTCAGATATCTTGAACTAGATGTCTTGTAGACAACTTAAATTCAATGGAGCTTTTTTCCCAAACCCTCCCCCTTCCAACTTCCCTATTTCTATTGAGGATATCACAATCTTCCTGCTCATTGATAAATTGTTGCCTAGTTTCATTTCAATCTGCATAATTTCATACTTTCCAGAATTCTCTGAAATAATCTTTTACAGTTTCTTAGGACTCAATAATTATTATATCTATAGTTTATAATTTGTTCAGTTATTCCTTAAATGATACTCATTTCCTTTTTTCCTTTCTTTTAATTTCATTTCATGTCCTTTCCTCTCCTCTCCTTTCCTCTCCCTTATCTTCTCTTTTCCTCTCCTCCCCTGTCTAAAGGTCACCTAACACTTTTATTGGATGGTAATGTAGAAGGGGATTTTAAATTAAAATGGGTGCTTATTTATTGGCCTTGAAATCCTAATGATCTGAGAGGTTGCAAGCATTGATTTCAACTGGTCCTTGGTGGTCAAGTAACAAAGTATGGGTGGCTAACACTGTTTTCAAAGTCTGTTTTCAAGTTATCTTAGCCCAGTTATTTTAGCCCATTTATCAACATCTTGAAACAAATTTTTTAAGAACAATAAGATCTTGTTTAGAGCATTACTCATTTTAGGTAATGTTCCAGCTTGTCCAATTATACTTGGTTCATTGTGCGAGAAGGTGAGCATGAAAATTTGTCGAGATGTGGATACACTCTGCATCTAGCAGAATATGTATGAAGACTTAAATAAAGAGAACATAGTTCAATTTATGTTGCTAAGCATTTAAAATAATAATGACATTTTTGGTCATATTTAAATTTAGTTTTATTTTTAGTTATGACATTCAGGAATTATTAAATGTTTTCCATAGTACTCAATTATTTTGCTTGCAATAAATGATTGAGAAATACATATACTATTATATTACATTAATAAGAAGATAAAAACTTATTTTTAAAAATTCCATTGCATATTTCCATTCATGTGAGACCAATTATTGTATTATATATGTAATTATAACAAATAGTATAAATTCAAATAGTGAGACCATTTCTTAGGATTCATTATTTGCACTAATTGGGACCCATCTGTACCTTTTTCTAAGTTTGGCTTACTAACTGACATCAATTGTTAATTGTGTCAGGAAGCACACCTATATGTGGGCTTCTGATCTATTGCAATGGAAAGACATCTTCAAATTCTCAGGGCTACCTACAGAATCAAAGAGCAGCTTTGCTCAACAGAGCTGACCTGCCACTGTAAATGGAGATTTAGCAGAGAAGTTCCAGAGAAGTTTCCATCCTATGTATAGAAAACCTATCCTAATAACTTGCTTCTGGTGGGGATGTAGGATTGCTCTGACCACAGTATCATACCAGATTCTGTGACACAAATATTCTTCTGATACCTAAACATAATAGGCCATGTTAATAAAATACTAAAACTCATATGATCATATCAATAGATGCAGATAAAGCTTTTCATAAAATATAACTCATATTTCTATTAAAAATAAAAAGTATAGGGAGAAAGGCTCCCTTCTTTAATGTGATAATAAAATATCTGCTTAAAACCAAGGAATACCACTATCAGTGATGGAGAAATTCTAGAGGTTTCTCAAAGATATCAGAGGTAAGACAATGTTCATTGTTCAATGTTCATTGTCACCACTCTTATTTGATATCATTTTAGCTAGCTATAACTATAAGACAAGAAAAATAAATTGAGAAAATAAGCAGAGACAAAAAAGAAACAAAATCATTGCTTTTGCAGAGCATATCAAATTTCCAAAGGGTTATTTTATAAAACTAGACAAGATAATCACCATGATCAGCTGAAGAAACAAAAAAGTCAGCAATTTGAAAGGAAACAATGGGGTAAGAAAAGTGTGGGTGAAGTAGTATCATATCTCAAAGTAAACTACAAAGCAATAATCACAGAAGTCTTTCTAAAAAAAGGAAAAATTGATCAATGGGGTGGAATAGGTAAATGTCTCAGAAATAATTGAAGTGATGTTCATTCAAGCCAAGGACATCAGCTACTGCAAGAACTCATTATTCAGCCTACAATGCAGTTTGGCAAAAATTAGATCCAGACCAAAAACTCTAAATGGATACGTGACTTAAATATAAAAAGTCATATTATAAATAAACTAGATAAGAAGGGAAGGAGACACTTTTCATAACTATGGACAAGGAGAAAATTCATAACCAAAGAAAATGTTAAAAAGTTAAAATGGACAATTTTGACTGAATGTAATACAAAAAGCTTTTATACAAACAAAATCCATGTAAGTAGAATTAAAAGGGAAATGGTTAACTGGGAAAAATCTATCTAGAAAATGTATCTGATATGTAAGTCATGTAGAAATTGATATGAATATGTAATAACAAGAACCATTTTCCAATAGACATGAGGTCAAAGGTTACAAACAGGTATTTCTCAAAATTAATCATATGAAAAAAATTCTCCATGTCACTAACAATAAGGGAAACCTAGATGTAAACAACTTGCAGGTTCTACAAATTGGCAAAGGTAAATGAATGAAAAAATATTTATTAAGAGATGTAGAGAAGATTCTGGGAAGATGGTGGAGTAGGTAAGAAAATTCAAGCTCTCAAGATTTCCTCCCACAAAAGAAATGAAATAGTACCTCAGGGTGAATATCCAGCAGTAAAAATAAAGAAGAACAGGGTTTCTCCTGGGATGATTGTAGAGCTGAAGAAAAGTCCCAGGATGAAGTTAGGTCCCAGGTCTGCTTAATTAATAAGTGGCAAACCCTGGGGATAGCTGGGTTGAGAATTACCTTGGTCCCAGCTGCAGGAACTTTTGCCCCCAGGACAGTGAGGCTTGTTGGGTGTCTGAGTCAGGAAAGATTGATGGAACCTCTGCTGACAAGGAACACCAGATCCAGCTTTGCTGTAGAGTCAGGATGGAGGCAAGAAGGAACCAACACATTCCTAGTGACTGCAGAAGTAGTGGGGCAGAGATGCCACTGGCTGTGGGCACTTACGGGAGGCTGGAGGTCTTGGTTCCAGTTCCAGGCTAGAAGAGAGAATTGAAGGAGCATCTGAGGATAGAGGAATCATCCCCCATACCCTATTACTAGAGGTGATTATAAAAACTAAGCTACTACAGATAAAAAAGAAAACACAGGCAAAGGAGAAAGAACCCAACCATAGAGAGTTACTATGGAAGTAGAAAAGACTGGGGTTCATGTTCAGAGGAGGATAATGAAGCAAAGAAACCCTCTTCTACCCCAAAGAGTAATGTCAAATGGTTGTTTTCTCAAAAAGAATTCAGAAAAGAATTAAAAAAAACACCCTTAAAAATCAAGTGAGACAGATTGAGGAAAAACTAAAAAGAAAAGAACGATTCAAGAAAAACAGGATGATTATGAAAGTCAACCAATATTAGAATAGGAGATCCAGAATCTTAAGGAAGAAAAGAAGTCCTTGAAAATCAAAATTGGGGGGGGAGGAGCCAAGATGGCGGAGTAGAAAGATACACATATGCTAGATCCGAACCCACAGCCCATAAAATACCTGTAAAGAAGAACTCCCAACAAATTCTGGAGCAGCAGAAGCCATAGAACAATGGAGCAGAGGAGATTTCTGTTCCAGAGAGACCTGAAAAACGGACCTGAAAGGTCCATTACGCCCTGGACCCGGAGCAGAGCCCAGCCCTGCCTTGGCTGCACAGCACCGAGAGGAGCAGATCCAAGCAGGCTTCAGGAACTGAATCTCCAGTGGCTGAGCAGCTCCCTCCACCCACAGGTGCAAAGGTCAGTGAGAGAGTCTTTTTGGCTAGAGGAGAGGGGAGCGAGATGTCCCCTTAACTCAGGGCCCCTCGGGAGGCAGCAGCAGACAAGGGCTCCCAAGGCAGGCAGGAGCTCAGATCCATTGTTGAAGGTCTCAGCATAAACCCCCTGAGGGAACTGAGCCCTGTGTGGTGGCCTTGCCCCCACCTGAGCACCTGAACTTTATCTCACACTGAATAGCAGCCCACCCCCACCAAAAGCCCTGAGGATGGGAAGCAGCATTTGAATCTCAGACCCCAAGCTCTGGCTGGGCAGATCTGGAGGCGAGGTGGGTGTGGAGAGGATACTCAGAAGTCAAGTCACTGGCTGGGAAAATGCCCAGAAAAGGGAAAAAAAATAAGACCATAGAAGGCTACTTTCTTGGTGAACAGATATCTCCTCCCATCCTTACTGATGAGGAAGAACAATGCTTACCAACAGGGAAAGACATAGAAATCAAGGCTTCTGTATCCAGAACATCCAAAATAAATATTCAATGGGCTCAGGCCATGGAAGAGCTCAAAAAGGGTTTTGAAAATCAAGTTAGAGAGGTGGAGGAAAAACTGGGAAGAGAAATGAGAGAGATACAAGAAAAGCATGAAAAGCAGGTCAACAGCTTGCTAAAGGAGACCCCAAAAATGCTGAAGAAAATCAAAATTGGACAAGGGGAAGTCAGAAAAATCATAAGAGATCAAGAAATAATATAACAAAATATAAAGAATGAAAAAAATAGAAGAGTGTGAAACATCTCATAAGAAAAGCAAATGATATAGAGAACAGATCAAGAAGAGAAAACATAAGAATAATTAGACTACCTGAAAGCTATGAGAAAAAAAAACTTGAAAGGGTAATCAGAATACATGCAGTCCTGTGGTGGGGGGGAGGGGAGAGATGGGGAGAAAATTTGAAATTCAAAATTTTGTGGAAATGAATGTTGAAAACTGAAAATAAATAAATTTTAAAACAAAAAGTGTATATTAGATTTTTTAAAATCTATATATAATAATATAAGAAATATTTAAGAAATAATATAAGAAAAATTCTTATAATAATATAAGAAATAATTAAAGAAAATTATTCTGAAGCATTAGAATAAGAGAGGAAAGTAGAAATAGAAAAAAATTCACTTATCACCACTTGAAAGAGATCCTATGAAGAAAACCCATAGAAATATTATAGTCAAATTCTGAAACCTCCAGCTCAAGGATAACATATTATGAGCAACAAAAAAAAAAAATGTTAAATATGGTGGTGCCACAATTAGAATCACACAATAGCTAGCAGTGGTAGCACTAAAAGAAAATAGGACCTCAAACACTACATATCAAAGAGCAAAAGAACTGAGATTTCGTTGAAAATATCATACCCAACAAAGCTAAGGATAATTCTGAATGATAAAAAGGACATTTAATGAACTGTCAGACTTCTTTCAATGAGGATGAACATGGCATCAAGGTCAACTACCTGAATGACAGTAAATTCTTCAATTTGAAAAGGCTATAAGCCAAGACCAATGTGGAGGGAGTGTTGGTGCATGATTTTCTGTTTGCAGATGATTGTGTACTCAGTGCAGCCTCTGAAGCTGAAAACAAAGTATGGATCAATTCTTTGCTGCCTGTGCTCATTATGGTCTAATAATTAACACCAAGAAAACACAGGTTTTCTTGTGAAAACATCAAGCCACCACCACACCATTCATATGTGGAACCACTGGTTACAACAAATGGAGAAACTTTGAATGCTGTAAATAAGTTCACTTACCTTGGTAGTGTACTTTCCAGGGATGTACACATTGACAATGAGGTTGATGCATGTGTTACCAGAGTTAGCTCAGTGTTTGAGAGGCTCTGAAGAAAAGTTTGGGAGAAAAGAGGTAACTGACTGCCAAACTAAAGGTCTACAGAGCCATTGTGCTGACCTCATTGTTGTATGCCTGTGAAACATGGACAGTCTACCAGTGCCATGCCAGGAAACTGAATCACTTCCATTTGAACTGTCTTAGGAAGATTCTGAGGATCACTTGGCAGGATAAAGTACCAGACACTGAGGTCCTTGCTCTAACTGAACTGCCAAGCATTCAACCTATGCTTCAGAAAGTGCAACTCCGATTGACTGGCCATGTTGTTTGAATGCAAAATGTACACTTGCCCAAAAGACTATTTTATGGAGAACTTGTGTAGGGCAGATGATCACATGGTGGTCAGAAAGAGTGATACAAAGACACTGTCAAGGTCTCTGTCAAGAACTTTGGATTTGACTGTGCAACATGGGAGACACTGGCACAGGACCGCTCAGCATGGCATGTCCACATCTCTCTATGAACTCTATGAGCAAAGCAGAATTGAGACAGCACAAAGGAAATGTAGAATGTGCAAGTTTGGGATATCCACCCCAAATATTCACACGGACTATCTATGCCCAATCTGTAGTAGAGCATTCTGAGCTCGTATTGGTCTGCTTAGCCACCGTCGGACACACAACAGTGATGTCATTTTAGTCCTCTTTGAGAACTAAAGACAACAACTAATCAAGACTTTCAGGACTTTGCTAAAAAAATCCAAACAAACAAATCTGAACTTCATAGAAGATTTGACATATATGAGCCAAGAGAAATATATGGTACATACCAAAGATTTAATACAAGGAAATCAATAAGGACAGGCTGTTTACCTTTTATGTAGGTAAAATCCTATGTGTGTTCCCTGGTTTCTCATGTTTGCTATGCCTGTACTCTTCCCCATTGGTAGTGTAGTAACATGGGAGAGCATACTACAAGTATGGGGACATCCTTACTTGATTATTTGTTATGCTGTTTGATCAAATGAATTGTTTTAAATTATATCTTCTTGCTAGTTTATAAAAATTTAAATGACATGAAGGGGCACGTGAACAATAATTGTCAATGGATGATTAACCACAGAGTACCTTGAACTAGGAGTGGTTTTTTAAAGACTCTTATAAGATGGGGTATTCTGGATCAGGCCTGTTTCAGGCCAATCCAGTAATTCAGGTGCAGGCTTAGAATACAATTTAAAATGTGTAACCTGGGCTTCTCTGAGCATTCCCAGTTATAATGGAGAGAGACTCTTGAGGAAACTTTTGAACACGCCCAATTTGCCTAACATGGAGTCCAAAGCATCCTCTTCTATGCAGGTGGGGGTAGTTTCCTTTGATTTACTGCTTGCATTTTAAAAACTGGCTGAACTGCAGCATCCACTCCCTTTCAGGTGTTCTCTTTTCTGCCACTTTCTCTTGGCTACACTTGTTTTGTCAGCTTTTCTCTGCCACATTTGGCACGGATGTCATGAACCAAACCAATTAAGAGGGGAAAGACTCCCTTTTCCTTGCTCCCTCTCTTAGTTCTGACAAATGGGTTTGGGGCTACTTGTTTTCATGCTGCGCTGTTCGTCCTCAGTTTCAAGTACCAGAGGCGATGCCCCCTAGGACTGGAGTTTGAGCTTTGGAGCCAGAGCTGCAGGTGGGTTAGTACAGCTGTCAGCTCTGCTTGACTCTTATCATTTTGTGGCTTCTACTGCTCTAGAATTTGTTTAGAGGCATTTTTTATGGGTGTTTTGATGGGTTCTGGGGGGAGAGCTCAAGCAGGTCCCAGCTTATACTTTGCCATTTTGACTCTACTCCTCCCATCAAACATTTAAAGAACAATTAATTCCAATATTATATAGACTATTTGGGAAAACAGGTGAAGAAGGAGTTCTATCAAATTCTTTTTAGGATATGAATATGATACTGATACCTAAACCAGGAAGAGTCAAAACAGAGAAAGAAAAGTATAGACCAATTTCCCTACTGAATATAGATGCAAAAATTTTAAATAAAATATTAGCAAAAAGATTACAGCAACTTATCATGAGAATAATACACTTTGATGAGGTAGGATTTATGCCAAGAATGCAGGGTTGGTTTAATGTATCAGCATAAGTGATCATATCAAAAACAAAACAAACAAAACATATGATTATCTCAATAGATGCAGAAAAAGCTTTTGACAAAATACAACACCCATTCCTATTAAAAACATTAGAGAGCATAGGACTACATGGAATCTTCCTTAAAATGATAAGTGGAATCTACCTAAAATCATCAGCAAGCAATATATGCAATGAGGATAAGGGATGCATTTCCAATAAGATCAGGGGTGAAATAAGGATGTCCATTATCACCATTGTTATTCAATATGGTTCTAGAAATGTTAACTGTAGCAATAAGAGAAGAAAAAGAAATTGAAGGAATTAGAATAGACAAAGAAGAAACAAAGTTATCACTCTTTGCAGATGGTATGATGATATACTTAGAGAATCAAATAAAAAAACTACTTGAAATAAACAACTTTAACAAAGTTGAAGGATAAACCCACATAAATCATTGGCATTTCTACATGTTACTAACAAAGTCCAGCAGCAAGAGATAGAAAATAGTATTGCAGAAACTGGACATAGACCAATATCTTACACTGTATACCAAATAAAGTCAAAATGAGTACACGGTTTAGATTTCATGTCTGATATGCTTTTATGTTTGATACTGTAGCTGAGGCTATAAGCAAATTGGGAGAGCAAGGGATAGTTTACCTGTCAGATTTATGGAGAACAGAGGAATTTATGACTGAACAAGAGATAGAGAACATTATGAAATGCAAAATGGATAATTTTGATTACATTAAATTAACAAGTTTTCGCATAAACAAAGACAATGCAACCAAGATTAGGAGGGAAGCAGAAAATGGGAAAGAATTTTTACTACCAGTGTCTCTGATAAAGGGCTTATTTCTAAAATATATAGAGAACTGAGTAAAATTTATAAGAATACAAGTCATTCCCCAATTCATAAATGGTCATAGGATATGAATAGGCAGTTTTCAGAGGAAGAAATTAAAGGTATCTATAGTCATATTAAAAAAAATGCTTTAAATCACTATTGATTAGAGGAATGGAAATTGAAACGACTCTGAGATACCACATCATACTTTTCAGATTGGCTAACATGATAAAACTAGAAAATTATAAATGCTGGAGCAGATGGGGGAAAATTGGAACACCAGTGCATTGTTGGTGGAGTTGTGAACTGATCCAACCACTTTGGAGAGCAATTTGGAACTATGCCCAAAGGGTTATAAAAATATGCCTACCCTTTGACCCTGCAATACCACTTGTAGGGCTGTATCCTAAAGAGATCATAAAAATGAGAAAAGGATCCACATGGACAAAAATATTTATAGCAGCTCTTTTTTGTGGTGGCCAAGAATTGAAAATTGAGGAGATGCAAATCAATTGAGGAATGACTGAATGAGTTGTGGTATATATGAATGTAATGGAAAACTATTGTGTTATAAGAAATGATGAGCTGGTGGACTTCAGAAAAACCTGGAAAGACTTATATGAACTGATGCTGAGTGAGACAGGAGAACATTGTATACAGTTGCAGCTACAATGTGCAATGACTAACCTTGATAGACTTAGCTCTTCTTAGCAGTACAAGGTTCTAAGACAACTCCAAATGGCTCATGATGCAAAATACTATCCACATCCAGAGAAGAACTGTGGAGTCTGAATGCAGATTGAAACATACTATTGGCTCTTTTTTCATTTCATTTTTGTTTGTTTCTTTGTTTTCTTCTGTTTCTTTTCTCTAGTGGTCCACCCCACTGGTTCTAATTCTTCTTTACAATATGACTAATGTGAAAATCTGTTTAACATGAATGTATATGTAGAGTCTATGTTAGATTGCGTTCTGTCTTGAGGAGGGGGGAATGGAAGAAGGTGGAGAAAATTTAAAACTCCAAAACTTTTGGAACTGAATGTTGAAAACTAAAAATAAATTCATTAATTAAAAAAAAAAAAAAGAACCTCACTCTCAGATGGGTACTTTGTAGTACTCCCTTCCCTCCAGAAGGTACATACTCTTCCTGTTGAATGGATGCCAATTTCTGACTTGGGTATATGCTAGAGTTGTATGTTGGGTCCCATTTTCCTCCCTTCCCTTTCTTCTATTCCCCATTACTTGCAATACCCTTGCAATACAACATTATTTGTATTTCATTGAACTGATTCCCATCATTTTATATATTATTCTCAGTGTCTGAACTCATTAAAGGATTGCTTTCTGCAACGCCTCTAGCTGGCTCACAAGCCTTTCCTTAGATATAGACTGGATACCCAGACAAGAACTTAACCTACTGACAGTCATACTGACACTTGGGGAATAGGGCACTGTGAGCCTGATTGTAGAAAGCAAGGATCAATAGGGGAACCCTATACTCCCCAGGAGGGACTCCTGCCAGACGACTGACACAGACTAATCTCCCTTGTGAGATTTCGCCTCTTCAGGTACCTGCACTAATTTACAAAGCACATGCTGCTCACATCTCCTTGATTCAATTTGCCATTATTAGTGGATTCTCCAGTGAACCGATTTCTCCATATATTCTTTTATTGTTGTTCAGTCATTTTTTCAGTTATGTCTGACTCTTTGTGACACCATTTGGGGTTTTCCTGGCAAAATGTTGAAGTAGTTTGCCATTTCCTTCTCCATCTCATTTCATAGATGAGGAGCAGATGCAAACATGGTTAAGTGACTAGTCTAGGGTCACGCAGCTAGTAAGCATCTAAAGTTGGATTGGAAATCACAAAGATGAATCCAGCATTCTATCCACTGAGCCATCTAGCCACTCTATACGCTTTCTAGTGGCTAAATCTCTTTTTCTCAACCTTTAGCAGTACAGAGATAAAATATAGATCTCTGTAAAGACTGATTTTTAATATTTTATAATTTGAACTTAGGCTAGCCAGATACATATATCTCCCCCTTATGACACTGTTCCAGTAGAACTATGTGATTTTACCTAAATAGTATAATATTTCTTAAAGGGTTGTTTTCTGAAAACAACTAATGACATTAGGTGATAACTAATGTCTGACAGCACCCTTTGAGCTCTAGAATTGTGAGTACATAGAGTGAAAATCCAGAAAGGACAATATGAAATGGAGTGATAAGGCCATATTGACTGGGGAATTGCTACTGAACAGATGTTCTGTTGTGAGCAAATACTAACCTTGAGGAATTGCTTTGTTCAATTTTCAGTATTTGAGTACTGAGCTCTGTAAATGTTTGTTGAATTGAATTCCATTTTGGAAAATCTTTAAGTCTAAGAAATAAAATTCTCAATTGTGAAATAGTTGTGGGAAAGGGAGAAAGGCAGAGAAAGGGTATTGGGGTGAGGTTTGGTCATAATATAGACATACGTACATGTAATGCAAATATTTCAAGGATTCATGACTTTGTATGGGTACACTTTTCACTGATGGAGATCACAATGGTTTTGTTATTTTCTAGTTTTCTAGAAAAATTCACTATCTGAAGCCAACCTGATAATAAACTTCTCTCGGTTTATGTAGGCAGGCCCTTGAACCATAGACATACAGTTCATCATCATTCCACCTCTGTTTTATCTTATCTATGTGACTTTGGACACTTAGCAACTCTGGGCTTCACTTTCTTTAAATGTGAAATGTTGGGTTAGATCAGATTGCCTGTGAGGTCCCTTCCAATTCTAAATTGGTGATCCTATGACCACATCTGTACCCCTAACCTTTCAATTAGCTGGCATAGCCTTCAAGAACAAGAACCCCTCTATAGCATGATGAGGCACAGAAATGGGATTTAGTGAGAGATTATACATGTTAACATATGTGTATTGGGAAAAATATTTTTTCTTAGTAATCATTGTCTTGGAGACTCAGAGCTTCCCTCATTCCCCTTTCTTCTAAAGTTCAGTTTCTCCTTCAGAAGGACATTAAGATCTAATCTAAAGCATCTATGCCTGCTCATTGTGTTGCCCAGACAGGTCTGGGAAAATGTTGATTTCTCCTTATGGTCAAGATAGGTGATACAGAAAAACCTAAGTCATGTCCAAGACCCTCACTTTAATATAGCCCACTTCTCAGTGTGTTGACCAATCAGAGTTGATTGGTACCCCTTGGGAACATCTACTCTTCAAAGGGCATATAACTCTGTACTCCCAACCCCCAAATTGAGCCAGTTAGAGAGTCCCAGTTCTGGATGCCAACTCCTGTGCAATGCATGTAGCCATCTTTGAGAGAAATTAAAAACATAGACACAACTTAATTTTGTTTGTCAACTCTGTGAGGCTGACATTAATGCACACATTTTGTGTAATATAAACTCATTTATTACATATGCGTAGAGGTGGCCTTTGGAGAAAATCTAGACAGAATCCTCTAGTTTAAGATATGTGATTAGGTTTGGCTTTTTGAACTAACAACTAGCTCATTGTTCTGAAAGCCCTGTAGCTTCTTGGAAATTTTTAAGCCTTTCAAGATATAACAAATGTATGTACACATCTCTTTCTCACAAGCACATTTCTGTCCCTTTGTCTGTCTCTGTGCCAAGTTCTGTTGTTATCTTGGATACCTCAGTGCTTCAGCCTATGCCACTGGGAGAAATCAGTTTAGTCGTTCCCAAAAATGTGAAAAGAGATGTTTTCCAATTTAAGTATTATCATCTTACCTTTCTTGCCCATAGATGGTAAAGAATCCAAACAACTCAGATGCCAGGGCACAGGAGCAAAACAGGGAGCTGTTGATAGATCCTCTTTGAGGGCTGGGTTTTGTTCCCCTTCTCCCTCTGCCCCCAAGGAAGTGACCACTTGTTTCAGAGAAAATTCTATTTTTGCTCTGGTCCAGACAGCTCCCAGCCTCAGCCTAGTGAGCCTAGGGGGATCTTTTGACTTTTACATTCACTCAAATGCTCATAACTTAAGCTAAAATCATAGCTGATCCCCATCTCTCTGAAGTTGTGGTGAGGACAAGGCTAGGCTGAAGGAAAGATGCAAATTTTTCTTTGAAGTTCAGCCACCTGGACTGGTCTTGTCATCAGGCACAGCTGGCTGGTTCAAGGCATATTTTGTATTGCTTCCTCTTTTCTGTCCTAGGTGATCCAGGGTATTTGGAGGAGGAAAAATTAGCAAATGAAAATTCTATCAGCTAGTGTTCAAAAGCATGCATTAATATACAATTTAAACTTTCCGGGGAAAAATCCCTTTTTTGAATTTCTTTTTTTAAACTTAGTATCAATATATTTTGTTTTTATATGACCTTCATTTCCACTAGTTCTCTTCTCCCTTCCCACCATGAACTATCTCTTACAATGAAAAATGAAAAGAAAGAGTTAAAATCAGGTCAGTAAAGCCAACCCACACATCAGTAGAGTCTGATTATATATCCAATAAAATGTACCCTCTTCCTCACTGCCTCTTAGTCCTCTGTAAGGTGATGAGAGTCATAGAGTTGGAAGAAAACTTAGAGATCATCTATTAGTCTAACTCCCCCATTTTACAGAAGAGAAAAAGGACATCAAGAGAAATGGTACATCTTTTAGAGTTGCTCTATAGAGAAACTTAAAGGAATCTCCAAGGTTTCTTTTGTTTCATCCTCAGCACAATCTTGGGAGGTTGCTAGGAGGAAACAGGACATACAGGAAAAATATGCCCCTGGTTAGTAATGACTTTCTCCCTTGGACCTCAAACAGTACGTTGTTTTGCATCTCTTCAATGGAAGTCTCATGTAATATTGGTTATCTGGGTTTTTGTTGCATCTCCTTTTTAGATATTAAATTCCACAGCTCTTAGCAGTGTTGTAGAAACAGCAATAGTGAAGTATAGTCCTAGAAAAAAAAAGAATGCCAGTGTAGAAACAGCATAGCCATGGAGATCGTGTTAGTTGATAGACAGTCATATGTCCAAGTTCCTAGAGCACTGACAAGATCAAAAATTCTATACCTATCACATCTAAAAAAAGATTTTTAGGCACCACAGTGTGTAGAATGCTGGATTTGTGGTCAGGAATAATTGAATTTTAATTCTGCCTCAGACACTTATTAGTTGTGTGACCTTGGTCAAGTCATTTAAGTCTCTCCAAGTCTTGGTTTTCTGATCTGTAAACATAAAAATATAAAAGAACCTACCACACAGAGTTGTGAAGATCGATTGAGATAAATTTTTGTAAAATGTTTTGCAAATCTTAACATGCTATATAGATGCTAGCTATAAATATTGTATGGATATTGAATATTAATCCTTAGTGTTTCACATATATTGGTTTGGATTCTTTTCAACTAAATTGTAAGCTCCATAACTATAGGGACTTCTTTATATCCTTTAGGTAAGAGTTCTCAACCTAGGGGTCCATGAACTTGTTTTTAAATTGTTTTGATAACTGTGTTTCAATATTATTGATTTCCTTCATAATCCTCTGCTTTTTATTTTATGTATTTTGAAAAATTACCTGAGAGAGGGGACATAAACTTCACCAGATTGCCACAGGGATTCAAGATACAAATGTTAAGAACCTCTGCCTTAGAGGAGCTAGCACAGGGCTGGGCACTAAGTATCACTCAGTGTTATGGATTTATTTGGTGTTCTCTTTATCTTAGGCAATGAGAAAAGCTTGAAAATGTTCTCCATGCCTTTACCATTCACAGCTACTACCTAGATGGAGACTCCTGGAGCAAAAAAAGTCAGTCTTGAGCTGAATGAACCTTCTCACCCTGAGGTGGTTGCTATGATGATCCATCTTTATAGAGTTTAAACTAATCTGTATCTGTGGGAAATGAAAGATGGAAGAAAATATGGAAAAGACTGAGAAGACAAGGAAATAAAGAAATTAGAAATAAATCAGCTGTAAGTCAAACCAATGTTGTTTATAAATGTGGTGTGAAATTTTAAAAAGTATTGATGCGTTTTATTTTGATCCTCAATAATTATTCCAGTAATCCTCCTACAAAGTACCTTCTCTGAAAAACATTGCCTGTCACTTTCCATTTTTCTGGTTTACTGATTATTAACAAAAAAGAAGACTGTGGCTTTAACTTTGATGGTATGCTACTAACATCGTTATGTTGCATTTGACTTGAGTTTTGTGGTAGTTCCTTCCACGTACCAGGTTTTTCTGAGGTGTGCCCTCTTTTCTTTGAACATATTATTCTTCTGTGTTTTTCAACACACTGAACGTAATCTAGACTCTCAACAACCCTGTAAGAAAGGTGTTAAGGGTGTTTTTAAAATCTTCATTTTACAGATGAGACAACTGAGAGCTTAGATGTTTACCCTTGAGACTAAGACTTCTCAGAGTCTGGATATTAAATGAAATTTTTCTCAAGTGTGGACACAAATGGCATTGAAGCCCTTGTGATGGTTTCTGTGGCCTAGGTCAGTAATGAGCTATATGGGCCAGTCTTCCTCTGAGGTCACTCTTTAGTTGAGGGTCAGTCACCACCTTTCTTTGCATCAGACATCTCCCCTCTCCCATTGTCCTATCTGCTTCTTTTCTCACTGGTACCATCTGTGGCATCTGCCCTGGACAGAATTTTAGAGATGGAAGGTACTTTAGAATTTACGTAGTTTAAACTTTTATTTTCTAGATGAAGAAAAAGGCCCAGAGAAGTAAAGACAATAAAATGGGCTCAAAAAGCTAACTAATGAGGGAATTATAACAAATTTTGAGGGCGTCAAACTTCCAGGCTAGTACTCTAGGAAACAACATTGTTTCTTGCCTTGTTTCCTATAGAGCAGAATACAGTCTCATTGTTTCTTCTTTATACATATTTGCGCCAAGTATATAGTCCTTGGAGATTGTTATAAGGATTTTTAGCAGAGATGTGCTCTGCAGTCAGCTTGAACTGGTTCTGGAGATCTGATTGTTAAGTTTTCTGCGCGAGTATTTACACCTTGGAAATCAGCACAAACTACAAATTGGGGCTAGGTTTTTTGTTTTGTTGATTGTGAGTCTTAGTAAAACATAGAGAAAATGTTACTAATGCAGATTCAATTTTAAAATGAGTGATAATTACAAATTCCTCCCACCCCGAAAGTCAATTGTTGGGTTTTAGGCTCACACTTATGTACTTTGCCCCCTGCTTCACCTCCCCAGAGCCTGCTTTACTGTAAAGAAGTCTTGGCATCAGGAGACCTGGGTTCAAGTTCCAGTTCTGATATTTATGCTGTCTGTATGACACTGGATAAATCAAACAATTTTTCTTAAAACCCTCATCCATCAGGCAATATTTGTAACTATTTGCCTTGTAGAATTCATAGGATCATAGATTTGTTGTGAGGAAAGCTGGTAAAGATATATTAAAATGAGCCATTATCATTTCTGTATTCTCTTATTTAAATGGCTGTGAAGTGATGAAGCAGCTAATCCTTGCACGTCTGCTCTTGCTCACTCACTAATACTGAGCAAGAAGTAGCTGGAGGCGCTAGCCTCTTACTGTAGGTTGCTGCTAATCAGCACCAGAGAAATGGACTTGCAAGATGGTGGACTGAATTCTAGGTATGTCCGGAAGTAAAACTTAAAACTATTGAGGTGGCTGAAAACTCTGCCTCAATAGTGGGAAAAACTATTCTTAAAAAAGACCAGCCTATGGAAATATTCTAGTAGATTTTAAAAATAAATAATTTGTGATTAAATCATTTCAATATTCAAAAACCTCCAGTGGTTCCCTCCTGCCTAACAAATAAAAGACTCCTTATTTAGCATTCAAAGACCTCCATAATGTGGCTCTAATTTACTTGTCTAGTTTTGTAATCTTACTTAGTAAATACATTTAAATATTTCACATTCTTGGTAAATTAGATAACTTTACATTCTCATCCTGCTCACTCCTGTCTTTCTGCTTTCACTGTTTCATTACTTACTCCTGGAATAGTCTCCTTTCCTAGACTGCCCCCAACCCAAAATTTCTTTCAGCTGAAGTCTTTTTTCAAAGCCATGTCAAATGTATACCCTCCCCTCCACCTTGACTCCCCATGAAGCTTTCTCTAACTCTCCTCCCATAACCAGGTGACTGCGATTTCTCCTTTCTCAAATTTCTTATAACATTTTGGTTTTTTTCTTTGCCCCATAATTTTCTTATTTTATGCCATAATTAGTTAGCCCACCCTTCCACTTCCCCTTCCCCAATAAACTCATAAGCTCCTTAATGTTAGACAATGTATTCATTTTATTTAGCACCTACAAGGTAAAAGAAACTTAATAAAATCTTGTTGAATTGAATAAAAGATGTCAGTGGAAGCTTTGAGCAGAATTCTACAGAACTATAAATTAGTTCTTCCTTCAGTGGGAGAAGGAAGTGATAGATCTAAACTAACCTAAATTTATGTAGGTTAAATTGACAACCCCCAAGTCTTTGCATTTCTCTTAGCTCTTGATAATTATCAAGACTCTCTTTTTCCATGAAGGAATGAAGACACCTGGCAATTTTCTCTTTACTTTACAGTTAGGGAAATCTAGGCATATATACTATTCAATTCACCTGACTAAAGGGAATGAGAATTTCAGAACCAGGACCAGAACTCAGGTCACAGTTGGACCACAATCAGAGCAATGGGAGAGACTGATGTAAATAACATGTCACAATCTACAAATATTTGTTACTGAGTGTATGATAAGGTCAACATCAACTTGTTCTATGATGTTTTACTACTAGAAGAGGAAAGAGCCTTTTTTATTTTCCTAAAAGGTGGCCCTTGAATTCTCCATTTTTTCCCACAACTATTCCTTCCACTCACTGTATTTAACATTTTCTAATAGTTGGTACTGTGGAAGGCCATCTTTCTTTCAGCACCTTAATTGCATTAATGAAGCACTAGACCAGGCTCTCAATGGTCTTAAATATAAAAGAGAGGGAAATAAAAAGCAGAAAAAGGTAGTCATTGCTCACACAATAATACATGTTTTCTCCTCTCTGTCTAGTTTATTATTTAGAAATAATGCTCTCTGGCATGCCCACTACAACACATATAAATAGCAGAGAGAGAGAGAGAGAGAGAGAAAGAGAGAGAGAGAGAGAGAGAGAGAGAGAGAGAGAGAGAGAGAGAGAGAGAGAGAGAGAAACTATTAGTATGCAAGAGGCCAGGTCTGGGATATTCACTCTAGCTTGTCCTGTCAGTGTGTCTTCTTTTGACATCTGCACCCTGGGTATCCTAGGCAACAGAAGCACTTCCCACAAACAAAAGTTTTATAGATACTGTTTGCTGAATTCCACAGAATAATAAAAAGACTATTTATCTAATCACATGCTGTAAAAAAAGTGTTAAAAAAACCCCCTGTAAGACAGCAGCTTAAAAGTCTGATATTAAAAAGGCAATCTAGTACAAGGCTATATATGGTTTCTCTATAATTCCTTCATGGAAAAAGAAAAGTCAAAAAAGGAAGAAAAACAATATGAATGGGACAAAATTCAAAATAATTCAATGTTGTGTTTAAAGGGCCTCCAAAGCACATCTTGTATTATGCCAAGGATATGATTATAGACATGCAACAGTCTTGTCAAATTTCTATTTTGCAGCATGTACAGATAACCTTATGGAATAAATACCTTCCACATCTTGTTCTGGAGATTGATTTATCTCTCTATCTTTCCACGTTCTTCTTAATCTACAGTTCAGTCCTTGGTATGGTAGAAAGTGAGGTGCTTAAGGAGGTACATAAACTCTTTCAGTACATTAGTGGATAAGATCATTTTAGCAAGACTTAGTGCACCTTTAGTGTAGCAGTGATAGGAGTGATAACTTTACTTAGTCTGGGCTGGTCTTTAAAGGAAAAGGTAGTTGTTTGGCTCCCTTTTAGCCAGAATGACAAAAAGCCAAACCCAGGGGAAACCAGTGTCAGAGGTTTTCCCAGAGCTCTTGTTGGCGGTGGGGGAATGCCTTCCCGACCTAGTGTCATTGCGGTGATTGTGTAGGAAAAGAACAGTGTTTTATCATGTTCTTTACATTTCTTAATGTCAGTAAAGTTGTGGTCCATGAGGGCCTCATTTCCTTTTATTCCCAAAATGGAATCACTGCCCTAACATATTTGTCATAACTGTAAAGAGTTGTTTTATGTTGGCTAGGGCAATTAAAATGCCATAGTTTCTTGTGGCTAAATGTTGTTTGGGACATGTAGGGAGCTCTTTTAGAGGAAAAGAAAAAAAGAAATAAGGAAAGAAAGGAAGAAAGGGAGGGAGGGAAGGAGGAAGAAAGGAACCAAGGAAGGAAGGAAGGACAGAAAGATGGAAGGAAGGAAGGAAGGAAGGAAGGAAGGAAGAGAAAGCTTCCATTCACTCTGTCAAGTTAGTGAAATGGATGGTTAAGGAGTTTGATAGAGGAAGCAAAACTTTTTTGAACTTAATCAGCAGCTTTGGAAGGACTGGATTGCCAACAAAGGAGAAGGAAGATACATTTTTATATTATCATAGACTCAATGTTGGAAATGATTGTCATTGAGTCCAAACATACATGAAAGAGCCTTGCTGGAAAAGTCAGACAAGATTTTTATTTGTACTTTAGTAGTAGCCATAAGTTTGGCTAAGTAGCCTAGGACCTAGAAAGAAAAGGACTAGATAACTTTAAATTCTCTACTTTGGAGTCAGAACAAATGGATAAATTTTGCAGATTTGTACACTGCACATAATTGATTATAAAGAATGTCCATGTCCATCAGAAGCGTTGTACACACTTTGATAAACTTTTCCTCTCAGGAGATTATATTCACTCTTTTTCTATAGCTGAGGGCAAGAGATTTTCCTTCATTACAATGGATACTTATTCAGGATATGGGATTACAGTACCAGTTAAGCCTGTTACACTGTCATCTACTACCCAAGTTCTTATAGAACCTACAAGTGTGTCAATTGTACTATTACCACTGATCAGTAAATACATTTTACCCTGAAACTGGACTCATTGCCATCACATTTGATAGATTTTCAAAATTCTGTACAATCTTCAGGCTGCTGATATCATAGAATGCTAGAATGGACTTTTAAAATTATAGTTTCATCATTACACCCTTGATAATTAGATTGGATTTTTGATAAATCAACCCTACCCCAAGAAAGGGGAGGGTACTCTGCTCCCAAAGTTTCTTGGATCTAGCCTTGGTAGGGGAAGACTATTTAGGTACCTGTTGTTTGCCATTCTCTGTTCAGTCTTCTCAAGAATTTCTTCTTCTTCCATTCTTAATAGGCAGGTTTCCTTTTCTTTGGAGTGGGTCATACAACCAATTCCTAGAAAGAATTTGAGGAAGAGATCAAGCAAAGGGGAAATGGACCTAGGTATACAAAATATTTAAAGCAACTCTTTTTGTGGTGACAAAGAATTGGAAGTTGAGGAGATGAACATCAATTTGGTAAAGGATGAACAAGTTGTGGTATATGATTGTGATGGATTACTATTATACTTTAAGAAATGATAAGGGGGATGGTTTCAGAGAAACTTGAGAAAGCATATATGAACTGATGCAAAATAAAGGAAGCAGAACCAGGAGAATATTGTATGCACTAACAGAAACACTGTAATGATAATTTGCTTAGGTACTCTGATCAAGACAATGGTCTAAGACAATTCAAAAGAGTCATGATGAAAAATGCTATCCATTTCCAGAGAGAGAATTGATCAACTCTGAAACCAGATTGAAGCATACTTGTTTCTTTATTTTTCTTGTTTTTTTTGCAACATGGTAATTATAGAAATACTTGCATGACTTCACAGGTGTAATTGAGATCATGTTGCTTGCCTTTTCAATGGATTGGGGAAGAGCAGAAGAGAGAGAGAGAATTTGCAATTCAAAAATTTTTTAAATGAATGTTGGTGGAAGCTAAGTGGTACAGTGGATAGTGTCATTCTTGTAGCCTAAGGAAGACCTGAGTTCAAATTTGACCTCAGCCACTTACAAGCTGTATGACCCTGGGCAATCCATTTAACCCCAAATGCTTTTCTCTCCCCAAAAATGAATGTTAAAAATAAATAAATTAAAGGAAACGATTTGAAGAATCAAAGAGTGGAAATTTTGGTAGGTTCCTTGCATTTTAATAATATAAAAAGGAGATTTTAACAATCTTTATGATTGTTTCAAATGAGCATTCACCTGAGAGAAAGGGGATATTTTATCAGTTGACTTAATACTAATCTCTAGTTCATGGATATAAATGAAGTTTAAATTAAAAGGGGACAGCCTCTTAGAAAATTATAAATGGACTAAAATTTGTCATAATTCCTGTAATGGTACTCCTAAAGAAGGGGTAATTTTAATTGGTAAACTAGGAACACTGGGTGGGTAGTAGTACCAGGAGGATCATGGTATTAATTTAGACTACTTAGTACCTTGATACAGACTTGTGATGGGTACCAGTGATAATGCACAGTGATGATGCTGAAGTGCTTTACAAATATCTTATTTGTTTTTTAGAACTTATCATGTCAGTATAGACTGGGGGTCATATGTGCTATGGACTTCAATGTTCCTGGTGTTCAGAAGACCTTCTATGAAGACCTTCCTCCAGCATTGCCCCTGTTCTTTTAAGAAGATTGTTTTATTGCTTCTTTCATAAATAATCTGAAAGCTCCTTTTCTAGTCCTGATTGTGCTAAGGTTATTTTAAGACTGTTTCAGTTGTGCAAAGTCCCCCAGCGAATTTCTGAGACTTTGCCAACAAGGGGAAGGGTATGTTAGGCATGAAACCTGTTTTAAGGAGGTAGGGCTCATCCTTGAAGGGAATCAGGGAGATCTTTTGGCTTCATTTACATCTGAAGCATAGTTCCTATAACCCTATTCATTGAATGGGTGTATCTCACACAAAGTGAGAATGCTATAAGAGCTTACCCTGAAAGGGCCAGGGTCTCACATTCCTAATGAATATCAGGCCACTGGATCCAGATGGCACAGGAGAAGAAAGTGAGATTGGTGACCTTGCACAGTGCTCCCATACTCAAATCAAAGTCAACCACAAGTCATGTTGCTGAGATATGGGGTTAAGAAGAATTTGACACAAGGCTTCTTAAAGCCAAAGAAAAACGTATCCTAGAGACAACAAACTCATTTGACTAAGAACTGATTGAAACTTCCCTGGTCTACATTCCCAAGCCAAAGAATTGCTTGGGGCTGATCAGACATTGTCACTTCCAGCCTCTTATTATTTTGTAGATCTCCCAAACTCTCCCCTTCAGAGATGCCCAAGCTTTTTTTTGGACTTTTGCTTTTTATGTTAACTTACATTGTGAAACAATGAGATGCCTAAGCCCTCCCATCTGCAGCCTAGTTACTCTCTTTACTTCAGTGTTCTATATAAACCCTGTTCCCAGCCCACTCCTGGGGTACCCCAGCACTTCCTGGGTGGAAGCCTGAGTTGCAATTCCACTTGCCCTAATTAAAGATAACCATTTTTGTTGTATTGACTATTTTCATTAAAATTTAAGCTGACAAGATTTAATTTAATATCTTAGGAAACTGAGGCTTAGGTCATTGACAAACTGTCCTTATCACTTATATACGAAACATGAGGGTTCGAAGCCCTTCCTTGTGGTTCAGACCATAGGCCAGTCCCACAAACAGGCCATACTGGGAAGCTGTGCTCAGCTTTCTCTTGGATTAATCCTTTCCCTGCTCTGAAATTCCTTTCTCTGCTATGACTAAATAAAACTTCTTTTATTAACTCTTAAATGGATTTCAAGTATCTAATTTCATTCCAATTTTGGAATTAATCTACCAGGGGACTGGTCCAAGTCAGGCCTAACCCATTACAATTGTCCTTTTTCATCATCAGAGCAGCCCAGTAAAGTCATTTGGTAGAGCCCTCTTCCTTATTATTGCTGACTGTGGCTTGTGTGGGATACAGTATATTGAATTTGAACCCCAGCCAAGAAGTTAATAAGAGTGCATTTTGGTGTAAATGAGAGCCAAGTGGTGAAGCAAGTGGCAAAAACTCTGCCTAGAGCTATTCCTAGCCTAATGTATGACCTCAAAAAGGGTAGTCATATACATTTCTATGAGGAAGAAATGGGAACATTTCTTTGAAGCAGAGAAAGAGAATTCTCCAGGTCCTTGAGAATCTAGTGGCCATTGACGTACTAATCAGAAGTCTGAATAAAGCTTATTATACTTTAAAACATTTCTTTAGGGCCCAATTTGGCCATTCTAATTCAGAGAGTACTCTCCTGGGGACCAGAGGCAGCTGCTGGATGCTAAGGGATATGAAACCTGATTAGAAATGACAGCTCTGGAGCCTTTGAGATGGAGCTATAATGTCATAGTTCTTCTCTTTCTGATGGAAGCTCAGTTAATAGGAATCAAGGTGACTCCTACGGGACAGGGATGCGTCCAGACTCTGCAGGGTGAGAAATGGACTTATATGCCTCTCTAAGCCCCACACAGCTAAGGAATTTGCCAAAACGAGAGCACTTTGCCTCATTTTAATACTAGTGAAAAAAGAAGTTATTTGGTTAGTTAGTGAAGTCTCCTGTAATTGAAAGAAAACTATTTTTCAGGTAACATTAATGCATAACCCAAATCTATGAACAGGCAAAATTCAACTAAGGAAAAAAATATTTAGACCTAGTCAAGACACTAGAGTCAAAAGGAAGTGAGTCTGACCTACCTTTACATAAAGTTGCCTCCATTTCCAAGAGAGTAAAGATGAACAGCTCTGATTCCTAAAGTTTTACCTTTATTATAGGTACAATATTTTATGAGTGCCTGGGAAGATCTCTTGTCACAGGAAGCAAGGGAGGCAACAC
Source organism: Notamacropus eugenii (assembly GCF_028372415.1). NCBI lineage: Eukaryota > Metazoa > Chordata > Mammalia > Diprotodontia > Macropodidae > Notamacropus > Notamacropus eugenii. The sequence continues at coordinate 351,423,768 of NC_092874.1, read as the reverse complement.
TTTCCTGAATATACCCACACTACCTTGACATACTTTCCTCCTCATCATAGATAATCCTCATGCAAGCAGCTTCCCTGGTGAAACTTTCTAGCCCTAGGAGATCTGATTTATCTCAGCTTCCCTGATGCAGTTATTTGGTCTAAGGCCAATGAAAAAGTCCAAGCCTTGTGGGCTCCAGGCCTTTCATACTTGGTGTATGCCAAAGACCACATGAATCTCTATACCTTGATGACTGACTTCCTGACCAAACTAATTTCCAGATGGAGGGAAAGGGGAACCTTGTCTGGAGAAGCTAAGTACCACCTTATCCTTGTTGCATACCCTTGCTCTGTTTGGGCAAAATAAATCTCTTCCTTTGTTAAATGTTTAATGACTCATGATGGCTTCATTTCATAGGAACATGTAACCTGAAGTAAGAGAGTGCTGGTTTTTGAGCAGCAAAAGCTAAAGGTCATACAGCACAAAGAAACACTGAAATGTAAAGGAGAAGGTCCTTTGATGAAAATAAAACATTCCACACCTTGCTGAGGACCTGAGGTTTACATAGTTCAACTGCATATAGTCAACAAAAATAATGAACTTGCTGGTGGGGTACAGAGTGTATTCATATCTTGTTCCCTCGTCACTCAACTGCATAGAAGTCTAAATTAAGTCTTAGCATTCTAAGCTGAATTGGAATACTATTCCAAGAGACCTTGTTTTGAATGAGGAAGGATAGTCAAATGGGAGTGGTTAGACTTTTCCCACCTCATGACTAAAAATCATAAACCTCAGAGCCTCATCTGAGAGAATCAAAGAGAAGAAGTTTCTGTCACTTGAGTCTTTACTATAGATGAAAAGAACATTTCCACTGAAGAGATCTTAGTACTAACCAGTCAGTGGCTGAAAGTGGTAAAAGGGTGTAGCTGCCCATCAAAGAGGAGTCCAGGAAGTCCAGTGGATTGATCTGTTTAACAGAGGGACCTTGTCCTGAGAAGAATCTAGTAGCTTAGTTATCTAAATGACTCAATCTAACAGCAGATGTCCAGTGACAGGCCAGCCTCCTCAGGGAGAAACCAACACTTTGAGGAGCCAGCTCAGATAAGCAACTCAACTCAATGCCCTGCAGCAAACTTTCGTTTTGGACCTTCTGGAGAAAGAACATCAAGGCCCTGTAGTTCTGGAGTTGTGACTTGCTTGGCCACTTGCTGGTGACACAGCCTCTCGTATAATATTTTTGGTTTATTCAAAGAAGTGTCCAGGCTCAGCTTTCACTCAGTTCTGATTATTTGATTCAAATAAGAAAACAGTATTAGACCTAGTCAAGAAACTAGAGTCCAATGGAGGTGAGTCTGACATATCTTTACATAAAGTTGCCTCAAATCTAAGAAAATAAAGATGAGCAGCTCTGATTCCTAAAGTTTTGCCTTATTGTAGTGAATGTAGTAGTGAGGGCTTCAAGATGTCTTGAGCCTTCTGATGTCACTTCCCCCTTCTGACCACTCTTTCTCTATATTTTTGGAAAATGAAATGCTCCTTCTTTTTATCCTTCTTTTTCCCTTCTTTGTTGACAGGAGAGCAGAGGATTCTTGTATTTATTTGCAATTCTTCTGATGAGGTACAAGCCCAAGCCAAGACTTTTTTCCCTTGGATCAGGAGGGCTTTTGCCCCATTTGTCTGAAGGGCCCCCAGAAAGTCTGGCCTTGGGGATTCTCCTTGGATTCCCCTTCCATTTCTCCCAGACCAGATACTCCCCATCTTCTATTTAGCATTCTTTAGATATTCCTCCCTTTGATCCTATTAACAGCCACTCCCATCAGGATCCTCCCTACAATCTACCTGTATTCACCCCAGGGTACTGGTCATTCCCATACTGCCCCATCAAGACCATTCCAGGGGCCTTAGACTAGTTGGTGGCACCTGAATTCTTCCCTGAGTTTTTTCTGTATTTAAGGTCCATCTTGCCTCCATGAAGGCACTCAGATTCAATCCAGCTCAGTTTCTGTCTAGCTGAGATTCTATCTGGCCCGTTTGTGAATACCGGCTATACAAATGCTTAAGCTCCTTAACAGATAACCCAGTATGGCAGATCTTTAATAAACTTTGTTTTTTTTTGGCTTTCAGAAGGCTCGAATTCATTTGAGTAGGACCCAGCATGTTGGTATTTTGGGGCCCCCAGAACCCCTGAATCTCATTAATTTTGGTTCCCTGAGCAGGAAGAACTGCTAATCTCAAGTTCTTCTGCCAAGACCAGAAGATATGTAACTCTCCCCCTCTCCCTATCCTCTTCTTGCTCTCCAAGCACCTTGGAAGTGGTTTTTGGACCTGACCTCAGGTCCTAGTAGGTCAGGCAGCTAGACAGCTGTTTTGCTGTCAGTCTGACACTCTCAGATTGTCAGTCCAGTGGCTATGTTTGAGGTTGTGGACCTGGGCACATGTTCCAAAGCATAGAGGATGGATGTCCTATCTGGAAGTGTGTACCTAACTCTTTGAATTCTCTGGGTGCTAGGGAATTAGAGAAACATCAGTTATCAGGAAGGGTGTGTCCAACTCTCTGAATTCCCTGGGCACTAGGGAGTTAGAGAACACTCTCAAGCTGTCAGTCCAGTGGCTGTGTTTGAGGCCGTAGACCTGGGCACACCCTCCAAAGCATAGATCAGGAATTGTGTGCCAATTTCTCCGAATTCCCTGGGTGCTAGGGAATTAGGGAAATGTCAGTTTTTTAAAAATTTTTTTCTCTTTTTTTTTTTTTAAAGGCTTGCTTCCACATCCTCTTTCATGGAATGAGGGACTTCCAGCCCCATGCCTGTAATGGGTCAGTCCTCTTCAATCCCCAAAAATTCGCCTTTAGGTTGTGCCAGGCCTAGAGGCCTGTGTGGGCTACCCGAGTCTTCTTACCTCACCTCCGAGGTCTTCGGTTGGCCAAAACCGGATGCTCATATGAGAGAAAGGACGTTCCAGAGTCGAACAAGGGTTGAGCTTTATTTCAGGGTCTCGGTTACAAGTGCAGGGGAGTCTTCCTTAGGAGGAAGAGGGGGAGATTTCCTAAGGAGGCTAGGATCTTAAGGGATTGGAAGTAGAAGTACAAGCGGGGAGAGAGGGGGAGGGGAGAGAGGAAAGAAGAAAAGCGGAGCCTACTGTCCTCTTGGCTCCTCATGTGCTAAGAGAGCTTTCAGGCTTCCTCAATCCTACTTAACCTTCAGCCGCATAGTTTGCATCTGAATACGTGCTGTTAGGTAACTAGGTGTGCCCAGATCGGGGACAATCTCGAGGATGGGGAGATCTCTCTCCCATCATGTTTCTCACGGGAAGAGGCGGAATTACTCGAGATAGCTCAGTTCACCTCGATTCCCTGCCGTTTCCTGGGGGGGTCTCGTGAGAGCTCTAAGATTTAGAAGCTCCCACCTTTACCCGCCCGAGACTGTCCACACGGAATTGAGCTTCCAATCCCAACAAGGTTGTCTCTTACAAAATTGGAAAAAATTTAGCTTCTCTAAAGAACTTAAATAGAAAAAGTTGGTGTTCTTTTGCAACACAGTTTGGCCTCAGTATCACCTGGAAGACCGTGAAGTATGGCCCATTTTTGGGACCTTACAATATAATACTCTTTTACAGTTAGAATTATATTGTTGACAAAAGGAAAAATGGATAGAAATACCTTACATAAGGGCCTTTGTCAAGCTCTCTCAGGACCCCATTCTCAGAAAAGATTGTAAGATGTTTGTAGCCAGAGAGGCCCCACAAAAGGACAATGGGGGTGAATTGGACATTAGAGTCTTGGCCTCACCACCTTCCCTATCTCTCTTCCCACCATCCCAATTCCTATCCCCACCCTAATCTCCCCTAGTCCCTCATTTCCTGCCTCATTTACCTTCTATGTCTCCTATCCTGTATCTCCTCCCAGGGCCCCTCCCCCCTCGGTGACCTGGGCTCAGTTCCCAGCCACAGGTCTTGTTGAAGTGCCCCCCTCTGCAGCCCCTCTCCCTGCAACAACATTCACTCTGGCCTCAGGCCCTGCTCCCACAACAGTCTCTGAGGTGTATCCCCCTCTGACCCCTTCCCTTCCTCAGGTGCCAGCTGATCTTTCACCCTGCCAATGTGATCCCTTGATCTTGCACCCCAATCCAGTTCAGTCAGCATTCCCCAGCCTCTTCCTCATGAAAACCAGGCCTTCCCATCTCTTTAACCAAGCCGCTGCTCCCACAGCACCTCATGTCCAATTCTCCATCTCAGACCTCGCTCAGGTTAAAGAGAAACTGGGGAGATACTCGGAAGACCCCACTAGGTTTACTGAGGGTTTTAGGGACATATCCCTATAATTTGAACTTTCTTGGAAGGATCTGCCAACAGCTTTTGGAGTCTTTAATAACAGAGACCTGCAGCAGAGGAAAGAGAATGCAGGGGAAGGGCCAGGGATAGGGAGCATACTCAATTCTTGGCTGCTGCCATGGCCAAAAAAAGACCTAGGAAGTACCCCTGCAGGGTGTCCCCTTGGAGGAAGCCCGGCTACTCAGGCAGTGGGGAAACCTGCTTTCGATCCACAAGGAGGGTCACTGGTCCAAGGACTGCCCTTCCTGGGCACCCCTCCCCCCCCAGAGGGAGCCCCAGGAACCAATGCCTGTGGAACTGTGCCCATGTGACTAGAGGGACATTGGAGGAAAACCTGGGTACTGGCATTGCTCCCACTTTCTCTACCCCTCTCACCTGGACAATTTTAACACCTTACCTTCCTCCTTAGCTTTTGTCCAGGGCTTGGTGAGAGAGGTGGAGAAAGGGGGAGCACTGCCAGCACCCAGGCTTTCCTGTCATTGGCTAAGTTCTCTGCTTTAACCAGTTACTTTGGCCCTACCTGCTGCTTGACCCCTCGGGTCATAGACATTGACATTGAAGGGGAAACTAAAGAATGACTCTAGACATAACCCCTCCCCAGCCTACTCGAGGATCTGTTATTTAAACACTCCTTCCTTATACCCTCCTCTAGCCCTGTGCCCTTGCTAGAAAGGGACCTGATGGTGAAATTGGGGAGCCAAGTTTTTCTAGTTAATCCTCCCATCTCCCCTTTCCCTCTGTTCGCTAAATCTCCCCATGTTTGCTTGAGAGTGTGGGAGACAGCCGAGCCAAGTGCTTGGGATCTGAGAATTCCAGGGCAAGCTACTTCTGCCACCCCAGCCGTTGTTAGCCTCCCAGACCTTAAAGTGCTCCCCCATCTCAACCAGTATCTGATTAAGCCTGAGACCTGGGAAGGACTACAACCTTTAATTGAAAAATTCCTTAAATATAAAATCCTTGTCCCTTGTTCCTCTCCATGCAACACTGCAATCTTTCCTGCAAAAAAGCCTAATGGAGAATACTCACAATTTTTTTTTGCCTTTGAATGTAATCCTCCTTTATTTGGCCAGGCTTCAGGAAGGGATTTAAAGGACTTGAAACTATCAGGTAGTAGCTTAATTCAGTATGTGCACAATATTCTTATTTGTAGCCCCACCCAGGTGAGTTCTTTGGCTGTTGCCACAGAAGCCCTTAATTTCTTGGGCACTCCAGGATATATGGTCTCTTTGAACAATGTCCAGATAGCATACCAGTCCATAAAGTATCTGGGCTATGAACTCATGCCTACCTCTCTCTCCTTAATCTCCGAGAGAAAAAGGACAATCCTGCCTATCCCTTTTCTAGCCACTAAGAAACAAGTTTGAGTGTCTTTAGGCATGGCTGGATTTGTAGACTCTGGATTCCTAATTTTGGTTTTATTGCTAAACCCCTTTATGACCCTACTCAGGGCACTGACTCAGACTAGGCTAAAGTTTTTGAGACTCTGAAAACTAATTTGACCACCACCTCATCACTACATCTCTCCAATCTGGGAAAACCTTTCACTCTGTATGTTGATGAAAGGAGAAGACAGGATTTGAGAGTCTTAACCCACTTCTTAGTACCTGACCCCAGGCCAGCTGATGTTTTTATTTACTGAAAATATGTTTTCCATGTTCTATATGCCCATGGAGCAATCTGGAAAGAAAGGGGATATCTGACAACAAAAAACTCCCCTATCAAACATGCCCTTCTATGTTTTGGCCTTGCCACAGTCATCATTGATTCTCTCCAGGGAAAATATTTTTTTCTTTTCACTTCTCTCTCTCATGAAGCTGTTTCCATTTGAATTGGCAATGATAGAGCCTTTTTCTCCTCCTCCCTGATACTTTAAATACACTTGGCCTCTGAAAGTGGGAGGATAACTCCTTGGTCAAACTGGGAAACTCATTAGGTGGTGGTGGGGAGTCTACTTTTGCCAAAGTTCCCCTTCCCAGAGGGAAGCATTTCTCAGAGGTCTATGCCACACCTTTTATGTTGGCCATCCCTCTATGGGCTACTCTTTCCATCTCAACACCTTGCTTACAAGTGTATCCGGAACTTTACATTGGCCAGCTGTACCAGTTGTTCCAAGGGAGCATTGACTACTTGCGCCTTTGACCGAATCCTTCCCCCAACTCTCCTAGTAGGTTTAAAGCACAATGCCACAGCTCCTTCTAGTTACAGTACTCTTATTGATCTCTTAAAGATGCCCCTCTCAACTGGGAGCTTAATGTGTAACCATTCTGATCCTTGGAGCACCATTCACTCATACCATAACTTAGTGCCCCCAAATCATATTCTTCATGGGAATCCTGGCTTTTTTCTACACTTGCCCCTATTCTTATTTCTTTCTTTAATTCCTTGGCAGATTTGTCTTTTCCAGAGTGCAAGCCATCAGCTTCCAGATGACAGTCCAGGCTATATACCAACCTCCAACTGAATCCAAGGCCTCCAGCCCACTGGACCTGGCACTGCCCAGGCTCTGAAGTCTGACCCTTTGAACAGGACCCAGAGAACCAGGGACAGCTCTACAGTCCTTGCCAGCAAGATGCAGTTTTAGAAGCTGAGACCTTCACCCCTTACCACAAAAGAATTTGGATCTTATCTGTTTGAGGGAGGAATGATGAGGTACAGGCCCAAGCCAAGACCTTTTTCCCTTGGATCAGGAGGGCTTTTGTCCTATTAGTCTGAAGGTCCCCAGAAAGTCTGACTTTGAGGAGACTCCTTGGATTCCCCTTTCATTTCTCCCAGGCTAGACACTCCCTATCATCTACTTAGCATTCTTTTGATATTCCTGCCTTTGATCCTGTTACCAGTCACTCCCATCAAGATCCTCCCTACAGTCTACTTGTATTTACCCCAGGGTACTGGTCATTCCCATACTGCCCCATCAAGACCATTCCAGGGGCCTTAGACTAGTTGGTGGCACCTGAATTCTTCCCTGAGTTTTTTCTGTATTTAAGGTCCATCTTGCCTCCATGAAGGTGCTCAGATTCAATCCAGCTCAGACTCTGTCTAGCTGAGATTCTGTCTGGCCTGTTTGTGAATACAAGTGATACAAATTTTTAGGCTCCTTAAGAGTCAACCCAGTATGGCCAATTCTTCAATAAACTTTGTTTTTCTTTGGCTTTAAGAAGGCTTGAGTCAAATTCATTTGAGCAGGACCCGGCATGTCAGTGTTTTGAGGTCCCCAGCACCCCTGAACTTCATCACTTCTCTCTTCTAGTTGAGGTGCAGAAGCTTTATCTTAGCTTATCAGCTTTTCTTGGGTGGTTTCATATAGAATTCTTCTCTCAACAGGAGGTATTAAGAATCCATTTTGAACTACTTTTCAGGAAGATTCATATATTGTATCTCAAGGGTTTCTATTGAAGATTAACATACTGAAGTAATTCTGATGCATTTACACATTTGTTCTGAACCAGGACTTTTCTTGATGGACCCTGTTGAACACTCCCCACTCTCTTTCCCTCCATTCTTAAGCACAATTTTGTCTACCTATTCAATAGTTTACGGGCAACTAGGTGGCACAGTGGACAAAGTACCAAGGCTAGAGTCAGGAAAACTCCTCTTCCGGAGTTCAAATTTGGCCTCAGGCACTTACTACTTGTATGACACTGAGCAAATCATTTGACCATGCTTGCCTCAGTTTCCTCATCTGTAACATGATCTGGTGAAGGAAATGGCAAACCATTCTAATATCTTTGCCAAGAAAACCCTAAATGGGGTCATGAAGAGTAGGACACAAATTGAAAAAGACCGAAAACAACAATTTATTAGGATTCATCACCTCAGGGACTTTATTGGTTATTCCTAAAAGAAAATCCATCAGTGGAAAGAATGCTGTATCTTAACAGATATGAGGTGTTGTAGTCTCATAAATAGTTTCTGTAAGAACTTGGTGGAATATTGTGGGCAGTACCCTCCCTCTCAAAGTTTATATACTCATAACTGAAACATTATTTTTAATAATCATCTTGGAGATTCAGGGCTTTGCCCAACCCTCTTCTTGCAAAGTTCAGTTTCTTTTTCAGAAGTACATTATTGATAACGAGATTACATTGAGTCTCCTAATCCTGGTTAATTCCTAAACCACTCTAACTTAATCTAAGGTAAGGAGGCCTTTTGTGTTCTCAGGTTTAGGTGAAGATAGATTCTTACTGAAGTTTTTCTAGTTTTTCTACTTCCTTCTCCAGGAACCAACCAGCATGGGAAATCTTTTTAAAGACTTACTCAAGATCTGGTTGGTTGGTTATTGTCCTTTGTTCTTGGAGAGGACCAAAATGACATCACCATGATAAAGTAAAGTTTCAATGTGGCTGATTAGACCAATATGAGTTCGGAATGCTCTACCACAGATTGGGCACAGATAGTCCACATGAATATTTGGGGTGGATAGTCCAAGTTTGCACATCCTACATTTCCTTTGTGCTGTCTCAATTCTGCTTTACTCACAGAGCACAGCACCCTTCCTGATGTGGGCATGCCATACTGAGTGATTCTGTGCCAGTGTTTCCCATGTGGCACAATCAAATTCAAAGTTCTTGAGAGAATCCTTGTATTGCTTCTTCTGACCACCATGTGATCACCTGCCCCATGTGAGTTCTCCATAAAATAGTAAATGCATATTTTGCATTCAAACAACGTGGCCAGCACATCGGAGTTGCGCTGTCTGAAGCATAGCTTGAATGCTTCACAGTTCAGTTCGAGCAAGGACCTCAGTGTCTAGTACCTTATCTCGCCAGGTGATCCTCAGAATCTTCCTAAGACAGTTCAAATGGAAGTGATTCAATCTCCTGGCATGGCACCAGTAGACTGTCCATGTTTTACAAGCATATAACAATGAGTTCAGCACAGCGACTCTGTAGACCTTCAGTTTGGTAGTCAGTCTAATACCTCTTCTCTCCCAAACTTTTCTTTGGAGCCTCCCAAACACTGAGCTAACTCTGGTAATGCGTGCATCAACCTCATTGTCAATGTGTACATCCCTGGAAAGTATACTACCAATGTAAGTGAACTTATCCACAGCATTCAAAACTTCTCCATTTATGGATGGTGTGGTGGTGGCTGATGGAGCACCTGTGTTTTCTTGGTGTTAATTATTAGGCCAAAATTAGCACAGGCAGCAGAGAATTGATCCATACGTTGTTGCACCTCAGCTTCGGAGGCTGCATTGGGTGCACATTCTTCTATAAGCAGAAAATCATGCACCAACACTCCCTCCACTTTGGTCTTGGCTTGTAGCCTTTTCAAATTGAAGAATTTACCATCTGTATGGTAGTTGACTTTGATGCCGTGTCCATCCTCATTTGACAACATGGCTGAAAACATCCTGCTAAAAATCATGGGAGCAAGCACACAGTCCTGTTTCACTCTGTTGGTGACTGGGAGGACCCAAGAGCATTGTCCAGAACCCAGGCAAACATGCCATCATGAAATACAATACTGATGAACTTCTCTGTGCAACCAAATTTTAGTGCAACTTTTCTAGCCCACTTCCTCACACCAAGAGGTGAGCAGTGAGATCCTTAAAAGGCTGCTCAGACATCAAGGGGGCTGCTGAGTCCCACTGCTGCTTCCACTGAGAAATGACCCTATGGCCTGAACCATCTGTGTGCAGGGTTGTGACTACAGCTTCCCAGTGTATCCACACTTACTGCTTCATCACTTGCCTGTCACCACAGGACTTTGAAGTATAATAGTGAAATGGTATGGGTGATGTCTTTTGATTCACGTATAACTGTTTCTCTTTCCTTCCCAGTTTGATCTAGTTATTTTTTCCTTTTGCTCATTAAAGGGGTCATTCCTTGACTTCACTGAATGGGTATTGACTCCCTCTAAGTGAGTACTTGAAAAAGCTTTAGCCTAAAAAGACCAAAGTCTCCCATTGCATCCTGGGCCATCTCTAGTCATCCTGATCAATATCTGGTCACTGGATCCAGATGACTCTGGAGGAGAAGTGAGGCTAGTGACCTGAACTGCCCTTCCTCACTCAAGCCAAAGTCAAGTACAAGTCATGTCATCATTTCTCTGATGTTATGGTCTTTGAAAACAAAGGATGAACACCACCACCACTACCACTACCATAACAAATTGGATTTAAGTGAGGCAGAGTTGAACGAATTCATCAATCTCACTCTCTACTCCAGAGTCATCATAGTCCAGTGGCAGGACAGAATTAAGACTACTGGCAATGGCTCAGGATTCAGTGGATGACCTTGGCATTTTCAGTGTCTAATCAAGCTCTGAGCACTCCACATTGCCTGCTTCAGCTGCCTTCATGACCATTGGAACAAATTGTTCTCATCCATCCATTCCACTAGGGGAAGTCTTTACGTGTTTGGGGTAGATATACCCCCAACTCACCAATGGGTTTGAAAACCCTTGGTTACCCTCAATCTGCTTTGGCTCATCTGCCGAAATGGTTTACTGAGCTGCAGCTTCTTGGAGCAACAAGTGAGAGATGGGTGGAACAGGTGGACACCAAATATGGAAAGCAGCCCTGAAAAAGGGCTTAGCAGCCATCACACCAAAGGTGCTGGTCCTCCCTGAACACATCCTATACCCCACCCAAGATCTAACCAGATGGTAAGAGAAACTCCAAGTTTGACCTAATTCCTGCTAATTGTGTTGCTCTGGGTCTGGGGAAATGTTGATTCTCCCTATTGTCAAGACAGGTGATGTAGAAATTGATGTCTCTGACCAAAATTTAGGTACTTATTTTACTATGGTCCACCTCCCAGAGTGTTAACCAATCAGAGTTGATAGGCATCTCCTGGGAACAACTACTCTTTGAAGGGCATATAAACTTTGTACTCCAACCTCAAAATGAACTCAGTTCCAACACTGCAGCTCCATGCATATGAATGTAGCCTGCTTTGAGAGAAATAAAACATGGATGGACACTACCTAATTCATTTGCTTTCTTAGACCAAACTCTCAGAGGTTGACATAACTTGTTATTATTAACTAAAATTGGGAATTTTCTTTAGCAACAGTGCCAGCCTAAAGGTAAGCATAGGAATGGATGGAATTGGCATTTAATGAAGGTCTGGGAAAGGGGAAGAGAATAGAAAAAACAATTGGAGAGAAAGAATCAGTGGTTCCTGGAGAAAAAAAAAAAGGACTCGGGGCGGGGGGGGGGGGGGTTGTCCTAATCTTTTACAGTTTTCTAGAGATTTATTTTATCCTTGCCTGAAAAACTGAAAAAACTACAGAGTTGAGGGAGAGTCATGAAGAAAGAGAGAGAGAGAGAGGGACAAAATCCTGTCCCCTTCAACTGAAAAAAGTAGTTAGTAGAAATAGTTCCTAGCTGAAGGTGGAAGAGTTCCCAAAAAGAAGCTTTCAGAATTGAAAAATTTTAGGTGCTTTGAAATTTACATACTTATTTGGGACAACTGTTTGTTTATTCATGGCTTCTGCTTTGTTTTCCTACTTTCAACAAAACTTTCCTCTACACTATTTAAAACCATTTGCAAGCAGATGTAAAATCAGTCTCAGTGACTGCAGAGCATCCTGCCTGCAATTTTCCAAGGTTTTCTCAATAAGCGCTATAAGCCAAGCAAAGTGGGAAAATCCTCCAAGGTGTAGTCAAGACCCTCATATCATGAAAGTCTATTACCCATTGTGTATTTTGCATTTTAACTTACTTTTTTCCTACTGATTCTATGTCTTTTGAAGCTTAATTCTTATTATTTTAGGTCACAATTATTCTTAGGGAAGGTAATTTTTGCACTAGAGAAGAACTCCACATGGAAGCACTCACTGAGTAGCTACCCCATTGCTTAAAACACTTAGTCTAAGTAAACTGTCAGACACCCTACCTATATCCGCATGTTGTAGATGATAAAATTTAGAGGTAATGAGTCACGCTTCAGGTAGCACAGGGGGTAATGAAATCACAGAAGTCTATTTTCAAACATTGCCTAAGAATCCTGGGTTTTAATTGCAAGGGAAAGGATCGAGATACTTGAGGTTAAAGCAAGGCAGAATACATTAATTTGCATTTTCTATTGGATGAGGAACATACATATTTTTGGTAAATTGTTCAAGTACGTCATGTCAGATGTAATTGCATTCAGGAAGACACAACAGCCTCTACTACAGAAATAATTTTCTGTATATAATTTTTTAATTGGGGAAAATTTTAATAAAATCCTCTTATATTCATATTATTAATTAGGTTCACCTTTGGCTTGATTAAATAATCACTATTGACCTCAGGCTCCATTTCGCAGTCATGTCATCATTTTTGTGATGATGTGGTTTTCTTCATCAACAAAGGACAGACACATACACAAAAAAAATACCCAGTAATGAACTGAAGTCAGAGTCTCTAGTAGAAGTTGTTCATATATGTATGTGTTCTTGCCAGGCCTGACTGAGGCCCATTTGGTGTTTCAGATGCAGAACTGGAATAAAATTGGATGCTTGTAGAGCATAAAACATTAAAGAATTGTTGTTTTTTTTTTTATCAATAAGAACTTGACAAACAGCAATAAATATGAATGTTTCTTTGATTAAAAAAAACATAAAAGGAAATAATAAGTGAAACTATGGATCTCTGTTATATACAGCTACCTTTTAAAAGTATATATTACATTTAACATGGTAGTTCCAACACTGCCCTGCTTATCTATTTCTCCTCAACTTCCTTCTCTCTTCTGTATATTATTTTAATATTCCACTGTAAAAGCAAGCACCCTAACATACACAGGAGGGCCTGCTGCACAGGTTCTTAGATCTCCTTTTCTAAAAGGAAAGCAACTTTTGAGGGGTCAACAATCTACTTTAATCAAGCACATATATCATCCACTTTGTTCAGGGGAACAAGTCAGCACCCTGAATTCCAGAGAAAATACAGAGAAATACAGATCAACAGGCAGTGATTCCAGCTTCTTGACCATAAGCAATACATACATCACAGATGAACAGATAGATGCAACTTTCGGACTATACATACATAGAGAGAGAAGTACCCATATCTGGGTTTTCAAAGCTGGGGGGGGGCACTCCTTAGTGGCTGCCCAGGGGAGATTTGTAGGAAGGGCATACCTTTTGTTAATGAGGCACTGGTTCTCAAGGGTTATGATGCCCTCTGGCTCTGAAAAATGTATAAATACTCTGAGGTGAGGTTTCACTTTGGAGCTTACTCACTTGAAGTGTTTGACCAGAAGAGACTTTGATTTGTGGGAAGCGTAGCAGGGAGAAGACTTAGGGATGGTATTGTTCTCTGCATTGTCATTGTGTATAGATTTTTGTTACTATGATAGATTTGGCTTTCTGGTGTCTGAATCAATGTTTTGGTTTTGTCTTCATGTGGAGAGTCTGTTGTATTTTGCAATTCAGAATTGTGTCAGGATTTCATGGCCACCATATGTGCTATGAATATTGCTTTGGTGCTACATTGCCTTTATAGAAAAAACTAGTCTAGCCTCCACTGAAATAGCCTTAGGGATATTATTGGACAACACTGACCTTGGAGATTTGAGAAGCCTGGTGTAGATAACACTGGAGGAGGAAGTTAATGCAGATAAAAGAAAAACAAAAGTTTAAAGATGTCAACAACAACAGCAACCAATGACTCCCTCCAGCAATTTAATGGTATCCTAAGAAGTTCAGTCCATGTGGCAGGGGTGATATCAGGGTAAGTTCACAGTGGATCTCCTGATGTGAGGCAAAGACAACGATCAGAACCACAGAGAAGATGATCCTAGCTTCATAACTGGTCACTTAGGCAGTTAAGAAGTCATTATATTCTTTAGTACAACATAACACAAGTCCTGAGCTGAGACTGAAAGTCATTCTGTATGACCCTTCAGGGTGCCCTGGCTTACCAGTCAGTATCTCTGCTTCTCTAGGTGCCTTATCTGGACTAGGGATTTTCAAATCTTTGCCTCTTTTTGAGGCTGCTATTGATAAAATGAACCCTCCTTCCTCAGAGAGGGTAGTTGTTCTGAGACAATATCACCTGTCTCTTGTTTTCAGAAAGTAAGTCACCTTCAAACAATTATATTCCTTGTTCCCCCAAACCATTCTTGAGGAGCAGTATACTGACCACTAGACAGTACAGTGGAAGCAAGATCTCAGGAGTACTCCTGGAAGCAAGGAACTTTATCAGTTTCACATTAGAGTAAGCAAAGGCCTATGAAGGACCTATCTGTACTACTGTCTATAGAAGTGTGTGAGTCAGTTCCTTCTCTGCTAGGACTCACATACTGCTTTTGTCCAATCTTCTCCCCCTTTTCCAAGGCCTACTCTACATGGCTCTTGGCTACTGTATCAAACTGATGATATCAGGATTTCAGGATCAGTGACACAGTACGAGCATGGACAGTTCCAAGGAGTGCTAGACAACCAGGTCAAGGCTTGGGATCCTGCTCCCAATGGGGATTAACATCTCTGATGCAGAAGTTCTGACTGTTGCCAGCCAGCTTAGCAGAAAGGTCCCAGAAACTTCTGACTTCTGGTACTTATGAGACTACAACTAAGGCTAAGAATGTTTACTTTAGGATGTCTGTTCATTGATCTATGCTCAGGAAAAACCACATAGAGCAGAAAGAATGACCAGATATTTATCTAGCCAGTACTTTTTAAACTGTGAGTTGCAACCACATAGTTTGGCAACAGCAAAAGTTTTCTGAATACACAATGACCAAAAATCAATTAAAAACCAAATGAGTAATGAATTTGAGGTGTTTCTGGAAGCACTTGCCCATCTTGCAGCTTCATTGAAGCCTTGGTTTCGAACACAAAGCATACATACTTTGTGCTGTGCATGCCCTCAGGATGCCAATGAAAGCTGCTGAAACCAAAAAGGGGTCACAAACAGAAAAAGTTTAAAAGTCTAGGTCAGTATGTGGAGTTCTAGCTACCATGTGCAAGTAGTCATCATTTCAATTAGGGTGGAGGAGAACATCAGGAGACAGAAATAGGACCTTCTATTCCTTACTGTAAGAGAGAGAGAAAGAGAGAGAGAGAGAGAGAGAGAGAGAGAGAGAGAGAGAGAGAGAGAGAGAGAGAGAGAGAGAGAGAGAGAGAGAGAGAAAGACAGAGACAGGGAGAGAGAGAGAGAGACGGAGGGAGACAGAGACACATACAGAGACAAAGACAGAGAGAGACAGATGATCCTGATCCTTGTAAGTGATCAGTTAGTAGTAGAAAATGGTTGTGGCTCCACTGGCTTTGCATTTAGTACTGTGGAATTCTCTGTTAGCAAGGAATGTTTAGCCCAAGAAGCCTGACTCTTCATGCTCTGGGATTTTGTACTTGAGTAACCAGGAAGCTATTGTAATGGTTCACGTTTTATTCCCTCTGGACCAGTAGAGTCTTGATGGGAGTATAATTGCCTTTTAGGGCAAAATTAGTCTGGTCTGTATATAGCGGATGTTGTCTTTACCATTATAAACATATGTATGTATTCATGCATGGATTCATTCCACAAACTTCAAAATATTCCATTGATATATTTTGTTTTTACATCACCTTTATTTCGGAATCTCCCTCTCATTTCCTATATCCCTTAGGCACTTCAGTGGAACCAACTAACATGTCAACCAAATCTGACAGCGTACACTACAGTCCATATTCATAGTTCCCTACCTCTGCAAAGAAGGAAGGGAGATATATTATCTTAATTCTTCTGCCAGGTCAACTTTGTTGTAATAATTACATAGAATTCAGTTGTTGTTAAACGTTGTTTTGCTATTTGCTATCATTAAGCAATTAACTATTATGATCTTGCCTATGTGTTCAAGAGGCTATGCTAGTCACTGTAGAGAATGCAAGCAATAATACTTCAATGAATCTGTCATTTTAAGGTAGAGAATGTTGGACCTGGAGCAAGAAAGACCTGACACTTACTAGTTGTGCAAGTCATTTACCTTATTGAGCCTCAGTTTCCTCATTTGTACAATGGGATTAACAATAGCATTAGTACTTAATTTTATTTCAATTAAAAACATTTTATTTTTTAATCAGCCAAAATTTATCTTCTTACCCTTCTGCCCAATTCCTTCCCTCCACCCTCTCAATTAATAATGTAAGAAATTTTAAAAAATGATAAAAAAGTATAGTCAATCAAAGTAAATTTCTACAGTGTCCAAAGAGAACAAAAAACATTTGTGTCCGTGTCCAAAATACATTTGTCTTATTTGGCATTTTGTGTCCTTTACCCTTCTAGCAGGAGGTGGATACCATACTGCACCATTGGCCCTCTGTAATCCTGTTTGGCCATTATTCTGCTAAGATTTTAGCACAATAATATTCATTATCTTTATGTAATGTAACTTGTTCAGTCATTCCCCAATTTATGGTTACTCTTTCAAATTTCCATTCTTTGCCACCCCAAAGAGAGCCTAAAATATTTTTGTATATCCTTAGAGTTTGCTTTGCTTAGGACTGATCCCTTCTATATCAATCCTCCTCTAATTATCCCTCTTTCCCTTTTCCCTCTTCCCTCCTAATTCCCTGTTAAATGAAATGTGTTTCTGTACCCAACTTTGTATCTGTGTTCTTCCTTCTTTTGATCAGTTAAGATGAGAATGAGGTGCAAGTGTCAGCCTCTTTCCCTTCTTACTTGTTTCTATATCTACTTACACTCCCTGATTATCTGAAATAATTTATCCTAATATTCCTTTCCCTTTCCTCCTTTCACTACTGTTCCCCCTTCACCCCCAACAGCATATTCCTTTTCCTTTCTCTTTCCATTCTTAAGATCATCAAGACCTACAGAACCACAATAGACCTAATCTAATTGGACTTCCTGTATGATCACTGATGATGATAGAGTTCAGAGAGGAAACAGTTATCATCTTTGCGTAATTAAATGTAAGTGGATCATCTTTGCTTAGTTCTTTATCATTATTCATTCATTTTACCTTTTTATGTTTCTTTTCAATGTTGTGTTTAATGTCAAAGTTTCTCAGCAACTCTGGTCTTTTCATCAGGAATGCTTGGAAGTCTTCTATCTCATTAAAAATTGTTTTTGCCCCTTCTTACATTATACTCAGTTTTTCTAGATAAGTCATTCTTGGCTATAAGCTCATATGTTTGGCATTCTGGAATATTACATTCCAAGCTCTTTACTTTATCGTGGTAGCTGCAAAATCTTGTGTAAGTTTAACTGTGGCTCTTTGATACTTGAATTCTTTCTGGAAGTTTACAATAGTTTTTATTTGATCTAGAAAGTCTGGATTTTGGCTACAATGTTCCTAGGAGTTTTCATTTTAAGGTTTCTTTTAGAAAGTGACCAGTAAATTCTTTCTATTTTCACTTTACCCTCTGCTCACAAGAGATCTGAGCAGTTTTCTTTTATGATTTCTTGAAATAGGATGTCTACGCTCTTAAAAAAAAAAAAGAAAAGCTTTTGTTGATGGCATTCAGATAGTCTAATGATTCTTAATATTTTCTCCTGAATCTGTTTTCCATGTCAGTATATTCTTATCTAATTTATCAATCATTCAATTTTATTTTAATATTTCTTGTTGTCTCACAGAGTAATAGAAAGACTTCTTTCTAGTTAGTCTGTTTGAATATTCAAGAAGTTTGTTGCTTGGGCCAGGTTTTGTACTTCTTGTGAAAAGCTGTTAATTCCCCTTCCAGTTCTTTCTCTCATAGCTCTCATTTCTCTTCCCTTTTTTCCTTCAAGCACTTTAATTTATAAAAAAAATTAACTCTTTTAAAATCTGTTGCTTTATCTCTTTCCAGAATTCTAGTTGAATTTTTATTCAGGCTTTGTTTTCCTGGGAGCTTTCCTTGTAGATATTTTAGAGTCTTAACCTTCTCTGCTACCATAATAGTATTTTATGGTAGGAATGTTTGCTTGTTCATTTTTCTGAAATGCTTCCTAACTTTGAACTTGATGCTAGAGCTAGGCTCTGTGACTCTTCTGGAGGGAAGATCTGGGCTGGCCTTGCTACTCTTTTCTTGGAGTAGTAAATGTTGTGCTATTCTAGGATATCAGAGACATTCTTGAGACCTACAAGTTTTCAGTGCTATCCAAGGGGCTTGATCCAGGGCAAAATCTGACTGCTGGCCCCCCTGGTCTGAACTCTGCAAGTTCCTGACCTGAGTTTGTATAATGTATAAATATATAGCTAGGTCTATACTTCTATAATAGTTCTATACTTGTATATGAAGATGCATTCTCATCAGTCTTTTGAAGTCATGACTCATCACTGCTTTTAGTCAAAGTTTTGGAGTCTTTCAGAGCTACCTCCTCTGGCTTCCAGTGCTCTTTCCTCAGCATTTTTATGTAAATTAAGTAAAAAAGAATTTTCCCATTGTGACAGTCACGTTTTTTCATCTTGTTGATCTAGAATGGTCCATTTTAGCATCTGGCTTTGAAGCAAATATCAAAAATCTCGTTATACCTAAGCACAATAGAAATATGATTCAGATCCATTCTCAGATTAAGATACAATCAAATAGAAATGAATTCAGGAGAAAAAGCTTAATTCATGCTCACATGGCTAACATAATAAACTTAAATCATCTGTTGTATGGATGGAAGTGTGGTTCATCCTTTGTTTTCAAAGAAGATCAGTGACATGGAGGGATGTTTTAACTTGTGTGTGAATTGGTTTTAAGTGAGGCAGAGGTGCATAAAGTTGTCAACCTCACTGTCTTTTCCAGTCATTGAAGTCCAGTGGCAAGACAAAAGTCAAGATGATTGATGATAGCCTGTGATACAGTGGACAGCTTTGGCATCTTTGATATTTGACCAAGCAGCTCTAAGCACTCCACAATACCTGCTTCAGTCAGCTTTATGACTGTTGGAGCAAATTGTTCTCATCTACTCGTTCTATGGGGGGAAATCTTCACATGCTTGGGATAGACATCCTTCTAACTCACCAATGTGTTTGAGGCCTGTCAGCTACCCTTAACCTGATTTAGCCCACCCACTGAGATGGCTTACTGGAGGGTGGTCAGTGGGTATGCTACAGCTTCTTGGAGCCACAGGCAAGAGTTGCATGAAGGTGGACACAAAAGGTGAATGAGCAGTGCTGAAAGGGATCAACAAGCCCTCACACCAGAGGTACTAATCCTCCTTGAATACCTCATACATCGCTATGGATAGAGGTCCTAAATGAGGGAGTAGCAACCTTTGCATTTGTCTCAGTCTGACTCCTCACATGACTCATAAAACAATGGAGATCTCAGATACATCATAGAACAGTTTAGTACTTAGCAATAATGCATTAATCTCTTTGGAACTTGGAGAAAATTTTGCCCTCATCCAAAGGAGACTGAAGTACTTGATGAGATAAGGAAGGATGATCCTCTTATTAAGAGCATTAAGCAATATTTAATTAAGGTTTCTGTGGTGACTCATCTTTTGCCTTCCACTGGCTGGAGATAATGTTTTTCACACAAGGCACTGTGCTAGTCACCATGAGGAATACGACTGTGGGTAGTATCTCCTACAGACTAATTGCTATAGCTACTATGGGTGTCATATAACATTGTGATTTGGTGAGAACCCCCCCCCCCCCACTCTGCCTCAACCAAGGATTGTTCCCCTCCATTTCTCTAACTTCAATATATGAGAGTTTCTGGGACTTCCTCACCATGACCTCAATCCCTTCTATAATTGCTGCTGTTTTAAAACTATAACTTTTAGGTTGTGGAAAATGAACTCCCTTTAGTGGTACAATACCTCTGGTTCTCCAGAAGCTGAATGATGTCATGCAAAGAGCTCTTGCTTTGGTGTGGGAGTGCCTAGGTTTCAGCCCTGATAAGAGCACTTAACCGCCAGTGATCTTATGTGGATTCATTTTCCTCAGCTGTCAGATGAAGGAATGGGACTGAAGGATCTCTAAAGGCTTACTACAGTTCTAATTTACTATGAATAAGGTGCTTTTCTTGTGCTGTGATTGTCAGATTCTGATAATGCTGGCATAGCCCAGTCCATTTTAGTATTTGGCAGCTTTCCATGAAAGAGGAAGCTTGGGGTTCATGTGATCCCTGGGTGTTGATTGCTTTTGGAAGCCCTGTTTCCTGACACATCTCATGGAGCCTGGGACAACATAAGAGAGAGGAAAAGTGGAACCTGGGATTCGTGAAGGAGGGAGGGAAGAAGATGCTGGGAGGATAGGCTAATCCACAGTTAGGTCAGCTTCACAAGTTAGGATATTGATTAACTTATGAAGGAGAACTGTACTGCCCTTTAAAAATGTGCTAGACAGTTTCAGGAAACTGATAAAGAAACTGGGTTTGAGGAAATTTCAAAGACAGGTGGAAAAAATAGCAAGCCACACAAAAGTCAGGTAGCACAAAGGAAAAATAAGAAGCTCCTAGGAGGCTGATGGAATAAGATAGAATTTTTACTGAGGAATCTGAACCATATGAGAATATTATCTGTTCCATTTTTTTTCTGTTCTGATGTGTTCTGCATCTTTGACCTATTCTAAATAGTCAAGAGGAGCTTGCGTGATCAAAGAACAGGAAGAAGAGAAGACTGTATACAGCTCAGGCAGGGGGTTAGTATATAGTAATTATTATGCAAAGGTCTAATAAACAGGCAAGGAATCAAGTAGAAATGAAAAAAAAAAAATGAACTCAATGTCCTCCTCCCTCTGGGTTTTTTAACCTGCCCTTCACTTTAGTTTCTGCAGGTGATACAAACTTTCTTACCCAGACTGGGATTGTTAGTCCCTCTGTCTCATTTCCCCACACCCCTTCCTCCCTACACTCCCAACATACATCTTGTATCATTTAAGTCTAAGCAGGGAGGCCTGAGTCAGTGATAGATGATACCTGTGACCATGAAGACCATCACCTCTAGGCTGGCTAGGGAATAAAAGTCTCTGGAATAAAAAGATCTAAACTTCTTAGAAATAACTTAGTTCAGAATAAGCATCAGTTCTACAACTCTATTTTGATTTACTAAACTTTGGCAGAAATTTTCAACCTTCAACTGTTTGGTTTAAATTCTCTCATCATAGTAGCAGCAGCAGCGGTGAGTTGTAATGGTAAATAGCATTTATCTGTAACTTTAAGACTTGAAAAGTGCTTTACATGTTATTTCATTTACTCCTCACAACTGTGTGAGGCAGGGGCTATTATTATCTTCATTTTGCATATAGAAAAGTGAGGTTACTAGAAATTATGGAACTTGCCCAGGGTTACACGGTTAGTATATATCTAATGTAGAATTTGAACTCAGATCTTTCTTGGCTCCAAGTCCAAAGCTGTATGCACTGTGCCATCTTGGCTCTACTATCACTTTTGACAAAATAGCCCAAATTCCAGATTATGTATCCTTACAATTGTGGATTACTTAGAGCTTCTAACTATGTAGTTCTTCAATTACTGTTGTTGGAAGCTATCATAGTGCAATGGAATGAGTAGCAACGTATTTGAAGTCAGAGAACTTGGATTGAATCTTTGCTTTCAATTTTGATGATCTCTTCTTTGATTTTTTGTGTTTAACTGGGATTTCAAAAGATTTTTGGTGCTTAATTGGAGTTTCAAAATTTGTTTTTGCAAGTTCTCTATGTGTTTTATTGATAAAAGTGTCTAGGGATAGAAATTTTCCCCAAAGGACTCTTTTAGCTATATCTCCCAAATTTTGGGATGTTGTCTCATCATTGTCATCATCTTTAATGAAATGATTGAAGGTTTCTGTGGTTTGTTTTTTTGTTCCACCTGTTATCTGGGATTAAATTATTTAGTCTTCAATTACTTTTTAATCATTTAATAGCAGCACTTTATTGAATATAGTTTTTATTGCTTTATAATCCATAAAAGATGTGTTTAATATTTTTACTTTTTAATTTTTTGGTGAAAATACTATGTGCACTTGAGAAGTATATATACTCCTTTATATCTTCATTCAATAATTTCTAGATGCATATCATATCTAACTTTTCTAAAATTCTGTTCAGATCTTTAATTTCTTTTATACTTCAGATAGATTTTTCCAAGACTGAAAAAGATAAACAGAGGTCTCCCATTATTATACAGTTTTGTCATTTATTTTTCCCTGTAACTTATTTAATTTTTCATTGAAATACTTAGATACGATGCCCCTTGGTGCATATATGTTTATTATTGATATTCACTGTGTGTGGTACCTTTCATCAAAGTGTGGTTTCCATGTTTATCTTTTTTTAAGTCTGTTTTTACTGTTACTTTAGTTTGAGATCATGATTGGAAACCATGCCTTTTTTTTTACTGAAGAAGAAGCATACTAGATTTTACTTAGGTGACTTATTTAACTGTGTGCATCTTTCTGTTTCAAGTGTTTCTTGTAAATAACATAATATTGGATTTAAAAAAAATGATTCTGTTAATCTTTTCCATTTGTGGGTAAATTTGTCCCATTTATCGTATGGTTATGATTGTCAATTTTATGTTTGCCTTCATCCTATTCACTTATACTTTTTTCATCAAGATCTTTGCTTTTTGTTTGCTAGTTTTCTTTCTCTGTTTTGATTCTCCCTGGCATGGATATGAAGATTATATTTACACCATAGAAGAAATTTGATAGGATCCCTTATTTTTCCTTTTTTTCTTTTTGCAAACATTTTCTTAAGTATGAACACATACACAACAGATAAAAGATATGTTATTTATTACAGTTATATATTGTGATTATCATAGCCTTTGAACTTAATTTTTTTGTGTTCTGAACTTAAACACCAAAAGAAGATCATTTCACAAGAGCAGAATATATAAGGAAAAAAATCTATATAAAACTGTGACTCTCCACTTTACATTACTTGCTTTTGAAAATATAGAGAGATATAATAAATTCTATGAATTATTTTCAAAACCATTCTCCTTATTTCTGCTTCCTTTAGAACTTCCTTTTCTCTTCTATGCACATTGAGAAGTGCAACAATGGCCCTTCTGTTTACTCCTATATTTGAACTTCAATTCTTCTATAAAGCTCTGGTCTTATCATCAAGAATATTTAAGTCATCTCCTTCATTAAAATCCCTTTTCCATCCCCTTTCCCCCTGTAGTGTTATACTTAGTTTTGTAGGTAAGCTATTGATTATAAGCCCATATTCATTGACTTCTGCAATATCATATTCCTAGCTCTCTACTCTTTTAGAGACATAGCTACTAATTTATATATGAAAAGCTAAGTGCTCCATTTTGACCTTTTTACATTGTTTCAGCCACTTCCTCTGAAACAACTGAGAGCTTGTGGTCAGTAGGACACAGGAACCCCTCTCCTAGGCTTATCATCAGTGAAAAGTTCCTAGAACTTCATAGGTTGGGAGTAAATTGTGTAGTCATCTTTCCTTGGGAAAATTAAAAACCTAAAAGCCACATTCATTTAGAATCCTCTGATTTGTAATTCATGAAAAATGGACCTGAATTTGTGACACTTATGAATCTTTCCTCATAGGCTATCTGGGTTGATATACTAAGGTGGGTTGAGGTGCATTTATTGTCCCCATTATTACATTTTGTGTACCCTTTCTGTACTCTTAGGTGATTTCCCCTCTCCTAAGTGCCTAGTGCCCTCATATTTTCTCTTTTCTTGCTCTGTGTAAATCTAATTTCAAGAAAAGATACAATGAGGTCTTTCATATGCAGATATAAATGTCTGACAAGATTTGCTACGTCACCTCTTCTAGGGGTATTTATATTTTAGCACTAAACTATACTTTTAGTAAAAGAAGGGAATTACAGAATTTTAGGTGTTAGAGAATTAGTAGAGGAGATTTGAAGGGAGAGGGAGGGTACTCTTCCCAGTGCTCCCGAAATCATGTAAATCATATCACCCAAGTAGCCATCTCTTCCACTTGCTGGTGAGGATGACTCTGGAACCAGTAAATAGGGTTTCTTGGGACAAATTTGTAGTACTTTGGAGAACAAACTATTTTAAAAGATTTCATCTCATTAACTGTTTATATGTGGTTGAAAGATGCTATTATTTACAAAATAACTTTAATTCTTCATTAAATTAGATCTGGCTAGCTGTCCATTTGGAAACCCTTGTTTTGATTAGTTAAAGTTCTTGTAGATGGGATAGGGATAGGGACTGGACATATGATTTCATTGGAAAGTGGAACTCTCAGGTAAGTACACTTTCTCTACAAATGTAGAAGGACATTTTCTCTCCAAGTTATAGTTTTGGAGAGTCACCTAGAGCCCTGAGAGATTAAGTGATTTGCTCAGGATCACATAGACAGTATGTGTCAGATGAAGAACCTCAACCTGGTCTGAAAGTAATAGGTAACTGAAAGTAATACATTTAAAAATGCCTTTTCTAGAATTATGACTTTATACTAATTCATACAGTGCTCATTAACCTAAATCAGTCAGAAATCTATCATCTAAAGGCTGCTTATAAAAAAAAAAATTAAGCTCAGGGCTGAAAAGAAAATTGGCCCCTTTTTACTGTGGTATCATAAGCCTAAATCTAGTCCATATTCACTACATCTAAAAAGATCAACACTAGTATTCCTTGGAGACTGGGCTATAAGTGGAGTGACTTGCATGTAAATGAGGTAAATGAATTAATTACTGAAAGCTAGATTAAGTTCAGCTGCTGTTCAGCCTAGGGACCTGGTTAAGATTGGCCAGAGTGACAGAAGATCCTTTATTGATGAAGGAAGTTTTAGAATTCAGTCTTATGTATTTAGGAATACTGAGATGGAGAGAAACATTAAAATCCCTTGGTTAAACATGCATGAAATTTCTTAGGGGTTACCAAACAGATATGCAGAAATACACAAGTCTTCTTTTGTTTTCTTTACTGCATAACCTCGGGGGAAACATTGTTTCACACAGCTGACTGGATGAATCTGCAAGGATTCACTGAAATTTGCCATAAGAGTTTTACAAATCATTCCTCAAATGCTAGATGCTCACCATTGTGGTAAACTCATCACCTCACATTGTCCACCAATGCCTATTTATTATCTCTCCCCAAATTAGGGAATTGATATCTTCAATTTTCAAAGCCTTGAGTGGCACATCTTGGTAAAAGTTAATGTTCAAGAGTTTATTAATGTGTTTGAAGCTCTGGGGAAGACACAAACTTTAAATACAAAATATCTGAACTCTTCATTTACGACACCATCTTCCTATCTCAAACCATTATTTTTTAGTCTAGTCACCTACCTACTATCTAGTCTATTAGCATACATCTAGTTTCTCCCATCTTCAATTCATCCTCTATGTAGCTATCATTTTCAAATTTTTATTTGTTTAATTTTTAATTCATGAAATAAAACAAGCATTTCCATAATATAGTACAATAAAAAAAGATGATTACACATGAAATGGCCAATCTATTAAGTACAACTTGCTATTCTTTTAAAATATACAAAAAGTTATGGTGCAAATTTCTTTTCCCTCTTTTTTTCTTTCCTCTCTCCATCCTCTGCCCTAGAGATAGCTACCATTAGACACCAATACGTACATATATGTAAAATCTTTTGATATATACTTCTAATTTTCAGTTCTTTCTCTGGATTCAGATAGTTTCTTCTTTTATATGTCCTTTGTAATTAATTTGGGCATTTATAATAGTCAAAATTATTTATTCACTCAAAGCTGTTCTTAAAATGTTATTATTATTATTATTGTATATAAAATTTTCTCAGTTCCATTTATTTGACTCTTCATTATTTTGTGCAAGTCTATCCATGTTTTCCTAAGATCATCAAGCTCGTCATTTTTTATAACACAATAGTATTCCATCACAGTCATACACCACAAATTGTTCAGCCATCCCCTAATTATTTGTAATCAGGATGTTAGAAGCCTTTCCAGTAAGATCAGGTGTGAAACAAAGATGCCCTTGGTCACCAGTATTATTCAATATTGTATTGGCAATCTTAGCAATAGCAATAAGAGAAGGAAAAAAATAGAAGGAATCAGAATAGAGAATGAAATAATAAAACTATCCTTTTTGCAGATGCTTTGATGATGTACTTGGAAAATCCCAAAGATTTAACTAAAAGGTTAGTTGAAAAAATTAATAATTTTAGCAAAGTAGTAAGATATAAAGTAAACCCACACAAATCATCAATATTCCTACAAATCAAAAACAAATCCCTGCAAGAAGAGATAGTAAAAGATATCTCATTTAAAATAACTCTAGACAGTATAAAACATCCGGGAGTACACCTATCAAAACAAACATGGAAACAAAATGATAAAAAAAATTTTTGCAAATAAACAGTATTCCCCTCAAGATTTTGCAGTAAAGAGAACAAAAGAAGACTTATGTATTTCTACCTATATGTTTGGTAATCCCTAAGAATTTTCATGCATGTTTAAGGAAGTGATTTTAATGTTTTTCTCCATCTCAGTATTTCTAAATACTACTTGCTATATAAGACTACATTCCAAAACTGCCTTCATCAGTAAAGGACCTTCTGCCACTCTGGCCGATCTTAACCAGGTCCCCAAGCTGAATAGCTGAAGAACTTAATTTAGCTTTCAGTAGTTAATTCAGTACCTCCAATTTAAATAAATGGAGGAATAATAATTGTTCATGGGTAGGTAAGGCCAATATAATAAGAATGATAATTTTACCTAAACTAGTTTACAGATTCAATGCCATCTCAATTAAATTACCAAAAAAAAATTTTATTCAATTAAAAAAAGTAATAACAAAATTCATTTGGAAGAACAAAAAGTCAATAATATCAAGCCCTTTGACTTTAAAAAAGGCATAAATACTCTGAGGATGAGGATTTACTTTGGAGTTTACTGAATTGATGTTTGGCCAAATGAGGACTCTGGGAAGCAGCTAAGGAGCCCCCTGGCTTTGAAAACCCAGATGTTGGTACTTCCCTCTCTGGTACCTATGGTCATGCAGTTGGACCTGTCTGTTGAATTGTATGTATTGATTATGGTCAGACAGAGGAAGCCAAACCTGTTGATCTTTGATTTCTCTGTATTTTCTTTGAAGTTCAGGGTGCTGACTTCCCTGAACTAGGTGAATGATATATGTACTTGGTTAAAGGAATGATACATATGTTTGATCAAAGTGATTGTTAACCCTTCAAAAGTTGCCTTTCCTTTTAGAGAAGCAGATCAAAGAATTTGTGATAGCAGGACCCCCTGTGTATGTTGGGGTGCTTACTGTTACATTATTATATGTGACTTTTTCTAATTCCTGCCTTTGTGTAGACCACTGCTCATGCCTCCAACATTCTATACCCTCACCTCCACATCTTAGAATACAAAGTTTCTTTTCAAAATGAAGTTCAAAGGCCACTTCTTAAGCAAAGCATTCCCTGATTTGTCCCAGGTTGTTGATGCTCTCCTTTCCCCAAAATTATTTTGTGATTATTTTTTATATATATGTCTATCCTTACTTCACTCTGAATCAGTTCATGTAGATCTTTCCAAGCTTCTTTGTATTCTTCATGTTCATTTTTTCTAACAGCACAGTAATATTCCATTATATTCACGTACAATAATTTGTTTTGTTGTTCCCCAGTCACATCTGCTTTGTTTCTAATTCTTAGCTAGTGCAAGAAATACTACTAAAATATTTTGGTGTATATGGTGGACTTTCCTCTTCTCAATGGCCTGCTTGGGGGCATAGACTCAGTAATGGAATATTATGGGCATTTTAGTCACTATATTTGCATAATTCCAATCAGTCAATCAATAAACATTTATTCAGTGTCAACTATATGCCAGACCCTATGTTAAACACTAAAGATACAAAAAGAGACAAAAGACAGTCCTTGCCTTCAAAAAACTTACAGTCTAAAGGAGGAGACAACATATAAACAAAGACATACAAAGCAAGCTTTATAAAATAGAAAACAATTAATATAAGGAAAGCATTAAAATCAAGAAAAGTTGGGGAAGGCTTTTTAGTAAAATATAGGTTTTAAGTTGGGACTTAATGGAAACCAGGAAAGTCAAGAAGGTGGAATTGAGAAGGGACAGGTTCCAGTCCTGAGATGCAGTTAGAGGAAATGCCTGGTGTCTAGAGAAAGGAGTGTCTTATTTGTGGTATACTCAGGAGGCCAGTATCATTGGATCAAAGATGATGCACTGGGCACTAAGGTGTAAGAAGGTTAGAAAGGTAGAAGAGGTTAGGTTATGAAGAATTTGAATGACAGAGCATTTTGTGTTTGATCAAGGAAGCAATAGGGAACTACTCAAGTTTATTGAGTAGGAGACATGACATGATCAGACGGTATTTTAAGAAAATCACTTTGGTGGATGAATGGAAAGATTGGAGTGGTGAGGCACATAGGCAGACCCACCAGCAGGCTGAGATGATAAGAGCCTGCTCTAGAGTGATGGCAGTGTCAGAAGAGAGAAGGTCATTTATTCAAAAGTTGTTACAAAAGTCAAATTGAAAAGTCTTGATAACTAGAAATGGAATAGATATGGGATGTGAGACAGAGAGTAAAGAGTTGAGGATGACCCCTAGGTTGTGAGTTTGAGAGCCTGGGAGGATGGTGTTGCCCTCTACATTAATAGGCAAGGTGAAGGAGGAGGTTTAGGGGAAAAGATAATGAATTCTACCTCAGAAATGTTTAATTTAAGATATCTACTGTATATACAGTTGAAGATTTCAGAAAGGCAGTTGGAGATTTGGGATTGAGGGTCAGCAGAAAGTCTGGGCCAAGGTAGATAAATTGGAGAACCATCAGCATAAAGATAATTAAATTCATGGAAACTGGTGATATCACCAAGTTAAATATAAGTATGGAAGGAGAAGAAGGCTGTATTGGCAATGTGTTTTTGCTTATTGTTAATGTAATTTTGCTTCTTAATGTGAAGATCTTTCCCATCCATTAACAGGCCCATGTGACCTGCTTAAGTGACAAAGAAACCTGAGTCACATAAGGCTAGTCATATGGAACAGGAAGAGGTAGAGCTAGAACAGAGCTCAGAAGAAGTTAGAGAGTGATTGGAGCTTGGAAAGGCAGTTGGCTAGTGTGAGTGAGATGGCTTGTTTGTGATTTTGTTTAAGAGAGCTGGTTTGTGGGAAGCCTAGGGATTGGTGTTTCCCTCTGCATTGTTATTGTGTATAGATTTCTTTGTTACAATGATGGATTTGGTTTTCTGCTGTCTGAATAAATGTTTTGGTTCTGACTTCCATATGGAGAGTCAGTTGTAATTATTCTGGCATGGCCACTGTAGGTGCTGTGAATATTGGTGCTACAAGGGCCCAGGACCAAACCCCGAGGGACATCTACGATTAGAGATCATGATCTGGAAGAATATTCAATAAAGGAGACAGCAAAAAAGTGGCCAAATAGGGAGAAGGAGAATCAGGAAAGAGTAGGATACCAACAACCTAGAGAGAAGAGAATATCAAGAAGAAGAGAGTGATCAACAGTGCTAAAGACTATGGAGAGGACAAGGAGAATGAGTCTTGAGAAAAGGTCATTGGATTTGGTAACTAAAAGACTATTGATAACTTTGGAGAGAGAAGTTTTGGTGGAAGGATGTCAGAAGCCAGATTGTAAGAGGTTAAAAAGAGAGGGAGAGAAAAGAAAGAGGAAATCTAGCTACAAAGGGCAGAAGGGAAATAGGATGATACTTGGGGGGGATGGATGGATCAAGCAAGAATTTTTTTTTCAGGATGAAGAGGTATGGCAGGTTTGTAGACAATAGGGAAAGATCCAATAGATAGGAAGAACTGAAAATAAGTGAAAGATTGAGGATGGCAGAGGGAGCAATTTGTTGAAGAAAATGGAATAGAATGGAGCATTTGCACAAGTAGAGGAGTTAGACACGGTAAGTTCCCAGGCCACTTTTTTCATGTGAAACAATGGTGAAGGAGTGAGTGGCAAAAGTCATCTGAGTGATAAGAGATGAGGAAGAGGGGAAATGATGAAGCTCATGACTAATGACCCCATTTTTTTCCTGTAAAATATAAGGCAAATTTCTTCGGTGAGAGTGTAGGAGCACAAAAAGCCATTAGAGGTTTGAAGTGGGGATGAAAAGGTTCTAAATTGTTCTAAAATGATGGTACTGATTTACAATTCTACCAACAATGTGCTAGTATTCCTATCTTCCCACAACTCTTCCAGCATTGACTATTTCCATGTTTCCCAATTTATAGTGTGTGAAATGAATCTTCAAAGTTGTTTTGATTTGCATTTCTTTTATTATTAGTGGTTTGGAAAATTATTTCATATGATTATTAATGGTTTGCAGTTCTTTTAACAACTGTTTTCTTGTGTCCTTTGATCACTTGTCTATTGGGGAATAGCTTTTGGTTACATACACACATATGCACATGCACAACCTTCCACCTACATAGATATATGTATGTATATATGTATATGCTTATTATTTATATATCTTAGAAAACAAATCTTCATCAGAGAAATTATTTATATTATAGGTGCTTCAGTTTCATCTGTTTTACAATTTCTTTTTTTCCATTTTTTCAGTTGTGATTTTCAGTTTTTTGTAATAAAATTATCTGTTTTATCTTTTGCAAATGCCTCTTATCTCTTGTTTAGTTAAGAATATATCCCCTACCCATAGCTCTGAAAGGTATATGATCTATTCCTCATCTTTTTTTTAATAAGACTCAAAAGAGATAATATTTGTAAAGTACTTAGCACTGTGCCTGGCACATAGCAGGCACTTAATGAATGCCTACTTTTTTTGTCTTCTTTCCTTCCTTCCTTCCTTCTTTCCTTCCTTCCTTCCTTCCTTCCTTCCTTCCTTCCTTCCTTCCTTCCTTCCTTCCTTCCTTCCTTCCTTCCTTCCTTCCTTCCTTCCATCTTCATTTCTCCCCTCTTTTATTCTTGCTATTGCTCCCATTTCTAGAACTAAATCAAATAATAGTGGAATGAGAAAACATCCTTACTTAATTCTAATTTTTATTGTAGAAATTTCTAGTATATTCCCATTTTATATCATGCTTGCTTTTGGTTTTAGATGGATACTTCTGGTATTACAAAAGTTTCCTATATGCCTATACTTTGTGGTGTTTTTAGTATAAATAAGTCTTGTACTTTGTCAAAGACATTTTCTACATCAACTGAAATAATTATGTAGTTTTGAATGTTTTAAAATACTATTAATTATGTTGATTAAGCATGTTGATTATTTTCTTAGTGTTGAGCATCCTTATAGCCGTGGCATAAAGCCAGCTTCATCATGATGAATGACTTCTTGGATAAATTACTGTATTCTGTTTTATAGATATTATTTAAAGTTTTTGGATTGACGTTCATTAATGATACTGGTCTGTTATTCTCCTGTGCTTTAACCTCTTCTACTTTAGGTAACAGAGCTACATTTGTCTCATAAAAAGAATCTGACAAGGTAGTTTCTCATTTGAAAAAAAAGCAGGAGTGAGGAGAGAAGACATCATGTAGGAGTATTTTGGCAAAAAAGACTAGACTGAAACTTTCCTTGAAATGGAAGTTCCAGGAAGAACTCTCCAATGGGAGAAGGGTGCACAGGGTTCAAAAAAGAAGGCAGTGTAGAAGTCTGGAGAACAATGATAAAGAGAACTGAAAAGACACAAATTAAGCTCATTCATTCATCCGAGAATCAGACAAAAAGAAGGCCAGTATGATGTAATGACTGAGATAAGAATTCCAACAAGAATGCTTGTGCAAACCCTGGTAAGTGGACTTGAGGCTTGTGCAGCAAATACATGAGTAACAGAAGAAAACACCAAACATGTTTAAGAAACATGATGGACTAAGAGAAGCCTAAGAGGTAAATTCAGAAAAATGCAGGAGCTTCACAAAAAGTGCAAGCAGATTCATAGAGAAAACAGCTTTTATATAAGGATTAAAGGAATGGTTAGAAGAAATGGTGCATGTTCTGAGACAACTGTCTTTGTTTCTACTCTCAGTAATGTCAGGCCTCTGGATGTGTCCTCTACATTTCCCCTTTAGGGGTCTAGAGGACACCCCTGAGGAGCTGAGAGTATTTTACTAATGCTATAGCTCGTGAATATTCACCAGTATGCACTAAATCATTATTGTCAGCTAATTAACCTGCCAGATTTAATTATCTTTTTGAATGACTTATTTTCCTATGTCATCATAGTTGGTACAATTGGTACCAAGTGGTACCAACTCTCTATCAAAAGTCTGTGGAATACTATTCTAAAAAAACATTCAAAGTCCAGAGAAAATTGGGCTCCAGCTTAGATAGTTGATGTGGCAAAGAGTACTTCCTATGTAACTCATAGTTCCAGGAAGTACTTAGAGTCATTATTTTCTATTGACCTTGTTCCTTGTTAAGTATAAATGTAAGTCCACTAACGACTGCTCCTCTTCACCTCTTCCTATGTGTAGATCCCCTACTCAATTCAGCTTGGAACTGGGCTATGCAACAAGCAGATGTCACCTCTTCTTGTACCCTGTAGTAGTTCAGTCATCCTCTGAGATCTCTTCCTATCCTTGTATCTCCTGCCTGGTGCCCAGTCTTTGTTCTTTTTTATTTTATTTAGCACTTAATAGTATTTTATTTTTTAAATTACATGTAAAGATAGTTTTCAACATGCATTTTTGTAAGATTTTGAGTTCTAAATTTTTCTCCCTCTTTCCCTTCCCTCCCTCATCCCCAAAACAGAACATAATCTGATATAGGTTATATATGTACAATCCTGTCAGATATATTTCCATATTAATCTTGTTATGAAAGAAGAATCAGAACAAAAGGGAAAAATCATGAGAAAGAAAAAAGCAAAAAAAAAAAAAAAGTGAAAATGCTTCAATATATATTCAGACTCCGTAGTTCTTTCTCTGCAAGTGGATAGTATTTTCTTTTTTTTTAAATTAATTAATTTATTTTTAGTTTTCAACATTCATTTCCACAAGATTTTGAGTTCCAACTTCTCTCCCTTCCTCCCTCCCACTGAGAAGGCAAGCAATTCAATATAGGTTACACATGTGTAGTTATGCAAAAGACTTCCATAACAGTCAGGTTGTTCCCTCTATTCTGTTCTGCCCCCCACTTATTCTATTCTCTTTTGACCTTGTCCCTTCCCAAAAGTGTTTACTTCTAATTACTCACTCTTCCCATTTGCGCTCCCTTCTATCATCCCCCCACAGCCCACTTATTCCCTTCTCCCCTACTTTCCTGTAGGATAAGATAGATTTTCATAACAAATTGAGTGTGCATTTTATTCCCTTCTTAAGTCAAATGTGGTGAGAGTAAGCTTCACTCTTCCCCTCTCACCTACCCCCTTTTCCTCTCCATTGAAAAAGGTTTTTCTTGCCTTTTATGAGAGATAATTTGCCCCTTTCCATTTCTTCCTTTTTCCTCCCAGTGTATTACTTCCCTCTTCCACTCTCACCCCTTAATTTTAATTTTTCTAGATATCAACCCTTCCTATTGAATTCACCCTGTGCCCTTTGTCTACATGTATACAATCCCTCCAACTACCCAAATACTGAGAAAAGTCTCAAGAGTCACAAATATTACCTTTCCATGTAGAAATGGAAACAGTTCAACTGTAGTAAGTCCCTTATGATTTCTCTTTCCTGTTTATCTTTTCATGCTTCTCTTGATTCTTGTGTTTGAAAGTCAAATTTTCTATTCAACTCTGGTCTTTTCATCAAGAATGCTTGAAAGTCCTCTGTTTCATTGAATGACCACTTCACTCAGCATCAGTCCTTGAAAGTTCAGGTTTTTCTGAAATCTGACTCTCCACTCTTTGTGTTAGTTTTGAATGTAGTAATACTCTGCATACTCATACATTTCTGTCCCTCTAATGTTCCCTAAGCTGGAAAAATTACCCAATATGACTTTTTCTTGGATTTTCTGATAGAGTTAATTCTGATGTGTTTTCTAGAGTTTTGCAGATAAAGTTTTGTAGGAGAGCTAGGCTCTACTAAATGTTACTCAGTCATCCTTACTGACACTCTACCAATAATCTCTGATATTGTATACCTTTATTATACCTTTTCATTATACCTCTTCTTTTTTAAATTCCTTCCATATTCTAGCATTCACTGAGACCTGGCTCCTTTCTGATACCATTTTGTATCTGGGCACCCCTTGTAACATTGGTTAATTTCATATTGGTCCACTCTTGCCAGCTCACTGATCAAGATTAAGAAGTTAGAAAATCCCTTCTTCCCTCCTGCATCTTTCAGACTGTCTTTTTCCATCATTACCTATCATCAGCCTAGGAGATTCTCCCTCCCTCTTTAATTATTTCAGTGCCTAAATCACAATCTCTCTCTCCACTCCAGTTTCTGTTTTCTTACTAGCATATCCACCCTACTCCCCTGTCTGCCCTTAAGAGCAAAAGAAAAACAAAATTCTTACAAATAAGTTTAGTCAAGCAAAATAATTGTCCTTATTGGCCATGTCCCAAAAGTATATATCTCATTTAGTACTTGTAGCACTGCACCCTTCTACCAGGAGGAGAAACAGACAATAAGACTATAAGGAGGTGACCTCAGTTTGTGCTTCTCAGACCTAGATAAATGAAACAAACAAGCAAAAAAGAAGACTATGAGTCGAATTTAGAAGAGTCAGATGTGATTGACCTCTGGAGAGTTTTGAATGAAAATAGAAAGGAATATATCTTTGCTCAGTTCCAACAGTATGTTCATAAAAATTTATCATGTTTTGGGACATAAAATCTTCACAAACAGAAACAGAAAAGCATAAAAGTTAAACTCATATTTTGCAAATCACAAGGACAATAAAATTACATTCAATAAACTGCCTTTGAAGCAAAGATTATAAATTAATTAGAAATGAAATAACAGTCTTAAAGAATGAAAGGGTTTTTTGCTTAATTTGAAGATCTTTCCCATTCATTAATAGGCCCATGTGACCTATTTAAATCACATGGAAGCCTGAGTCACATGAGTCTATGGTGGAAGGAGCTTGTTGAATGGGTGGAACAGGGAATGGTGGGGCAGGAAAGATGAAACAGGAAGATGTGGAGGTGGAGCAGAGATGAGAGGAAGTTGGTCAGACTAGTCAGAGCTGGGAAGGACAGAGAAAGCAGGCAGTTGGGAAAGCAACTAGCATGGGTGGGAGAGCTTGTTCATGATTTGTTTAAGGGAGCTTGTGAGAAGTCTAACAGAGGGAAGGCATGGGGATGGTGTTGCCCTCTGCATTGTTATTTTGTGTAGATTTCTTTGTTGCTATGATGGATTTGGCTTTCTGGTGTTGGGATTCAGTTTTCTGGTGTTTGAATAAATGTTTTGGTTTTGTCTTCCATGTGGAGAGTCTGTTGTATTTCCATATTCAGAATTATGCCAACATATTCATAGCTGTTGTGGGCATTAATTGCATTGGTACTACTCTAGGTCAAAGAAAAAATCATACAAATAATCAATAATTCCATTAGAGATAACAAAAATGAGACAATATGACAAAATTTATATGATGAAGCCAAAGTGGTACATAGGAGAAAATTTATACCTATAAATGCTTTGATCAGTAAAAGAGAGAAAGAATAGATCAATGACTTGGGCATGTAATTAAAAAAATAAACTAGAAAATGAACAAATTAAAAATCCTCAAGTAAATACCAAAATAGAAATCCTAAAAATCAAAGGAGAGAATAACAAAATCATAGACCAAAAAGTTCACTGAAAGAATATGAATATTGAATGAATAAATAAAAATAGGTATTTTTTTTTAAAACTGAGAACAATAAAATAGATAAAACTATTAGGTAATGTGATTTAAAAAAACAAACCAAATTTCAAATATCAAAAATGAAAACAAAATGTATTCATGACCAATGAAGAAAAATTAAAAAAAAATTAGGTGATATTTTGCACAAATATATGCCAACAAAACTAAAAAACAATTAAAATCGATGAAAATAAAAAAATAGAGACTGTCCAGATGAACAGAACAGACAAAAGACTACTTGAAAAACCTTATTTAAAACACCATAGGACTAGGTGGATTTACAAGTGAATTGCACCAAACATATAAAGAATAATTAATTTTTAAAATAGTTTATTTATTTTTAGATTAAGACATTCATTTCCACAAAATTTTGAATTTCGATTTTTCTCCCCATCTCTCCCCTCCCCCACCCCATAACACCTTGCATTCTGATTATCCCTTCCCTCAATGTGCCCTCCCTTCCATCACACCCCATCCTCCCCTTATCCCCATCTTCTCTCTTTTCTTATAGGGCAAGATAAATTTCTATAACCCATGACCTGTATTTCTTATGTCCCAGTTATATGCAATAACAATTTTCAACATTCATTTCTAATACTTTGAATTCCAACTTCTCTCCCTTCCTCCCTCCCCACCCATCCCCCCGAGAAGGCAAGCAATTAAATACAAGCTATATATGTGTTGTTTTGCAAAAGACTTCCATAATAGTCATGTTGTGTAAGACTAACTATATTTCCCTCCATCCTATCCTGCCCTACATTTATTCTATTCTCTCTTTTGACCTTGTCCCTCCCCAAAAATATTTACTTCTAATTACTCCCTCCTCTCATTTGCCCTCCCTTCTATCATCCCCCTCACCCCACTTGTCCCCTTCTCCCCTACTTTCCTGTAGTGTAAGATAGATTTTCATACAAATTGAGTGAGCAGGTTATTCCCTCCTTAAGCCAAATGTGAAGAGAGTAAGCTTCATGTTTCCCCTCTCACCTCCTCCCTTTTCTCCTCCATTGAAAAAGATTTTTCTTATCTCTTTTATGAGTGATAGTCTGCCCCATTCCATTTCTCCCTTTCTCCTCCCAATATATTCCTCTCTCACCCTTTAAATTGATTTTTAATAGATATCATCCCTTCTGATTCAACTCAACCTGTGCTCTCTCTCTCTCTCTGTGTGTGTGTGTGTGTGTGTGTGTGTGTGTGTGGTATGTGTTTGTGTGTATAATCCCTCCACCTTCCCAAATACTGAGAAAAGTCTCAAGAGTTACAAATATTATCTTTCCACATAGGAATGTAAACAGTTCACTTTTAGAAAGTCCTTCATGATTTCTCTTTCCTGTTTATCTTTTCATGCTTCTCTTGACTCGTGTTTGAAAGTCAAATTTTCTCTTCAGTTTTGGTCTTTTCATCATGAAGGCTTGAAAGTCATCTCTATCACTGAATGACCATTTATTCCCTTGAAGTATTATACTCACTTTTGTTGGGTAGGTGATTCTTGGTTTTAATCCCAGTTCCTTTGACTTCTGAAATGTCCTATTCCAAGTCCTTTGATCCCTTAATGTTGAAGCTACCAGATCCTGTGTTATCTGGATTGTATTTCCACAGTACTTGAATTGTTTCTTCCTAGCTGCTAGCAATATTTTCTCCTTGACCTGGGAACTCTGAAACTTGGCCACAATATTCCTAGGAGCTTCTCTTTTTGGGTCTCTTTCAGGAGGTGGTTGGTGGATTCTTCCAATATTTATTTTGCCCTCTGGTTATAGAATATCAGGGCAGTTTTCCTTGATAATTTCATGAAAGATAATGTTTAGGCTCTTTTTCTTGACCATGGCTTTCAGGTAGTCCCATAATTTTTAAATTGTCTCTCCTAGATCTATTTTCCAGGTCAGTTGTTTTTCCAATGAGATGTTTCACATTATCTTCTATTTTTTCAATCCTTTGGTTTTGTTTTGTAACTTCTTGGTTTATTGTATAGTCATTGGCTTCCCTGTACTCCACTCTCATTTTTAAAGAACTGTTTTCTTCAGTGATCTTTTCAACCTCCTTTTCCATTTGGCTAATTCTGCTTTTTAAAGCATTCTTCTCCTCACTGGCTTTTTGGAACTTTTTTTCCAGTGGAGTTAGCCTATTTTTAAAGGTGTTATTTTCTTCATCATATTTTTGGTTCTCCTTTAGCAAACTGTTGACTGGCTTTTCAAATTCTTCTATGGCCTGAGCCCATTTCATATTCATTTTGTAGTTACTGGAGGCAGAAGCCTTGACTTTCTCTGACAGTATGCATTGTTTTTCCTCATCTGAAAGGATGGAAGGAGACACCTGTTCACCAAGAAAGTAACCTTCTATGGTCTTATTTTTTTTTTCATTTTTTGGGCATTTTTCCAGCTAGTTAATTGACTTTTGAATCCTTTGTCAAGAGGAGGGTCCCGGTGCACCTCTTTCCCCCAGGACCATGCTCAGGAGTGAGAAGCAGGTCAGCTGCTCAATTCCCCCAGGGGCTTTGGGCAGGGGCAGGGCCATCACTGAGGGCGGAGGTTCAGATATCCTGCTCAATTCCCCCAGAGGCTTTAAGCTGAGCTGCCTGGATAACGGACCTAGGTTACTTCCTTGGCCACCTTAGCTGCCTGTTGCTGCTGCAGCCTCTTCTGCAGTCTGTGGCCAGTGCTGGAGGGACCCTGTTCTCCTCTCACCCAGCTGGGAAAGCCCTCCCACACTGACCTTTGAAGCTTCTTTGTCCCTTGTGGGATGATGGATCTGGGACACCCCCTGCTGGGGATTCTGCCCCAGAGGCCTGTTTGGGTCCTGTTCCTTCTTGTGCTGCATGGTCAGGGCTGGGCTCTGCTCCACTCTGTGTCCAGTGGGATGGATCTTTCCTGTCAGCCTTCCAGGTTACCTTTGGCTGGAAATTTCTTTCTCTCTGTCTTTCTGTGGCTTCTGCTGCTCTAGAATTTGTTGAGAGTCATTTTTTACAGGTATTTTGTGGGCTGTGGGGGAAGTGCTAGAGTATATGGGACTTTCTACTCTGTCATATTTGCTCCACCCAAGAATAATTAATTTGAGAGAAAGCATGATGTAGTGGTAAGAGAGGGGGCCTCAAAACCTGAAAGATCTCAATTATGTCCTATGTCTGACATATACTGCCTTTTGTGATCTGAGACAAGACCCTTGACCTCTCAATCATATAGGCCAGGGCTTCTTAAACTTTTTCCACTTGTAACCCTTTTTTGTGATTAGACAGCAATCATTGTCATTGTGTGGCCTGAGGCATGGGCAGTGCAAAGAGTACACACTGTGTTTTCAGAACCAAGGCTGCAGTGAAATTGTGTGATGCAACACCAGCGAGTGCTGCCAGAAACACCTCAGATTCATTACATGTTTTATTTTGAATTAACTTTTAGTTGTTGCATGTTCAGAAACTTTTCACTGTTGCCAAATTTTTTGCAATCACTTATAGGGCCATATCCTATTGTTTAAGAAGCACTGCTTAGGCAACTCACAAATACTAGAAGCTGTAGGGAAAATGTTGACCTACAATGGTAGAGGGAGATTTCTTGCCTAGGAATTCCTTATACCAATGAAAACACAAATTCAAAAGAAATAAAAGAAAAATTAATTCCAATACCACAGAAACTATTGGAAAAAATAAGTCCTACCACTTCCTTCTGTGATATAAATATGGTCTTGTTACCTATATTAGAGAGACACAGAATAGAGAAAGAAAACAACAGCACCATAATCTCAAATGAATATTGCTGTAAACCTGTAAAATATAGTATTAGTGAGGAGACAATATTGACATATCACAAAGTTGGTACACTGGTCAGACTGTATTTAAATAGGAAAGCCAAACATTTTCAATATTAGGAAAACTATGGACATAATTGCCATATTAATAACAACAGCAAAGATCATAAGATTATACTAATAGATGCAGAAAAATCTTTTAAGAAGATATGACATCCATTCCTATTTAAAAAAATAGAGGAATAAAATTGAACTTTCCTTAGAACGACAAATAATATCTATCGAAAAGCAAGAGCCAGCATTAGGTGTAAAAGGGATGAGCTATAGGCCTTTCTGATAAGATCAGAGGTGAAACAAGGTTTTCCACTATTCAACAGAATGCTAGAAATTCTAGCTGTAGAAATAAAGAGATGAAAAAGAAACAGAAACGAAACATTCATTTTTTTGAGGATGATATGTTTACTTAGAGAATCCTAGTAAGTCAACTAAAGACTAATTTGAAAGAATTAAGAATTTCAGCAAAGGTACAGGATAAACTCACCACAAATCAACATTTTTGTGTGTTACTAACAAATTATAGCAAGAAGAGCCGGAAAGAGAAGAGAAATTCCATTTAAAATAACAAAAGAGTATAAAAAGCTTGGGTGCCTACCTGCCGAGACACAGTCTAAAATTATCTAGACAAAACCACAAACTGATGGGGTTCAGACTCTGTTTGGGGGGGGGGATGATGGGGTTCATACTCTGGGAACCTCCCTGAATTCCCCTTGAATCTCTCTATCTGGCCTTTCATACTCAAATTTGTAGCCAGGTCCTCCTGAATCTTTTCACTTAACCTGGCCTTTCATACTCAAATGCATTTCATACTAAAATCTGTTGTCCTTGGCCTGGCCTGGCCTTCCATTGTTGGTTACCTCTTGATTGACCCACCTGTATCCCACCCAAGCCCTGCATTGTCTGCTTCCAGTTTTTTTACCTCCCTTCCCCCATTACATCACTTGTTACCTAAATCCCATCAAGATCCTCCTTAGACCCTCCTCCCAGACCACTAGACCATTTGTAGATCTTTCCCATGGATTTTCTGTATATAAACTCCATCTCGCCTCCATGAAGGTTCTCAGATTCAATCTAGCTCAAACTCTGTCTAACTGAGATTCTATCTGGCCTACTTGTGAATACAAGCATTATACAAATGCCTGGGCTTCTTAAGAGTCAACCCAACATGGCAGATATTCAATAAACTTTGTTTTTCTTTGACTTTAAGAAGGCTTGAGTCGAATTCA
Organism: Notamacropus eugenii; assembly: GCF_028372415.1. Taxonomy (NCBI): domain Eukaryota; kingdom Metazoa; phylum Chordata; class Mammalia; order Diprotodontia; family Macropodidae; genus Notamacropus; species Notamacropus eugenii. The sequence continues at coordinate 351,382,882 of NC_092874.1, read as the reverse complement.
TTCAAGCAGGACCCAGCATGTTGGTATTTAAAGGTACATCACACTTCAACCTCCATATAAACCACTCTTTTCATACACAGAACAGATTTAAATAATTTGAGAAATATCAATTGCCAATGAAGTGACCAAGCTGCTGTAATAATTACAATACTACCTAAATTGATTTACTTATTTTGGGCCATACCAATCGAATTTCCAAAGGATTACTTTAGAGTTTGCGAAAAATAATAAGAAAATTCATCTGGAGGGACAAAAGAAAAAATTCAGCTGGAGGAAAAAAAACAAAAATGTCAAGAGAATTAATGAAAAAAAGTGGGAAGGAAGAGGCCTTAGTAGTACCAGGTCTCAAACTATATTACACATCCATAATCCATTGTCATTGCAATGAAAGGCGGAACATGCCTTTCCTCAGCTCTTTGCCAAAGCAAAAATTATTCATTATGATTATATGATGTTTGCCTTTATTTTAGTGTTTTAATTTATAATATTGCAGTCATTGTATATGTAGTTTTCCTGGTTTTGTTCACTTTATTCCACACAATTGCTTATACATATTCACATGTTTTTTCTGAATTCCTCATATTTATTATTTCTTATGGTGCAATAGCATACTATTATATTACTGTGCCATCTGTTCCTCAATCTATGATTTTTACTTGGTTTTTAAGGTTTATTTTTTGCCAATACAAAATTACTGTTTTTCATCAAAACAAAGAAATTTATCTTATTGTTAATAAGAATTTGTCCTGAAAGCTCTTTTTTATTATCCTTGGCTCAAGGCTGTCTTTTTTAAAAAAAGCATTTAGCATTTGTCCTCAATATTCATGGAATATTATAGGATTGCAATCAGAATTAAATGACATTTAGATACACAGGATTGTGTTCATAACATAATGCTAAGTGGCAACTTCAAAATTATGTGTAGCAAACCAAATTATAGAATTCAGAAATCAAAACAGAAATCTACTTTGGGGGCTAAATTGTCCTGATTATCTTGGATTTCTGGCCTTAATTCACAACTTTCTCCTAAGTAGATAATTGGAATAATTACTATAATTAATTAAGAATTTTTTCCCCTATAATTTTGACCTTATTACCTAGTCTCTAATGCCTAATCTAGAATAAGAATTCTGAAATCAGTGCAGTGTTGTAGAAAGAACATTTCCTTAGTAATGAGAAGGCTTGGGTGCTAGTCCTGACTTTGCTTACCAGTCAAAAGATAAGAAACAAGTAATCTATTTCAGTCTCAGTTTATCATTTCTAAAATGATGGGAATAATACATGCTTAAAAGCTTATTATGAGACTTGAATCCCATAATACTGAAGGGGATGGGACATGTACTGGACCCCTAAAAGGAAAAGACCATGTCTTTGGGACCTATAGCCCAAAACCCCTAAACCAAGTAATCTGGCATTCTCCAGAGGCATCTCCTGTCCCAGTCAACAACCCTTTAACTGCCCTTTCATTGTGACCCTCATTGTCTGTACCTGGCTCCACCCCAAGCTATGCCACTTTTTGATCCCATGCAGATCTTCCCACAGTCTTTCTGCATAAAAGTGTCCATCTTGTCCCCGTTAAATTGCTCAGATTCTTAAAATCTGGCCCACTTGTATTGGTGACACAATAAATCTTGTCTCTGACTAAAAGAAGGCTTGAGTGGTCACATTCTTTAGAGGCAGACTCATGCCCTTTGCTCTAGCACCCTTAGACCACAACAATAGAAGTATACATATGGAAGCATTTTCAAAATCATAACATAGTTTTACAAATATGATATTACTACTAAAATAGCTAAGTGCTAGATAAATAACTTCTATTACTCACTTCTCTAATAGCCTTAGAAACTCTTGGGGAGAAAGATGGAGAAAAGTATAAGGCTTCCCTGGAACAATATAGTATCATTCCTATTTTAAACTTTTTAACAAGTATCTTTGTTGAGTTTCGGAGTGCTGGGGTCCCCAAAATACCAACACTTTGGGTCCTGCTAGAATGAATTCAACACAAGCCTTCTTAAAGCCAAAGAAAAACAAAGTTTATTAAAGATTTGCCATATTGGGTTGCCTCTTAAGGAGCCTAAGCATTTGTAATGCTTGTATTCACAGGCGGGCCAGATAGAATCTCAGCTAGATAGAGTCTGAGCTGGATTGACTCTGAGTGCCTTCATGGAGGCCAGATGAAACGTCAATACAGAAAAATGGTGGGAAAGATCTAGAGGTGGTCTTGATGAGACTGGGGTAACTTGTGATGTAATCAACTGTGGGAAACAGTTGGAAGCAATTGGGAGGTATCAGACAATGGAGGGCTTGAGTGGGAAGAAGGTGGGGCAATCAAGAGGTAACAGACAATGGAGGGCCAAGTTAGGTTAAGGGTAGCAGATTTGAGTATGAAAGGCCAGGTTAAGTGGGAAGATTCAGGAGGACCAGGCTACAGATTTGAGTATGAAAGACCAGGTGGGGAGATTCAAGGGGAGTTCAGGGAGGTTCCCAGAGTGTGAACCCCATCACCTTCAGTACCTTTCAAATTTTTTATTACTTCTGGCTTCATTCAGATACAATCAATTATCTGAATACATCTTTCAAGATTACATAATACTCTCCAGTTCTATCCTGCCTGACACACAGTTTCATACCACCCTTTGAGGAAAATATGATTATGTGACACTTAAAAGTCTTAAGTTAAATCAAATTCTGTTACAAGTGTTTCTGACCTTTACTTCTTATACCACATATTAACTTCCAATCTTTTCCCCTATTGTCTGGAATTATAGAGATTAAGTTGTACCTCCACTATCATGGTAAGGGAAAGAAAGTAGTCAGATTTCCAGTATGCCTAATTATCCTGAGTATGGTTGAACAGTATTTCATTATAACATATCAAACATAATTGCTTAATTTACACATAATATGCTATCTTTGTGTCTAATTAGTACAAATAAAAAGGAAATCAGTAAGTATTGATTACTTTGATTTATTTTTAGTTTGATTATAGAATTAAACTCACTTCTTTAGGAAAAGCTAGACTAATAGCTAAACCAGACTAACATAGAGTCTAGATTACCTACAGATTTAGTGAATAGACAGATTGATAAGACTTTGTTATTTTAGTAGTACACAACTTAGAGTAAGACAAATATTTTTGTAGAAATAAAATAATCATAAGGTTGTAAGTCATTTAAAAGGCTAAATTTCCCTTTCTATTAGCTCCACAAGGGGAGGTTTGCCTAAGGGCTCATTCCCCTTTCTGGTAGTTGGAGAAAGGGGAATTATCCAAAGGCTAAGTTCCTGTCTCCAGTCTTAGTGGATAAGCTCTACTTTTTTTTTTCTTGAGCTAGAAGTTAAGTTAAATGGAATATTTTAAGATTGGCAACTGGAAGATAGGGGGTGAGAGTTAACTTCAAACCACAGGTTCCTCTTTCTCAAAGAGCTTTTCTGTTTACAAAAGGCATTACCTATAGGACTGTTGGGTGAAGAAAGCCTGGGAGAAGTACACTAGTCAGATGACCTGCCTTGTCCAATAGAATTATGTTCGAAACAAGTGTCTATAATTTATTCCACTTTTCTTTTATAAAAATCAGCTTTGTAAATCACTTTTTGCCTCTCACATTGGAAGAGTCAGATGACCTGGTTTGTGATGCAAATGCTAACTTTGCAAATTAAGTCATAAATGTAACATCTTCAGTTTATTTTTATTTCAGATAATTAATTTTAACCCCAGTAAGTCTGAGGTTTTTGGAATTTTTCTAAAAAGAAAACCCATCCAATTCTGCTCAATAGCATTATGGAATTACAGTATGTCAGTGTTAGAAGGGACTTTAGCATTCTGACAATTCAGTTTCAGAGATGAGGAAATTGAACCCTTGTAAGGATCATGAGACATACCTGTGATCACATTGCTAGGAGGTACAGAGTCTAGATTTGTCATTGTTAACCTTTCAGAAGCCAGTTATTTTCTCCTGGACATTATATCTCCAATTTAGAGGTAGGGGTACCTGGACAGTAGTACTAGGGATTTGTTATCTGAATAGCTGAATCTATTTTCTTTTATTTTTCTTTCACAAAGTTCAAAACTTTTATTGATGCTTTGGACATTCTAAATATTTACAGATTACTTCCACTTCATGAAAGATATTTTGTGAAACAAGTAAAACTAAAAATATGATGACTTCATGACTGTGCATGGAATATTTCACATCTTTAGCAATACTCTTACCCCTAAATCTCTTTTTAAATAAAAATAACAAAAAAAATATATTTTCTGTTCCTTCATCTTTCACTCTGTAGTGAAAAGAAAGAAAAACAAAATATTTTGTAACAAAAATGTTTTGTTGCAGAGAACATTAGCATGGGTCTGTATAATCTCAAGGTTCAAAGTGGCAATAGCGTGGGCTAGCCATCATTGAAAAACAGTAGCAGTAATGGGGAGCAAAGTGCATTCCAACTCCCCTAACTTGATTGATGAGTCAATAAATAAAGACTATTTGTAATTGAAAATTACAGGATGGAAGTTCATTTTCTGTAGTCTCACTCAAAGCAGATAGAATTACTGAGATAATAAGTACTTTACCCATGTCAAGTTCTGAAATAAGCCAAACTCATAAGTGGAGGAATAAAGTATCTTTAATCAAGATAATGGGATGACACTGCCATCATGGGAGTTGTCCCACCAAGAGACTCACAGGAAAGATTTTTGAATTTTTAGGAGAAAAGAGGGAGGAAAGAGTATGAGGCAGGAAGGCCTGGTTATGAGACCTTGGTTACCCTTGACAATCCAGGCAAGCATACCTACTCATTCTGGTTAATTTACTTTTCATGATCTAATTTGCTGTAGACCTCAATGAACAGGACAAGAATATTAGGAGCTGAGATCCAGCTCAAGCTAGGTTCCTTTATGAGGTAAAACCGCAGGGTAGGGACTAAGGATGTGGTTCAACTCAGTCTAATCTTAATAATTCCCTGTTCCTCCTCAGCCACTCATTCCCTTGTAAACTCTTCTCCTAGGGAGGCCATAGTGGTTCTATCCCTCAATATAACCTGGGCTCATTGCACATTGCTTTTTCGATTCTTTTCTACCTTCTCTCCCATGTTGCAAGAGAGTTCCACAAAAGACATAGAGTCTCCTGCAAACAGATTCGATAATGCCTCATCGTAATTACCTCCACCAGATTTCCACCTGTAGTCCTCTCTCCATACGAACATTTTGAAAGAAACCTCACTCTGTTGTTGTGGCTGTCCTTGGCTTACTGTGATTATTTATTCCTCCTGCATTTCTGTTGTTTGCAAAGTAAATAATATCTTCTATTTTTTTTTCCTCCTAAGAATGTTTCAAATGCCTCTTTTGAATGATCATCTTTTTTAGTTTATAGTTAAGTTCAGATTTGTAGGGGAAGTGACTCTGACCTACATCCTGAGCTCCTCTGTTCTTTGAATCACGTTATTTGATTTGCTTCTATATTTTCTGCTGAGTATAGAATAGTTTTGTATTACTTGAATTTCCTTCCCTTCATATTTGAAGACCTTTTCCCTTATGGCTTATAAAATTTGCCATTTCTGAATAGAATTATTATTATTATTTTTATTAATTTATTTAACTTTTAACATTCATTTTCACAAAATTTTGGGTTCCACATTTTCTCCCCTTTTGTCCCCTCCCCCCACCCCCAAATCCCCAGCGTTCTAATTGCCCCTGTCTGCCAATCTGTCCTCCCTCCCTCCCCACCCCTTCCCTTTGGAAAGCAAGCAATTCAATATAGGCCAGATCTGTGTAGTTTTGCAAATGACTTCCATAATAGTGGTTTTGTGTAAGAACTAATTATATTTCCTTCCATCCTATCCTGTCCCCCATTACTTCTGTTCTCTCTTTTGATCCTGACCCCCCCCATGAGTGTTGACCTCAAATTGTTCGCTCCTCCCCATGCCCTCCCTTCCATCATCCCCCCCACCCTGCTTATCCCCTTGTCCCCCACTTTCCTGTATTGTAAGATAGGTTTTCATACCAAAATGAGTGTGCATTTTATTCTTTCCTTTAGTGGAATGTGATGAGAGTAAACTTCATGTTTTTCTCTCCCCTCCCCTCTTTTTCCCTTCACTAAAAAGTCTTTTGCTTGCCTCTTTTATGAGAGATAATTTGCCCCATTCCATTTCTCCCTTTCTCCTCCCAATATATTTCTCTCTCACTGCTTGATTTCATTTTTTTTTTTAAGATATGATCCCCTCCTCTTCAGTTCACTCTGTGCACTCTGTCTCTATGTGTGTGTGCATGTGCGTGTGCATGTGTGTGTGTGTTATCCCATCCTGTACCCAGATGCTGAATAGTTTCAAGAGTTACAAATATTGTCTTTCGATGTAGGAATGTAAACAGTTCAACTTTTGTGAAGTCCCTCATGACTTCTCTTTGCTATTTACTTTTTCATGCTTCTCTTCATTCTTGTGTTTGAAAGTCAAATTTTCTTTTCAGCTCTGGTCTTTTCATCAAGAATGCTTGAAATACCTCTATTTCATTGAAAGACCAATTTTTCCCCTGAAGTATTATATTCAGTTTTGCTGGGTAGGTGATTCTTGGTTTTAGTCCTAGTTCCTTTGACTTCTGGAATATCCTATTCCACGCCCTTTGATCCCTTAATGTGGAAGCTGCTAGATCTTGTGTTATCCTGATTGTATTTCCACAATACTTGAATTGTTTCTTTCTAGCTGCTGGCAATATTTTCTCCTTGACCTGGGAACTCTGGAATTTGGCCACAATGTTCCTAGGAGTTTCTCTTTTTGGATCTCTTTCAGGTGGTGATCTGTGGATTCCTTGAATACTTATTTTGCCCTCTGGTTCTAGAATCTCAGGGCAGTTTTCCTTGATAATTTCATGAAAGATGATGTCTAGGCTCTTTTTTTGATCCTGGCTTTCAGGTAGGCCCATAATTTTTAAATTGTCTCTCCTGAATCTATTCTCCAGGTCAGTTGTTTTTCCAATGAGATATTTCACATTATCTTCCATTTTTTCATTCTTTTGGTTTTGTTTTGTGATTTCTTGGTTTCTCATAAAGTCATTAGCCTCCATCTGTTCCATTCTAATTTTGAAAGAATTATTTTCTTCAGAGAGCTTTTGAATCTCCTTTTCCATTTGGCTAATTCTGCTTTTGAAAGCCTTCTTCTCCTCGTTGGCTTTTTGAACCTCTTTTGCCAGTTGAGTTAGCCTATTTTTCAAGGTGTTATATTCTTCAGCATTTTTTTGGGTCTCCTTTAGCAGGGAGCTGATCTGCAGTTCATGCTTTGACTGCATGTCTCTCATTTCTCTTCCCAGCTTTTCTTCCACCTCTCTAACTTGATTTTCTATGAGCTCTTCCATGGCCTGAGCCCACAGAATATTTAGTCTGGATGTTTGGGATACAGAGGCCTTGTCTTCTGTGTCTTTGCCTGATGGTAAGCATTGTTCTTCCTCATCAGAAGGGAAGGGAGGAGATGCCTGTTCACCAAGAAAATAACCTTCTATAGTCTTATTTCTTTTCCCTTTTCTGGGCATTTTCCCAGCCAGCGGTTTGACTTCTGAATATTCTCTTCACACCCACTTCGCCTCCGGATCCTCCCAACCAGCGCTTGGGGTTTGAGATTCAAATGCTGCTTGCCAGCCTCAGGGCTTTTGGTGGGGGCAGGGCTGCTATTCAGTGTGAGATTAAGTTCAGGTGCTCAGGTTGGGGCAGGGCCACCTCTTGGGCTCAGTTCCCTCAGGGGGTTTATGCAGAGACCTTCAACAATGGATCCAGGCTCCTGCCTGCTTGGGGAGCCCCGATCTGCTCCCGCCTCCGCTGTTGCCTCCCAAGGGGGCCTGAGTTATGGGGGCACCCCACTCCCCTCTCGCCCCACCAAAGAGACCCTCTCACCGACCCCTGTCACCTGTGGGTGGAGGGACCCGCGTGGCCGCTGGAGATTCTGTCCCTGAAGCCTGCTCAGATCTTTTCCTCTTGGTGCCGTGGCCGCGGCAGGGCTGTACTCAGCTCCCAGTCCCAGAGCCCAGTCCACGGTGCGAAGGACCTTTTGGGAGAGGTTTGCAGGTCTCTCTGGAACAGAAATCTCCCTCGCTCCAATGTTCTGTGGCCTCTGGGTGCAGAATTCACCATGAGTTACATTTTTGTAGATGTTCTATGGGTTGTGGGTTCAGAGCTATGTGTATGTGTGTCTTTCTACACCGCCATCTTGGCTCCGCCAAATGCTTTGAATAGAATTATTGAACTGAAGTATTATGTGTCTTGGAGTTTGTAGCCTTGGGTTTTATTCTGGAGGAAATCTATGAATTCTGTTTTTTGCCTTTTTCTTTCCTATTTTTATTTTTTAAATGTTTATTTATTTATTTTTAGTTTTCAATGTTCATTTTCACAAAATTTTGAGTTCCAAATTTTATCCCAATCTCTCCCCTCCTCCTACCTCATAACACCTTGCATTCTGATTACCTATTTTCCCTCAATATGCCCTCCCTTCTATTACAGCTCTCCCTTTCCTTATCTCCATCTTCTCTCTTTTCTTGTAAGACAAGATTGATTTCTATACCCCATTACCTGTATTTCTTATTTCCCAGTTGTATGCAAAAACAATTCTCATCATTCATTCCCAAAATTTTGAACTCCAACTTAGCTCCTTTCCTCTCTCCCCACCCTTCCCCACTGAGCAGGCAAGCAATTCAATATAAGTTATACAGTATTGCAGTTTTGCAAAAGACTTCCATATTAGTCATGTTGTATAAGAGTAACTTTATTTCCCTCCATCCTATCCTGCCCTGCATTTATTCTATTCTCTCTTTTGACCTTGTCCCTCCCCAAAAGTGTTTACTTCTAATTATTCCCTCCACTCATTTGCCCTCCCTTCTATCAATCCCTCATGCCACTTGGCCCCTTTTCTCCTACTTTCCTGCAGTATACGATAGATTTTCATACCAAATTGAGTGAGCATGTTATTCCCTCCTTAAACCAAATATGATGAGAGTAAGCTTCACTTTTTCCCTCTCAACTCTTCCCTTTTCTCCTCCACTGAAAAAACTTTTTCTTGCCTGTTTTATGAGAAATAATTTGCCCCATTCAATTTCTCCCTTTCTCCTCCCAATATATTCCTATCTCATAACTTAATTTTATTTTTTTAGATATCATCCCTTCTTATTCAACTCACCATGTGCTCTCTGTCTCTGTCTCTCTCTCTATATGTATGTATGTATGTATGTTTTGTACATGTGTGTGTGTGTGTGTATGTGTGTGTGTGTGTGTGTGTGTGTGTGTGATTACTCCAACTACCCAAATATTTAGATAAGTCTCAAGAGTTACAAATATTATCTTTCCACGTAGGAATGTAAACAGTCCACTTTTAGAAAGTCCTTTATGATTTCTTTGTCTTGTTCACCTTTTCATGTTTCTCTTGATTCTTGTGTTTGAAGTCAGATTTTCTATTCAGTTCTGATCTTTTCATCAAGAATGCTTGTAAGTCCTCTATTTCATTGAATGACCAATTTTTTCCCAAGAAGTATTATACTCAGTTTTGCTGGGTAGGTGATTCTTGATTTTAATCCTAGTTCCTTTGACTTCTGCAATATCCTGTTCCAAGCCCTTAGATCCCTTAATATAGAAGATGCTAGATCTTGTGTTATTCTGATTGTAATTCCACAATACTTGAATTGTTTCTTTCTAGCTGCTTGCAATATTTTCTCCTTGACCTGGGAACTCTGGAATTTGTCCACAATATTCCCAGGAATTTCTTATTTTGAATCTCTTTTAGGAAGTGATCTGTGGATTCTTTCAATATTTATTTTGCCCTCTACTTCTCGAATATTGGGGCAGTTTTCCTTGATAATTTCATGAAAGATGATGTCTAGGCTCTTTTTATGATCATAACTTTGAGGTAGGTCCCATAATTTTTAAATTGTCTCTCCTGAATCTGTTTTCCAGGTCAGTTGTTTTTCTAATGAGATATTTCACATTATCTTCCATTTTTTCATTCTTTTGGTTTGTTTTGTAATTTCTTAGTTTCTCATACAGTCATTAGCTTCCACCTGCTCTTTTCTAATATTTAAAGAACTATTTTCTTCAGTGAGCTTTTGAACCTCTTTTTCCATTTGCCCAATTCTGCTTTTTAAAGCATTCTTCTCATTGGCTTTTTGGACCTCTTTTGCCAATTGTGTTAGCCTATTTTTAAAGGTATTATTTTCTTCAGCATTTTTATGTCTCCTTTAGCAAGCTTTTGAATCATTTTTCATGATTTTCTTGCATTGCTCTCATTTCTCTTCCCAATTTTTCCTATACCTCTCTTACTTGGTTTTCAAAATTCTTTTTGAGTTCTTCCATGGCCTCAGACCACTGCACATCCACTTTGGAGGTTTTGGATGCAGAGGTCCTTACCCTCTAGGTCTTCCTTTGATGGTATGCATTGCTCCCCCTCATCTGAAAGGATGAATGAAAATACCTGCTCACCAAGAAAGTAACCTTCTCTTTTCTTATTCTTTTTCACTTTTGGGGGTCATTTTCCCAGTCAGTTACTTTACTTTTGAGTCCTTTTTCAAGAGGAGGGTATACTATGGGGTCTTGTAAGTTCTCAGTTTCTCCAAGGTGGCACAATCAAGGGAGAGGAGTTTACTCCTCTCCTAGCCTGTGCACAGGTCTGGGAGCAATGCAAAACTTTTCTGCTTATAATCTGTGAGTAGTAGAATTTCTTCTCCACAGCCACCTCCAGCTCTGCCAGCACTTCTCCTCCTAACCCCAGGGCCTGGCTCAGGGCTAAGATTTCCATTAGCAGCTCAATTCCCCCAGTGGCTTTAGGCAGAGGGCTCCAAAAATGGATGCTGCCACTGCAGTGTCTGCTGCTTCTGGGGTCAGACTGTGTTCCTTTCTCATCCAGATGAAAAAAACTTTCTCACTGACCTTTGAAGCTTTCATTGGAGTTTGTGGGTTGAGGGATCTGACAACCACCACTGCTGCTGGAGATTCCACCCCTGAGGCCTGTTCTAGTCCTATTCTCAATGATGCTGAGTGGCCAGGGCTGGGCTGGGTTTTGTGAACTGCTCTCCTCTCAGTGTCCAGTGTGATAGACCTTTCCCGTCAGCTTTCCAGACTACCTTGTGCTGGAAATATCTTTCACTGTCATTTTGTGGCTTCTGCTGCTCTAGAATTTGTTTAGAGTAATTTTTTACAGGTATTTTATGAGTTGTGGCAGAAGAGCTAGAGTATGTGCATCTTTCTACTCCGCCATCTTGACTCCTGCCCCTATGAATTTTCTCAATCAGTATTTCATGTTCAATGGCCAGAAGTTTGGGATAGTTCTCTTCTATTATTTATTTGAATGTTGATGCTGTGTGGTTGACACATCCCGGCACTGGAAATTCAGAGTTTTGAAGGACTGGTTCTATGGGATCACCTGCCATGAAAGTTGCTGTCTTTCATGTTCCAGTAGGTTTCTGCTTCTGAAGAACTGCTACCTTGTGGGCTTTCTGTTATGATCTAAAGAAACTTTTGGAACTTGGAGCTAGGTTCTGCTTGGCATTGGAAAGAGGGAGAGGAGACTGGAGAATGGAGCTGCGTTGTGTTGCAAGATTGTGTTTTGTGTCCTTGAGTTTGTTAGTGTGTTCTCACTGCTTCCGGGGAGTTATACTGAGTGACCTCTTGGTAGGTGTCAGTTTATGTGTTTGTTTTTTTTAACCTTCTTTTGCATTCTTAGTGGATTCTAGACTGTGGAGGCAGCTGAAGCTTTATCCTTGGTGCACAATTTCTGTTTTGGAGAAGTTTGAGAGATCTTGAGGATAGAGACATGTTTATTCCTTCATCTTGTTACTTATGTGATCTGTAAGTCTGAATGTACTTTCCATGGGCCTATTAGAATGAATTTGTTTCCTGTCATTTTATTCAATTACAAAAAGCAATTATTTTGTGCACCTGTGCAATGTCCTTAGAACGTTAAAAATAAAAGAATAGTAAACAGTAGGATAGAAGCTTGTCCCATGACTATTTATGTATTAATTCCATGAAAAAGATGAGAATGACATAGTAATGATGATAGTGGACATAATACTCAGATACTATTTTAACGTTTATGAAATGTTTAAGTACATTTTATCACTTAATTTTCATAATAATACTGTAATACAAGGTTAAAGATGATATAATCCTTATTTTACAGATGAGGAAACTAAGGTTGAGAAGCTACATGGCTTACCCAATTCAGTTGTATTAACAGTAAGTGCTTAAGATGAAATTCAAACACAAGTATTCCTGACTTCAAACTGAATGACCTATCCACAATGGTAGGCAAAGCTATGGAATTATAATGCCTAGTTAATTCTGTGTTGACCTTTGCTGAAGGAGTTCTCTTAGGACCTTACTCATTTTTTTTTATTTCTTTGATCCTTGATAGACTCGGAGGCGGAGCCAAGATGGCGGAGTGAAAGCAACGACTCACCTAAGCTCCTGGAAAAACTCCTTTGGATATCTCTGGGGGGAGAGTCTGACCAGACTTTGGAGGTGTAGAATCCAGTGGGAGACGGACTTTGACAGATTCGGAGCCCAGACTGGACTGGAAGGTCCACGGGAGGGATCTGTTCCGCGGGGGTAAGACCCCGGCGCACAGCGCAGCGCGGTTGGCGCGGCAGGGCGGAGGCGACCCGAGGGGCCCGAGAGTGGCGGGCGAGACCAGCGGAGCAGGAGATAAGCCAGGCCGAGCCAACGATATCAGCGCAACAGCCTTTGAAATCTTCAGCCTAAAGACGGGACTTCAGTGGGTCACTACTTGAACATCCAGGAGCTGGGATGCCGGAGTGATCAGTAAGTGCTCTCCCCTCCCCCCCGATGACCGTGAGGGAACCATAAAATTCTTCCCCAGATTAATCCTGGATCAGTGGGAACAGCAGAAGGGGGCGGGTGGTCTCATAACACCAGAGGCTGGAGAGGTGGCAAAGGGGGATTCTTCCTACTGTGGTGGAGGCGATCTGGAGGGACAGACGACCCAGGGCAGAGAAAATTCGCACTGAGACCCAAGCAAGCCTCAGCCCGGGAGACGAGCCCCAGGAGGGGCGGGAACACGCATTAGCCTCTAGGCGTGCCCCAGCCCTCCAGGGGAAAGGGAAGACAATAGGGAAGCTGGGATCACCATCCCCGGACCTTGCCTTTGCCTCAGGCCAGCTGAGGAGATATCCTGAGACCAGACCACCCCTCCCACACACCTATCAAGCTAAACCCAGGGTTGATCTGGGAAACAACAACAACAACAAAAAAAAAAAAGCCTGCTTTTAGCCTAGACAAACATCAACTCAACTTAAAAGATCTGTATCTTCTGACTGAAAGAACCAAAAGCTATTTCTTTGATCCTTGTTGGTCTAACAGGGTGTATAATTTACTCTTTTAGCTCCTTCTATTTACTACACTTTCAAACCATTCAGGCATGTCTAACCGCTTTGGTTAGACAACAAGCTATAAAAGTAAGTGAGCTCTGTTTCAATGGAAAAGAGATATATTTCAATATTCTCCAAAATCATACCAATCAAAGGCTGAAATCTTTCAAATGTTGTATAAGGCATAGTTAGGTTGGGAAAAATATAGCCTATGGTTAAACCAATGTGTTCCAGAGTAAGCTGTCTGGGAGCAGAGCTTCTCCCATATACTTTTATGGACTATTCTAGAGATAATAATCTCAATAATGATTTCACCATTTTTGGGGTACCATTTCATAAACAGTGTTAAAGGAGGACTCCAGGTCCAAAAAGGGCCCAAAAGGGGACCTAATAAGATTGCTTTTCACCTGGGTGAAGCTGGTTCTGTGGTTTCTGGCAGCTACAGGTATCTCTGAATTTGGCTACAGTTTACTTTGAAAGGATCACTGACATGTCAAGCATCTCTGAGCCTTAGAAATTTTTCTGATCAGCTGATTGTTGTGTAATCCATTGTCTTGCTCCCCTGTGAAGAAGGAGATTCCTTGATTCTGTTGTTAGGCTGGTTACCCAATATCCTTGGTATTTAGAAGGATAAAGAATGGATATGTTCTTCCCTGAAGGGGGTGAAGCAGACTGCTAACTACCCAAACTAGAATCTCGACAATATACAACAAAATATTTGTCAAAAAGATGAAAGAAAGTGATGTTTAATGCAAGAACCTTCATGATAGATATGCAGGACTGATATTTATTAAGAAATATTGCAAGATCATAAATTATATGCACTTGCTGGCTCTGAGGCAGAGAAAGCACAGCCTGGTATTTTGAATGAAACAATTAGAACACACATACTATGAAAGTATGGAACACACATTTATGATAGTAGTCTTTGCAAACAGTCTTTAGAAAGATATATTTACTTCTTTTGTGCACAAAGGTACAATGAAAATGCTCTTCTTTTTTGGCAGTTTGAGGTCTATCTCTTTGTTTCTTGTTTATGCCTTGTCAGCTGATTTTTTCAATTTATTTCCTTTAATAAAGCAAAAAAAGTGCACTGAAAATAAAGTACATCAATGTCTCTGCTCATGCAAACATTCCCAAATTCATAGGACTGCTTTGGACTGTTAATGCGTCTTTGCTAGTCCCTAAACAACTGAAAATTTATATGCAAAAAGAACATTTCACTTCTAAGGCAGTGATTGAAGTCCTGCATGTTTATAGAGTAAGAAATCATTACTACCCATTCAGTGGCTTAAATAAAAAAGAGTTAAGACCTGAGAATTAGGCATCATAAGAACTCAGCTTTATAATTCTGAAGAATGAGTAAGGTCTGCAGACTACAAGAGAATAAGTAAAAAGTGTGATTTAAGAATAAGTAGCCTTTTACCTCAGGCTATACCTTTACATGGTGTGTCATCCAGTGATAATGTGGTCTATACTCTACCTCTTTCCCAGGGGCCAGTATGCCCAGCCAAGTCAGTGATAACTCCAAATCTGTGCCAAATGCTGAAGTGGTCACTTTCAGCTTCTAGGCAGTGGTGAAACAAAACTCAGGACAAGTGCTTAAAAACAGGCAAAGATTATGACTAGCTTCCTGTTGAGCTGACAAGAAGACTATGAAAAATAGAATTTTTATTTGGAATTTGAAACTCTCATGGATGTAACTATGAATACACAACAATTTCCCTGATCTTTAGTTTTACTGGTGGGGGGAAGGTTATTCGGGAAGGGATGATGGTCTATTATGAAGGTAATAGAGTTCTTATAAATATGATACATGATTTACTAAATAACATATCAAATTACATTCTGGAGACATTACTGAATCACAAACACCGATTCCTGAATTTCTGTAAATACATTAGCTATTGAATCAGTGATCACTGACAAGAGTAAATCATATCAAAATCAAGTTTAATAGAACATAGGAATAAACAGAAACATTGCCAGGCAAATTAAAATTTTGATATATTACAGCTGCTAACCTTTCCATCACAATTATACTTATACATACATTTTTAGCATCCTTCCAGTTTGTGACTGATGAGAGGCAATGTAATGCAATGGAGAAAACTGTAGATCTGAAGTCTGGAGATCTGGGTTTTAATATTATCTCCAAGATGGCTAGTTCAATAACTGTGGGAAATTTTCTCTGAATCTTATCTTTTTTTTTTTTTTTTGTAACATCAGGAAAATTATTCTGTACTGACTAATTTACAGAGAGGTTGTGCACCAAGCACTTTGCAAACCCTAAATGTCTAGATAGAATTGTTCTTATTTGCAGTAGTATCTATCTTTTTGACCAAATTTCATGAAGGAATCAAAATGAAATAAAAACATGATTATCCAGTGGCATGAGTGTATCTGGTAGGAAATATCCTTTCTGCAATAGAGAGACCTAGTTTGAAATCCTACATTTTCTATTTACACCTTTGTGACCTTTGATAAGTCCCTTATTCCCTAAACCTCAATTTATTTATCAGTAAAATAAAGTGATTGCAATAGATGACCTTTAAAATGTCTTTCCAGGGGATAGAATCAAGATGACAGAGTAATAGGAAGTGTTTTTTGCATAAGTTCCCCAGACTATCTCCTCCAAAACAAGCTAGAAAGCACACCAGATAGAATTTTGATTGGGAAAGCCAAAAAAAAAAAAAAAAGTATAAGGTGAGTCATTTTTCCACCCTACGGCAACCTAAGAAGACAGAATTCTGCTGACACTGAGGTAGAGACTGGCCGGCAGCACATGGATATAGTGTCAGGGAACATTGTAGAAGGAGTTGAGACAGAGTATCTGAGGAGGAAGCAACAAATAAAATGAAAATCCAAGGGACACCTTAACTGGAGCTGAGAGAAAGAAAAAGGCCAATCTGGCAGCCCTTTGCCCATTATCCAGTTTCAGATCATAGACCAAGGGCAAAGAGTAGTGATCCTGAGTAAGAGTAGGGTCTAGGTAAATACTAAGCATAGAATAAATTCCAATAACATAGTTGTGTGGCTTTAAACCTAGGAGCAGAGTGATGCCTATCCCATTAGTCCAGGACATAAGCTTGCAGTGGATTATCCAGGATCAAAGAAAAGCTGGCAATTCAATAGCTCTGAATTTACACAACTCCCCAGAAGTTCTGGACTCAGTGACTGAGTACAACAATAGTCTCCTGAAATTCAGCTATACACAAACCAACAGATCTAACCTGAAGAGCTCTTACAAGGAGAGCAGTAAAAAAAAAAAACAAAAAACCTGTCCACTTGGGAAGCACTGAAAACATGTAGGCCCCCAGACCAAGCTGCGAAAGCAGCAGAAGGATATAAAAAATCAGCTGCTCAAGTCACACACCATACCTCCCCCCAACCCCTAAAGAGACAGAGTCCAACATTAACATAAAGTTCAAAGTCAAGAAGAAAGCTAGAAGAAGGAGCAAACAAAAAACTGACCATGAAGAGCATTTGGGGTGATAATGAGCTCAAGATCCAAACACATAGGAAGACAATGACTTGAAAACATCTACAAGCAAAGCCTCAAAGAAAAATGTAGTTTTGATACAAATCTAAAAAAGAATTCCTGGAAGTGTTTCTGAGTAAAAGGAGATAAAAATGATTAAAACAACCAAATGAGAAGTATGGAAGAAAGCTATGATGAGAGAATTAACAGATTGAAGAGAGAATTAACAGTTAAAGAGGTACAAAACTTTATCCAAGAAAATAACTCTGTAAAAGTTAGAACTGGTCAAACAGAAATCAATGACTCTATGAGACATCAAATAATAATAGAACAAAATAAACTGGAAAAAATGTGAAATGTCTCAAAGGAAAAACAACTGACCTAGAAAATATACAAAAAAGAGATAATTTAAAACTCATCGCATTATTTAAAACCCATGAAGAACAACAACAATAATGAAGGGAGCTTGTGCATCATATTTTGAGAAAATATAATAGAAAATTGTTCATACGTCTTAGAACTAGAGGGCTAAGTAGAACTTGAAAAAACCTACTAGTTACCTTCTGAAAGAAATACAAAAATATAAATTTCCAGGAATATTGTTATTAATGTACTAAGGGGTCAGCCAACATCACATAAGATTTAGCAGACAACATTATAAAGAAAAGATGGTTTAGAATATGATATTCCAGAAGGCAAAACAGCTAGGATTATAACCAAGAACAGCCTACCCAGCAAAATTTAATATTATCATATAAGGGGGAAAAAGACATGTAATGAAATAGGAAACTTCAAAAAATTCATATTTTACTTTCCCCAAATTACATGTAAAAACAATTTTAACATTAAAAATTTTTTTTGAGTTCCAAATTCTCTCCCCCCTCCACCATTTCTCTTCTGCCATGCCCCCCCTTCACCCCCACCCCCTTTTAAGAAGGTAAGCAATTTCAGTTCTCCTGACACTGGGGTAGAAGCTGACCAGCAGCACATGGCAGTAGTGTCAGGAAGTATTGTAGAGGGAGTTGAGATAAAGTATCTGAGGAGGAAGCAATAGGTAAAAGGAGAACTCAAGGGACCCCTTAACTAGTGCTGAGATAAAGAAAAAGGTCCATCTCGGAACATGCCCATTATTGAGTTCCAGATCATGGGCAAAGAATAGTGGTCAGCCAGCCAGTATCCTGGTAGGTAGGTTTTACATGTGTAGTCATGCAAAGCATAGTTCCATGTCAGCCATTTTGTGACCAAAAACACAGGCAATAAACCCAAGAAAAATAAAGAAAATCAAGAATAAATATCTTTGATTTGCATTCTGGCTCTATCAGTTTTTGGTTTTTTTTCTGTAGAGGTGGACAGCACCTTTCATCATGTCCTTCAGAATTATCTTGTATCATTGCATTGCTGAGAATAACTAAGTCATTCACAGTTGACCATCATACAATATTGTTACTGTATACAATGTTTTTCTGGTTTTCCTCATCTCACTTTGCATCAGTTCTTGTTAGTTTTTACAAATTTTTTCTGAGAGCATCTTGCTTGTCATTTTTTTATGGTATAATACCACTCCATCTCAATAATTCACAGTATTCAGCCATTCCCAAATAGATATTCCCTCAATTTCCAGTTCTTTACCACCACTAAAAGAGTTGCTATAAATCTTTTTGTACATATAGCTCCTCCTTTTATAAAAAATTTCATTGGAATACAGAACTAGTAGTGGTATTGCTTGGTCAAAGGGTATGCATGAATTTTTAGGGGGCAGAGTTCTAAATTGTTCTGCAGAACTGTTGAATCAGTATACTACTTTACCAACGGTGTATTATTAGTGTCTCAATTTTCCCACATCCCCCTCAACTTTTGTCATTTTCCTTTTCTGTCATATTAGCCAATCTTATAGGTATGGGGAGGTAACTCAGAGGTATTTTGACTAGCATTCCTCTAATCAATAGTGATTTAGCAGATTTTTTCTAATGACTATAGATAGCTTTGATTATTTTGTCTGAAAACCACTTGTTCATATCCTTTGACCATTTACCAACTGAGGAATGACTGTTGTTTTTATAAATTTGACTTGGTTCTCTCTATATATGAAAAATGAGGTCTTTGTTAAAGAAACTTGCTGTAAAAATTATACTGCCTTTCTTCTCCTTTTACCCTGTCAATTCTCAAATGTTTTGCTTCTGACGTTTACCCTTCTCCAATCAACTCTCCCTTATTTAAGTTCCACCCCTTCTCCTATCTCCCTCTCCTCCTTCTTTCCATTGTTTTTGTTTTTTCTTAATATAATTTATTTATTTTGAGTTCTACATTTTCTCCCCTCTCTTCCACCCCAGGACAGTGTGTACCCCAACCACTTCTTTCTCCAATTTGTCCTCCTTTCTATCAGCCTCACCTTATCTCATCTCCCTCCCCTCTATTTCCCTTTATTTTTATTTTTTTTCCTGTTTTTTGTCCAATTTGGGTATTTATTTATTTATTTTTATTAATTTATTTAACTTTTAACATTCATTTTCACAAAATTTTGGGTTCCAAATTTTCTCCCCATTTGTCCCCTCCCCCCACCCCAAAACACTGAACATTCTAATTGCCCCTATCACCAATCTGCCCTCTCTTCTGTCATCCCTCCCTTCCCTTGTCCCCATCTTCCCTTTTGTCCTGTAGGGCCAGATAACCTTCTATACCCCTTTACCTGTATTTCTTATTTCCTAGTAGCAAGAGCAGTACTCAACAGTTGTTCCTATAACTTTGAGTTCCAACTTCTCTTCATCCCTCCCTCCCCCCCTTCCCTTTGGAAGGCAAGCAATTCAGTATAGACCATGTCTGTGTAGTTTTGCAAAATGACTTCCATAATAGTTGTGTTGTATAAGACTAACTATATTTCCCTCCATCCTATCCTGTCCCCCTTTACTTCTATTCTCTTTTGATCCTGTCCCTCCCCAAGAGTGTTGACTTCAAATTGATCCCTCCTCCCACTGCCCTCCCTTCCATCATCCCCCCAACCCTGCTTATCCCCTTATCCCCCACTTTCCTGTATTATAAGATAGGTTTTCATACCAAAATGAGTGTGCATTTTATTCCTTCCTTTAGTGGAATGTGATGAGAGTAAACTTCATGTTTTTCTCTCACCTCCCTTCTTTTTCCCTCCACTAAAAAGTCTTTTGCTTGCCTCTTTTATGAGAGATAATTTGCCCCATTCGGTTTTTCCCTTTCTCCTCCCGATATATTTCTCTCTCACCACTTAATTTCATTTTTTTAAGATATGATCCCATCATATTTCATTTGCTCTGTGCTCTCTGTCTCTGTGTGTGTGCATGTGTGTGTGCGTGTATGTATGTAATCCCACCAGCTACCCAGATACTGAAAAGTTTCAAGAGTTACAAATATTGTCTTTCCATGTAAGAATGTAAACAGTTGAACTTTAGTAAAGTCCCTTATGACTTCTCTTTGCTGTTTACCTTTTCATGCTTCTCTTCATTCTTGTGTTTGAAAGTCAAATTTTCTTTTCAGCTCTGGTCTTTTCATCGAGAATGCTAGAAAGTCCCCAGTTTCATTGAAAGACCATTTTTCCCCTGAAGTATCATACTCAGTTTTGCTGGGTAGGTGATTCTTGGTTTTAGTCCTAGTTCCTTTGACTTCTGGAGTATCATATTCCATGCCCTTCAATCCCTTAATGTAGAAGCTGCTAGATCTTGTGTTATCCTGATTGTATTTCCACAATACTTGAATTGTTTCTTTCTAGCTGCTTGCAATATTTTCTCCTTGACCTGGGAACTCAGAAGTTTCTCTTTTTGGATCTCTTTCAGGCGGTGATCTGTGGATTCCTTGAATACTTATTTTGCCCTCTGGTTCTAGAATCTCAGGGCAGTTTTCCTTGATAATTTCATGAAAGATGATGTCTAGGCTCTTTTTTTGATCATGGCTTTCAGGTAGTCCCATAATTTTTAAATTGTCTCTCCTGGATCTATTTTCCAGGTCAGTTGTTTTTCCAATGAGATATTTCACATTATCTTCCATTTTTTCATTCTTTTGGTTTTGTTTTGTGATTTCTTGGTTTCTCATAAGGTCATTAGCCTCTATCTCTTCCATTCTAATTTTTAAAGAACTATTTTCTTCAGTGAGCTTTTGAACCTCCTTTTCCATTTGGTTAATTCTGCTTTTGAAAGCCTTCTTCTCCTCGTTGGCTTTTTGAACCTCTTTTGCCAATTGAGTTAGCCTATTTTTCAAGGTGTTATTTTCTTCAGCATTTTTTTGGGTCTCCTTTAGCAAGGTGTGGACCTGCTTTTCATGCTTTTCTTTCATCTCTCTCATTTCTCTTCCCAGTTTTTCCTCCACCTCTCTAACTTGATTTTCAAAATCCTTTTTGAGCTTTTCCATGGCCTGAGCCCATGGTATATTTATTTTGGATGTGTGGGATACAGAAGCCTTGACTTCTGTGTCTTTCCCTGATGGTAAACATTGTTCTTCCTCATCAGAAAGGAAGGGAGGAAATATTTGTTCACCAAGAAAGTAACCTTCTATGGTCTCATTTTTTTTTTTTCCCTTTTCTGGGCATTTTCCCAGTCAGTGACTTGATTTCTGAGTTTTCTTTCCACCCCCACCACACCTCCAGATCTGCCCAGCCAGAGTTTGGGGTCTGAGAATCAAATGCTGCTTCCCAGCCTCAGGGCTTTGGGTGGGGGCAGGGCTGCTATTCAGTGTGAGATTATGTTCAGGTGCTCAGGTGGGGGCAGGGCTGCCTCACAGGGCTCAGTTCCCTCAGGGGGTTTGTGTGGAGACCTTCAACCATGGATCTGGGCTCCTACCTCCTTTAGGAGCCCCTGTCCGCCTCCCTGCTGCTGCCTCCCGAGGGGGCCTGAGCCACAGGGACACCCCACTCCCCTCTCACCAGCGAAAAAGACTCTCTCACCAACCCTTGTTACCTACGGGTGGAAGGACCTGCACGGTGCTTGAGATTCTGTCCCTAAAGCCAGCTTGGATCTGCTCCTCTCAGTGCTGCATGACCAAGGCAGGGCTAGGTTCCTCTCTGGGTCAGCGGACCTTTGGTGTCTATTTTCAGGTCTCTCTGGAACAGAAATCTTGTCTGCTCCATTGTTCTGTGGCTTCTGCTGCTCCAGAATTTGTTGGGAGTTCTTCTTTAGAGATATTTTATGGGCTGTGGGTTCAGAGCTAGCATACGTGTGTCTTTCTACTCCACCATCTTGGCTCCTGTCTATTTCCCTTTAGAGCAAGGTAAATTTCTATACCCCACTGCCTGTACAGCTTATTCCCCTGTTGCATGCTAAAACAATTTTTTACGTTCATTTTTAAAGCTTTGACTTGCACATTCTCTCTCTTGCTCCTTTCCCACCACCCTCATTGAGAAAACAAGCAATTTGATACAGGTAATGCATTTGTAGCCATGCAAAACACTTCCGTAACAGCCATATTGTGAAAGAATAACCACATTTCCCTCTATCCTGTCCTGCCCTCCATTTATTCCATTCTCTCCCTTGATGCCCCACAATAGTATTTGTTCCTAATTACATCTTCCCTCAATTTGCCGTTCCTTCTACTATCCTCCCTCTCCCATCCTCTTCCCTGCTGCCTTCCTGAAGGGTAAGATAGATTTACATTCTCAGTTGAATATGTGTTCTACCCATACCTTCCTTAAATCAAATCAGATGAGAAGAAGGCTCACTTATTCCCTCTCCCCTCTCCCCTTTTCCCCTCCATTGCAAAAGCTCTTTTTTACCTCTTTTATGTAAGATGATTTATTGTATTCTATCTCTCCCTTTGTCTTTCTCCCACTACATTCTTCTCAACACAGAATTTTGTTTTTGGTATCTTCCCATCATATTCACCTCACCCTGTGCCCTCTGTCTCTCTCACTCTGTCTCTTTCTCTCTCTCTCTCTCTCTCTCTCTCTCTCTCTCTCTCTCTCTCTCTCTCTCTCTCTCTCTCTCTCTCTCTCTCTCTATATATATATATATATATATATATATATATATATATATATATATATAATACACACACACACACACACACACACACACACACACACACACACACACACACACACACATATGTATTCCTTCTAACCACCCTAACACTGAGAAAGGTCTCATGAGTTACAAATACAATCTGCCCATGTAGGAATGTAAGCAGTTCAGTTTTAATGAGTCCCTTATGGATTCTCTTTCCTGTTTACCTTTTCATGTTTCTCTTGATTCTTGTATTTGAGAGTCAAATTTTCTATTCAACTCCAGTTTTTTCAACAAGAATATTTAGAAGTCCTCTATTTCACTGAAATTCCATTATTTCCCCTGAAATATAATACTCAGTTTTGCTGGGTTGGTGATTCTTGGTTTTCATCCTATCTTATTTGACCTCTGGAATATCATAGCCCAAGTCCTCCGATTCCTTAGTGTAGAAGTTGCTAAATCCTGCATTATTGAGTTTCCACAATAATTGAATTGTTTCTTTCTGGTTGCTTGTAATATTTTCTAGTTGACCTGAGAACTCTGAAATTTGGCTACAATATTCCTAGGAGTTTTATTTTTGAGATCTCTTTCAGGAGGTGATTGGTGGATTCTTTCCATTTCTATTTTATGTTCTGGTTCTCGAATATCAAGTCAGTTTTCCTTGATAATTTCTTGACAGATAATGTCTAAGCTCTTCTTTTGATCATGGTTTTCAGGTAAATCAATAATTTTAAAATTATCTCTCCTGGATCTATTATCCAGGTCAGTTGCTTTTCCAATGAGATATTTCACATAGTCTTCTATTTCTTTATTCTTTTGGTTTTGTTTTATAATTTCTTGATTTCTCATAAAGTCATTAGCTTCCATTTGCTCCATTCTAATCTTGAAAGAATTATTTTCTTCAGTGAGCTTTTGGACCTCCTTTTCCATTTAGTCAATTCTGCTTTTTAAAGCATTCTTCTCCTTATTGACTTTTTGGACCTCTTTTGCCATTTGGGTTAGTCTATTTATAAAGATATTATTTTCTTCAGCATTTTTTTGTATCTCCTTTAGCAAGATTTTTTTTCATAATTTTCCTGCATTACTCTCATTTCTCTTCCCAATTTCCCTCTACACTTACTTGATTTTCAAAATCCTTTTTGAGCTTGCACATGGCTTTTAAGACCACTTCATACTTTCTTGGAGGCTTTGGGTACAGGAGGCTTGATCTTGCTGTCTTCTTCCATATGTATGCTTTGATCTTCCTTGCCACAAGAAAATATCTTTTCACCAAGAAGGTAATCTTCTATAGTCTTATTTTTCCTCCTTTTTGGTCATTTTTCCAGTCAATTACTTGACTTTTGAGCTCCTTGTTAAGTGGAGGGTGCACTGCCTCATTTCAGGGGTTTTAAGAGGCTGTTTTCAGAGATATCTCTAGGGACCTGTAAATTCTCAGTTCCTCTAAAGTGGAATGATCAAAGAAAAGGTACTTATTCTTCTCCTGGCCTGTGAGCAATTCCAAGCACTGTTTTCTGCCTGGGAACTGAGAGCAGGATTCCCTCTCCACAGCCACCACCAGCTCTGCCACATCAATGTTCCTCCTTGCCTCAGGACTGCCACCCAGAATTGCCACCCAAATTAGTTGCTTGATTCTCCACTGTCTGTAGGCTGAGAGCTCCAGAAGCAGTAACCACTGCAACAGTGGCCTCCACCATGGGGTTGGGGCCTGGGACTGGACCACGTTCCTCTCTTACCCAGGACAGACTTTTTTCCACTGTCCTTTGAAGCTGTCTTTGGCATTTGTAGATTGAGAATTCTGGAAAGTGCTACAGCTGCCATGATTCAGGGCCCTGAGGCCTGCTCCAGTCCTGTGTATGCTGGCATGGCCCATGCTGGGCTATGCTCTCCTCTGACACTGGGGCAACAGAGCCTTCCTTTCAGCCTTCCAGATTTTATTGGGCTGGAAATCTCTTTCATTCTGTCATTTCATGGTTTCTGGTGACCTAGAATTTGTTTAGAGTAATATTTTACTGGTACTTTGAGGGGTTTTGGAGGAGAGCTCAGTTAGGTCTCTGTTTCTACTCCACCACCTTGACCCTGCTCCCCCTTATGTTCCTATAGTATATAACACATATAATTCCTATACTATATAACACATATCATTCCTATAGTATATAAGACATATTATCCTTATTTTAAGTATAAAAGCTACAGATTTATTTTTATTTTATGATTGATAAATTGTCAAATTGGCTAAGACATTTTCTCACAACTAAATAACACTACTCACCGGTCCAGAAGTTGTACCTAACCAGGCTGAGGAACAAGGCATAAAAAGTAGTCATGTGAATATCATTGGTAACTCAACTTACACTCTTTGTGCCTGTGTACTGCACATTATTCTGGCTAAGGAAAAGTGTCCAAACAGATTAGTAGGGCAATATGACCTTCAAAACTCCACAAGCAGTTATAAAAGTAATAGAACTGAACTTCAATATTTCCCTTGCACCCAAGTTATTTTGAACCTGTTTCAGTTTTTAAAAACTATACACACGGGAAAAAATGCTGACCTAAGAGAATACTAAACCACTCACTCAAATATATGACTAACTTCTAGGTCATCTTTGGATAACATTGATTTCTACACCCAACTAAGTGAATATATTAGTCCCTCTTTGAGCCTTTTCTGATGAGACCAAAGCTTATGTGCTCTACTCCCACCTCTACTCCCAATTCTCCCATCTTTCCTTGTACTATAAAATCTCTTTTGTGGGTCTTTTATGTTGAACAGTTCATCTCATTTCCCTTCCCTCTTCTCCCAGTCTATTCCTCCTTCTCACCACTTACTTTAATTTTTATAGACAATTATCCCATCAAATTCAATTCACACCCTGGCCCTCTTCTCTATATATGCTCTTTCTAACTGCCCTAATAATAAGAAAGTTTTTAGGAGTTAAATGCATGATTTTCCCATGGAGAAAAGTAAACAATTTAACCTTATTGGATCCCTTTTGATTTATCTTTCCTCTTTACCTTATGCTTCTCTTGAATCTTGTATTTGAAAGCCAATTTCTATTATACTCTGGTATTTTCATCAGGAGTGCTTGCACATCCTCTGTTTCATTGAATACATATTTTCCTCCCTGGAAGATTATACTCAATTTTTTTGTGTAGGTGATTCTTGATTGTAATTTTAGCTCTTCTGCCCTCTGGAATGTCATATTTCTCAATCCTTTTCATGGTGAAAAAGTTAAATCTTGTGCTATCCTGATTGTGGCTCCTTGATATTTGAATTATTTCTTTTGCAATACTTACAGGAATTTGACTATAGTATTCCTTGGAGTTTTCATTTTGGGATCTCTTGGGGATCATTTTGTGATCTCTTCAGGGAGATAGATTCTTTCCATTTCTATTTTATCTTCTGTTTCTAGACTCAGGGCATTTTTCCTCGATAATTTCTTGAAAGATGATGTTCAGGCTCTTATTTTTTTTATCATGACTTTCAGGTAGTCCAAAAACTCTTAAATTATCTCTCCTGGATCTATTTTACAAGTCATTTGGTTTTCCTATGTTATTTCACATTTTCTTCTATTTTTTCATTCTTTTGATTATGTTTTATTTTTTTCTTGTTGTCTTGTAAAGTCATTAGCTTCTACTTGCCTAATTCTAATTTTTAAGAAATTTTTTTTTTCTGTGAATTTCTGTACCTCTTTTTCCATTTGGCTAATTCTGCTTTTCAAGGCATTTTTCCATTTACTAGGGTTTTATGCTTCTTTTATCGTTTGACCTATTTTTTAAAGGTGATGCTTTCTTCAGTATTTTTTGTTCCTCCTTTACCAAGCTGTTGACTTTTTAAAATTTTTTCTTGCATTACTCTCATTTCTCTTACCAATTTTTTCTCTATATCTTTTACTTGATTTTTAAAATCCTTTTTGAGCTCTTTCATGGCCTGAGACCAATTCATATTTTTCTTTGAAGCCTTAGATATAGCAGCTTTGATTTTGTTGTTGTCTTCTTTGTTGTTTGTGTTTTGATATTCCATGTCACCATGGTAACTTTCTATAATCATGATCTTTTTCTGCTGTTTGCTCAGTTTTCTAGCCTATTTCTTGACTTTTTAACTCTATCCTAAATTGGACTCTGCTTCAAAAATGGAGGGGGTACTGTCCCAAGCTTTATTTTTTTTTTGTGCAGTTGGATTCAAAGATAATTCCGGGGATTAGGGTGTGTTTTCTGATTCAATATCAGTTTCTCAGATCTAGATTCCAAGAAGTCTTAGCTAATAAGGATAAATCTCCTTTTAATATAGTTCTGATTCACATTCTATAGTCCTTCTTTATTGAATCCTGAAAAAGATTTATCCAAGATTTACCCAAGTCTCAATGCCCCTGAACCCTCAAAGGGTTCCAAATCCCTGGAGAAACAGCTTAAATGTCCTTCAACTGGAAGGTCTCTTTTTCCTCTGGATAGTTCAAAAAACTCTTTCCTAAGAAGTACTTGAAGGACCAAGAGATGGTTTTGTTGGGAAGTCCCCTATTCTATAAGAATATAGGGGAAGTTAAACTTTATCATATGATGAATTACTATAATAATTTACCATTACTATGATGAATGCATATTTGTCTGGAAGAAAGAGGTCCTTTAAATGACTTAGTAGCAATTGTGAGTCCTTTCATGAAGGTGAGGGTACATAGAAGATCTGGGACTTGTTTTCTTCACCTAGGTTTGCAATTGACAGCTTTGAAGTCATATGTGACCTTGTAGGTCCTTAGGTCAGGCCTATTGACTGAGTCCAAGTTTTACAGAAAATATTCTTTTATTAAGGGGGGGGGGGTCTGTTCTGTGAAGTTTGAATTTAGTCAAAAGGTTATACTTGAGCACCAAAAGGGCCACATATGGCCTCAAGGCCACAGGTTCTCCTCCCCTGCCTTAGGCAATAAATAAGGCCTAGGATTCTGGTCTTTGATTTCCTCTACATTAGGTTAAATTGATACTGAATTTTCTCTTTTAATTTTCTGAGATGCACTAAGCTCCTCCTGCAGAGCTAGATTGATTAGACTTCTGACATACTAAAGGCCAGAGTTGTCTAGAGTGGCCCTAAGGTCAATTAAGTAGTGGAAAATCAGAGAGATCTTTAGGACCTTGCCACCAAGGAGTGGGGTATGGTAAGAACAATATCCATTAGGGTTCTTGCCATGTTGGGTAGGCTATTTTCTCCCTTAAAAGACAGAGAAGTTATCTTCGGGATTTGATTAGTCCAGAATACTAAGGTTGAAGCAATTGACACAATTGATTCAGTCCCACTGTAAAATTATCACCCTCATCTGGCTCAATATATAAATGCTGATCAGACCTATTTCAGTATAAATGTAAGGGGGAAGGGGCTGCATCTACTTCAAATGAGGCTGCCTCCTTGATGAGCGTACTTTCAAAGCTGTTGTTACGTAAACATTTTTTGTTAAGTATTATATGGTCTATAGAGAGGTGTCTCATCTTATTTCAATACTGAGCCTAAACCATCTAATTGAACTGAGTCAATCCTGATCTACAATATTTAGCATAAATGAAGTGAGAAAAAGCTTTATAAAAGATTAAAAAGCTAGAAGAACAAAGAAAAAATATTTTTATTTTAAAAAGGAATGTTAATCATATGCAGTACCTTTTCACAACAATAGAATGGCAAAAAGACCATTGAGCATATGCTCCCTCATGTACAGAAAAAGTCAAATCTTAGAAAACAGTTGTGTAAGAAAACAAAGAGACTGGAAACATACTGAGAAAACTGCTTGTTCTTCTAGAGGGGAAGGCAAACTCTAGAGTATCCAATTCAAGCACCTACTGCCACTTACTGTACTAGGCAATGGAGTTACAAAGATAAAAATAAAAGTCCCTGACATCAAAGAACCTGGATTCCAGTGCCTATCATTATGTCTGTAACATAATAAGCAGTTAATAAATGGTTGTTTGATTCTGTTGAAGAAAAATTGCATGTATCAATATAATTAAATAAAAAAATCTATGCAAAGTAATTTCATAGGAGAACCACAAATTTAATATTATGGGCCATTTGTTCATAATAGTAGGGATGTTTCTGAGGATAAAACATAAGGGTAGAGTAGCTAGATCAGACTTCCATAAATGGATTTAAGGGGGGAAAGTGTAACGTCCAAGAAAGAGAGATTTGATTCTGAGTCAAACTGTAGGAGAAAAGCTTGTTATGCTCATCACAGAAGTAATGGCAACGTTGATTTGATTATGAATCCCTGAGAAACAGATAGAAAGGGGCTGGTATTTGGGATAGTGAGTGGAGGATGTCTGAACAGGTACAGTATAGTTCTGCCTGATTGTTCAGGCAATGCCTGGTGCAATCTCAGGACCTGGCTCATTATAAAGGTGGGAAGGACATTGGTGGCACTCACCCTTGAGGTACTTGGTCAATTCTACCCCTGCACTCACTCCAATATTGAGTAAAGATTACCTTTAGTTAATATTGATCTCAAGACTCAGAACAAAGATGGGTAAGCAGAAAAGTCTCAAAACAGAATGAAGAATGAGTTGGTAGAAGAATATATAAAATATGACTTAGTCAGCATTGTATATTTATGGCTGTGGGACTGGATGCCTGGGATACTGCCCCAGGATGCTGAATTATGGAAAAATTTTCTTCCTGTAATCTGGCCTATTTACTCAAAGTTTTGTCGTTTTCCACTGGTCATATACCATGTGGCATCATACTCAGGACAGTTAGGGAGTACAGTGGATAGAGTGGTGTGTCTAGAGTCAGGAAGACCTAAGTTTAAATCTGATTTGTGTGACCAAAGGCAAGTCATTTAGCTGGTTTTGCCTCAGTTTCCTCAACTGTAAAATTGGAATTATAATAAGCATCTACTTCTCAGTTATTGCAAAGATCAAATGAGATTAAATTTGTAAAACACTTAGCACTGTTCTTGGTACACAATAGATGCTTAATAAAGCTTGTTCCCTCCCCTTCTTTTATGGTTCTAAGCATATTTTAGGACTCCCTTTACCCATGGCTCAGTCCCTCCTCCGTTTATGTTTCTTGATCCTCTATGCCAAAGGGACAGGAGCCAGACTTTCTGGGGAAAGAGCCAACCTCTATCCCTGCAGGCCTACATCCAACCAGAACAAACTGGTCTATATCCATGCCCCAAATCACTGACAATATAAACAACTAATTTACTTTTTTCGAAAAGTGCCAAAACGTCTGGTTATGGCTATATCCCTCATCTAGAGAGAAAGCAAAATGATAGAGACTGTTCTCTGTGAGCACAGAAAAAAGAGAGAAAATGTCCATGGTTTAGAAAAGAATCTAACTATAGAAAATAACAAATATACTATATTACCTATTAAATGAATTAGAATCACACAATAACATACTATGTGAGATCTGGGGGGAAACCAAAGTTGGATTTTAAAAGATGAGTAGGAATTTAATACACAAATAGAAGAAGCAAGAGAATTGCAAGCAAAGAAAACAATGTAAGCATAGGTTTGGAGGCATCAGAATATAGATAGCTCCAAGGGAGGAAGCAGTCCAATTTATTTAGAGCATAGTATATACAGACCTGATCACAGAAAGTCAAGAGGAGTTAAGAAGCCTCTTGATGAGGGTGAAAGAGGAGAGTCTAAAAATTGGTTTGAAATTTAATATAAAAAAACTCAAGATCTTGGCAATTGGTCCCATTGTTTCCTGGCAAATAGAGGGAGAAGAAATGCAAGTAGTGTTAGAACTCAAGGATCTTTGCAGACTGCAACTGCAGCCATGAAATTAAAAGATGCGTGCTTCTTGGAAGGAAAGCTGTGGCAAGTATGGACTTTACTAAAAAACAAAGCCATTACTTTGCCAGAAAAGATCTGTATAGTCAAAGTTACAGTTTTTTCCAGTAGTAACATACGGCTGTGAGAATTGGACTATAAGGAAACCTGAAGGCTCCAGAATCAATGCTGTCAAGTTGTGATGCCAGATAAGACTTTTGAGAGTCCCTTGGATGTTAAAGAGGTCAAATCATTCAATACTTAAAGAAATTAATTCCTGCTGTTAACTGGAAGGTCAAATACTGAGGCTGAAGTATTTAAAACTTTGGCCACATAATAAGAAGATGGAACTCAATGGAAAAGACCCTGATGTTGGGAAAGATTAAAGGAAAAAGGAAAAGGAGACAGAGGAGGATGAGAGAGATAAAGAGTGTCATAGAAACAATGAACTTAGGAAGATTTTAAGAGATAGTGGAAGGTAGAAATGCCTCCTGTACTATGATCTCTGAGGTCACAAAAAGTTGGAAATGACTGAACAATTGAACAACATCGACACATGAAGGATGGTAATATGAATTAAAGTTTGAATGATTGGATGGCATAAGATGGTAGAAGGATTTTAAATAAAAGGCAAAGAAGTTTGAACTTGAGCAAAAGGCAACCATTCCAAATAATTTTTCAACACAAAAGTCTACTAGTTTAGAAAAGTCCACTAATGACTACTTAAACAATAGAATAGCTGACTAGTATTGCAAAGTAACCAAACAAGATAATGAAGCCATTGAACAGAGCACCTAGTGTTCAGTAAGACAAAGAACACAAATTACTGGGGCAAGAACTCCCTATTGGTCAGGAATTTGTGTAAACAATGTGGCAGAAATTGGGGTTCCAACATAACATCCCAATAAGCTACAAAAGGATAGATAACCTAAAAAGAAAAATCCTTTAAAATATTGGAGGAGAATACAGTTAACTTAAACAAAGATAAATAGGAGAACTTTTAACCAACAAAAGAATAGAGAAGATACTAAAAAAACAGACAATTCTGACCACATAAAATGTAAATTTTTTGCAAAACCAAACCAAACTAGCTAGGATGAGAAGAGAAGGTGTCAATTGGGAGGAAAAAATCTTCGCATCAAAATGTCTCTAATTGATCTATGATCTTGTCAGTTTTGGAAATCACTTTCACAGTCCACCCCTACTTGCCCATCCTTAGTCATTTATCCATATTTTCCCATAAATTCTCCACAAGAGGGTTCATCCAATTTGCCGAAGGTCTTCCTCAATTTCTCCCAATCTTGTGAATATTATGGTGACTGTCCACCATGCCATCCTGTCTTCTTGACATAAAATACCTTGCTCAAGTAATTAACCCCTATTCATCTCTAAAGTTTCTCATTGTTTATGTGTTATGTTTTTCTCACACTCACCATGAGGCTTTACATTATTTTCTGGTCACACTTGCTTCTTGTTTTTTAGTTCTTCAGAAACAATTGTGTTCCATGCTACATAACACTCCACTATATAATAGCATTGATATAATACTAGGATTACAAAAATGGGCCTTTGCTTTCATGGGAAACTTGGGGTCAGTAAGAAAGAGCCGCAATTTCCCAGAAGCAATCAATTTATTCACCTCTTTCTTTTGAAAGCTGATCTTAACTGTCCATGTATTATGTATCTCAGATAAACACATTGGTGGAAAAGTTTTATGTATCCAAATGTATATTGAAATCTTAGCAATACTGTAGATGTGCGTGTGTTCATCCTTCATTGTTGAAGACCACACCATCAGAGAAATAATGACATGACTTGCACTTGACTTTGTTTTGAGTGAGGGAGGGCTGTGCAGGTCACCAGCCTCACTTCTCCTCCAGAGCCATCTGAATTCAGTGACCAGATATTCATCAGGATGACTGGAGATGACCCAGGATGAGGCAATTGGGGTTAAGTGACTTGCCCAAGGTCACACAGCTAGTGAGTGTCAAGTGTCTGAGGTTCTGAGGTAAGAGCTGAACTCGGGTCCTCCTGACTCCTGCACTGGTGCTCTATCCACTGCACCACCTAGCTGACCCATAACAATACTGTGGATACGCTTTATTCAGTTTAGTCTTTTCTCTGTTGATGGACAGATAAAGCTCCCTAGAGGGATTTTACATCTCTTTCAGGAGGTTCTGGAATAAGCTGAAGCTTAATGCAGTTCGTGTTGGATTTGTAGTCAGGAATTTCTGAGTTCAAATACTGCTTCAAACATACTAACTGTGTGACCCTTAATCTCTTCCTTATCTGTAAAAAAAGGGTAATGATAACATCAGTCTCACAGGATTGTTGTAAAGATCAAATGAAATAACATAGAAATCTCTTTGAAAACCTTAAAGGCCTACATAAAGGTGATGATGATGATGACATGAGCTCTCCAAACCCAAAAGTCCAGTGTGGGTGAATATTTATTGTACAGTTTGTTCAGGACTGTTTGTAACTAGGAATTTTATAACTTGGGAAAATTCTATTGGTAGGGATAAGAGGATTCAGAGGAAAATATGTTACTGTTGGATAGAGTCACACCAGAAGAGGTATCCTATAGTCTTTCCATGTCATGTCTAATCAGTCCTAGAATATACTAGATATGGAATATCCCGGGGAAAGGGAGAAGACCCTCAGACATAGCATTATATTATATATGGATGGTGAATCAGAGGTCCACTACAGGAATAAGTATCACCCCAGATATTAGTGTCCTGGGGGTAAAGTTCTAATTTACGTGCCCCAGTTGTGGCTTTGAGTATTTGTGTGTTATCCCCCTACTAGACTTCTGGATATTGGTAAAGAATCTGCCTACTAGACTTCTTGAAGAAGAGGGCCATGTTTTATCTAACTTTGCATTTTCCCTGGAACATCAGTGCTCTGCACATAGTTGAAATATTGATACATTTTTTGGTAAAGGAACAGATTATATTTGTCTCTAATTCTTGCAATTTCGATGACTGAGACCTGCAAAACAGGGAGAACAAAGCTATTACATCTATTTGACCGCTAAAAGTGTTTGCTAGCTATGTTGAAAATACAGATGCTATACAATGATTGCATTTGATTCAGTCACTTGATGGCCTACTTTTTTAAACTTAGGGGTTTTTTGTATGTTATTTGCTTTCAAAGGTTTTCTTCTTAGCAAATTTGAATTTTATTGAGCCTCTATATGATCAAAGATGCTCTCTGGAATTTTGGAAAATTCGTTTTGGTCATGTGTGGTTGCTTTAGGAAAAAAGGGTATAGTTTAGTTAAAAAATCAGAGTTCCATTCCTGACTCTTGGTATGTGTGTGACCTTGAACAATCCCTTTAACTCGCCTGCCTCTTGGTCTGGTCATCTACAAAACAGATTTGAGATCAATTCTTATTCTTATGAATAACTTCATAATGGTTCTTTAGCAAATCTTCATTTGAGGTCATGTCATCTCTTTTTATGAGAATATAATAGTTTTTAAAATAGTAATTAGTAATATATTAGTAATGTAGGAGGTTTGAAATTCATCCTTATAAAGTTAACTCATGATCCTACATATAAAGCCAAAAGGGAGGCCATCTCCCTCAACCCCTCATTTTACAGATGAGGAAACTGAAGCCTTGAAGGGTGAAAGAACTAGGGTGAAGGAATTTTTTTCAATCACATAGATAGCATCAGATGTAGAATCTGAACCCAGATCTGATTCCAGAATCAAGGGATTTTTGCAATGTATTACATATACATTCCATACCACATTATCTCTAACGAATAGGGTTCAAAGACATTACTTCAAACAAACAATTCATTATAATTGGGGCAGCTAGGTGATGCAGTGGATAGAGCACCAGTGCAGGAGTCAGGAGGACTTGTGTTCAAATCTCACCTCAGACACTTGACACTCACTAGCTGTGTGACCTTGAGCAAGTCACTTAACCCTAGTTGCCTCATCCAGGGTCATCTCCAGTCATCCTGATGAATATCTGGTCAGTGGATTCAGATGGCTCTGAAGGAGAAGTGAGGCTGGTGACATGCACAGCCCTCCTTCACTCAAAACAAAGTCAAGTGCAAGTCATTTCATTATTTCTCTGATGGCATGGTCTTCTTTGGCAATGAAGGATGAACACACAACACACACATTATAATTGACAGTAGAAGGACATATAGAAGGACATAATTCATCTATTTGGGAATCAGTATTCCCTGTTATACATATTCACCCTTTTTTGGTCTCTAGCACTCATGTGTGTGAAATACATTATCCAAAGGGCTCAGAATTTAATGAAGCTATTTGAATCCAGCTTTCTAGAAAGGCTTGAAACACTAAAGGTATTTTATCCTTCCAGTATGGGTTTCCTGCCAAAAGGAAGCCAGGAAAACTCCTAGACTGGTTATTTCTTTATTAGGTGGGTCTTACTGCTTCTTAAAACCCAGTGATTTAAAGATGACATCCATAGAAACCGTTGTAGGAAGTGATAAAACTAACATTAGTTACTGATTTGTTTTTTCATTGTTTTTATGATATTTGGCATGGTATAGGGCAAAGAACGTTGCATTTGGAGTCAGGAGAGAACTAAGTTCCAATTCTGTCACTAGAAAGCTATCTATCTCTTAGAAGCTGTGTGATTCCATGGGCATTATATTTCTAATACGATTACCTGTGTGACCATGGGCAATTAATTTAGTCTCTTTGATTTTAATTTTCTCACTTATAAAATGGGGACAGTAATAGCTATAGCATGTAGAAGTGTTGGGAGAAGAGAATGAATGTAAAACATTTCATAAATGTTCCCTCTAATGAGGGACAGTGTGGTATAATGGTGAGTGCTGAACTTGGATTCAAGAGTGATTTGGGGTGGAGGGGCAGTAGGCAAGTTCTTCATCCTCCCAGTTTTATATGTATAATGACCCATCTGAAATAATCAGCGTAGCACCTACCTCACCAGGTTTTTGTGAACAAGTGAGATAATGTATGGGAAATACTTTCATAATATAAGCCCTTGAGAACTTAAAATTAAGTGAGGGAGAAAAGACATATACAAATAACTATAACAGAAATCAGTGTACATTAAGGTCAAAGTGAAAGTTCAAATAAACCTCTTTGTCATATTTGAGGAGGGAAGACCACTTTGATCTGAGGAAAGATGAGGTTTAGAGAAAGCTTGACAAAATAGGTAGTATCTGAGCTAAACACTGAAGGAGAAGAAAAATTTCAAAAGGTAAAGATGCAAGGAATTGGGGTGAAAGATTCCATTCTAGGCATTGGAACACAGTGATCAAAGGCATGGAGGCCGGAGAGAATACTTTGAAATCAATTGGAAAACAGTGAGATGTCCAGTTTGGCATGAAGTGAATGACATGAAAAGGCAATGGAACAGATAAGTTTAAGTCAGCTTGTGGGGGACTTTGAACATCAATCTAGGAAGTCTGACCTTCATTCAGCAGGCATTAGAGAACCATTGGGCACTTTTGAGTACGGGAATGATGTAATCATAGGGGTTCGTTGCTTTCCTTATTCTCTTTATATCAAATATACTCGTTATTTTAGCTACTTCATTCCAAGTGTGTTGATTCTTCAGGTGCTTTTGAGAATTGTAAACGTTTTTTTCTGAATATCAATAGGACCAACGATTTCCACATAGATATTTACATTAATGGCATTTTAAATATGCATGTACACATGCATATTAATGTCTAGATGTATTTAACCACACCTAATATTATATATGTATGTATAAATACACATATAGGTGGACAATGTATAAATATGTATGTATATATATATGTACATATATATACACATCTATATCTATGTGGATCTCTCTCCCTCTCTCTCTCCATCTCTTTTCTTTCTCTCTCTCTGTCTCTTCCTCCCTTTTCCTCTCTCTCTTTGTTTTTCTCCCTCTCATCTCTGTCTCTGTCTCTTCCCTTCTCCCTCTCTCTCCCTCCCTCTTTTTGTCCCTCTGTCTCTCTCTCCATCTCAGTCTCTGTCTCCCTTTCTCTCTGTCTCTCCAACCATTTTACTGATCATGAGCCCTATCCCATTAACATATTCCATTTCCCATGCACAATTTTCTGCCCCCTTATTCCTATGCACCTCAACACAGGATCCCTATTCTATTCCATTTTGGAAGATCTTCCACTGTGCCTTCTGGAATGCCTTCCTCATAATTAAATTCATTTCATCTTTAACCTCTGCTTTTCTCATACCATTCATATTCTGGAACTCCCTTACATTTGTTTCCCCTCTGATGACCCTGCACCTATCACCATAATTTATAGTACTTATTGAATTTTCACGCATATACTTATTTTACTAGTTGGAATATTACTTGCAGCTGCCGATCGTCCCTCTACCACTGTCACTCAATAATCTCACCTTTTAGGTCCATGCTATCCAGATTTGGCACCTAATGTAGATCCATGTGGATGTTATTTATTCCTTAGGACATTCTTCTTTCCTCAATGAGCTGAATGCATGAATTATAGTCTTTCAATCTGAAATCTTGCCCTCAACTAGAGAAGTTCAATGAATGCTCCCTCAAATAGGCTAATATCTTAGTTCCTCAATTTACTCAGTTTCTCTGACCCACTTCTTCCCTCCACCTCAGCAACAACAAAGATGATCACACTCTTGATCTTACCATCACCCAAATAATTTCACTTGTATATTCACAAACTCAGAGATTCCTTGATCTGATTATAATCTTTCTCTATAACTCATAGCATTGTTCTTTAGCTTCACCATTACCTCCATTTCGTTCTCTTGATTCTTTCCCTAGTAATATTTTCTGTACTGCAGCTGCCCTGAGTTCTCTTTTTCCTATCTTGACTCCTTGCTGAACTAACTCAACTCTATACAACTCCTCTATTCTCATATCTCTCGTTTTCTTGTCCTGTTACCAAATAATGACATACCAGGCCTCAAAGCTGTATCACTTCTACCATTATGGCTCCTTCTTGACCTCTGTGTAGCATTTGACATCATTGATCATCCTCTTTTCTTAGATACTCTTTCCCCTCTAGGTTTTTATGATACTACTTTTACCTGGTTCCTCTTCCTTAGCTGTCTGAAGGACTGATCTTTCTCAGTGTCCTTTGTTAGTTCTTCATCTATGTCATTCCCACTAACCACAGATGTCATCCAAGACTCTGTCCTCGACCTGCATCTCTTATTTGTCTGTACCATCTCACTTGGTGAACTTTTATTGGTTCAATTATCATATTTATGGCAATGATTCTCACATCTCTATGAGTTGTTGATCCCGGGAAACACTCCTGGAAGACCAAATAAATGACTTTTGTACTTCTCAAATTAAATATGCTTTAGGCATCACAAACTCAACATATCTAAATCAAAACTCATTTTTCTTCTCCAAAATAATCTCTTCTTCCTAAGTGTCTCTCATCTGCCTCTCAGAATTGCAGTTAAGGACACTACTATCCCCCCAATAACTGAGGCTTACAACTCCATGGTTGTCCTTAACTCTGCCCCTCACATATCCTATCTATTGTCAAAACTTGTTTCAACCTTCACAACATCATATTTGCCCTTATTTCCACTCAAATAGCTACCAACCTTCTTCAGGCCCTCATCCTCTCTCACTTGTACTAATTCAATAATCTTTTAACTGATGGCCCTATCTTAGTCTCTCTACACTCCAATCTTTTCTCCACTCAGTTGACAAAATGAAAATTTTCAAGTGTAGGACTTCCTGTGTCACCCCACTACTCTCTATATTCCAGGGGTTCCCTATTACCTACAGAAACAAATGTGTTTTGGTCTTTAAAGCTCCTTACAAAATGACCCTTACCAGTCATCATATACTTGTCTTCCCTCACATATCTTTTGTTTCCATGCCTTTGTACTGTCTGTACCTTATGCCTATATTTTTAATGCTCTCCCTTCTTCCTCTTTGCTTCTTGGCTTCCCTGTCTTTATTTAAAACTCAGGCACAAATTTCACCTTTTGCAGGAGGCTGTTATAAGCTCCTATTTCTTTTCCACACCCCAATTCTAGTGACATCTCCTCTGAGAAAACTTCCCATCTACTCTGTTTATCTTATATATACTCATCTATTTACATGTGGTCTCCCTCATTAGAATGTAAGTTCCTTGAGGAGAAAGGATGTTTTGCCTTTGTACTCCCAGTGCCTGGTACATGGATTTATTTGTTAATTGATTGATTACTCTGAAGTTTACACAGCACTGTGTAATCATTATCCAATTGGATTTTCAAAATAATTCTGCAAGGTAGACTTTACAAAGTTATCAACACTATTGTACAGATTAGAAAAGAGATTGACAAAATTTTAGTAAATTGCAGTGGTTCCATGACCTGTGTCAGAGTAGGATTTGAATCTATATCTTCTTGTTTTCAATTCTAGTAGTCTTTTCCCCAAATCCTATCATTCCCCTCAAAAATATACAATAAAAGCTTGTTGAATTGAAATAAAAATAAATGCCAGTTTGTTCCCTAGTTCTGTCTCGGATTGACTCCTAGAAGAAAAAAAATGCCAGAAAAAATGTAAAGACAGAATTATTTCTACTTCTTCTAGGGGTATTTTATGTAAGTGCCCAAGGGACTGATTCAAAAGCTATTGACAGATTATTGGAATTCATTTGGTACTTCTAGAATAAAAAGATAAAGAATTTTACATCAAAACTCAAACTCCATATAATAGTTGATTGGTTTGGAAGGACGAGGGTAGAGGAGTATATTCTACCAAAATCTCTTCCATCATTATAACATCTTCCGTAGAAATGCAAAGGTTGCTATTTGGCACAGGCAGGGAGCTCCCATTATACTGAGATGAGGCAACAGTGACTATAAATTATATTTTCTGTTATTCTTTTATTTTAATAGGCAGTCCTAGGTGGCAAAGCTGAGGGATGAGGAGGAGGATGTAGCCCTCTATAGCAATAAGGAAGATAGGAGGTGGTGGTGGGAGATTTAGGGAGAAAGATAATGAGTTTTGTTTTCAACATGTTTAGTTTATGATATCTCCAACTAGATGACCAGTTTGAGATATCTGAAAGGCAGTTGGAGATACTGATTGGTCCTCTTTGACTTACTGATCCTTTCTTTTCCTTTTCTCCCTCCCATACCTCCTTTTGTACTGGGTTAAAAGTTTCTACCTGAATTGAAGGACATATTTAGCTTTCTTCATTCTGTTTCCCTCTTGACAATAAAAACCTAAGGTCAGAGTCTAGTGCTGATTTAAGGATGCTGGATTTTTCTCTAGTTTCTGATTTGCAGTCATCTATTTGCCTAAGCAGGACAGAAAACTAAATAATGTTTTCATTCAACCACAAACACATTTAATAAGAAGAAATTATCCTTCCTGCTATAATAGTTAAGGTCAGAAAAGTCAGCTCAACAGTCTGAAGAAATCAGTTCTACAACTCTCCCTGAGACACCACTGAATTTAGAAGGTCTGATTTCACAGAGCCTCTGTATTGATAACATTATACAACATGGCTAAAATGGAAATATTTTGCATGACTGCACATGTATCATCGATATCAAATTTCTTGTCTTTTCAAGGAAGGCGTAGGGGAGAGAGGGAGAGAGAATATGGAACCCATAATAAAAAAGAATGTTAAAAATTTTTGTCTAAATGTAATTGAGAAAAAGAATGAAGAAAATTAAATGTGAAAAATATATTTTTATACATTTGTATGAACTATTACATGGCTCCCTAGTGATTAGAGATTTCATGTTCTAAATACATATGAACAGAAACATATTTGCAGTGAGATTGAAAGCCTTAGGAATATTTAGTATTTTACATTCCCCTAAAAATAATTTGACTTATGTATACTTACATAGACATTTAATATGCAGAAATAATAAATCATTCCCCCCATAAAATTGATCTATGCACTAAAACTATTCTTTTGGGAACTTGCATGGTAGCACAAAGTCTGTCAGAGAGACAAGAAATCCTGCTTTGTTAATGGAAATAAGCAGTTATTTGGAGAAGATCAGATCAAGAGAATTAAGGATTTAGGGATAAGATAGAGTTCCTTGGGCACATTTTCGCAGAGCAGGTAA
This sequence comes from Notamacropus eugenii, assembly GCF_028372415.1. NCBI lineage: Eukaryota > Metazoa > Chordata > Mammalia > Diprotodontia > Macropodidae > Notamacropus > Notamacropus eugenii. The sequence goes on along the minus strand of NC_092874.1, from coordinate 351,342,288 downwards.
TTGATGACAAGACAAATTTCATTTATGAATCTCCAGATATGGAGTTTAGAACTAGTAAAGCATAGAATGTGTGTGAATAGGGAGAGTGAATAGTCTAGTCTGCTTGCAATGTATAGCATATAGATTGGAGTCTATGAGATAAGGCTAGCATCAAATAGTGGAATACATTTGTATTTGTATTTTATTTGTAGGTAATAGGAACTGATTCAACATTCTGAGGACCAGTCTAGCTAAGTACAGAGAACTTCATCCTCACTAAGCTTGGCCCTTTGAAATGAATTGTTTTGGACAGGGTATTCCATGAAACAAAGAAATACACAAAATGGCTTTTAGTCCTTTGTGGTTCTGCAGTGATGGTGGCAGAGGGGTAATAAATAGGTCAGAGGATAGTAGGAATCCCACAGGTTTTCAATAATTTATAAGCTTTGATTTAACTGTAGGTATCCTAAATATGCAATCCCTTTCCAATTATCTGTCCAAATCCCTGTCCAATTAGTAACGTGATAGAACATATTACTAGAAGAAGTCAATTGTGTTGATCTTGACATTTTTGCAATGAAAGAAATTCGAAAACAGAAGTTGAAATTCAGTGGAAGAATGACTTAAATACTTTTGCAGTCATTTATCAGTCATGTCAACACTTTGTGACCCCATTTGGTAACTTCTTGGTAAAGATACTGGTGTGGTTTGCAATTTACTTTTCTAGCTCATTTTACAGATGACGAACTGAGGCAAACAGGGTTAAGTGGCTTGCTCAGTGCAATGATAATTCACTTTTTGGGGGCACAAGATCTAGATTAGAATCAGAGTAGAAAGGAAGTTTCCAGTGGATGGCTATGTCCTGCAGATGTACTGGTTTACAAAGTTTTGCTTTTGTGTTGGGAATGGAAAATTGCAGATTCTTCTCGGTGAGATTAAAAAATCATTCAAAGGAGTTTGGATGGCTGTCTATATAGAAAAAAACAAGGTGATGGAAGAATTTCTATTGTCTCAATTATAACATGTTACTGGATAGAGAACCTATTTAATCTCTCTTATCATTTTATTATATTAGTCTGTATTGTACCATATTACAAACATGTTATTACACACATATCAATAAATAGATGATAAAATAAATTATATTATAGCAACATATATTATAATCATAATGTGAATATAATATGTATTTAGTTATGTATGTATGTATAAATGTATGTGTATAAAGGGGCATTGGCTGTGTTCTCGGAACACCAGTACCTCTGATATGAGGGATGCTGAGTACTTTTCAGGGCTCTTTCCACCTTTGCTGTCTACCTGACTAGTCAAACTTTCGCCTACGGCTCTAAGAAGCTGTAGTATGCACAACAGCTACTGCCCCATAAACTGTTTTGGCAGATAGACTAAACCAGGAAGAGTAACTGAGGGCTTTTATTCTCATTGGTGAATTAGGAGGGTGTCTACCTCAAGCATGTGAAGACTTCCCCTATGGAATGGGTGGATGAGAATGACCTGTTCCAAAGTCCATGAAGGTGACTGAAGCAGGCACTGTGAAACACTTAGAGCTTGGTTAGACATCAGAGATGCTAAAGTCATCAACTGAATCCTGAACCATCACTAGTCTTCTTGATTTTTGTCATAAAATTACCACTGTACTTTGATGACTCCAGAAGAGAGAGTGAGGCAGATCAAAAGACATCTCCCATACCATTTTACTATTTTTACATAACTGGAAGCGGTATAGTGACAGGCAAGTGATGAAGAAGCAGATCTAAGTACCCTGAACACAGGTGGCCTCGGCCATAATGTCATCTTCTCACTTCACTGGACTGAAGCGTCAGGCAGCCCGTTGGGTGTCTGAATAATCTTTTTGAAGGACCACACTGCTCACACCCTGATGTGAGGAAGGGGCTAGAAAAGGTGTCCTAAAAATTGTCTGCTTCACTCAGCTCTGGCCCACTTTCTGTAGCAGGTGGAGATCCCACTCTGTGACTGAAACACAAAAAAAGGTACAAAAACTTTTGCAAAGATGATTTCACTCAACATCAGTACATGCAAGCACATTGATGGACAACATGAAACCCAGTAGACAAGAAAGACAAAACGGTTCTTGTTACAAGAGAATTCAGTGGATATTGTATCAAAATAGCAGCCCTGAATGAAACAAGGTTCACAAATGAAGGTCAGCTTCCTGAAGATGGAGCAGGATAGACATTTTTTTGGGGAGTGGCTGTAGCGAAAGGGAACTCTGTGAAGCTCATGTAGGTTTTGCAATCAAAACTAATCTCATCAACAACCTTGTATGCCTACCAAAAGGAGTGGATGCCAGACTTCAAGACAATGAGATTGCCACTTGCAGGAAAGCGCCACATCACTATCTTCAGTGTATATGTTCCCACCATGAATTATCCTGATGAGGTCAAAGAACAATTTTATGAAGATCTGAGCACTGTCATTATCAACATGCTGAAAAAGGACAAACATAGTCCTGGGTGACTTTAATACGAGAGTAGGTACAGACAACCACACATGGCAGGAAGTCCTTGGGAGAAGTAGAGTTGGAAACAGCAACAGCAATGGTCACTTACAACGGGTGACTTGTCCATCTCATAACCTTCTCATCAGCAAAACTGTCTTCTCTTTACCTAAACACAATAAAACTTCATGAATACACACCCACAGCAAATATTCGCACTTTGTAGACTATGTCATTGTAAGGACAAGAGACAGACAGGATGTGAGAGTGGTGAAAGGCAATGTGTCCACAGAATTCTGGACTGATCATAGAAATGCTCTCCAAGATAAATATTTGCTTTCAACAAAAGCAGCGGCTCCAGGGCAAGATGACTACCTAATGTCAACAGATTAGAGCACTTCTCCAACCAGGAACATTTCTCTGCTAACTTGGAGGGAAAGCTGAGCCAACACATGATTGGCAACAGTGGAACAGAAAAGGAATGGACAGCTTTCAGGGATTTGATGGGCAAAACTACATTTTCTTATCTGGGCCAGGATCTTTGCAAACATCAAGATTGGTCTAACAAAAATGAAGGAGAAGTTTAGAAGCTGCTAAACAAAAAAGTAGAACTCTATAGAGTTTACCAGCAGGATAATTCATCTCTAAGAAGACAACATTAAACTTCATCAAAAGTAAAGTACAAGAAAAGCTTAGAGAGATCCAGGATTCTTGGCTCAGTAAGAAGGGAGATGAAATTCATTTTTATGCTATTAGTAACAACCCCAAAGCACTTTCATGATGCCTTTGAAGGCTCTTTATGGGACAAAGACCAATGGTGTGTCTCAGCTACTAAGTGCTGATGGAGCCATTGTGATTAGTGATAAAGACTTGATTCTGAAGAGATGAGCTGAACACTAGTGTTCTCAAAGACCGTCATCTATCAATGTTAAAGTCATCGACCATACACCTCAGGTTGAAGTCAATTCCTCCTACCCAAACTTCCAACTGGAAAAGAGGTTTTGAATGCCTTTCAGACTCTCTCATGTGCAAAGCACCTGGTATTGATTGTATTCTAGATGAAATTTACAAGGAAAGGGAGGGGGTCCACTGCTCATACACAAACTGGTGTTCTTTCATGTAATATGACAAGAGGAGATTATCCTTGAGGAGTTCAAGGATATCTCCATTGTCCACCTATATAAATGTAAAGAAAATAGATTATCCTCTGTCACAGGGGGAAGGGGCAGGGGGAATCTTTTTCTTAGTAACTGCTGGCAAGATTCTTCCCAGGCTCCTTCTTAATAGATTGATCCTTCACCTGAATGATGATCCTCTACTTGAGAGCCAGGGTGGCTTCAGAAAGGGCTGAGGAATGGTCTACATGGTGTTTGCTGCCAAAACTTCAGAAGAAATGCCAGGAGCAAAACATTAGTTTGTATACAACGTTTTTTGATATGACCAAGGTCTTTGGTACTTAATTGGGAAGACTTGTGGAAAATTATGGCAAAATTTGGCTGCCTGGAGAAGTTTATCAGTATTGTACATGAATTTCATAACTGTGTGCTTACTTGGGTTCTGGTTAACGCACAGTGCTCTTGTGCTTTCCCAGTCACCAGAGAAACAGGGTTGTATGCTTATTCCTATGATTCCCAGCAATGTTGCCATACACCTTCAATAAGGATGAAAACATCAAGGTCACCTACTGCCCTGGTGGTAAATTATCTAACTTGAAAAAGCTGCAAGCCAAGATTAAAATGGAGGAAGAGTTGGTACATGACTTTTTGTTCACAGATGATTGTGCACTCAGTTCAGCCTTTGAGGCCAAAAGGCAACAAAATATGGCCTCATTCTCTTCCTCTAGTGCTAATTTTGATCTAACAATTAATACTAAGAAAACATGTATGATGGCAAAAACACCTGAGTGGTTTGTAATTTTCTTCTCCAGCTCATTTTACATATGAGGAAGTTGAGGCTAACAGGGTTAAGTGACTTGCCCAGGGTCACACAGTTGATAAGTATCTGAAGCCAGGTTTGAACTTGGGAAAAATGAGTCTTCCTGACTTCAGGTCCAGTACTCTATCTACAGTGCCACCTTGCTGCCCTAGTCATAGTAGGGGTTATTATAATTACATAGTCATAGTCATATTATTAAAAAAATGTCTGATCAAAAAAGAAGATAAACTAATCATGTGATGAAGTTGAGGAATACTTAGTATTCTTGGTATGAGGTGAAAGTGAGAAAAGCCATAGTAGAGTGGGAAGTCTGCCTGAGTTGCCCAGGGTGGTTAGGCATGGATAATTTGTTCTTCATGATTGAAGGAAAATCCACATTGATGAGCTTGCAAATTTAGCTGAGCATATGAAGCAATAAGGAACCTCTACATGGATTTAAGCAGACATAGGAAATGACTAAATCTATCAATAAGGAAGATTAAGCTGGCACTTGTATGATGGATCAGAAAGAGAGTTGAAAGGAATCATCTTGTCTAACTCTTTCATCTTGTAGATAAGGAAGCTGAGACTTACAGAAAGGGTCTACATATGTAGGAGGGACTCAGTTTCCTCATTTTTTCTTATCTCTTGTTCTAAGATAATCAAGGTGTTCTTTTTCATTAAAGAATTAGCTCTGAGGGCATAAAACAATTCATTAAATATTTATTTACTCACTTAGTGAAATTTCCTTCCACATAAATATTTCTCTCTTTCTCTGTAACTCTCTCTCTCTGTCTCTCTGTTTCTCTGTCTCCCTCCTCACGCTCTCTCTAACTGATATTGCACTTGAAACTTGAAGAGTTAATTTGTTACAGAATTAAAGCTGACTTTGGAAGCTTGAGTTGGCCTCTTGGAAGTCTCCACAAGTATGATGGTGCTAATTCCTTACAGAGGGACTAAATGATCTTATTTGAGGGGAGGAAAGTGAGGAGAGTTAGGCAATCAGATAGTCAGGAAGTTAAAGAAGGATCATAGATTTAGATTGGGAAGGGATCTCAGAGGCCAACCACTTCACTTTATAGATGAAGGAATTAAGTCCCGGAAAGAAACAGCTGCGTGGTTCTGTGGATACAGTGTTTGAGAAGGAGTCAGGAGGACCTGAGTTCACATATGATTCCATATACTTACAGGCTGTGTGAACCTAAAGTCACTTAACTATTTCCTGACTCGGTTTCTTCAACTGTAAAGATGGAGACCATGAGATAATATTTTTAAAGTGTTTAGCATTGTGCCTGAAACATAAAAGGTACTTAATAAATGTGTATTTCCTTCTTCCCTTAGAAAGATTAAGTGATTTACCCAAGATCACACATACTAAAAGATATTGGACTGACACCCAACAAGACTTCTGACTGAATGTCTTTCTATTGCAAGAGCTACCATTTAACTCTGTAATTCCGTGATGTTATGATTTTTCTAGAGCCTTCCAGTATGTTTTCCATGATCTTCAGGTCTCTATTTCTTACCCTTGATCAAAAAATTTGTGTTTGTGATGCTGGTTGTGTCACAAAATCTTTCTGATCCTTCATGTTTAATGGGGATAGCACTAAATTATGAGGATAAACCAAGATAATATGTATAAAATAATTTATAAATCTTAAAGCAGAACATAAATATGAACTATAATTATTCCAACAAGTTGAATAAAAATCTAAGGTTAAGGACACCTTTATAGATCAACAAAAAGCAGATCAATGAGTTCACCAAATTTTTAGATTGGAGTGACTATAATATTTAGCATATGTGCACACACACAATATACAATACTATGTTATAGACATATTATGAATTCACTCTGACATGATGGCTTGACAAAGTTGGTCTGATTACCAGTGTGGTTTAAAGTTAAGAAGGAACAATTTCTATGTCTACACATACTTTCTGCCTTTGCGAAGCTTCACAGATTCCCCAGGTTGCCTGGTTACAGCATGGTTCCATTACAGTGCCTCTCCTCACTGAAGCAATTCTCTTAACACTTTAATCCTTTGATCTATTCTCTTTCTTTTCCCCCTTTTCTTCAGTGTCCCTGCCCACTGTGAAAGTGTGCCCAGCAGCATGGCACACTCACAGTGAGCTGGGAAGGATATAAAATTTATATTACTGAATATAACAATCTTAGAATATAAGAGACTATCTTTTCACAAAAGCTTGGCAAAGGTTAACAGACTTTTGCAATCAATTCCAGCTTCATTTTCTAGTTCACTCACCTACTTCTCCCCTTAGAGTAATATCAGAACTCTTCTCCTAGCTATATTGCTGACTGAGGAAATAAGGTGCATTCCATTTGGACCAATGTCTATCAGCCCCAAGGTTACAAGTCCAGATAATCACTCAAAACCCAACTTGGGGCTTTTCTGGCCTCTATGAACAGATTTTCCCTGAACTAGTCTCTTCCTTTTCTGGCATATGGTTTAAAATAATGCCATAAAGAGACTCCTTTGACCTATCTTTTTCAAAACACCATTAGGATTTCTCCTATATTGATTCTGAAACATTTGATGTAAGATAGGGCCTTAGTTCCATTTAAAACTCTTTTGTTTCAAATATCTGCTTGCTCCCCCTCATATCATCAGCCTAGGTGGAGCAGGGCCTTGCATACATCTAGATTTACATATATAATTGTCTGCTCAGTATTGGCATATTAGCACAAATATTAGCTTTTTTACCATTTGAATTATAATTGAAATGCTTAAGCCTCAGTCAGAATAAGATTACTCTCAATCCACATGTGATTTTGGAGAAACATTTTTGCTAAAACAATTTTAAGAGAGTTAATTTGAAAGAGGTTATGAGGGATGTTGGATTTTGGAAAGGAGATTCTTGTAATCATATAGAAATCATTACTGCTGTTGAATGTAGATAGAATAAATGGAAATTGGCTTAATTGCCTTTTGTTTTGGTTTTGTGTTATTTTAATAAAGAGCTGCAAACTGAGTTTCATTTTGTGTCAAGATGGATTTGAGCTCATTAAGTTAAATTTTTTTGGACAGGACTCTAAGCCTGTAGAAAAGTCTGATATTGTTGGGGTCTATTTTTGTGTCTCCTTTTCCACAAAGCCAACAGATAGTTCTCAAAGCCCTTCATAAATCACCAGATGAGTTGTCAGACATCACATCCTGGGACTGGGGCTCATTATGATTGAGTCTTTCTTTTTTCACTCTAGTCCTTGACATCCTGCTTAACTTTTTGGTAACTGTCAATCAATCAACAAATATTTATCAATTCCCTGCTATGTATAGTCACCATGCTAAAGCTAGGGAAAAAAAGATTTTTTGAAAAAGATCTCTTTTCTCAAGGAATTTCCATCCTATGAAAGAGGAGAAGTACTTATATAAATATATATAGGACAGATTTAACATAGTTGTATTTCTTTATTTTTATTTTTTTATTTTGAACTTTAAGGACCCCAAAGTGAGCATTTCCGTACACGCAGCAGAATATACACAAAAAAGGATTTTTAGTAATACTATGAATATCCACCTATTACCACTTGCTTTTTTAAAAAGTGTATAATAAAATGGAGGCAGTTTTTAACACAGAGGATAAAGCACCAGAAAGAAATCATACGGACATGAGATCAAATATGACCACAAAAACTTACCCGCCATGTGACCTTGGGTAAGTTATTTAACCTCATCTGCCTCAATTTTCTCAGCTGTAAAATAGGGATAATAACATGTACCTCACAAGGTTGTTGTAAGGATTGAATGAGACAATATTTATAAAAAGTGCTTAGCACAGTGTAGTAAGTGCTACTTCTTTTCTTTTTTCTCCCTAAATCCATCCTACAAAAAACTTTCAAAACTATCCTGCTTGTTTCTGCTTCTTTTTGAACTTCTTTTCTCTTCCGTGCATTAAAAAAGGTTATATTGGTTCCAATTCGATCATCATTATTCCTAAACTCTCTAAACCTCCTGCTCCTTCTCAATTAAAAAAACAGAGAATGCTCTTATTTTATAAATTCTTATTTTGTCTCTGCTTACCTCATAGCATGTTGATTCACATTACCCAGGATTCCCTCAAAGCATTTCATCATTTTTTATAATAAAATTCTATTACTTTGATGCACAATTTGTTCAGCCACTGCTCACTTATTTAAGACACCATCTAAGCCAGTTCCTTCAATTTTAGTTATTTGTTTAACTTCTGTCCCCTTCCAGTCATCCCTTCAGGATAATGAAGTTTGTTTTGTCTTATGACTGTTCGCTACCTGGTATTATCCTTTACTCCACATTCTACATTCACCAAGCTGTGTATATGTTTAACCCTCCTTTGTCTATTTCAGATAAGAGTGAGGTTAATTTTTGGCCCACTCCCCCAAAAGCATCCTAATTATTGGTCTCCTGATTTAATTCTGTGTCTCATATACAGATACATGATACATACCTACGTACATGTATAAATATGTATGTGTATGCGTAGCTTCCAAAAGGATTTTCCTAAAATCATCTAACCATGTAACTAAATAAACTCTAGCAGTTTCTTTTCACCTCTAGGAGCAAATATAAATTCCTCTGATTGATGTGTTAAGTTCTTCACAACTTGGCATTTATTCATGTTTCTTATCTCACTGCTCTTGATTTCTTTTCATGTATTCTATGTTCCAGTCAATTTGGCCTTCTTACTGTTTTTCATACCTGGCACAAAATGTCCAATTTCTTTGCCTTTGCACTGTATGTCTCTCATGCCTAGAATGTCATTTCTCCTTCCCCTGCCTCTTAGAATTCCTTGTTTCTTTACAGACTCAACTCACACACCAACTTCTACATGAAGCCTTTCTTAATTATAGGAGCCCTAATAGCTCATGCTCTGAACTAGAAGCTAAGACATTTGATTTTAGGGAATGCAATACCACAAGAGTGGAAGGATAGGTTATGGCTGGAATTCACCTGGAAGACAGATGTGTTCTCACTGTAGGAGTGGGATGTGAGATGTGTTTGAAGATCAACCTGAGTAACAGATCTCATTGATTCCTGACCATTCAGAGAAATATCTATGAGAATTCCTCTATTTATGATGGAATATTTCAGAAACTATCTCAAAGAAATTTGATGTTGGGGTCACCAAATAATTCAGAAGCCCTTATGCATTACCCATGATGATGAAGTCTAAGAAAAATGGAAAGATCTGGAAGTGTCTAGATTATTGAACTTTGAGGAAAAGAACTAAAGTGGGCTGTACTATGTCATGGGGGTAAGACACACTATTATATTTTAGACAAACAATGGCTTTCAGTTTTGGACTTAGAATGAATACAATCAGATTCCTATGTCTGAGGAAGACAAAAAAATATTGTTTTCATCTCTACAAGTTTGTGGATTCTACCAGTTTGAGCAAAGGCTTCAACATATATTAGGGCACCACCCGTTTTTGAAAGGGTGATGGAGAATGGCAAAATTGCCTTAAAACCTACAAAGTCTTTTAGAGGTAAATATACAAAGTGAAAAAGAGACTTCAAGGACTTAGATCATCTGCCTCACCCATGCTCTGGTATTGACTATGCTGACTTACACAACCTTTCGTTATCCACACAAATGCCAGCCTGGAAAGTTTAAGAGTTATCATTTGCCAAGAGAACAATGATCACATGAGGCCAATTGTGTTTGTTAGCAGAGATTTGACTGACAAGTCTGTCACATTGGTTCTTAAATTTTTTAAAGTCTTTTTAATCAGAGTGTTCAGAGTACTTTATGTTCTTTTTGTTTTTTCACAAAGATTTGAAACATGGCCCCTCATCAGTCAATATTTTCAAGATAACCACCAAAACAGAGCCAAGGTTCAATTCTTAAATTAGATACTTTGAAAATACGTTCAAGACTTCCAAAACTTAAAGGCAATAAAGAGAAGACCTGCTATTGACACAACAGTAAGCAAATGCAAGAAAGAGAGAACAAAGTCTAATAGGATCTCAAGCTCTGAGGCAAGTGGTGCCCTGTCTGGAGAAATGGTTGCTATATCCAAATAATTTCCTATTTGGCACTTTTGAGACTGTACAGTCCCGAATCCATCAGTCTTCTTTCTGTCAGACATCATATTGCCATTCTCTTTCGCTTGATAATCAGGCTTTGAAGTGGGCCATCACTAAGAACTTCAAAGAATATATGGTACAAAATTCCATATAGATAGATAACAGTCCATTGACTTATATATGCCAAGTTGGATACCAATGACCTGAGATGGGTAACAGCATTATTCAATTATGATTATAGACCTGGGAAGACAAATGTTGATGCAGATGTTTTGTTCAGAATGCTATAGAATATTTGGTGGTGTTACCAGAAGTAGGTGTGAAAGCAATCCATACCACTTAAGGTATTAGGTGGCAATATAACCAAGGGATTGGGACTTCTTCCAGATAGTATGCAAAGCACATGTGTAAATCATGTGACATTAAACCAATTTTTCCTGCCGTGGTTGTTTTTTAGATGCTTAGTGGTGAGAACAGATGGTTGATGAAGGAGTAAAAAAAGTGATACAAGCCAAAAAGCATGGTAATGTTCCCATTAGCCTAAAATTCCAGACAGTAGAATGTTCCTTATTGCTGAGACAATGAAAGGAGCTGGATTTGTGCAATGGAGTACTTTACTGGATGGATCTCACACACAGAACCAGGAAGTGGTTGATAAAGTTTATTGCTCAATAACAATAGATATGATCTATGATGACATTGGACATATGGGCCAAGGAAGAGCTCTAGAGCTGGTAAGAAACTGATTTTACTGGTCAAAGATGACTGAAGATGTTATTTAGAAATATGAAACTTGTGCCAGATGTGTACAAAGAAAAATATCCCCAATTTGGGCTGCATATTTAGGAAAAATAGTTATCAATAAACCTTTGGAACATTTCTAAGTTGACTTTCTATCGCTGGAATGAGATAGCAAAAATACGAGTCATATCTTGGTGGTAAGTGACCATTTCATCAGATATGCATAAGCATACCCAACCAGAAGTCAAGTAAACATTTACTATTGCTGAAGTGTTATGGGAAAAGTATTTTTCAGAACATGAATTCCCTGAGAGTAGAACCAAAGTACAGTGGAGTCAATATGTATAATTTCTAGTATATGCATACAATCCACCAAGAGTGATAATGAAGGCTTATATCATGTCTATTACATATACTGTAAATGTGCATTTGCTTTGTTTCAATTTCAGTGGCGCTAATGATCCATCACCTAAGATGCCAGGAAAATCACCTTTGTTGTTTTCAAGAGCTAATGTTTCTTTTTTATACTCTATAGTGACAGGCTTTGAACTTGCCTCAGGAGATCTTTGTAATGAACCACCCCAGAGAGGAATGTGGTCTTTGGTTCAAAGGACCAATTGTATGGGACTCCCTCCTCTTTGGTAGAGATTGATTACACAATGCCCCAGATTCTGTGTGAGTGGATGGAGTTGTTGAGAGCTGGAGATAACAGAAATCTGAGTTCCTTTGGCTTTCAGCTTTGAGAGAGCAAATGCACCATTCCAATCTTTCTTCAAGTCTCTGAAGGGAGAGAAATACTCTAGGAAGACACTGACATATAAAGGAGGTGGTAATCTCTAATATGTTCCTAAACCCAGCTTGCTACACTAGACACACACACAAAAAAACCCCCAACACTTTAGATAATTTTCACTGGGGTGATATCTGAGATTCTTTTGATTGAGATGTTATCTTATTCCCAATAGGAGAATCCATTTAATTTTCTGTAAAGTCTGGTGTGTATTCACCTATGTATATTTTTTCTGATTTCCATTTTGCTATCAGCTTAAATAAATGGACTTATTTATTATGTGTGTTCATTGTTGAACTGGCATTTGGTGGAAAGAGAGTCAAACTTTAGCTAAATAGTTTGGGGTCTTTCTTTCCTGTTTAAAAAATAACTGTCAAGAGCACAGCTTAAACCAAAAAGTTACTTCTCCTAGACTAACAATATTTAAGAGAACATAGAATTCTAGCCCTGTACCTCTTCTCTCTAAAGAAATCAGAATGGCAGCCAGCCTCTAGCCCCAACCTCCTGCTTTCTCTCTTGGCAGGAATCAAAGTGTCCCTAGGAGAGAATTGGGAAGAAGGAAATGGTGGAGATGACTATTTCTGCCTCCCTGTAAGCCACCTCTAGACAGATCTATGTGGTCATAAATAACCTACATGAGCCCAGCATCAATAGCCCCATCATACCATTCCTTGCAGCAAAATTTACATCTATATATTCCAAATAGCTTCTCACTGATGTGTCCTGGGTCAGAGGGGAGTATCACTGTTTTGCCCCTTTTCCATTTCTTCATCCTGCTCACTTCTTATACACATTCTGACCACAAAAAGAGGTCCATTTTTCAGTTCAGTTTTATTTAATTCAATTTAAATTTATTCATCCTACATTCAATTATATGTTAAATAAATTAAAATGACCTTAACTGAACTGAATTGAATTGCAGCATAAAGAGCTCTTCTTTCTCCTCATGTAAAGCAGATGCCTTTTCTCCTTGCCAAAATGAATATCAGAGTCACCTCAGGGTGCCTATGTGTGAGACTGTGTAATTATGTGGTACAGGTACATGGTATGGGAGTTGGGAGGGGAAAGAATCAGACTCATTGTTTGGTGAGAATGAAGGTAAGCTAAGTGACACTTAAGTTGTATGGGACTTGGGGACTTTGTAGAGTGCAAGCTAAATTTTATGCTAGACAGAGGAAGCTCAACATTTCTTAAGTAGGAGCACCTAACTATTCTGTCTTCTGACAATCTGAACTTGGGGAGCCATTAGAATAGTTACTCCTCTGATTTCTCAAGGAGGTTCAAATGTGGGTGTGAGTGTAAGGAAGCTACTTCAATTCTCAGAAAGCCTTCCTATGGTTTCTTTGGGAGGGGAAGGAATTAAGGCCATGACATTCATCTTTTATATTTTTTATTTAGCAGATCATAGCTATGATTTTTTTTTTTGGTGAGCTGTAATCCGTTAGTATGTAATAGAATAACTTATAACTTTAAACTAGTTGTAGAATCTAGACACCAATAATTAGGAAATTCTGAATCTTTCCTCAAAAGAAACTACATTACTGACCTTCTGTCACCTACTAAGTGGAAAGAGGGAGGGAAAGAATTTACTTAACTCTAGGAAAAATAACCCAATTAGTTCCAAAAGTACTATCTGTTAAGTAATTAGAATAAGTGTTTGAAGGTAACTTTGTGCCTTTCTTTCTGAATATTATTTAAAAGCATAATTAACTCTGACAAAAAGCAATGTGATTGTCATTCAGAGTAGCTCTCATGTTAATTTTTTATTAGACAGAACGTTCTTTCTGTCCTTGTTTCTCACCCTGAAGATAGAATGGATCCAGATAGATGTTGCTTCTCAATTCTTGCTTTATTATGTCCTCAGATTTGGTGGGGAATTTATGTGATACATGGTCTTTTTGCTCTTGGAGTGAAAGCTCAACCTTTTCAGCAAAAGTTATTATCAAGTGAATTGTACTAACACTATTTCTGCAGGTTTAAAAATATCCATCATTCAGCTTAGTCCTTCTATTTTGCCGCTGCAGTCAGTGATGAAGAAGGCAAAAATCCCTGATATCAAACTAAAAAGCAAGAGAAATTTACATTTTTATCTACAAGGCATTTGTTTCTAGGCAACAAATTATGATATATCATGTTTAAAAAACAGAAATAATACAAAAAAACAGAAGTACCTGGAAGAACATTTGAAGACACAGATGTTAGATTTTATTTATGCTTGAGATCTTGAAAAATGGAAAATATTTTCAGTTTCTCTGATGGACAGTTGATTGTTTTCAAGGAAAGTGTCTTGGATTGGTTTTGATATAGTCATTTCTTTAACTCAACACTTTGCTGTACCAGGAATATGTCACTTTCCAGGAATTAGATTTTAGGCTACACTTATGCAAATGGAAAACATTTAAAATGCATGCTGGACTTAGAAGTGGGACACCTATACTCAATCCTGTCTATGATTTTTACTATCTAGTCAAGTCATTTAGTCTTTGTGAGTTTCAATTTTCCTCACCAATGTAAGTGAGAATGATTATATTTATACTACCTCCCTCAAAGAAAAGCTATGAGAAAAGCATTTTGTATACCCTTAAAGCACTACAGAAATTTGAATTTCTGTTTCACATAAACTCAAATCGATATTCAACCTTCACTCAAAACTCTAGTAGTTTTTTCTTTCCATTTTCCTAAACATTTAGAAATACTTTCCACTGTAAGAGTGAGATCTAAAGAAACTAAGCTACTGGAGAAATTAGTATCAGAACTTGACTTTGCCTTTATATATCACATAAGAGATTCTGTCCAGTCCATCCAGATGTTGGGGCTGCCCACTGAGTCAGTACATCAGTATCATGGACCTATATGAGCAAAGTGCAAAGTTATGTGGGAGGATGAGATTAGGAATGAGCCATCATTTGGGAAACTACAGTATTCTCAATGTAATTGAATTGTTTACTGCCACAGAATCCATTTCTTGAACACTAATATTCTGCAAGTGATGCTATATGGCTATGAATTACAGAACACCAAGACTTCAGTGGAATTTAATGTACAATAACCTAGAGGTCAGTGGAAAAAGTCTTTGCAAGTGGACTGCGACGTATTTATGATGATGACTTGTATGAAAGAAGGCCCGTAAAAGACATCTTCAAGGACAAGAGTGATCTTATAGCAAAGATGAGAGACAAAATGCGCAACTCAATATTTAGAAAAAGAAATAGGTGAAAATATTCAATACATTGATAAGGAGGGAACAGAATCTTTTATAGAAGGTTTGGAGAAATATATAGGATTATAAAGATGTAAATATAAGAATTCTAAAAGATGAGAGAACATGAGTGATTTTGATTTGTACTCATGGAAAGAATACCTACATCATAGAACTCACAAAGCTAGGAAGTAATAGTCTGTTAGCAGTTTCTAAGTTGCTTAGCTTTTACTATCATCCTTTATCTCTGGGGTAGATATTTGCCTCATCTTTGGGGACAATTGGAAAAAAGCAGCAAATCATTATGTATATAGAATTTTGACCAGTGTTTAATGCTTCTATTTTTGGATGTGTAATTAAGTTACATTGGGCTAGATTCACAGAGGCCAAGAGGGACTTAATAAACAGTTGGCCCTCAAAACAAAAATTGAAGAACTTTTGTCAGGATAATGAAAATTTTCTCTGCAAAAGTCTTGGCATTTTAGTTTTTGTGCTACAATATGTGATACATTGAAAGCAAGAGGGGGAGTTAAAGGGGTTATCTTCCATAGGGATTCCCAACATCTGGGAAAAACAAATGGACTGAGTATTACATTGGTATCCCTACATATTAAAAGAAAGAAAGGAAGGTCTTCACCACCTTGGTTAGATCCTTTGTGGAGGATTCTCAGAAAGATGTGGAGAAGAATCACAAAAAGGAGAAAGGCATAGAGGTTGCCAAGAGCATGTAGTATTGACCGTGAAGAAATCATGGATCTATCAAGGATCAAAGAAGTTACCTTGGTGGCAAGTTCTATTTTCAGTTTGACAGGAGGGATAGTGAAACTAATATTTACTTTTATAATACTATTATTATACTCATTGTAGAACTTTACAGGATTATTGCAAGGAACAAATGAGAATATGTATGTAAAATGCTTTGCAAATCCTAAAAAGAGTGATATAAATATTAGCTATTAATCTAAATATCTAAATTTTGTATCTCACGTAGTGCTTAGCACAATTCCCTACAAATAGTAAGCACCTATTATGACTGAATTGATAATGTAATCTACCAAAGTCATAACCATGCATCAGTGAAATATATTAAATAATATCACACTATTTACTTGCATTACCACTACCCTTCCTTCCCCACTGCCCATGTCTTGAGAGAGAGAGAACTTTCAGAGAAAATGCACCTAGCTCGGATCTAAGAGTGACATAGTAAGGAAAAATGGATGTAGAAAGACAGTTACCCAAAGGGAGAGACAACTTGGAGGAGCATTATTCATTGTACTTAGAAGAAAACCAATTATGGACTCAAGGAAAGACTCCCAGGCCCAAAGTGCTAGGAGTTATGAGTTCCTGCATTGCCATATATCTATATCATCTATATCTCTATCTCTATCCAGATCCCAATACATATCTATATCTTTATATCTCCTACCTGTACGTCTCACTACTGTTGCACCACTATTTGAGCCCACACTTTCTGTGGACCTGTTTCTTAAAGAAGAGAACGTCAGATGTAGCAGACACCTATTGTTGCTATTATTGCACTGCTGTCAAGTAACCAATGTCACCTTTCCCTTATTCTCCCTCAAATCTCCTTGAAAGTCCTCCAAACTACTGCCATTTCCCTGTGAAAGCTTCCACCATCAGCATCACCATCATCCTTCTAGTCTGAAAGCTGATCTTGTTTTCCTTTATTTTTCTTTTTTTTTTAGTTTTAGTTTTAGTTGTCAACATTCATTTCCACAAGATTTTGAGTTTCAAATTTTCTCCCCATTTCTCCCCTCCTCCCACCCCATAATGCTGTGAATTCAGTTTATCCTTTTCCCTAATCTGTCCTTCCTTCAATCACATCCCTCCCTTCCCTTATCCTCATCTTCTCTCTTGTCTTGTAGGGCAAGATAAATTTCTGTACCCCATTACTTGTATTTCTTACTTTCCAGTTGTATGCAAAAATAATTCTCAACATTTGTTCCTTAAACTTTGAGTTCCAGCTTCTCTCCCTTTTTCCCTCCCCACCCATCCCCACTGAGAAGGCAAGCAATTCAACATAGGCTATACATTGAGTACTCAGGCAAAAGACTTCCATAATAGTCATGTTGTGAAAGAATAACTATATTTCCCTCCATTCTATCCTTCCCTCATTTGTTCTATTCTCTCTTTTGACCTTGTCTCTTCCCTTACTTGTAATTACTCCCTCCTCCCATTTGCCCTCCCTTTTATCATCACCTCCACACCCTGCTTATCTCCTTCTCCCCTACTTTCCTGTAGGGTAAGATAGATTTTCTTAACAAATTGACTGTGCATGTTATTCCCTCCTTAAGTCAAATGTGATGAAAGTAAGCTTCACTTTTTCCCTCTCATCTCTCCACTTTTCACCTCCATTGAAAGAGCTTTTTATTGCCTCTTTTATGAGAAAATTTTCCCCATTCCATTTCTCCCTTTCTCCTCCCAATATATTTCTCTCTCACTCCTCAATTTCATTTTTTTAGATATCATCCCTTCCTATTCAACTCACTCTTTGCCCCCTGTCGATATGTATATAATCTCTCCAACTACCCAAATACTGAGAAAAGTCTCAAGAGTTACAAATATATCTTTCCATGAATGAATGTAAACAGTTCAACTTTAGCATGTCCCTTATGATTTCTCTTTCCTGTTCACTTTTTCATGCTTCTCTTGATTCTTGTGTTTGAAAATGAAACTTACTGTTCAGCTCTAGTCTTTTCATCATGAATGCTTGAAAGTTCTCTATTTCATTGAATGACCATTTTTTCCTCCGAAGTATTGTACTCAGTTTTCCTGGGTAGGTGATTCTTGGTTCTAATCCTGTTCCTTTGACTTCTGGAATATCATATTCCACGTCCCTCTATCCCTTAATGTAGAAGCTGCTAGATCTTGTGTGACTCTGATTGTATTTCCACAATACTCAAATTATTTCTTTCTGGTTGTTTGCAATATTTTCTCCTTGACCTGAGAACTCTGGAATTTGGTTACAATGTTCCTAGGAGTTTTCCTTTTGGGATCTCTTTCAGGAGGTGATTGGTGGATTATTTTTTTAAATTTTTAATGTTTTAACAGTTTATAATAAATAAAACAATTCAAACTTTTGGTCAGATTATACTTCTTTTTAAAGCATTTACAATATGGACCACAAAAGAACTTTTTTAAACATTAACCAACTGAGACACAAATAATATTTAAGTTGTTAACTTCACAAGCTCTTGCCCTAATTGTCTCCACACTATTGCTAAGAATTAAAGGACCCTAACTTCTTGTTGTTGGTCTGAAGTCCTATGCCTAATAGCTTGATTTTAGACTTAACCTCGGATGTTCCCCTACCAATAATCTATAATTGAAAAGATCTGATATTAAGTTTGCAAACCTTTTGACTATAGGAAATTACCAGCAAGAGTAGGGACATTGCAGGGATACAATATCTCCTCAACTTCATATCAGTTCCAGGAAGGATTAGATTATCCACTTGCATTCAGTCAGGCTTAAGGTCTGCTAGGTGTTAGTGGGGAAATTGGGTGAGGAGAATCCTACCTCAGCCCAGGCTGAACAGCCGCTCTCCCACCCTTCCCATGAGATCACCTTTTGCAGTTCATACTAGCATCTCATCAGCTTACTGACATCATGAGTTGGAGGCTCAGATCACCTTTCTTGCTACCCATACCTGGAGTTAGACTCAGAAGAACAGTCATTTAATAGTCCCACAGCATCTAAAAAACGGCAAGTTCCAATAACCTGGTTTTTAAATATGATTATAATTTTCATTTTGGCTAAGGAACATCTTTTGAGGCAAGTTATAAGTGGTTTACATGCCTTTCTATGCATGTTCTAGTTCCTGATTAAATAGCAATCATAAAATCAAATTTATCATTAAAACCTTAACTTTTCCATCAATGCCAAATTTTACCTGAGGCTACCTTCCTCTGGGAAATTTAGGCTGAAATTCTTTTCCCCAAACTAAAGATGTCATTGATTTATTCTCAGTAATTAATTCAGTCAATTGTTTTAATACTAATTGCTTTTACCTCACTTTATAACATGTCCAATTTTTCTCCCCATCACTGCCCTCTCCCTGCCTCCTAATACCTTGCATTCTTCCCTCAATGTACCCTCCCTTCTGTCACACCTCACCCTTCCCTTATCCCCATCTTCTTTCTTTTTGTGTAGGGCAAGATAAAGTTCTATACCCCATTCTCTGTAGTTCTTATTTCCCAATTATATGCAATAAAAATTCGCAACATTCATTGCTAATACTTTGAATTCCAACTTCTCTTCCTCCCCCCTCCCTCCCCAGCCCCACTGAGAAGGGAAGCAATTCAATACATACTAAATATGTGTTCTTTTGCAAAAGACTTCCATAATAATCATGTTGTGTATTACTAATTATATTGCCCTCTGTCCTATTCTATTCCTCCTTATTTTTTCCCCTACAACTGATCTTGGCCCTTCTCAAAAGTGTTTATTTCTAGTGACTCTCTTCTCCCATTTGCCCTCCTTTCTAACAATCCTCTCACCCCACTTGTCACCTCTTCTCTTTCTTTCCTGTGGTGTGATATAAATTTTCATATCAAATTTAGTGAGCATGTTATTCCCTCCTTTAGCCACATTTGGAGAGAGTAGCTTCATTTTCTGCCCCCTTTCCCCTTCTCCCTTATGTCCTCTGTTGAATAAGATTTTTCTTATCTCTTTTATGAGTTATAGCCTTCCCTGTTCCATTTCTCCCTTTATCTTCCCAGAATTTTTCCTCCTTCAATCCTTAATTTTTTATTTTATTTTATATTTTTTGTGTGGATATCATCTCTTCTGGTATAACACACCCTGTACTCTCTATTTATCTATATGTGTGTGTGTGTGTGTGTGTGTGTGTGTGCGCACGTGTATGTGTGTATATACCATCTCTCCATCTACCCAAATACTGAGAAAAGATTCAAGAATTAAAAATATTTTCTTTCCATGTAGTAATGCAAACAGTTCAGCTTTAGAGAGTCTTTTAATGATTTTTTCTTTCCTGCTTACCTTTACATGCTTCTTTTCATTCTTGTCTTGGGAAGTCAAATTTTTCTACATGGATCTGCTCTTTTCCTCAACAAGAATGATTGAAAGTCATATATATCATTGAATGACCATTTTTTCCCTTGAAGTATTATACTCAGATTTGCTGAGTAGGTGATTTTTGGTTTCAATCTTAGTTCCTTTGACTTCTGAAATATCTCATTCCAAGCCCTTCGATCCCTAATGTTGAAGCTGCCAGATCCTCTGTTATCCTGATTGTATTTCCACAGTACTCAAATTGTTTCTTTCTAGCTACTTTCCGTATTTTCTCCTTGATCTGGGAACTCTGAAATTTGGCCACAATATTCCTAGGAGCTTCTCTATTTGGGTCTTTTTCAGGAGGTGATTGGTGAATTCTTTCAATATTTATTTTGCCCTCTGATTCTAGAACATCAGGGCAGTTTTCCTTGATAACTTCATGGAAGATAATGTCTAGACTCTTTTTTTGATCATGGCTTTCAGGTAGTCCTATAATTTTTAAATTATTTCTCCTGAATCTATTTTCCAGGTCAGTTGTTTTTCCGTTTCACATTATCTTCTATTTTTTCAAATTTTTGGTTTTGTTTACTAACTGCTTGGTTTAACTCAAAGTCATTCATTTCCCTGAACTCAATTCTCTCTTTCAGAGAACCATTTTGTTCAGTGAGCTTTTGAAACTTCTCCTCCATTTGGCTAATTCTGCTTTTTAAAACCTCCTTCTCATTGTTGGCTTTTTGGACCTCTTTTCCCAATTGAATTAGCCTCTTTTTAAAGCTGTTATTTTTCTCAGCATTTTTTTGGTTCTCCTTTAGTAAGCTGCTAACTTTTTTTAAGGTCTTCTATTGCCTGAGCCCAGTTTAAGTTCTCTTTGGAGGGAAGGGTCTTGACTTCCTCTGACAGTATGCCTTGTTCTTCCTCATCTGAAAGGATGGAGGAAGACACTTGTTCCCTAAGAAAGTAACTTTCTATGGTTTTACTTTTTTTTCCCTTTTTTGGGCATTTTCCCAGCCAGTTACTTGACTTCTGAGTTTCCTCTCCATAGCCACCTCGCCTCCAGTTCTGTCAAGCCAGCACTTGGGGCTGAGAATCAAATGAGCTGCTCCCAAGCCTCAGGGGCTTTCAATGGGGGCAGGGCTTCTATTTAGTGTGACATTAAGAGCAGCTGCTCAGGTGGGGGCAGAGCCACCACACAGGTTTTGGTTCCCACAGGAGGTTTACGAGGAGACCTTCTACAGTGGATGCGGGCTACAGCCTGCTTTGGGAGGCTGACATGAGTTATGGGGGCACCCTGCTCCCCTCTCAGCCAGCTGAAAAGACCCTCTCACTGACCTTTGGAGCCTGTGGGTTGAGGGATCTGTGCTGCTGCTGGAGATTCTGTCCCTGAAGCCTACTCGGATCTGCTCCTCTTGGTGCCATGTGGCCAAGGCAGGGCTGGGCTCTGCTCTGGGTCTGGTGCATGACAGACCTTTTCTGTTGGTCTTTCAGGTCTCTCTGGGACAGAAATCTCCTCCACTCCATTGTTCTGTGGCTTCTGCTGCTCCAGAATTTGTTGAGAGTTCTTTTTTACAGGTATTTTATGGGCTGTGGGGTAAGAGCTAAGCATATATGCTTCTTTCTACTCTGCCATCTTGGCTCCTCCCCCTGATTGATGGATTATTTCAATATTTATTTTATCCTCTGATTCTAGAATATCAGGGCAGTTTCCTTGATAATTTCATGAAAGATAATGTCTAGGCTCTTTTTTTGATCATGGCTTTCAGGTAGTCCCATAATTTTAAAATTGTCTCTCCTGAATCTATTTTCCAGGTCAGTTGTTTTTCCAATGAGATGTTTCACATTGTCTTCTATTTTTTCATTCTTTTGCTTTTGTTTTGTAATTTCTTGGTTTCTCATATTGACTTCCATTAACTTCCATCTGCTCCATTATAATTTTTAAATAAATATTTTCTTCAATGACCATTTAAGCCTCTTTTTCCATTTGGCTAATTCTATTTTTTAAACATTTTTCTCCTCTTTGGTTTTTTGGACCCATTTTGTCATTTGGGTCAGTCTATTTTTAAAGGTGTTATTTTCTTCAGCATTTTTTGGGTGTCCTTTAGCCAGCTGTTGACTTGCTGTTCATGATTTTCTTTCATCACTTTCATTTCTCTTCCCAATTTTTCCTCCACCTCTCTTACCCGATTTTCAAAATCCTTTTTTCAGCTCTTCCATGGCCTGAGGCCATTGCATATTTTTTGGAAGTTTTGGATGTAGAAGACTTGACTTTGATGTCTCCCTCTGATGGTATGCTTTGTTCTTCCTCATCCAAAAAGAGAGAAGAAAATGCCTGTTCACCAAGAAAGTAACCTTCTATAGTCTTATTTTTTCCCCTTTTTTGGTTATTTTCCCAGCCAGTTACTTGACTTTTGAGTCCTTTGTCAAGTGGAGGGTAGATGCTAGGGCCCTGTAAATTCTTAGGAACAATCAAGGGAGAGTTTACTCCTTTTCTGGACTGAGCTCTCGTCTGTGAGCAACCACAAGCTTTTCTGCCCTGGAACTGTGAGTAGGGTTTCTTCTCCACAGTCACCACCAACTCTACCACACCAGTGCTCCTCCTCACCCCAAGACCACCACTCAGGAATGAGACACAGATCAGCTGCTCAATTCCTCCAGGGTCTTTAGGCAGAGGGCTCAAAAATGGATGCTGTTGCTGCAGTGGCTGCTGCTGCCCTAGCGCCAGTGCCAGGGCTGTGACTGGATCCTATTCCCTTCTCACCCAGGTGAAAGAGCTTTTTCACTGACCTTTGAAGCTATCTTTGGTGTTTGTGGGTTGAGAAAGCTGGGAATCTCTGCTGCTGACCATGATTTCACACTCTGAAACTTGCTCCAGTCCTGTCCATGCTGAGTGGAGCAGCTAAGACTGGACTACATTCCACTCTGAGTCCTGTGCTATAGACCTTTCCTGTTGACCTTCCAGGCTTTCTTGGGCTGAAAATCTCTTGGTGGCTTCTACTGCTCTAGAATTTGTTTAGAGTCATTTTTATTTTATTTTTATTTTTATTTTTTTTTATTTAACTTTTGACATTTATTTTCACAAAATTTTGGGTTACAAATTTTCTCCCCTTTTATCCCCTCCCCCCCCAACCCCAAGCATTCTAATTGCCCCTGTGACCAATCTGCTCTCTCTTCTATCCTCCCTCTCTGCCCTTGTCTCCGTCTTCTCTTTTGTCCTGTAGGGCCAGATAGCTTTCTTTATCCCTTAACCTGTATTTTTTATTTCCTAGTGGTAAGAACATTACAGTTGATCCTAACACTTTGAGTTCCAACTTCTTTAGCTCCCTCTCTCTCCACCCCTTCCCTTTGGAAGACAAGCAATTCAATATAGGCCAAATCTGTTTAGTTTTGCAAATGATTTCCATACTAGTTGTGTTGTATAGGACTAACTATATTTCCCTCCATCCTATCCTGTCCCCCATTACTTCTATTCTCCTATGATCCTTTCCCTCCCCATGAGTGTCGACCTCGGATTGCAATCTCCTCCCCATGCCCTCCCCTCTATCCTCCCCCCCACCCTGCTTGTGCTCTTGTCCCCCACTCTCCTGTATTGTGAGATAGGTTTTCCTATCAAAATGAGTGTGCATTTTATTCTTTCCTTTAGTGGAATGTGATGAGAGTAGACCTCATGTTTTTCTCTCGCCTCCCCTCTTTATCCCTCCACTAATAAGTCTTTTGCTTACCTCTTTTATGAGAGATAATTTGCCCCATTCAATCTCTCCGTTTCTCCTTCCAATATTTCTCTCTCACTGCTTGATTTCATTTTTTTTTTAAGATATGATCCCATCCTCTTCAATTCACTCTGTGCACTCTGTCTCTATGTATGTGGGTGTGTGTGCATGTGTGTGTTTGTACTCCCACCCAGTACCCAGATACTGAAATGTTTCAAGAGTTACAAATATTGTCTTTCCATGTAGGAATGTAAACAGTTCAACTTTAGTAAGTCCCTTATGACTTCTCTTTGCTGTTCACCTCTTCATGGTTCTCTTCATTCTTGTGTTTGAAAGTCAAATTTTCTTTTTAGCTCTGGTCTTTTCATCAAGAAAATTTGAAAATCCTCTATTTCATTGAAAGACCATTTTTTCTCCTGAAGTATTATACTCAGTTTTGCTGGGTAGGTGATTCTTGGTTTTAGTCCTAGTTCCTTTGACTTCTGGAATATCCTATTCCATTCCCTTCGATCCCTTAATGTAGAGGGTGCTAGATCTTGTGTTATCCTGATTGTATTTCCACAATACTTGAATTGTTTCTTTCTAGCTGCTTGCAATATTTTCTCTTTCACCTGGGAATTCTGGAATTTGGCCATAATGTTCCTAGGAGTTTCTCTTTTTGGATCTCTTTCAAGCGGTGTTCTGTGGATTCCTTGAATATTTATTTTGCCCTCTGGTTCTAGAATCTCAGGGCAGTTTTCCTTGATAATTTCATGGAAGATGACATCTAGGCTCTTCTTTTGATCATGGTTTTCAGGTAGTCCCAGAATTTTTACATTGTCTCTCCTGATTCTATTTTCCAGGTCAGTTGCTTTTCCAATAAGATATTTCACATTATCTTCCATTTTCCCAATCTTCTCGCTATGTTCTGTGATATCTGTCTTTCTCACAAAGTCCTTAGCGTCCATCTGTACCATTCTAGTTTTGAAAGAACTATTTTCTTCAGTGAGCTTTTGAATCTCCTTTTCCATTTGGCTAATTCTGCTTTTGAAAGCATTCTTTTCCTCATTGGCTTTTTGAACCTCTTTTGCCAATTGAGTTAGGCTAGTTTTCAAGGTGTTAATTTCTTCAACATTTTTTTGGTTCTCCTTTAGCAGGGAGCTGATCTGCTTTTCATGCTTCTCTTTCATCCCTCTCATTTCTCTTCCCAGTTTTTCCTCCACCTCTCTAATTTGATTTTCAAAATTCTTTTTGAGCTCTTCCATGGCCTGAGCCCATTGGGTGGGCTGGGACACAGAATCCTTGATTTCTGTGTCTTTGCCTGATGGTAAGCATTGTTCTTCCTCATCAGAAAGGAAGGGAGGAAATGTCTGTTCTCCAAGAAAGTAACCTTCAATATTTTTATTTCTTTTCCCTTTTCTGGGCATTCTCCCCAGCCAGTGACTTGACCTCTGAATATTCTCCTCACACCCACCTTGCCTCCTAGTCCTCCCAGCCAGCGTTTGGGGACTGAGATTTAAATGCTGCTTCCCGCCTTAGGGCTTTTGGTGGGGGCAGGGCTGCTATTCAGTGTGAGAATTAAGTTCAGGTGGTCAGGTTGGGGCAGGGCCGCCTCTCAGGCTCAGTTCCCTCAGGGGGTTTATGTACAGACCTTCCACAATGGATCCAGGCTCCCGCCCGCTTGGGGAGCCCCTGTCTGCAGCCACCTCTCAGCTTCTATCTCCCGGGGGGGGGGGGCACGAGCCATGGGGGCACACCACTCCCCTCTCAACCCGCCAAAGAGACTCTCTCACCGACCCCCGTCACCTGTGGGTGGAGGGGCTTGTGCCGCCGCTGGAGATCCTGTCCCTGAAGCCTGCTCAGATCTGTACCTCTCGGAGCCGCGGCCGCCGCAGGTCTGGGCTCAGCTCCGCTTCTGCAGCACGACAGACCTTTTGCAAGAGGTTTGCAGGTCCCTCTGTGGGTGGAGGGACCTGCGTGGCTGCTGGAGATCCCGTCCCCATAGCCCGCTTGGATCTTTTCCTCACGGTGTTGCGGCTGCTGCAAGGCTGCCCTCTGCTCCCAGTCCCTGCACCCAGTCTGCAGCGCGAAGGACCCCCCCGCGAGAGGTTTGCAAGTCTCTCTGGAACAGAAATCTCCCTCGCTCCAATATTCCGTAGCCTCTGGGTGCAGAATTCACCGTGAGATGGTCCCCTCTAGCCGTTCTGTAGGTTGTGGGTTCGGAGCTATGTGTATGTGCGTCTTTCTACTCCGCCATCTAGAGTCATTTTTAACAGATATTTTATAGACTATGTGGGTAGAGCCAGAGCAAATCTGTCCTACTCCTCCACCTTGGCTCTGCCTGATCTTATTTTTCTTTATTCCCAAAATAGGAAGAATCACAAATCCTGTGAGTTTTACATCAGCCAACTACTTTCTGGGGTTTGTTACATTCCTCTCCTCATTTGTAAATTTTGTAGTCCCTTACAAAACTAGTTTCAACAGGCCTGACACATGTCCTTATATAACATGGCTCCAAATACCACAGTAAAAAAATTATTAACTGACATCTGAGAAAGTCACCTCATAAAAACATACACAGAAAAAATAAAAAAGCAACAATATATCTACCAGATATAGCACAATAGAGAGAAGCATTTACCAGTTTGTTTCCATAATTAATTGACATTACATGAAAGATATTTCAAACAGACCTTTTCACAGTGGCACATTGTATATTCATAAAATCAAAGAAAAGACTTGGGAAATAATATGTAGGCCACTTAAATGGCATGATAGATCAAATAGTAAGCTAAACAAAATTAGCAAATAAGGAGAGTTACAAAACAGGTATAATACCAACATAAAACCCAAAGCATAGTATGAAAATCCAATAAGCAGAAGCTTATTTGAAAAGCACATGCACCTATGAATACAGGTGATTACATTCAAGACACACAGCACAAGAGTAACATTGACATTATTGACTGGTACATGTGTTGCCCCCAGATGGACCTGGGACATCATGTTCTTACATTCTTGTGACCTATCTACACCTACATCCATGCTTTATCATATGAGAGAATCATAATCCTTATTACACTTATAGTCTTGTCCACCTAAATCTGACTCTACATGCTGCTGAGCATGGTTAGTAGTATTATTGCTAATATAAGGGCTCCAGACAAATTATGGCCAGAATATCCATTGACACTAGTAATATCTCAAGGAAATTCCAAGTTCACTTCAACTGAGGGTATGGTTTTGTCACAGTCCTCCAAAGCCAAAACTTCCAAGATGCTTTATAGATATTTGCATCTAATGTCTCTTATAGAGTGAGCAGAACACAATGGTCACATGTACTTTACTGTCCAAGAGGTAAAATGATAAACATCCCCAATTTTTACTTTTTGTGGTGGCTCAATTTTTAAATTTAATTTTTATTCATTTTGAACTTAAATACAAAAAGACAAAAAAGAATGCTTCCATCTATACAGCAAAACATAAAAAGAGGATTCAATATGAAACTGAATTTCCATTTCACACTATTTACTTTTTTGAAAAACTGTAACCAATACTACACATCATTTTCAAACCTATCATGCTTTTCTATGCTTCCTTTTAAGTTTTCTTTTGTTCTTTGCTGTGCACTTTTTATTTTTTTTTCTCTCTCTCCCAACCCTGTCCTAGAGAAGGCTACCACTAGACACAGATATGTGTATTTATGTAGAACCATATCATACACACTTATGTTTATAAGTTCTTTCTCTTGATATAGATAGTATCTTCCATATAGCTTCTTTGTAGTTGATTTGAGTTTTATAATACTCAAAATGACTTTGTCCTTCAGAGTTGTTTTTAGAAGAATATTACTGTTACTGTATATAATGTTCTCTTGGCTCCACTCACTTCACTTTTCATTATTTCATATAAGTTTTTCCAGGTTTTTCTGAAAGCATCATGCTGGGCATTTTTTCTAGCACAGTAATATTCCATCACAATCATATACCACGACTCTTTTAGACATTACCCAATTGATGGACATTCTCTCAATTTTCAGTTCTTTGTCATCACAAAGGGAACTGCTATAAGTACTTAAGAAGATATAGGTACTTGTTAAAAACTTTTTTATTTTTGGTAAATAATATTTTTTCTATTACATATAAAGATAGTTTTTAGCATCCAGTTTTATAAGATTTTGAGTTCTAAATTTTTCTCCATCCCTCCCTCCCTCTCTAGCCTCTTCCCCAAGAGGGCAAGAAATCTGATATGGGTTATAAATCTTTAATCATGTTAAACATATTTTAGCATTAAGTATGTTGTGAAAGAAGAAATGGAATAAAAGGGGAAAACTATGGGAAAAAAAAGTGAAAAGAGTATATTTTGACCTGCCTTCAGGCTTCGTAATTCTCTGGATATGGATAGTACTTTCCATCATGGGTCTTTTGGAATTGTCTTGGATCATTGTATTACAAAGAAGAGTTAAGCATATCATAACTCATCACTGCACAGTGTTGCTGTTACTGTATATAACGTTCTCCTGATTTTGCTCACTTCATTCAGCATCAGTTCATGTAAGCCCAGATTTTTTTCTGAAATCTGCTTTCTCATCATCTCTTATAGAACAATAGCATTTCATTACATTCATAAGCCCCAGCTTGTTCAGCCATTCTCCAATTGATGGGGGCCCCCTTAATTTCCAATATTTTGCCACCAGAAAAGAGCTACTATAAATATTTTTATACATGTGAGTCCTTTTCTCTTTTTTATAATTTCTTTGGGATACAAATCTTGCAGTGGTAATAGTTGAACCAAAGCACAGTTTTATAACCCTTTGGGTTTAGTTCCAAATTGTTCTCCAGAATGGTTGGATTACTTTAAAACTCCACCAACAATGCATTAATCTTCTAATTTTCTCACATCTTCAATATTTATCATTTTCTTTTTCTGTCATATTAATCTCATAGGTGTGAGGTGGTACCTCAGAGTTGTTTAAATTTTCATTTCTCTAATCAATAGTGATTTATAGCATTTTTACACATGACTAGAGATAGCTTTAATTTCTTCATCTGAAAACTGCCTGTTCATAGCCTTTGACCATTTATCAGCTGAGGGATGACTCACATTCTTATAAATTTGACTCAGTTATCTATATACTTGAGAAATGAGGCCTTACTAGAAACTGTGGCTGTAGAAATTATTTCCTAGATTTCTGCTTCCCTTCTAATCTTGTATGCATCGGCTTTGCTTGTGCAAAACTTTTTAAATTTAATTCAATAATATCCCTTTTGCTTTCAATAATGTTCTCTATTTATTATGTAGCCATAAATTCTTCCCTTCTCTATAGATCTGACAGGTAAATTATTCCTAATTTGCTTATCGTATAACCCTTTGTGTCTAAATTATATACTCATTTTGATCTTATCTTAGTATGCACTGTAAGATACTGGTCTAAGTCTAGTTTCTCCCATACTATTTTTCAATTTTCCTAGCACTCTTTGTCAAATAGTGAGATCTTATTCTAGAAGCTAAAGTCTTTGGGTTTATCAAACAGTAGATTACTATAATCATTAACTACTGTTGCTTGTGTAACTAACCTATTCCATTGATTCACTACTTAATTTCTTAGCTAATACCAAGTAGCTTTGATAATTGTTGCTTTATAATATAGTTTTAAATCTGGTATAGATAGATCACCTTCCTTTGATTTTTTTTCATTAATTCCCTTGACATTCTTGACCTATTGTTCTTCTCGATGAATTTTATTATTTTTTCTAGCTCTACTAAATATATTTTGGTAGTTTCATTGGTATAGTATTGAATGAATACATTAATTTAAGTAGAATTATCATTTTTATACTATAGCTTGGCCTACCCTTGAGTAATTCTTATTTTTCCAGTTGTTTAGATCTGACTTTGTTGTATGAAAATGTTTTATAATTGTGTTCACATAGTTCCTGGGGTTGTTTTGGTAAGCAGATTTCTAAATATTTTGTATTACTTACAATTATTTTAAATAGAATTTCTCATTCTATCTTTTGTTGCTGGACTTTGTTGGTAATATATAGAATTGTTTATGATTTATGTTGGATTATTTTATATTTGGCAACTTTACTAAAGTTGTTAATTGTTTCACCTAATTTTAAGATGGATACTCTAGGATTATCTAAGTATATCAACATATCATCTGCAAAGAGTAATAGCTTTGTCTCCTCATTGCCTATTCTAATTCCTTCAATTTCTTTTTCTTTTCTCTATAGCTAACTTTTCTAGTACAATAATGAATAGCATACTAGTGCAATGTTGTTTGAATGCCAAATGTACGTTTGCCAAAAAGACTATTTTATGGAAAACTTGTATGGGGCAGGTGATCACATAGTGGCCAGAAGAAACGGTACAAGGACACTTCTCAAGGTCTCTCTCAAGAACTTTGGATTTGACTGTGCAACATGGGAGACACTGGCACAAGCTGCTCAGCATGGCATGCCCAAATAAGAAAAGGTGCTGTGCTCTATGAACAAAGCAGAATTGAGACAGCACAAAGTAAACGCAAGATGCACAAATTAGGGATAGTCACCCCGAATATTCACAGGGACTGTCTGTGCCCAACCTGTTGTAGAGCATTCTGAGCTCATATTGGTCTGATCAGCCACAGTCGGACACACTGAAATTTCACTTTATGATGGTGATTTCATTTTGGTCCTCTTGAAGACGAAGGACAGCAACCAGTGCAATATTGAATAATAGTGGTAGTAATGGACGTCCTTTGTTTTCACCCCTGATCTTATTGGGAAACCTTCTAGCTTATCCTCATTACATATAATACTTGCTGATGCTTTTACACAGATCCTATTCATCATTTTAAGGAAAACTCTATGTATTACTATGCTCCCTAGTATTTTTAAGTGGAATGATTACTATATTTTATCAAAAGTTTTTTCTGCATCTACTGAGATAATAATATTATTTGTATTAATTTTGTTATGATATGGACAATTATGCTGAAAGTTTCCCTAATTTTGAACCACCCCTTCATTCCTGATTATAATGTATTATCCTCATGATAAGTTGTTGTAATCACTTCATTAGTATATTTCTAAAAATCTTTGCATCAATATTCACTGGAAAATTGGTCTATAATTTTCTTTCTCTGTTTTAGCTCTTCCTGGTTTAGGTATCAGCACTACATTTGTGTCATAAAATGAATTTGTTAGGACTCCTTTGCATCTTTCCCCAAATAGTTTAAATAGTATTGGAATTAATTATTTTTTAAACATTTGCTAGTATTCACTTGTACATCCATCTGGCCCTGAAAATTTTTTCTTAGTGAGTTCACTGATAACTGACTCATTGTTATTCTTCTAAAATTGGATTTAATATTTTATTTCCTCTCCTGTTTATTTGGGCAATTTATATTTTTGCATATATTTATCCATTTCACTTTGATTGTCAGATTTATTGGCATACAATTGGGCAAAATAGCTCCTAATTATTGCTGTAATTTCCTCTTTATTGGTGGTGAATTCTCCCTTTTAATTTTTGATATTGGTAACTGATTTTCTTCTCTTTTTTTCATCAAATTAACCAAAGGTTTACCTATTTGATTGTTTTTCTCATAAAACCAGCTTTTAATTTTATTTGTTAATTCAATGATTTTCTTACTTTCAATTTTATCAATCTCTCCTTTTTATTTCAGAATTTCTAAGTTGGTATTTAATTAGGGATTTTTAATTTGTTACTTTTTAGTGTTTTTAAGTGCATGCCCATTTCATTGATCTACTCTTACTCTGTTTTATCCATGTAAGCATTTAGATATATAAAATATCCCCTAAGTACTGTTTTGCCTGTATTCTATAAATTCTGGTATGTTGTCTCATTGTTCTCTTTGATGAAATTATTGATTGTGTGTATGATTTGTTTTTGACCTTCTCATTCTTTAGGATTGGATTATTTAGTTTGCAATTAATTTTTTCATTATTTCTTTGTATCATGATCTGAAAAGTATGCATTTAATATTTCTGCCTTTTTGCATTTGATTGTGAGGTTTTCATACAGTAAGACATGGTCAGATTTTGTGTAGCTGCCACATACAACTTAGAAAAAGTTATACTCCTTTCTATTCCCATTTAATTTTCTCCAGAGGTCTATCATATTTAACTTTCCTAAAATTCTGTTGATCTCCTTAACTTCTTTCTTGTTTATTTTGTGATTATTTATCTAGTTCTGAGACAGGGTGGATGAGGCCCCCATTAGTATAGTTTCATTTGTTCCTCTTCACTTAACTTTTCTAAGCATCTGGATGATATACCACTTGGCGCATATATGTTTAGTACTGGTTTGACTTCACTGCCTCTTGTACCTTTTAGCAAGATATAGTTTTCTTCTTTAATTAAATCTAGTTTTGCTTTTTCTTTGTCTGAGATCAGAATTTCTACCCCTGCTTTTTTTTTTTTTTTTTTTACTTTAGCTAAAGGATAATGTATTCTGTTCTAGCCTTTTGCCTTTACTCAGTATATATCTCTGTGCTTTTAATGTGTTTCTTTTAAACAACATATTTTAGGATTTTGGTTTTTAATCTACTCTACTATCTGCTTCCAAATATGGGACATTTCATCCCATTCATATTCACAGTTACAATTAACAACTGTTTATTTCCCTCCATACTATTTTACCCCCTGTCCATATATTTCTCTATCCTTTCACCCTATCCTTCCACACCATTGTTTTTATTCTGACCACTACCTCCCTCAATCTACTCTCCATTCTATCAGCCCCTCTCCCTTCCCCACCCTTTCCCTCCTACGTTTACCCTATCTTCTATCAGTCTTCCCTCCCTTTTCTTTCACTTTCTCCTCCTAATTCCTTATAGGATAAGATAAATTTCTATACCCAGCTGAGTGTGTATGTTATTACCTCTTTGAGTCAAATACATGATAGTAAGGTTCAAACAATGCTCTCCACCCTTTTCTTTCCCTCAACTTTAATAACTCTTTTGTGCCACTTCATGCAATGTTATTTACCGTATTCTGTCTCCTCCTGTCTTGTTCTCATAAAAATCATTTTTTTCACTCCTTAATTATTTTTTATGTTATCACATCAAATCCACTTATATCCACATCCTTTGTCTGTGTATACCCCTGCTAAGTGCCCCAATAAAGATACCATTCTCAAGAATTACAAGTATCTATCATCTTCCCATTTGGGGATGAAAATATAACCTAATTGAAAAACAGGATTTTTTCCCTTTCCTGTTTATCTTTTTATGCTTCTATTGAATCTTGTATTTGAAGATTGAATTTTCTGTTCAGCTCTGGTCTCTTCATCAGGAAAACTTAAAAGTCCCCCATTTCATTGAATATCCATCTTTTCTCCTAAAAGATTATGCTCAATTTTTCTGGGTAGCTGACCCTTGGTTGTAATCCAAACTCTTTTGCCTTTTGAATATCATATTCCAAGCCTTCTCTAATGTAGAAGCTGCTAAATCCTTTGTAATCCTGATTCTGCCTCTGCGATGTCTGAATTACTTCTTTCTGACTATTTGCAGTATTTTTTTCTTGACCTGATAATCCTGGACTTTGGCCACAATATTCGTTGGAGTTTGCATTTTGGGATTTATTTCAGGAGGTGATTGGTGGATTCTTTTAATGACTATTTTGCCCTCTGGTTCTAAGATCTTTGGGTAATTTTGCTACGTAATTTCTTGAAAGATGTTGTCCAGGCTTTTTCTTTGATCATGACCCTCAAGTAGTCCAATAATTCTTAAATTATTTCTCCTGGATCTATTTTCCAGGTGAGTTACTGTTTTAATGAGGTATTTTACATTTTCTCCTATCTTTTCATTCTTTTGATTTTGTTTGACTGATTCTTGAGGTCTCATGGTTTCCACTTGCCCAATTCTAATTTTTAAAGAATTATTTTCTCCAGTTAGGTTTTGTACTTTCTTTTCCATTATGACAATTCTACTTTTTAAGGAGTCATTTTCTTTAGTAGATTTTTTTTTTCCATTTTGCCAATTGCATTTTTTCAGGAATTTTTTTATTCAGTCAGTTTTTGTCCTTCCTTTTCCAATCTGTTGAGTCTCCTTTGCTTAACTCTCATTCTTTCCCCCATTTTGTCTTCTACCTCTCTCATTTCATTTTTACAAGCCTTTTTGAGCTCTTCCAGGAAGGTTTTCAATCTGAGACCAATTCATCTTCCCCTTTGAGGCTTTGCATGGAGACATTCTGACATTGTTGTCCTCTTCTGTGTTTGTATTTTAGTCTTCCCTGTCACCTTAATAGCTTTCTAATAGCTTTCAGGATTCTTTCCTAGTTTTTACTAATTTTTTAGCCTCTTTCATAATGTTTAAAGTTAAGCTCTCCTGCTGGAGCACAGGGGGTGCTGTCTCAAGCTTCTTGTTATGGGAGCCAGGAGCCTGGTCACTGGCTTTCTGCACTAAGGCTTAGGTACTGGTGGATTGTCCACTGATCTGGGGTGGCCCAGTCTAGTGGTTGTGCCAGGGTTCTAGGTCTAGAAGTATGCTTCTATGCTGAGGCTGGAGGACTCACAGTTGGCTTGCTGTGCCACTAGCCTGCTGAGCCAGGACCTCAGCACCTCAGTTACTTATCTGTTTTGTGTCCAAGAGCCTCCTGCTCATTATCCCAGACACCATCTGCACTCAACTGCACCCCATCACTTTTACCTAAGTGAGATAGACATTTCCTTCTAAGTTATCTTAAGCTGGAAAATTGTTTCACTCTATCTTTTTATAGATTCCATCATTCCAGAATCCATTTAGAGGCTTGATTTAATATTGTTTCTGAGGAAAACTTGGGGAACCTCAGGCAACTTGCTCATTTTTCTTCACCATCTTGGCTCTCCCTCCCCACATATGTTCATTCCTACTCATTTATTATTTCTCAGGTATTTTCCGAGTGTGTGAGTCCACTGTGGACTCAAGTTTTTCTTTTCTTTTGCCAATTATTTCTGCTGTAAAAGCTCTAAATTCTGCTGTCACAATTTTTATTTTTTGTAGTTTCATGGTCTTTTTATAATTTACAGGTTCTTCAATCTTTTCAGGTATTGTTTTTTTCCCCTGTGTCTTGAAATATGTATTCATAGAGGGCTCACCTTATCTACTTGATCTAGAAACCATTAGTCTTTCTCTTATTAATAACTTCCCTATTTGTTTATACCTTTATGTTCAAGGTCTTCAAATGAGTTTTCTTCCTCCTGAAACAAATGGTAATTTCAGTATTTTATTTTAAAATTTATTTTCCCTAATGCTCACTTTCTGATTACTTATGCATAAATAAGGTCTAGACACATCATTTGGATTCTCAGGGGAATTTCCCTGGGGATCTTGTTGTCAAAGAGTCAGCCTCCTTCTGTACTAGGCAATTAACAGTTCACCAGCCTTGGTCTCTGCCTGACATGACTTTTGGTGGGATATTACTGATACTAATTGGTTGTTGGGCATCTTTTATCTGGCTTAGTGGAGTGCTACAGAGCTCCACATGTGTCCTCCCATCCCCTCTATTCCTCAGTCTCTGGCTAAGCTGTATGGTAGCATACTTTGCTATTGTAGTGATCCTTAGGAAAACCTGAGTAAATTTCTGCCATTTGGATCTCAGCACTACTAAGATGGTAGATGGAAGAGGGGTGGTGATGTTGCTAGCAGATAAGTGAACTGTATAACCCTCCTGGAACAGTTTTGTGAATACAGAATATTGTATTAGCTTACCAGGCTTTCAACTCAGTTGGGTTTTTGATATCCTAGATTATGAAGATAGTCACAATTGTTTTATCTCATGTTTTGTATCATAACTATTTGGGGGAGGTTTTAGAGATTACAGTTAATCAGAGAAATTTTCAAGTCTTTCATATTGTTGATCATGTTACCTGGAAGTCCATGTGCATACTTCTAGAATAATTTTCATACTATTTGTTTTAAATGCATGTTTTACATGCTATTTACACATAAGCTCTTACATATTTATAGACTCTTCAAAATTCATAACAATAAAAAGAGGAAGGTTAAGAAGTCATCTTATGAATGAATAAATGAAAGCACATTTATTATTACATATTTTGCACCAAACACTGTCCTAATTCCCAGAGATACAAATAAGATAGTGAAAACACCCCTTATCTCCAGCAGTTTACATTTTAATTGGGGAAAACAAAATACTCAGGAGGGTATAGAAATAGCATGGATACAAGATTCCACTAGTATCCTAGGAACAGCTACAGGTCAAATGGCAAGGTCCAGAGGTAATTAGAATGCATTGATGGTCAGGTCCAATGGGCTGGGGAAATGTGTTGGTTAGTGATAGGGATGTTGATAAGTCCTAATATTCCTCTATCAAATGAGAATTATTGTTTTGATGACTCCCTTTCCATCCAAGAGATGTGAATGACCTTGTGCACCTTGAAATTGTGTGCAAGGGATTTAGAGGAGGGGAGAGGACTGATGGGATCTGGTACATAATTACTAAAAAAGAGACAAGAGGTTAAGGAATAAAGTGGACCAGGACTACGGGTTCCTTCTTGTAGTAGGGGTAAGGGATGGAGTCAGTGTCCAACAAGAAGACAAATAGTTAGATAGAGAATTGTCAGGAAGATTAAGTATAGGGGGAAGGTTCAGGGGTTTCTATAGTACTTGTTCCTATAGAGTTAAAGGTGGGTAGGCTGGGGCAGGGATGAGAAGGCAGGGTAGTCATGTGCTCCTACTGGGAGCACATGAGAGGAAATATGAGCCTGTTGGGTGCTGGGCTGAGGCAGGGAGGATGAGTTATCAATTTGTGTGTGTATATGTTCACATGTTCATATGTTTGATTTTGGAAGCCAACTCAGCCCACGAGTTACTTATATGTTTATAATTTTGCCAGCCCATTTAAATATGCCCTAATTATATTATTTCTTTGCACTATCTGTTGAATAAAACTACTTATTGACAGTGAAAGGGTTTTCCTCTCATTTTGTCTTCTTTCCATTAATTTGGATTTCATTATTAAGATAAATTATAATAATGTTTAAAACCCCAGGGGCAAACTGGCTTCATTTGATTTCTTCTTGTAAAAGAGAAAAAAAAAAACTGTTAGTTGCAATCATCTGTGAAATGTAACCCATGCTTTCTCCTTATATTTGAATGTACCTTTCAAAAGAAAATTGATTTGCTTCTTTCTTTTAAAATAGAAAACCATATTGTAAAATCTTATTCCATATTTTATGTACCCCAAATACAAGTAAAAAAATTTTATCAATATTTTTTCAAATTTTGAGTTGCAAATTCTCTCCTTCCTCCCCCTCCATTGAGAAGGCAAATGATTTGACATAGGTTATACGTCAAGTGATGCAAAACACATTTCCATGTAAGTCATTTTGTGAAAAAAGATAAAAGAAAGATAAATATGATTTAAAAAGGTAAAAGAATAAAACCTAAGAAAAAAAGAAAGTTAAAGAAAAGTGTCTTTGACCTGCATTCAGGCTCTACCAGTTCTTTCTCGCAGAGACAGCATCTTTCATTGCAAGTTCTGTCTTGATGATTGTGTTATTGAGAATAGCTAAGTTATTCATAGTATGTCATTATACAGTAATGCTGATACTGTGTACAGTGCTATTCTGATTCTGCTCATTTCACTTTCCCTCAGTTCATGTAAATCTTTACATGTGTTTCTGAGAGCAACCTGATTGTCATTTCTTAAAGAACAGTAGTATTCCATAACAATCATATAAAACAACTTGGTCAGCCATTGATGGACATTCATTCAATTTCCAATTCTTTGTTAAGGGGCAGCTAGATGGTGCAGTGGATAGAGCACTAATGCAGGAGTCAGGAGGATCTGAGATCAAATCTCACCTCAGACATTTGACACTCACTAGCTGTGTGACCTTGGGCAAGTCAATTAATCCCAATTGCCTCATTCTGGGTCATCTCCAGTCATCCTGATGAATATCTAGTCACTGAATTCAGATGGCTCAGGAGGAGAAGTGAGGCTGGTGAACTGCACAGCCCTCCCTCACTCAAAACAAAATCAAGTGCAAGTCATGTCATTATTTCTCTGATGGCATGGTCTTCTTTGGCAACAAAGGACACACACACAATTCTTTGTTAAAAATCACTAAAAGAGCAGCTATAAATATATTTGTACACATTAGTCCTTTTCCTTTTTGTTTTTTATCTCTTTGGAATACAGACCTACCAATGGTATTGCTTGGTCAAAGGGTATACATAGTTTTATAGCTGTTTGGGTAAAGTTCCAAATTGCTTTCCAGAATGGTTGAATCAGTGTAAAACTTCACCAGTAATACATCAGTGTTTTAATTTTCCCATGTCCCCTCCAACATTTGTTATTTTCCTTTTCTGTCATATTAGCCAATCTGACAGATATGAGGCAGTAGCTCAGAGTTGTTTCAATTTGCATTTCTCTCATCAATAGTAAATGAGAGCATTTAAAAAAATATGATAAGATAGCTTTGATTACTTTGAAAATTGCCTGTTCATATCCTTTGGCCATTTATCAGTTGAAGAATATCTCTTATTTTTGTAAATTTGACTCAGTTTTCTATATTTTGAGAAATGAAATGTTTATTAATTCATTGTGAATTTTTTTTACAGTAATGATCACCAGCTACATATTTCCTTCTATCTTATTTTCCCATTTTTATCCTACACTCTCTCCTTTTACCTTATCCATTCTCAAAAGTATTTTGTTTCTGACTTCTACCTTACCCAAATTTCCCTCCCTTCTATCAGTTCCTCTCCTACACTTTCTCTTATCCCCTTCCCTTTCTACTTTCCTGGATGGATTTCTACATCCAACTGAGAGTTTTTAATATTCTCTCTTTGAGCCAATTTCAATGAGAGTAAGGTTCATGTGAGCCCATTCTTGCTTTCCCCATTTTCCTCTCCACTTTAAAATCTCTTTCAGGCCTCTTTTTGCCAGATAATTTATTCCATGCTATCTCTCTCTTTCCCCTTCTCCGAGCATATTCTTATTTTTCATCTCTTAATTTTATTTTTTTTATATAATCATGCCATCATATACTCCTTTTAACTGCCCCAATAATGAATGCATTTTTAGAAGTTATAAATATCATTTTCCCATGTAGGAAAACAAACAGTTTATCATTGTCAGATTCCCTTATCATTTCTCTTTTTCATTTATCTTTTTAATGCTTTTTTTGCATCTTATATTTGAAAGTCAAATCTTCTATTCAGCTCTGGTCTTTTCATTAGAAATTCTTGAAAGTCCTTTATTTCATTGTGTATCAGTAAGCACCCTAACATACCTGCTATCACAGGTTCTTAGATCTGTATTCATAGAAGAAAAGGCAACTTTTGAGGGGTTAACAACCACTTTAATCAAGTACATGTATCAATCTTTTAGTCAAGCACATATATTATTCACCTAGTTCAGGGGAGTCAATACCCTGAACTTCAAAGAAAATACAAAGAAATTTAAGGTCAACAGACATGGCTTCCTCTGCCTGACCATAATTCAACAGACAAGCACAAGTGTCTGACCATACCAGAGAGGGAAGCAGGACATCTGGGTTTTCAAAGTCAGGGGGCTCCTTAGTGGCTTTCCAGAGTCCTCATCTGGCACTCAAACCTTCTTGCAAAAACCAAACCCCAAAGGAAAACCTTACCCTCAGAGTATTTATAGCATTTTTAGAGCCAGAGGGTATCCTAACCCTTGAGAACCAATGCTTCATTAACAAAAGCTGTGGGTATTCTTACGAATCTTCCCTAATCAAACTCCCCTTAATGGGTGGGGGAGATCTTTGATCACAATTAACATTACAAATACATAAACTTTTTCTCCTTAAAGAAACTCTTGTTTCTGTATATTACTCCTAGTAAAGACTCTTGATTGTTAAAGGCAAGATTCAATCAGGCACTTTATTATACTAAAACAAAAAAGAGTAAAAGATACTCTTTTGATTACCAACACACATTGAATATCCACTTTTTCTCCAGAAGGATTATACTAAATTTTAATGGTTAGGTGATTCTTGGTTGCAATCCTAGCTCTTTCACCCTCCAGACTATTATATTCCAAGCCCCCCAATCCATAAATGTAGAAGTTGCTAAATCTTGTGTTATGCTAACTATGGCTCTATGACAGTTGAATTTTTTCTTATTGGCTGCTTACAATATTTTCTCCTTGACCTAGGAGTTCTGGAATTTGGCTATAATATTCCTTGGAGTTTTAATTTGGGGATTTCTTTCAGGAGGTGATTGGTGGATTCTTTCAATTTCTATTTTACCCTCTTGTTCTGTAATGTAAGGGCAGTTTTCCTTGATAATTTCTTGAAAGATGATGTCTAGAGTCTTTTTTTTTTTAAAATCATGACTTTCAGATACTTCAGTGATTCTTAAATTGTCTCTGTTGGATCTATTTTTCCAAGTCAGTTATTTTTCCATTGAGATATTTCACATTTTCTTCTATTTTTTCATTCTTTTTATTATGTTTGATTGTTGCTTATAATTTCTCATAAAGTCATTAACTTCCACTTGCCCAATTCTAACTTTTAAGGAATTATTTTCTTCAATGAGCTTTTGTAATTCCTTCAATTTCTTTTCATTCGACCCATTCTATTTTTTAAGGAATTCTTCTCTTCAGTGAAATTTTGTACCTCTTTTTCCTTTTGACCTATTCTGTTTTTTTAAAGTGCTATTTTCTTCAGTATTTTTTATGTCTCCTTTACCAAGTTGTTGGCTCTTTTTTTCATGATTTTTTTGCATTGATCACATTTCTTGTCTACCTCTACCTCTCTTGATTGATAAATTTTTCCTCTACCTCTCTTACTTGATTTTTAAAATACTTTTTGAGATCTTCCATGGCTTGAGACTAATTCATGTTTTTCTTTGAGGCTTTGGATGTAGGAATTTTGACTTTATTGTCTTCTGAGTGTGTGTTTTGATTTTCCTTGTCACCATGGAACCTTTCTATGGTCAGAATATTTTTCTGTTGTTTGCTCATTTTCCAACCTATTTCTTTACTTTTGACTCTATGATAAAGTGTGACTCTGCTTCCCAAGTAGAGAGGGTTCTAAACTTCTAGGATTTTTGTGCAGCTGTTTTCAGAGGTAATTCTGGGGACTTTTAAGTTTTTGGCTCTTCCAAGGTGGTATGATCTAGGAAGATGGTTGCTTGTTACTGTCCTGTACTGTGTACTGGTTTGTGAATAACTACAAACACTCTTTTCAACCGTGGAACTGTGACCAGGATCTCTGCTCCCCTGTGATTGAAAGCTCTGCTCTGCTAATGTTTCTTCTTGCACTGGGACTAAAACCCAAGATTTCGATCCAGATTCAAGTATAGGCAATAAAACAAAGTCCTGCCCCTGGTGCCAATGAAAGGACCCCTGTAAATCTTCTTTTGACCTGTTGTTCATTTCCTTTACTGTCTGCAGACTGAGAAGTCTGGAAATAGCCACTGCTTCCACTGATTCAGTCACTCTGAGGCCTGCTCCTGGTTTTCTGGGGCCTGGTCTATACTGGTATGGCCTGCGCTGCATTGTGATCCTCTTTCACCTTGGTGAAGCAGACTTTTCCTACTAATCTTCAACTTTGTTTTGGGCTGGAAAATTGTTTCATTCCCTCTTTTCATGGGTTCTCCTTTAGAATTTGTTTAGAGTCATGATTTAAAGGTATTTGGAGAGATTTCAGGGAAAGCTCAGGCAAATCCCTGCCTTTACTCTGCCATCTTGGATCCACTCAAAAACAATAAGTATTTTATTAGGAAATTAATATGCTTGGTTTTTATACTTGATAGATTCAAGGAAACAGAATTTGATGCATGATCTTACCATATTAACCAATTTCCCGCAAAAAAAATGTGGCTTCTAATTAGCTTTTTTCAGAACATTTCACCTCATGATGCCACCTATTTTGCACATGCTCTGTGAAGAGCAGACCATTCTTTGGCACTCACATTTAGTTCTTGTTCTATTGTTGGCTTTTGTATATATTTAATATATTGTCTTCCACTTGGGTGCCATTGTCTTCCATATCAAAAGAGGAATAAAAAAAATTAATGTACATGAGAAGTCAAGGAAAGAAAGAGAGAAAGAAAGGAAGGAAGGATGAAATAAAGAGAGAAAGAAAGAAAGGAAAAAAGAAAGAAAGAGAAAAAAAGGAAGACAAGATTGGCTGTTTCCTGATTGGATTTTAGTTATTCATATGAAGTATTGAATTATTTCCATGGGAAATAAAGTCTGATTCCTATAACATAAGCTTTGCTCTAAATTAATAAGAATATTGTGAAATTCTATTCGAAGGAGAAGAGGGGAAAATCTAATGGCTAGAAGTTCCAGTGAAGTATACTTTTACCCTAAAGAAAGAACTTCCCCATAGTTTGAATAGCCAAAAAATAGAATGTACTCCGCTTTGTGACAGAGGATGTTGCCCATTTATTTATTCATTCTTTCAACATGAATTTATTAAATAGCTGCCATGAGTATAGTATTATGTGGGAGACTGAGGTACTTAAAAAAGCTAATAAAATATGATCCTTGCTGTCAAAGAGCGCATAATCTGATGGGAGGAGAATTTATATACACAGACAAATATGATACAAATTAGGACATGGCAAATTCATAAGAAGAGTATAAAATCCTCTCAGATTAAAAAAAGAAAATATTATTTAAGTTTGGGGGAAGTGGGTTAGTGAGAACCAAAAGCTTCATGTAGGAGGTAAGATTCAGTTGGACCTTCAAAAATGGATTGGTTAGGATGTCATATTAGAAGAGTAAGGAGAGAACAGTACAGCACAAGTAACGGTATGTGATGACATAGGATATATCTAAAGAAAAATAAGCTCATTTCACTGGATGAATAGGGCACATGAAAAGTTTGGATAAGTAGAAGTAGTCCAAGT
Source organism: Notamacropus eugenii (assembly GCF_028372415.1). Lineage (NCBI taxonomy): Eukaryota > Metazoa > Chordata > Mammalia > Diprotodontia > Macropodidae > Notamacropus > Notamacropus eugenii. Next base: position 351,299,591 of record NC_092874.1, on the reverse strand, counting down.
GAAAGTTTTGATGAGTCAAGTTTTTCAGGTGCTGGGGAGGGGAAAATGGAGCAAGATGAGCAGAATTATGCATTAGGAAAATTCAGCTGACAGTAGTATTTGGGAATGGGGAAGACTGAAATAGAATAAACTTTCAAAAGATGATTAAAATATTCCAAGTGATAGGACCTCAACTAGGAGTGGTGGCAGGAAACTAGTCATGAATGATTAGATTCTAGAGATACTGTTAAAGCATTATTTAAAGGACTAGATGACTAATTAAATATGTGATGTGACAGAAGAGACAAAAATAATGGGTTTCTAAACATGAATGACTAAGATAATGACATTACTATTGATAGAGATGAGAAATTCAGGAACAAGAGCAGAAGAAAATTGTTTAAATTTTGGATGTGAGCTTGAGGTACCAGTGAGATATGGTGCTAGATAGAGATATTTAGTACACAGTTGTGACTCCAGACCTCAAAAGACAGACTGTGCATGAGATGGTGAGTGAGAAGCATAGAGAAATCACCAAAGAGGAAAGTATTTAGCAAGAAGATAAACGGGTCAAGGTTAGAATCCATCATGGCAGCTATTTAACTAGAACTTGGATATATACTTGTTCAAAATATTGTACAAACATACAAACTTTGATAAGGGATGAGACCCCATTCAAATGCTATTTTATTCTGCTAAACATGTGCTATTTATTAATATTTTTATTCCATATTGCCTGTATCACCAGTAGACATGATGTATCTTTTCCATTAAAGCTCATACCTAAAGATAGCCTATGATAATTATTGTGGAATGAGGGCTTATTGGATGATGGAATTTTCTTTCTCCCTCTGGGAACATCTTACTATGTCTTTTTAAGGAACGCATACACTTGCTCTTCCCTTTTGTTTTCTTTCAAGACATAGTGATGCTTATCCTTACAATGCCGTTCTCCTAACTCTTTATTTAAAGTTCGATGCCTTCCTTTCTGTTCTAGGGGTAAATTGCTCTTGCTAGATCAGTGAACGTGCTTCCAAATCAATAAAAATGAAAAAAGTGGAAAGCTAAGATATTTTTAGTGCTTTGGTGAGATTGATTTTCAGTGTACTTCTGAAGGTTTTTAACCTTTTTAAAATTCACCTTATACTTAAGTATTTCAATAGGTGTGGGTATTACTTCCAATAATACAGATGACAACCCATTTATACTTTCTTATCCTGAGTGATCCTTGCTTACATACTACATGTCCTCTCTAGGGGATCCCATCCGTCATTCTGGAGGATTTCCCTTAGATACCTTGATATGACACAGATACAAAAATAGCTTAGAAGATGTCCATCAGTAGTCCTTTGTTCTGACCTTATGATCAGCCCTTCTTTTCTGGTCACACATCTCTCTGATGGCATCTTTTATGCCATTTATCTAGTTGAGTTCTTCACTGGTGATGTGCAATGCTATGATTATATCCACCACGAATATTTTCATTGTGCCTTGGAATACTATCAACTTTAATTCTTTGGAGACTGGAATATTTCATGAGTTGTAGTCAAATAGCATTATTGGAAAAAAAAAACTATGAGATTTTTAGGAGGAACAACAGCTCAAATAGTGATAGAAATATCCAAGAGAAAACCACAGGGCATCATTTTTGGCCTAAGATCAAGGATTAAATTCAGAGACAAATGATAAGGAAGGAACTGTGGAACAGGGATGGGTTCTGCTGGCCCTCTGAAGTCAGAACTGTATCACTCTGACTTTAGAGAAAGATTATAGATTCAACTTTCCTGGGCAGATGAGGGCTAGGTCAAAAACTCTGTTGCATTTACCCTACAACTAGATCAGCATGGTTTACAGAAAAATTTAGGGCTATGATCTAGAAGTAGGATCTCAAATTTGTTCAGGGATGAGTGACCAGAGAAGGGTCTTCTGACCAGATGTTAGCCCATACATGTGTTGCTTTAAACCTGTAGAATTTTTTAGCTAACCTACAGGGTCTGAGATCAACAGCTCTTTACTGGAAGCAAGCCTGCAATTGCCTTCCTGGCTCCAAATGGAAGTCTAGAACATGTAAGTCTTGGGCCAGAAAAGCAGCATTCAGACTGTACCTTATAGGAGAGCACTTATAAACTGTACAGTTTTCTTATCTGAACTGGCACTGAGACTTTTGAAGAAACATTTATTGTTGAAAGAATATATTAGCATGACCCTAGGTAATAAAGACCAGAACCTTATATATAAGGCCTTAATGTAGCATCTGTCTCTAACACAAAGTCTCCAAGTAGGATGTAAGAGTGGGAGAATGAGTAAACAAAAAAGAGATTGATGATAAAAAAAAGACTCTCAAGGCAAAGACCCATTAGAAGAAATAACTTCAAAGTATCTATAAGCAAAGGTTCAAAGGAAAAGACAGCTTGGTCACAAAATCAACTAGAATTCCTGGAAGGAAGGAAGGTAAAAAATTGTTAAAATAGTTAGATCTTGATATTATGACTTCTGGGTCACATGATCAAGAAGATGGAGGTCTAGATATTTTCTCTCATCTTCATGAAATCTCATACCTCTCCAAAACATAAATTATTCAACCATAAGAAAATAATTTCAGTTGTTTCCATAATCTAGGACTTGTGAAACTTGAGGAGAACATCGAAACATAACATACTATTCTGAGTGGTTTAAAAAAGAAAAGAAATGAAAGAAGTGAGAACTGTGAAAGCAGAATGTATGTCCTGAATAGTAAAATATAATTGGCAGAATAGAAAACTCACTAAAGAAATAAAAAAGAGAGCAGTCATTTGGGAATGCAAATGCAGAGGAGCAAAGAATAATTTAGAAAAAGAGAAGCAAAAAGCAATAATATAAAAGGAAAATACTCTCTCTAATCAAGCAAAATATATTGATTTTGGAGAAGATGACAGACATTCAAGTCAAAAAACCCTAAACTCTACAATGCAAGATATAACACAAGAAAACTTCTCAGAACATCTGAACACAGAAAATAAAATGCAATTGAAAAAAATGCAACAATCACCTGGGTGATGGGAGGGACCAACAAAAATTCAAGCTTGAAGATATATCAAGGTCAAATTTAGCAATTTCATGGAGAAAAAACAAATTCTGCAATTGACTTAGAGAAAATTTTTTAAATCGCAAAGAAGGGAAATTCAAGTAACACAAGACCATTCTGTACCCACCTGAAAATACGGAAGGGGAAACAATGTTTTGAAGAACAACAGAGCTCACAATTTGGCCCAGGGTGATCTACTCTGAGATTAAGCACAAATGAAAAAAAATCTGTAACTTCAATAATAAAAAGGCATTTGAAACACTCTTCGAAAGCAAACCAGAACTGAAGGGATGAATTGGTTCTTGAATAAATCAACAACAGAATTGCAGGAAGGATGAACTAATGCAGCAACTAAGGGCAATAACAGCAACACCGGGAAAGCAAAGAGACCAATAAGTGTTTCCATATGTACACAAGGTTGCAGAGATGAGGATGGAAGTCAGGTGGAGGTAATGGCAGGGAGGGGACCCTGGGGCATAAGGAACAGAACCTCATGATATCTTGCCTCCAGGTGAATCAATGTTTTTTTTTTTTTTAAACTATGTTTCAAAATGGGAGTATACATGGAAATAAAGGCAAGGAAAAGGAAAATGTATGATGTGTCTGAGTCAAATCAAGAGCTAGCAATGAGGGGAAAGTGATCTCTGTGGTCCTTACGAATAGAAGAACCTGCAGTGAAATCAGTGAGGAGGAGGAGAGAAGAAATGAAGAGTGAGAAAAAGAGGGAGACCTTGTTTTGGTGGTGAAAGGAGATTTCATCGATGAATTCTCCTATGGGTGGAGAGATGTTCTGTGAAGAGAGATGAGGGCCATGTGGTAAAGGCTGTTTGTAAGCATTTGGTATTTGAAGTCGGAGAAACTGGTTCCTATAATAGCTGGAAAGCATAGAATCAGGGAGATTTTGAGCAGACTAGGGTACAAAGGTGACTAGAGGGAGAGAATGGGGGTATGAGGGACTTGCCATGAGGACTTCTCTGACTCTGACAAGAACTGACATTGTTCTGGAAGTGAGGCACAATGGAAAAGGAGAATCCATGCAGAAAGCTCTACAAGGCAGTGAGAGAAACTGATTGGGGGCAGGAAACTGAGAAAGGATGCTTTAGAAGTTCTGACTTCATGAGGAATATAGAGAATGGAGAGGAATTAGATAAGTATAGGAGTCATGGACCAGAGAAGGAGGGTATATAGTAGACAGGAAGGAAAGATAGGAAACAAAGAAAGTGAGAAAAATATTCTCTGGAAAGGGGGACAAAAATGAAATGTAAAAACTAATGATCAAAAGTAGTTGAAAGAGAAGAGAGAAAAGGGGAATCTAGTTATCTAAGAATAAAAAAGAGGGGAAGAATTATATTACCATATGAAAAGAGGAAAGAATAAAAGGGAAAGGAACATTGAATGGAAAGGAGGGTAAGGGGTAATGGGAAGAGAGTCAGTGGCAATGGAACACCTAAAAAAAGATTAAACTAAAATAATGGAAGAAACATAATATTCACAGTGGAAAAGGAAAAAAAATTATAACTTAAAAATTCAGTATTAAAAGCCCAATATACCAAATAGAAGATATACAATAATATAATATAAATAATATATAATAATAACATGTGGTATTATTATAACATTAATTATGATAATAAATAATATATAATAATATAATATGAATAATATCAATTTCCCATCACTTTCAATGTGAATGGATTAAATAATCTAACAAAATTAAAAGGAGTGACAGATTGAATAAGAAAAACATTTACAATGTTACAAGAAAAGTCTTTAAAAATATAGAAAATAAAAATTTATTTTTTATCAGGTGAATCCAATAAAACAGCAGTTGTAATCATGTTATCTTACAAAACACAACGAAACATTCAAAACTTTATATTTATCCCTTTTTATAAGGCATAAAAAAGAAACTACATTAAGGTGGGAAGGAGACATGGATAACAAACCAATGTGAGTAAAAATTTATACAAAATGGCTTAGAATCCAAATTCATAAAGGAAATATTAACTGATTTACAAATATAAGAAAGCCAGTAATATAAAAGTGACAAAAAATTAACATGTTCCTTTCTCAGTCTTAGATAAGTCTAATAGAAAGATATACAAAATAGATAATATGGAACTGAACTAGCTGCTGGAGAGCTAAAAGACTAATGGTGTCTTCTAAATAAGACTTCAAAAGAACATTCATACTTTTCCATGCCACATGGAATGCTTATAAAAATGACCATGTATTAGGATGGAGAGATATTGCAAACAAATTTGAAAAGACAGAAATAGTAAATATATCCTTCATAGATTATAATGCAACAAAAATATTTTGGGCTCGAGGGATCACAAACAAAAGACACAAATCTCAATAGAAATGTAGCAACATTAACAATGACTAGGTCAAAGAACAAATAGTAGAAACAATAAATAACTGAGTGCAAGAAAACGACAATGGTGAAATAATATACCAAAATTTCTGGGATGCAATTGATTAAAGCAATCTTTGGTGGATAAATCATATCCCTACTAATGTATGTTAACAAAATAGACAAAGAAAAATGAATTAATAAACTGAATGTGACTTTAAAATTAGAGAGTCAACAGATAAATAAAAAATAAGCACAAAAGAGGAAATATTAAAAATCAGAGGAGAAATAGATAAACTGGAAACCTTTCCCTCCTCCTAACAGAAATAATAAATATAACTAAAAATAAACATAACTGAAGCCTAGTTTTTGAAAAGACTAATTAAACTGATAATCTTTTAGCTAATCTGATTAAGAGGGCAGAAAATTAAATCAATAAAATAGCTAATGAGCAAGATGAAATCACAATGTAACCAGAAGAAATAAAAAGAATAATCAGAACATCCTATGCAAATGTTATAATATTAAATGTTATGAAAAAACATTATGTTTCTTCAATTAATTATTTTAGCTTAATCTTTTTTTAGGTGCTAACCACAGTTAGGTGCTAATAAAATTAGAACACAAAAGAAATAGAAGAATTTCTTCAAAAATGAAAAATTCCCAAACATACAGAAGACCTTATCTTAAAAACCCTAATTTCAAAAAAGAAAATGGAACTAGCTATAAATGAACTATCAATGAACATTTAAGTCCCTGTTATGTGCCAGGCACTGTGTTAAGTGCTGGGGATACAAGAAAGAGGCAAAAGATAGTCTATGTTCTCAAAGATCTTACGGTCTAATTGGGGAGAATATATGCAAACAAATATATAAAAAGTAAGCTACATACAGGATAAATAGAAAATAATTAAAATTTAGAAAAAAAAGGGGAGGTTGGGAAAGACTTCCTATAGAAGGAGGGATGTTAATTGGGACATAAAGGAAGGCAGGGAGGTCAGTAGTTGGAGCAAAGAAGGGAGAACATTCCAGGCATAGAGGACAGGCAGAAAGAATGCTGGGAGATAAGAGGAGTATCTTGTTTGTGGAACAACTGTGAAACCGGTGTCACTGGATTGAGGAGTACGCCTTAGAGTGTAAGGTGTAAGAAGATTGAATGAAGTCATGAGTATAGACATTGCCTCAAACTGTGAGTGTGTGTATGTATGTATATATATGTGTGTATGTATAGATATGTGTATGTATATGTGTGTGTATATGTGTACATACATGTACATATGCACACATATCCATATATGTATAATACAACACACATATGTATACACATATACACACATTGCCTCTACCTGTATACATATATGCATTATGTATGTGTACACACACACACACACACACACACACACACACAAGAAGGAATGTGACAAGTGAGGAAATGAAACCTGGTCCTACTAAGCTTCAGAATTTCATTTTCAAGATAGCTATGTGTAATGGTAATTTAAAATGGGAAGATCTTTCTCATTCAGGAGGGAGAACCCAGACACTTAGAAAGATGTTTGTAGGAAATATCAATAGAACCATGGAAAGAAATAGCAAGAGTGTAGTTGCTGGAGGAGAAGACTCAGATGGAAAAGGAGCTGGCTGGTTCATGGGAGAAGCTTTTTATCCTGCAGCGTTCAAACTGTCCTTTAGGAGAGGGAGCTAGAGACTTTCAGGTGGTGGATAAAAAAGCTGTTGGTTTGGCTTACAGGGGTGAAAAGCTAACAAGAGGAAAATGAATGCATACCTTGCACAGGCTGGGCTTGATATAGGCCTAAACACAAGCCAAGACAATGCATGGGAGGAGAATGAAGCAAATGAGGAGACTGAGGTTCAGCCAGTACTAGGAAGGAAGCAGGAGACTCAGGGGGCCCCCACAGTGTTTGAGGAGGTAATTAAGGATTTTACTCAGCAGGAGATCATAGATATTTTGAGTCAGTTAACCCAAAGGATGGGAGAATAGTTGGTACCTTGGATGGTGAGAATCAGAAGAAGTGATACAAGGACACTCTCAACGTCTCTCTTAAGAACTTTGGAACCGATTGAGTGATATGGGAGACACTGGCACAAGACCACTTAGCATAGTGTCAGAGCCACATCAGAGAAGGTGGAAGATGCTGTGCTCTGTGAGCAAAGCAAAATTGAAACAGTTTAAAGAAACTGCAGGATGCGCAAATTTAGAGTATCCACCCCAAATGCTCACATGGACTATTTGTGCCTGACCTATGGTAGAGCATTCCAAGCTCATACTGGTCTGATCAGTCACAATCAAACACATTGAAACTTGGCTCTAGCATAATGATGCCATTTTGGTACTCTTCCAGAATGAAGGACAACAACCAACCAACCCAATCAGCACACTACTAATTTTACAATTACTGTCAGGGCTTCAAATGTTAATCCTTGCTTTTGAGAGTAGGAAAGGTTGATATTTAGTGAAATTAATATTATAATTAGTTATTAATTTTTAATCCATCCTTTTTCTCCTATCTCTGTTAAAACCAACTCCTGAAAAGGTCAGGGAATTTTAGAAGTATGCAACAATAGGTAGTGTAACACCCAAGGCACATTTTCCTTAACTAGGTTGGACAGGACCCCATCCAACTGGGAAATCTAATTTCCTTTTAAATGAAATCCAGCTTGATTGAGCCCTCACCCTGGGAGGCAGAACACCTGTCCTCCATCCCCTCCTTTAGAGTTTAAGGGAACCAGCTCATGAAAGAAAAAAACTAGTTGGAGATGGTCAGATGAAAATGGTGCCCTCTGCTCAGATGCCTTAAGGCTGCTGAGCCTCATGATCAAGCTGTTCTCAACAGGAGGAGTTGAAGACTTCTAGCCAACTTCCCTATTATATTTCCATCAATCAGGGTTGAGTTTCACTTGTCAGGGGAGTTCCTTGTCAGAAGTACACTTCTGATTTAAGACATTTCAGAGTCTCCTTGGTGTCTTTGCTTACCCAGAAAAACCACTGACCATCAATTTATTTAATATTATCTAGTTTAATTAATAAGTTGATTATTAATTACCTGGAAACTTTATCTCAGAAACTTTATTTGTCACAATATGTAATCTTACTTTAGAATAAATCCATACATATTGGGTTGTGACTGGGGATGATTTGAATGATAATAAATAGGCTTCATTAAGAGGCATGTCAGAAACAAATCATTGCATTTTTTGTTACTGTTCAGTCCTTCATTCATGTCCAACCTTTTGTGACTCCATGGACCATAGCATGCCAGACCCCAAATTCATGTTTGTTGTTCATTGTGTTGAGGAAGAAATCTATTCTTTTTCCCATGACAGCCTTTCAGATATTTGAAGTCTGCTGTCATGACATACCTAAATCCTCTTTTTTTTTGTAGGCTGACTTCAGCATATCTTTCAACTTATCCACTTATCAGTATATGCTCATTTGGTATAAAGGATTTAGCGTTAGAAAAACTTTAAAGGTAGAGTAGGAAATAGTATAAAATCTGTAGTCAGAAGACTTGAGTTCAAATACCCCTTCTAGTGACTTGCTACTTGTATGACCTTTAGCAGGACTCTTATTCTCTTTAAATCTCAGTTTCCCTATCTGTAAATGATGAGGATAGATTTCACTTTAGTCCCTCCCAGACCTAAATATATGCTCCTATGATAATAAGGAAAAGTCTACTCCAAAATAGTAACACAATCAGGATTCAAACCCAGACCACATAATTCCTAATTCAGTGCTATCACTGTATTATTCATTATTCTCCAACACTAATTTATTCTACCTCATAATATGACTTTCAGAACTAACAGATATAACAGATATAAGCTATCACCTTCCTCAATCTGATTAGTATACTTTTATTACATTGCTGTAAGGCAAAAGTCACTCAATTTCTCTCTGATGTCTGCTCCTGACTCATTGGATTTCTCTTTCCATGTTGCCTCAGAAACCTTATCAACTTGGAAGTTCCCTTTTTCCCAGTCCTCACCAACTCTGATTGGCCAGCTCCTTCTGGAGATGCCATTGTAAGAGAAGTGTTCAGGCTAGTCTTGTTCATTCCTTCATTCCTCTCCAGGCCTATATCCTGACTCCAAATTTTTTCTCTTCTTTCTTACTTTTCATGTTCCTTTTAGATGTTCTCCTCCCTGCTTCATGGTAGGGATTGCTTTTACTTCTGTTTTGCAGTTTGGCTTCTATTTATAGCCACAGCACTTAGCTCAATACCTAAACCTTTAATAACTACTTGTTGAATTGACTTGGTTCTGGCTTCAGAGGACCTGGATCAAGTCTTAGTCACTTAACAATCTCTTAAAGTAAAACCTGTCCTAATTTAAGCAAACCGATTAAATCATTGCTCTGAGCTATAATTTCCTTCCCTATAAAAAATGGGGTGTTTGATTAGATCAGTAATGTATAAAAAGACCTGTGCGCAGCAAATAGACTTAGACAACCACATATCAATATTATCTATTCTATTGTATTTTGTTTATCTTGTTAATTATTTTCCAATTACATTTTAATTTGGTTCAGGCCACAAGTACTGGGGCACATGTTTGACACTTCTGGATTAGATGATCTCTGATTCTCTTCCAGGGACCACTCAGTGGTGCAGTGGATAGAGTGCGGAACCTGAAGTCAGGAAGATTCATCTTCCTGAGTTCAAATCTGGTGTCAAACCTAGGCAAGTCACTGAACCTTGTTTGACTCAGTTTCCCCAAATGAGCTAGAGAAGGAATTGGCAAACCATTCCAGTATCCTTGCTAAGAAAACTCCAAATGGGTTCATATAGAGTTGGACAGGACTGAAAATAATGGCAACAAATTCTCTTTTTCCCTTTAAATTAATTTATATAATTTTAGTTTTTAACATTCACTTCCATAAGTTTTTGAGTTTTAAATTTTCTCTGCCTTCCTCCCCACACCCTTTTGTAAGACAGTGTGCAATCTGATGAAAGCTCTACATATACCTTCTTACTAAATATATTTTCATGTTACTCAAGTTATAAAGAAAAATTAGAATAAATGGGAGAAACCATGAGAAAAAAAAAAGAGAGAGAGCAAATAGTACACTTCAATTTACATTCTGACTCTATAGTTCTTTGTCTGGATGCAGATAGTATTTTCCATCATGAGTCTTTTGGAGTTGTCTTATATCCTTGCATTGCTGAGAAGAGCTAAGTCTATCAAAATTAGTCATCTCACAATGTGGCTGTTACTGCATCAGTTCATATAAGTCTTTCCTGATTTTTCTGAAGTTCGCCTGCTCATCATTTCTTACAGCACAATAGTATTCCATTACATTCATATAACACAACTTATTCAGCCATTCCCCAGTCTATGGGCATCCCCTCAATTATCAGTTCTTGGCCAACAGAAAAAGAACTGCCATAAATATTTTTGTATGTGTGGGTATTTTCCCCTTTTTATGATCTCTTTGGGATATAGCCCTAGAAGTGGTATTGCTGGATCGAAAGTTATGAACATTTTTATAGCCCTTTGGGCATAATTCCAAATTGCTCTCCAGAATGGTTGGATCAGTTCACAACTCCGCCAATAATATATTAGTGTTCTAATTTTCCTATGTCTCTAGCAAATAAATACTCTTCTAATTCTAAATTTGTGATTGCACTGGACAGAAATTTTTTGACTCATACTGAGTTTGTAGTCAATGAAAAGACCCAAGTCTTTTTCACATACCACATCAACTCCACTTCATATTTGTGCAGTTATTTTTTGAAATTCAGTGCAGAAATTGAGTTTTATATTTGTCAAGTTTCATTTATTTGCAGCTGTCCTATTTTCTAAGCTGTACATATTAGTAAAATATGCCTTCCTGTAATCTTTGTCAAAAAAGAAAATGGGCTCGGTGAGACATGACTTGTTCTTAGTGAAACTATTTTAGCTCCTAGTTATTATCTAACATCTATCTAGGTACTCTCAAAAGTTTAATTTAATACAACAAACATTTGTTAAGAATCTATGATGAGTGAAACATTATACTTGACTACAGAGATTCAGAGACAAAAATGAATCAGGTTGTGCCCTCAAAGAACTTTCCTAGTAGTCGATGTCTCAGTGTCAAAATAAATTGATTTTATAATACACTTTGTTACTTTCTAAGAAAAAAAATAGTAAGAAAAATAGTAAGAAAAGAAATAAGCAAAATAGGCATTAAACAGTCCACTCTTTTTTTGACATTTGTTAACATTACAATATATCCCTTCCTTGTTTATATCACCATGAACATTGTTTTAAAAGCCCTTTTAAAAGATTTGAAAGCAATTCTGTTACTAGGTCTATACCACAAAAAGATAAAAGGAGAGGACTCATAAGTACGAAAATATTGATAGCATCTCTTTTTGGGGCATCAAAGAATTGCAAAGTCAGGGGATTCTTGTCAATTGGTGAATGGCTGAATAAGTTATGGTATATGATCATAATGGAATACTATTGTGCTATAAGAAATGATGAGCAGAATGCTTTCAGAAAAAAACAAACGAACAGCTGGAGTTATATGAACTGATACAAAGTGAAGTGAGCAGAACCAGGAGAAAATTATACAAAGTAACGGCAATATTGTTGTGATGATCAACTGTGAAAGACTTAGCAACTCTGATCAATTCAACAACCCATGACAATACCAAAGGATGAAAAATACTATCTACCTCCAGGGAGAAAATTGATAGACACCAACTTCAGATTGAAGCTTTTTTTCTCTTTATTTTTCTTCATTTTTTTTTTTTTTGCAAAAAAAGTTTTACATGATTTTTTACATAATATATAAAGAATAGTTTATTTTATCTTCTCAATGGGGAAGGTAGTGGAGGGAGGAGAGAATTTGAAACTGAAAATACAAATTTGAAATAAAAAAACAAAGAATAGAAATAAAAGACTAGATTACATTTAATAATCTATGTAAGTAAAAAATTATAACATCTTCAACAAAAATAAAGACTTAAAAGCCAAACTTTTCTTAAAATGAATGTTAGCCTTGCAAACGTTTTTCTTACAGATTTATGCAACTCTTCTACAACCAAAATTATATATTTCTACTTCCATCATTTATATACATAATTTTAGAATTTAGAATACATGTCAGAGAGCTTTATGAGAAGCTCCATTAACCTCTCTATGGGCCTTTTTCCTCTTCCTTCAGAACTATTAACAAGTTATATCATAATAATCTTTTAAGAGCCTTTAATATTTAGATGGTTCTGCAATTTCATCAATTTTAGTATACTCTCCCACAAGTGTGGATCACAAATCCTCTGTGTCATCTCTTCCTGTGTGATTGTTGTTCATGGTCTTTCATAAATACTCAATAGAAGGTTTACCCAATAGGCTGGAGTCCTTTCTCTAAATATTTTAATATTTCATGAATATCAGTTCTTGGGCAACTTGGGCAATCCTTGCTCTTGTTTCAAGACTGGCTCATCTCCTTTGTGACTATACATTTCACAGATGAGGTTTTTATGGTGTTTCAGCAGCAGTAGATAGTTGTTTTGGTTCATTCATAGTCATGAAATTTCCCCAATGGAAGTTAATTCACTCCTCTGCCTCAATTCTTTGTCTAGTAATAATTCATTATCCATTTAAAGTTCCTGAGTAAGATGAATATACTATTGCACTAACTCATTGATCTTCCCATTCAAATAGACCTCACACCATGGACAGTGTGTCTCCCTTATCAATTCCTTTTTTCCAGTGTGGATTGATGTGTTCATTGTACTTAGTGGCTATGCATCCCACTCATACTACTCTGTAGTATCCTGAGTTTGCTGAATTTTTAAGCACTTACTATGTACTTGGCACTTTTTTGCTTAGTGCTGAGAAGAGAGAGAGGGGGAGACAGAGAGAGACAGAGAGAGAGAGAGAGAGACAGACAGACAGACAGAGAGAGAGGAAGAGAGAGAGAGAGTCCCTATCCTCAAGGAGACTGCATTTTAACAGAGGGAAGATAATTAAATAAAAAGGAGCAGAAAAGTGTGAGTGGAGTGGAGCTAGGGAGAATGTATGCCCACACTGGGGCAAGAGGTAGAAGTCCTGAGAGTCTGGAGAGAAGTAAACATGGATGGCCTGAGCACTTCCTTAAATGGTGATTCTGAGCAAGATCTAGTCTCAAATAATGTTTTCTTATCTTTATCCTTCTACTTTGAAGGTATTTTTTACTTTTCTTTTAACGAGTCTGTATCAAATAATATGTTGACCAAGTATGAAGGATGTTGTCAGTTTTATCTTTACAGTTTGTCTCTTCTTCTGCTGCAGCAATGCTGTCACATAAATGACAGCTATGTCCATGGTGGTTTTCTTTCTGATATTTATCATGGGCATCTTGAGGCAAGATGACCTAAGTCCCCATGAAATTTTCTTTTTTCTTGATCCAAGCACTAGATAAAACCTGTTAACTCCCTTATTATTCTCACTAAGAAAGAACTTAAGTATGAGCTAGAACTCACGGATGACAAGGAACCTAAATATGAGATTATTTCAGTTGTAACTTTATCATATCTTGTGGCTTTATTTATAAGAATAATGTCTATATAGATGTATTTTACTTACTCCACAGTATATCACTAGTCATTGAAGAAATATCCCACATTTATACAAGTAAGAGTTAAATTAACATTAGTGTAGAGTTCAAAAGTTCTGTGATTATTAGCACCTTCTTCCCTCTTTTCTGTCACTTGATCAAAGTATAACTATTGCATAGGACAAAAGAATATTTTGCATTTTATTTGCTTGATATGTCACTGTAGTGAAAGAATTTATCATCTAGTGGTAACTTGTCCTGATGTGTCTCTTTGTAATTATCCAGGCTGATCCATGGGCAGGAGACACACTATTTCACAGCAGGGATATTATCTGAAGCCTTTCCAAGTTGGTTAAACCTGTCAGACACTGTACTCCTATAGCTTTTGAGAATACATTCACTTTTGTACCATGAAAAAATATAACTGTGCTGCTTATCCTCATTATATACCACAAATTCTAAGGTTGCACAATTATTTTCTCCCAACCTTTTTTGCTTTCTCTCTGCCCACCAGGTCTTGGGGCTATACATAAAAAGAGCAAGTTATCTAGTGGTGGACTTGTCGATACATGAAAGGTTCCAATCCTGCATGTGTTTTGTGGGGGAAGACCTTTTTGTCTTTATTGCCCAGAAAGGATCTTATCTCCACTCCTTAATGACCATTTTTAGAGAGATGGAGCTAGGGGGATGCAATTATCATGCTCAAAATGGAAAAACTCACTGAGGGCAAACACAAATATGGATAAAGATAGTTTATCCCAACGGAGAAAGAAGCTTCAGGGAATATAACATCCTGTACCAGAGAAGAATGCTTTCTATGGCCTCTCTAAAGAGAGAAAGGCCTTCCAGAATAAAGAGTTTTGAACTGAATGACCCTTTAAAGAATTCTAAGAGGTAGAACTAAGATGGTGAATTAGAGAAAACAACTTTGCTCTCCTAATATTCCCTTCCAAAAAACTTGAAAACAATTCTTCGAATTCAATTCTGGAATAGCAGAGCCAACAAAAGTTCAGGGTGAGATATTTTTACAGTTCAAGACAACTTAGGAGGTCAGGAGAAGTCTGTGACACTGAGGTAGAGGCTGGTCCACAGCACACATTACAGCAACACCAGTGGTGGGCCTTGGAAGCAACAGCAGCAATAGTAGAAGCAGCAGCAGCTGTGGGAGCTCTCAGGCCAGAGATGATAAGGAGATTGGGTTAGTGGTTTGAAAGACACTAGAGGGGACCCCAGTTCTCACAATGGGCACAGGGACAGGCACTATTTGGCAACTTCATTGTTTATACATGCTTCTGAATCACAATTTCAGGGCAGAGAGGAGTATTTGATATCCCAAGAGGAGAAGCCCTGGGGAATAATATTACTTGTGGGTCAAGGGAGCAAAGGCCCTGAAGATCAATCTAATTTCTGGTTACAAAAGAGCAATGATCACACTTCTCTCCAGATCACACTACCTTGAATGCAGCCAAATAAGTCATCAGCATTTCTACATATCACCAAGAAAACCCACAAAGGAAGAAATTGAAAGAGAAAGTCCATTTAAAACAATTGCAGACAATATAAAATATTTGGAACTTTACCTGCCAAGACAACTCGGGGATACAATTTCAAGATATTTTTCACACAAATAAAGACGAGTCTAAACAACTAGAGAAATATTCATTGCTTGTGATTAGCCTGAACCAAACTCCCCTTGGATCACTGTTCTGTTGTGGTAGAGGGACTTGGGTAGCTCAGTGACACTATGAGCTAAGCCATGCAGAGTTACCCAAAACAGAGAAGTCATAAAAAGTGGGGAGTTCTGACAAAGGTAATCCACTGGAGAGAGAAATGGAAAATCACATTATCTTTGCCAGGAAAGTCACATGGACAGTACTAAATTGATAAAATATATGATACTGGAAAATGAGCCTCTCAGGTTGGAAGGCATCCAATATGCTATTGGGGAAGAGTGGATGAAAGCTACAAGTAACTCAAATACTAATGAAGTAGCTGGACCAAAAGCCAAAAGGAAGCTTAGCTTCTGCATCTGGCAATGAAAAGAAAGTCATTGCTGTGAAGATAAATATTGAGTAGGAATCAACATCATGAGGTCTAGGAACCAAGGTATCTTGGAGATCGTCAGAAAGAAGATAGAAAGATTAAAATATCAACATCTTGGGTGTCAGTGAACTTAAATGATCAGAAAAGGTTGAGTTTAACTCAGATGATCACTACATATACTACTGTGAGCAAGAATCCTGTAGAAGAAATGGAGTAGCCTTCAAAGTCAATAAAAGAGTAAATAAAACAGTACTGGGGTATAATCTCAAAAATTTGTTCAAATCTAAGACAAACCATCCAACATCACAGTAATAAGTCTATACCCCGACTACTGATGCTGAAAAGGCTAACGTTGAGCAGTTTTGTGAAGACCTACAACAGCTTCTAGATCTATCTAGAAATACATCTACATCTATCTATAAATAACAGTCCCCAAAGATGTTGTATTCATCATAGAGGATTGGAATCCTAAAGGAAGAAATCAAAAGATAATTAGAATAACAAGCAAGTTTGGCCTTGGAGAATACAAATAAACCAGGACAGAGAACTAATATAGTTTTGTCAAGATAACTCATTGGTCATAAAACAACAACAACAACATTCTTTTTCAACAACCTAAAAAGCATCTCTACACATGGACGTCACCAGATGGTCAATACAGAAATCAGATTAATTGTATACTTTGCAGGTAAAAGTGGAGACGCTCTATACAGTCAGTTAAAATAAATACTGGGAGCTGACTGTGCCTCAGCTCATGAACTTCTTATTGCAAAATTTAGACTTAAATTGACAAAATTAGGAAAAACAACCAGACCATAGAGTTATGATCCAAATAGCACTCCTTCAAATGTGAAGTAGAGGTGATGAATAGATTTAAGGGATTAGATTTGGAAAAGTGCCCAAAGAACTATGAACAAATATTTTTTTGCAATAATTTTTTTGCGATGTTGTTTGCAATAGTGTTCAGAACCCAGCAAAAAAAAATTCAAAGAAGAAAGCAAAATTATTGTCTGATGAACCTTTATAAATATCTGAAGAAGGAAAGAAAGTGAAGAGGAAAGGAGAAAAGGAAAGGTATACTCAATGGAATGCAGAATTCCAGAGAATAGAAAGGAGAGATAAGAAGGTTTTCTTAAATGAACAATGCAAAGAAATAGAAGGAAGCAACAGAATGGGAAAGACAGGAGATCTCTGCAAGAAAATTAGAGGTATCAAGGGAAAGTTTTATGGAAAAAAGGGCAAGATAAAAGACAAAAAGGGTAGGAATTTAACAGAAGTAGAAGAGATTAAGAAGTGACAAGACTATTCAGAAGAACTATACAAGAAAGATCTTGGCATCACAGGTAACCCTGATGGTTAATCAAGCGAGCCTTTGGAAGCATTGCTAACAATAAAGCGATGGAATTCCAGCTGAGCTATTTAAAATCCTAAGAGATGATGCTGTTAAGGTGCTGCACTCAATATGCCTGCAAATTTGAAAAAGTCTACAGTAGCCACTGTATTGGAAAAGATCAGTTCACGTCCCAATCCTAAAGAAGGGTAATGCCCAATAATGTTCAAATTACTGCACAGTTGCACTCATTTCACATACAAGCAAAGATATGCTTAAGCTTCTGCAAGCTTGACTTCAGTAATATGTGAACCAAGAATTACCAGAGAAGTAGAGTGGTTTTTGAAGAGGCAAAGGAGCTAGAGGCCAAATTCCTAACAATCACTGGATTATGAAGAAAGCAAGGGAAGTTCCAGAAAAACATCTGCTTCTGCTTCATTGACTGTGCAAGTCTTTGATTGTGTGGATCATAACAAAATGTGGAAGTCTTCAAAGGGATGAGAGTGCTAGATATTATTACTTCTCTATTGAGGAACCTGTATGTGGGCCAAGAAGCAACAGTTAGAACTGAACATGAAGCAACTGACGGTTTTAAGACTGGGAAAGAAGTATAACAAAAGTGTATATTGTTATCTTATTTATTTAACTTATATGAAGAGTACATCATGTGAAATGTCAGGTTGTATGGATCAAAAGTTGGAATTAAAGTTGAGAAGATGCTACTTCTACAGCAGAAAATAAAGAATTAAGAAGACTCCTAAGGAAAATGTAAAGTTTGCTTGAAGCTTAATATTAAAAGAAAAACTAAGCTCTTGACAATTAGCCCCATAATTTCCTGGCAAGTGGAGGGAGAAGAAATGGAAGCAGCGTCAGATTTTTTATTTTGGGGTTCACTACAGATGGTAACTGCAGCCATGAAATTAAAAAAATGCTTACTCCTTGGAAGGAAAGCTATGATGTATCTGGACAGCATACTAAAAGACAGAGATATCACCTTGCCAACAAAGGTTTATATAGTCAAAGCTATGGTTTTCCCAGTAGCAATGTATGCCTATGAGAATTGGACTATAAGGAAAGCTGAGTGCTTCAGAATCAACATTTTTGAATTGCGTAATGGGAGAAGACTTTTGAGAGTCCTTTAGAAAGCACAGAGCTCAAATAAGTTAATACTTAAAAAAATTAATTCAGGCTATTCACTGGGAGGTCAAATACTGAAGCTGAAGCTTCAATACTTTGGCCACATAATGAGAAGATGGCACTCATTAGAAAATCCCCTAATCTTGGGAAAGATTAAAAGCAAAAAGGAAAGGGTAGAGCAGGGCATAAGACAAGTAGACAGTATTATGGAAACAATGAACATGAGCTTGGGCAGACTTCGAGAGAATATGAAGGACAGAAAGGCCTGGTGTGCTATGGTCCATGGGGTCACAGAGAGTCAGACATGACTAAATGACTGAATAACAAAAACAAAGGATGAGTCAACATAATAAAAATAATGATTCCATGTAAATTAATTTACTTATTCAGGACCAGACTGATCAAATTACCTGAGTTGTTTTATAGTGCTTGAAAAAAAATAATTCTTCTAAAAAAAAAGTCAAGAATATCAAACTAATCAACGAAAAAAATGTGAAAGAATACAGTCTAGTTGCATCAGATTTCAAACTATATTACCAAATAGGAATCAAGAAAATAGTCTGGTACTGGCTAAGAAATAGAGTGGCAGATCAGTGGAATAGATTAGGTACACAATATACAGCAGTAAGTGATCATAGTAATCTGGTGTTTGATAAACCCCGAGATCCAATCTTTTGGGGAAAGAACTCAGAATTTGACAAAAATTGCTGGGAAAATTGGAAAGCAGATCAGCAAAAACTAGGTACAAACCAACATGTCATACTACAAACTAAGATAAGCACAAAATGAGTACATGATTTAGACCCAAGGGGTGATATCATAAGCAGATTAGGGGAGCTGTCAGAGGTAATGGAAGAATTTATGAACAAATAAGAGATGCAAAGGATCGTATGAAATAAAATGAATAATTTTAATTACATGAAATTAAAGAGTTTTTGAACAAAAAAATCTCAAAGCAGTCAAGATTAGAAGGAAAGCAGGAAACTAGGAAAATGAGTTTTTCTAGAGAAAAAATTTTCAAGAGACTAGGAAAATGAAAATGTAGCGAGTTTCTCTGATAAAGTCTCATTGCTCAAAATTTTAGGGAACTTAATCAAATTTGTAAAAATTTACTTGTTTGATAAATGATCAAAAAATATGAAGAGGTAGTTTTCAGATAAAGAAATCAAAATTATCTGTAGTCATATGAAAAAATGCTCTAAATCAGTATTGATTAGAAAAATGAAAATTAAAACATCTCTAAAGTACCACTTCATGCTTTATCAGATTGGCTAATCTGATGGAAAAAAGAAAATGAAAAATACCGGAGGGGATGAGGAGAAATTGGGACATTAATACACCGATGATGGAGTTGTGAACTGGATCAGTCATTCTGGAAACAATTTGGAATTATGCCCAAAGGTCTATCAAACTGTGCATAACCTTTGACCCAGCATTACAATTATTAGCTCTGTATCCCAAAGAGATTAAAAAAAAGAAAAAGGAAAAAGACTTATATGTACAAAAATATTTATAGTAGCTCTTCTTGTGGTGACCAAGATGAGGTCATGTCCATCAAATTGGGTAATGACTGAACAAGTTGTGGTATGTGGTTATGAAGGAACACTATCGTACTATGAGAAATGTTGTGTGATGGTTTAAGAAAAACCTGGGAAGACTTAAATGAACTGATACAAAGTGAAGTGAGCAAAACTAGAACAGTCTGCACAATAATAGCAACATTGTAGCAATGATCAACTGTGAAGGTTTAACTAGTTTAATTAATATAATGCTCAAAGACAATTCCAAAAGACTCATGATGAAAATTGTTATCTGTCTGTAGAGAAAGAACTGATAAACTCTGAATGCAGATTAAAATGTAGTTTTTTCGCTTTGTTTTGCATGTGACATGGTTAATGTGGAAGTAAGTTTTGCATGATTTCACAGGTAAAATCAATATGATATTGCTTGCTTTCTCAATAGATGAGAAAAGATTTGAAGAGGAGAGAATTCTGAACTCAAAAATTTTTTAAATTAGTGTTAAAAATTATAGAAATAAATGTTCTATTCATTATTATGATAGCATCTATCTAAAACCAAGGGTTAGCATTAGGTGTAATGGAGAAATTCTAGAGGGTCTTCCTAAAAGAATCAGGAGCAAGGTGGTACGTTATCACCACTATTTGATGAAAGAAGGGGTTGCTATAACGTTAAGTGAAGAAATAAAAAATAGGCAAAGATTAAATTAAATCACACTTTTATGCAGATGATCTAATATGGTTATTTAGATAATTCTAGAGATTTAACCCAAATTTAACTAAAATAATTAGTAACAGGATATAATGAAACTATACAAAATTACTAGATTCCTCTATTTTATGGAAGGAAAATAGCAGGAAAAGACAGAAAAAGAAATTTCATTCAAAATCATTACAGAATTTACATAAATAATTGGGAATCCATCTATCTACACATGGCAATTACATTAATACAAGTAAAAATTATTTACAGAAATATAAATGAGCCTAAATAATTGGAGAAGTATTCATTATTTATGATTGGGATGTGCCAGAATAATGAAAATTAGAATATTCCCTAAATTAATTAGCTGTTTTAGTGTCATCCCAAACTAATTATAAAGTGGTTACTTGATGAACTTACAAAAACAATAATGGAAGATCAAGACCTAAGGGAAATAGGTAAATTAAATGAGGAATAAAAGGAGGTTTAAGGGTGTGTGAGCAATAATCCTCGAAATGCCTTAATAAAATTTTTAAAATGGAAAATTTGATTATAGGACATTTTAGCAGCATAAGACTTCAAAACAAATGAACATAGTAAGATGTTATTTGATAAACCCAAAGCCATGCATCCCTCAACTACAAGGAAAAAAGAATAATTGTTCAACAAAATCTGATGAGAAAACGACTAGTCAGGAAGAAATTAGATTTAATTAACATCTCACACCACATGCAACAGTAAACTCAAAATAGTCACATGACCTTGAAATCAAAGGTTACATTATAAATGATGTCACACAGAAGGAGATAACTTTTGCAACTTCGAATAAAATTTTTCATTACATCAAATTTTAGAAGTTCTTTCACAAAAAAAGAAGAAAAATCATTAAGTTGGAAAACAAATCTTTACAGTAAAGATTTGAAATCCAACATGCTTGGGATAGGCATAATTTCATTGACGTAGGGAACTCCCTGTATAGGAAAACTTTCTCTACGAATGCAGGTCTTTTCTTTTGTGTATTTTTTCCTTCATCAGTTAAAACAATTTTGTTTGTTTGTTTTGAAATTTGTCCAACATTTTTAATCAGGTTGACTGAAAGTTTAACAATTTTGTTAATATCTTAACAAGACAACTTTTAATTTTGTTGATTACTTTTATATTCTTTTTGGCTTCCAGTGTATCCATTTCTCCTCTTATTTTCAACATTTCCTCTTTTGTATTTATTTTAGGTTTGATTACTTTTTGTCTTTCTCATGTTTTTAACTGAATATTCAATTTACTTATTGCTCATGTTTTTAGATGTTTCTAAACATATATTCTTTTCACTGAAGTCTACTTCATTTTAATTCCAGACATTTAGGTTTATTGTCTCACTGTTATCACTGACTTTCAAATAATTATTAATCATTTGTATGATTTGGTTTTTTGATCTCATTATTTACAGTTTCATTATTAAGTTTACATATATATATAATATATATATATCTGTCTTTAGTTTGTAATTTCTGCATTGGCTGCTTTTCTTTTTGATTGTTATTTTTCTGTCTCCTAGTCTCTCCTTATCACTTACTGCCTCATTGCTCCTGCCTAGAGTTTAAACTTTGCTGTTAAAGTCTAATGACTTTCAGAACAGATACATGTTTTTTTCCATGCCAGTATTCTCTTATTTTTCTGTTTCCTCTCCTCTTCCCCAAGTTTTCTCATTGTCTTTCTTTGCTCCTATCCTATATCATTTTTCTTGGTTCTTTTAATATCTGCTGAAACTTTATATGAAGGTCTGATCCAAACCATAGGATCCATGACCTATCAGATAGGACATTATATAAACTTCCATTCCAATAAACTGAAATTTGCTTTTCTTCAGATCTTCAGCATTTATTTATTTATTTTCCAGGTAAAGTTTTTCCGAACAATTGAGATTTCCTGAATGAACTCTTGATACATGATATATTTCTCACCTTCATTGGTTGTAAGACTACGGGCAAGTTAGGAAATAAGAGAGATGAAATTTGCATGAGAAGACATGTTTGAATTTCTCCTATGCCATTTACCATTTGTATATCAATGTGCAAATCACATTCTCTCTGTCCTCAGTTTCCTCATCTATAAAATTAGATTGCTAAACTAAATAAGCTCTAAATTTCTTTTAAATATCAAATCTGTTATTTTGTGAATTCTCCCAGTCTCAATTTCCTCATTTGTAAAATGGGGACAACACTATTTACATTTTCTACCTCACAGAATAGATCCTGGGAAAGAACTTTATAAACTGTAAACCATAAAATACTATTGTAAAAGTGAGTTATTATTAATATTAGTGTGTGTGTGTGTGTGTCTGCAGAATCCATATAATGTTCTCCCAGAAGAAGGCTGTAAAATGTCACCTTGTGAAATTTGAAATTGAGACTCATAAGAAATAGTGAGCTTCAATTCCATGAAGAAGGGAATGGATCAGATTAGCTGAAAGCAGAAATAATGACATCCCCCAAAAGACTATTTTTAAGTGTGTTGCTGCTAAGGCCAAAGCACTTCCTCAATTACAGCCAGGGATACTTCCTTTAACAAGGAAGATACTGATTTAAATGGTAAGTAATATCAAATAAGTTGTAATGTGAAAAGTTGTAAATCACCTGTCACAGGTAAATTACTGATAAGGATTATTGAAAGAGAAGAGTTGAATACATAAGACTTTATCAGTGTTTCCTCAGTACTAGCTAGGAAAAGGACTTTACTGTCTGTTAGACACAAAGCAGTATCAGGTCCATTTGATACATATAGTGGAGATGGATGATTAAGAAGTGAGAACACTATCAGGTGATTTAGATGTGCAAAGGACATTGGGGGTCATATAGCTGAACCCCTTTATTTGGCTAGTTGGAAGTAGCTTGACCAAGGTCACATAGTTAATATGTAATGGAACTGGGATTTGAACTCAGGTCCTCTTGAGTCCAAACTTAGTGATCTTTCCCCCCCTTTCAATTGATAAATTTTGTTTCAATCTACCATAAAAATTTCAAAAAACTTGTGGTCAAGCGTCTCACAAAGTTTAAACTCTGGAACTGATTGCATAAAAGATTGATTGTGACTGATACCACATACAACATTAAATTTTAGTAGTTTATCATTTGTTAAGAGAGAGATATTATTAAGATAGTGATGCCAAAGGTTGTCGAGCAGTCCAGTTCTCTCACCATAACTTAAAAAATGTCTGGAAAGGATTCCAGCTAGAACAATGAGAAAAAACAAAACTTGAAGAAAAATATAAGAAAGCTTTCCTATCTATTTCAGAACTGCACAAAGCAAGAGCAAAATGAAACTCTGTCAGAAATTGATGAAAGCTGAGAGATGGGTAGCAGTAGGGAAGACAGCTCCTATTAACAGGTCTTAAGACTGAAGACAATGAGAGAAGAGCCATGTTAGCAAGCTGACTTGAGATTACTAAGAGAAGGACTGGGCCAGAGAAATCAATGTGAGCTCTGGTTAATGGACCTGAAGCCAATGGATGGTTGGAATGAGGATTCTCCAAGAAGGTTGCGAACCAGGAAAATTGTAAATGTTAGTAACTGGAGGTCTGGAGACAGATCCCAGACTATCAGGAGATTGAGATTGAAGTCAGAAATGGAAGCGGGGAATTCAAGGGTGAAGAGTACTGTTTGTCTCATCTGCAATGGCAGGAAGAGTGAAATCAAGGCTACAGAAGGTGAAGGACCAAATATGGCCTTCCCCCACAAGAGTATAGGAGGGAGGTAGACACCTGCTCTTGCTACAGGTTTGAATCCAAGAACTAATATTGAAAATATAGATAAAGAGAAGAAAAACAATAGTGAAAATGAAGGAAAAGTATGCTTTAGGAGAATCCAAAGATATAAATCTGAAGAAAGGAGTAACTTAACAAAAAATATGAACAAAACTTCATAAGGAAAAAAATCATGAATCTGCTATAAGGACTACAAGACTACAGGAATAGCTATTAGATCATGTGACTAAAAAGAATAAGGATTAGATATTTGATCCTATCCTTACTACCTCTCATACCTCTCCAATATAGAAGTCATTTGCCAAAGAGAAAGCAATTTCAGATGTTTCTATGACTGAAGATATCAAGAACCCAAATTAGGCTAAAACTCAGTAAAATGACAGCAGAGAAGGTCAGTGTTCCCTAACTCTAATGAGCAAGCACTCCCATAGCACCCTTCCCTTGTGGCCTGCCACTCAGTCATGGAAGCAGACTCATTCCAACCATACACCATAGCATAGTGGCAGCATGTTGGGTTATAACACAGCTGGACCAGAAAGGACAGACAGAGGAAACCAGACAAAACACATGTACAGGACTGTAACAGAGCTCAGCTCTGGCAGTGCTCTGTTCCTCTGAAGGAACAAGATTAGGAGGTGGGCATATCTGTGGCATTTCACTAAGCTTGAGGAAAAGAGCTGAGCTGAGCACCTAACGAGGTCATATTCCATGGCCTCAAAAGTCACTTGGAATGTAGACCTAGTTTGGTGAATCATAAATTGGCCAGTGTGGAATGACACTGAGACAGTTTGAGATTCAAGTCTCAGAGAAACCTCCATTAGAGAAAAGGGAGTCAAGAAGGAAGCAGGAAGGGAAGACAGAGGGGGGAAACTGAAATTACCAAAGATCTCAGGAAGAAAAGAATTCTGATCATAAACAAACCAACAGGGAAATAATTAAAAGCAAAACAAAATATGGCCTTCAGATCTAGTAAAAGAGTTCAGGAATCTATGAATAAATTTTGTAAGACAAATGAAAATAATTCAGATAATTCTAATTATATATTCAAATAGTTAAAAGGAAGACGACCCTGTGGGTTTCCAAAAGAACATAGAACCACATCATGCTATTTATGAGTAGTTTACAGAAGAAATAAAAATGATGAGAGAAGAATTTATGACCAACACAGCAGAAATAGTTGGTAGAACAGAAAATAAGATTCCAGAGTGTCAAGTCTCAAAAAAGAAACAAAAGGGAGAATAACTAATTTGGAATGCAAATACAGTGAAATGAGGAACAATCTAGAAAAATAAAAAAGTCAATAACCTTCACAGAGATCATACTTTTCACACAAACAAAAAATATTGATTCCACAGTCTGTTTGAGATTCAAAGACTGCAAACACAGACAACTTAAGAATTATAGATCTCTCAGAATAACATGACAAAACCTGATTAATAGAAGGCAAGAAATAATACTGTAATACTGCCCACAGCATCTAAACATAGAAAAAATATATAATGTGTAGTGAGGGAATTGAGGGAATTAGGACAACAAGTGATTGACGTGGTAATTAAATAAACCACACTGACTTCATCTTATGACTCAGTTCTGGAGCTAGCTCAATTCCCTTTGTATTCAGTTATGGAACTAGTCAAACATCTGTCTTGTGAGAGGACTTGATTCAATTGTGGGAATTGGGAGAAAACTTTATTGCATTGTTTGAACCTAGCCCTGCGTGACTGAAAAGTTGGATTACCTCCACCTACTGTTTAAGAACTTGGGATATGTTGACCAAAAACTCAGTCAGATCCTAAGACTAATGCAAAGAGTTTTCTCTCAATTGTACTTATTAAGCAATCCATGTATCTTATCTGGAAACTGGCTACATATTGATGAGTTATTGTTTCCATGTTCCTTTGGTGGGTATACAGACATTTGTGGTAATTGGATTGAAGCCACTTTTTCTGACTGTTCACTCTCCCCTTCCCAATTTAGAAAGCCCCTAATCTTTCAATTCAATTCAGATTTCCTAATGTAACCTGATTAATTATTTCCTTTTAATTAATTGATCTTATTTCATTGTTTTTAATGTGTAAAAGTGTTTTTTCCCCTTGTATTTGGGGTCCAGGCTTAAGTTTAGGAGATCTGACCCTAGTTTGTGGACCAATTGCCATTAATTACTGAACGAGTCAGTGTCCTTGGGAGGTCAAACCTTTTTCCCTCAATGATTTCATCTTTCACCTACCGTAGTAGCAATTATATAGTGCCTACTATGTGTCAAACAGTGTTGAATGATTTACAAATGTAATTTCATTTGTGCCCCGGGAAGAAAGTGTTATTATTAATTATACTCATTTTACAGTTGAGAAAACTGAGGGAAATAGATGTAAAGTGAACTGGCTGAGATCACACATCTATTAAATGTCTGAATCTGGATTTGAATTTAGGACTCAGGACTTCCTGTGGAGTAAGACATTACTGAAAGGAATGGTTGGCATCCCACCCAAAGCTTGTGTTTTGGGTTTGCCCAAATTTTATTGAATATTTATATTTTGCTGCTGATGTACATTTCAAGCAACCTATAAAAACTGCCTTTTTGGGAAACTGCTTATGTGCAGGCCAACCAGTTTATACCCTTGCTTAGACTCTGTATAATGTGAGACTTACAGAGATTGGGGAGGATGGTGGAGTCAGCTATAACTTTTTCCAGCTCTCTCCTGTACTGAACTGACTTAATAAAATTCTTTTTAAAAACCTTTTTAGAAGGTTTATTCTCTATAGATACAAGTTGCTTTCCTCTCTCTGAATTTATAAGTCCCAGTGTGATATAACATGGACAGCAGCTTCTTCATCATTTTAACAATTCTTTCCAGTGTCTCTACGTACCAAGAATATTTTTCTTCTGTTCTAAACTATTTGATTTATTAATGCTGCCCTAAAGAATACATAACCTCATCCATTGTTTGCAGCATTCCCCATCTTCCCAATGCAGATTCACATAAACACAATCTTTACCACATTTAGGATTTGAGTCGATCAGTTCGTACAGTTCTCACTCCTTAGAGGATACTACAATTAGATGTGTGACTAATAAAAATACAAGGTAATCACCATAACTCTCACTTTCATTACAGTCAATGCTTGCAGATGCAGCTACTATTTGATCATGTGGATTTTCAATAACTACCCTAAAAGTGGCAAGGTTGTGATCACACTGAATGATTTTGGTACTTCACTGGTCCTTTAACCAGCTGTCTTCAATCTTCACATCAACCTAATACCACTGGAAAATTTTGTTCATCTTACTTACCCCTTTTCTTAATTTTAAAGCTTCTTTCGAGCATCCCAAGGGAGCAATGACCCTTGATGCTTATTTGCATCCCTCCCCGCTCTTTTCCCTTTCAAATTGAAGACTAGATAGAAAGCCTCCAGACAGGATTGTTTTTCAGAGATTGACTCATGGCGTTAGAGGTGGGGTTCTCAATGAACTTATGCATATACAGTTTTATGAGGGAGGTAGATTTAGCTGAGGTCAGTGACCAAGTTGGCTTCTTATCAGAGCGTGGGGATCCAGTCTGGCCCCACAGAATGGCCTGGTGGAAGCTGAGCTTTTTATCATATTTCCTGCAGGACACAGAAAGACAAAGTCATACCTGAAACCAAAGCAGAGCAACAAGCTCTTTGGACAGTCTTCTCAGTCCTACTATTACCTGTAGACAGAGCTCAGGAGGATCCAAGAACAACTTTTGACACAGGGAAGCTTTTCCTTGTGCCTCTTTAGCTTACACAATAGCTAACATATCACACTAACAACTTTGTCTCCTCTCCTCCCCAAGGCTGAAGGTATAAGGACAAGCTGTGAGTGGTCATGCTCCTGCAAGCTTTACAAGGCACAAATAAAAAGTAAGTCTTACCAACACCAAGTAGGGTTCATTTTATGCACATACTGCAATTTAAAGCAGATAAATCTCTCTTCATTATAGAACCTTTCAGAGAGATAAAAAGCTGCACACACAGTGCTCAAGGGCCTTTTCTATTTTGTATTAGAAAGAATTTTTTTAAAGGGCCATGCAATATTAACAGTGTACATATCTAAGTAAGCAGACAAGTCAAATGCTTTGGACTTTGAACTAAGCACCCTGGAGGGAACCTGCACTAAATCTGACTGCTTTGTTCTCTCCACACTTACTTCCTTTGTCTTCTTAAAAGAAAATACACCCTGGTGTAATTGGGAGGGCATTGGACTGAGAACCAGGAAAACATGGGTTTAAATGCTGCCCTGGACACTCTCCAGGTGTGTGTGACCATGAGCATGTGACCTCTTTTCTCTGTGCCTGTTTCTAGATTTGTAAAATGAGGGAGTTGTATTTATTAATGGTCTCTGGGAGCTCTTCTAGCTCTAAATCTAAATGATTGCTATGATCTCTACATCAAAACTGCTAGTGAAAATTTCTAGAGAAAATATCTGACTTGAATATAACCAGGATTATAGATTTTGCTCCATAGTCTAATCAGTGGAATCAAGCAGGGAAATCTGAAGAACATTTCTATTCTAAAGCTGCTCGGACCATTTCAGTAAAATAAATTTAAAATTTTCTAATTTCCTTTACTTTATTTCTTGTTGTGAAGTCTGCTGTTATCTGTGGCATTTTTGAGGAGATTTCATAGTGTAGACAGAGCATGTTTCATCCAGCGCGGGCTAATAGTACCCAGTTATAGTTAGACTATTTCCTACTGGATTCTGTGGATGACTTCAGATTTTTCTCCTTTACTCCCATCCTAACACACCTTTTATGTTCTCTTTAATGTAAACATATCATGAATATAACACATGTAAGATCTATATGCCAGGGACTTCTAAACTAAAATAATCTTAGATAATTGTGGCTTTCACCTCTCCCAATTTTTGCTCTGGAGCACAGAAATATTACTGAAAATGTCTTTCCAGGAGGCATGTAGAGTGTTTCCAGGGCCCTAGCAAATCTGTAAAATTCTTAGGCATCATTTAGAAAGAGAAAGGGGATTGCATCCAGACCTGGAAAGATAGCAAGAACTATTAATTATGTATGGTAGAAAATGATTATCATTTTCATTTTTTTCTGGTGTGATTTCACCTTGTTCTTTTTTAATTTGGTAATTTCAATGTATGTCCTGAAAAATTCTCAAACTTATCCAAAGTTACTCAAACAAAAACTTATCCTCTTTCCCCTCAAACCTGCCCCTCTTGAAAACTTATGTATTTTTATTGAAGCCACCATTATTTACCCATCTCCTAGGTTTTGTAGCCTTGCAATCACCTCTGTTCTCCCTAGTACCTTGTCCATATAGTTAATCAGTTTTTAAATGTTGCTATGTACTATGACATTTACCAAATTCAACCCATTCATTTTAAATATAGTCACCATCTTAGTTCAGACTCCTCTCCATCTTCTTCACATTTTCAACCAACCTTCTAATAGATATTTCTCCTTCAAGTCTCCCCCCATTCCAGTCTATTGTGCAATCAACTCCCAAAGTTATTTTCCTGAGTTTTAGATATGATCATGCCACCATGATCTTCTACCAGATTAACTCCAATGGCTCTCTATTGCTTCTAGAATAAAATATGAACTTCTGTTTGGTTTTTCAAACCCTTAATAATCATCATTGACCAGAATGATCTCTCCAGGCTCATTTTACATTACATCTCTTCCTACACTCTATGATTCAGCAAAACTGACCTTGTTTCTGTTGTACCTTGGCACAGGACCTCCTCTATACCTAGAGTATTTTCCCATCTCCCCACTACCTCATAGAATCCCTCTCCTCCTTCAAGATGAAGCTCAAACACTATGTTTTACATGAAACATTTCATGATCTCCCCAACTGGTCCCCAACCTTTTTCTTACCATCTTATATTTCTTTGTATTTCTAGTCTTTATATTTATGCTGTATGTGTTTATCTAGCATAGAGGTTCAAGGCAACCACTATTGGGATTCCTAGAGGCTCAAAATATCCATCCCTCCCTGTTCAGTACCCAACCACGTGGTTCTTTATTAGGTTGCTTGAGAGCGTGACTTCTCAGTAGAGGAAGTAGGCTCCCTAAATTGCATATGTATTGGCTTATCACACCCCACTTTGGCTACTCTGAGAAGAATTCTATTTATTACTAGGGCTGTGTCCTCATGGGGTGGGGGGAAAAACATTTTCTCAATATACAAACATGAATCAAGTAAGAAATCTAGAAAGAGATCTAGAACAAAATCAAGAAAGAGATGCACAAATGTATCAAAAAATCTAGAAATTGATCTTGAAAGATACCAAGAGAGATCTAGAGAGATCTAGAGAGAGAGACAGACACAGACACAGACACAGACACAGACACAGACACAGACACAGACAGACAGAGACAGAGAGACAGACAGAGAGAGACAGAGAGAAAGAGAGGGACAGGGAGAGAGAGAGAGATCTAGAATGTGATGTAGAAACATTTAGCTGAAATAAACTTTAGTTGTCATTCATTAAGACATAAAGCTATACTAAGGAGCTTTTGATATCTGAATGCCCAGTGATGGGGAAAGGTATATCTATGGAGCAAACAACGGTGAGAATTAAGTAGAGGATAGGTGTGAGGGAGGGGGAGGTTTACTTCCTGGGTATTTTTCTATCATATTTTCTCAGAACTGATTCACTAAAGAGAGTGAAAAGTGGACCTAGTTTCTGCCCTTACAAGATTAACCAATATAAAAAAAAGACAAGACAGATAACTTAGAATGAAAGATATTATTTACCAACGTGGTGAGGAAAGACTGAGTCAAGGGCTGTGCTAATAAGTTCTTTCAACTTCTGAGTACAACCTTATCTAACTCTGTTGTCTTTACTTATTTTCCTAATTCATATTGTGCCAAAATATCATTGTCATTATTGTTTAGTTTTTCAGTCCTTGTGACCCTATGGACCATAGCACAGCAGCCCTTTCTATCTTCCACCATCTCTCAAAGGCTGTATAAGCTCACGCTCATTGTTTCCATTACACTATTTATCCATCTTATCCTCTGTTATTCCCTTCTCCTTTTGCCTTCAATTGTTTCCAACATTAGGGTCTTTTCCAATGATTTCCATCTTCTCATTATGTGTACAAAGTATTTAAGCTTCAGCTTCAGTATTTGACCTTTCTATGAATAGCTTGAATTAATTTCTTTAAGTATTGACTGATTCGATCTCCTTGCTGTCCAAGGGACCCTCAAGAGTCTTTTCCAGCAGCACAATTAGAAAGTGTTGATTCTGCAGTACTCAGTTTTCCTAATAGTTTAACTCTCACGGTCATTCATTGCTACTGGGAAAACCATAACTTGGGCCATACAGACCTTTGTTGGCAAGGTGATATTTGTGTTTTTTTGTATGCTTGTCCAGATTTGTCATAGTTTTCCTTCCAAGGAGTCAGTGCCTTTTAATTTCTTGGCTTCAGTCACTGTCTGCAGTGATCTTTGAGTCCAAGAATATAAAATGTGACACTGCTTTAATTTCTTCTCCCTCTATTTGTGAGGAAGAAATGGGACCAGTTGCCATGTTCTAATTTATTTTCTATGTTAAACTTTAAGCTAGCTTTTACACACTCTTTTCTTTCACCCACGTCAAGAGGTTTCTTACCTCCTCTTCACTTTCTGCTATGGAAGTGGCATCATCTGCATATCAGAGATTGTTGGTATTTCTTCCAGCAACCTTAATTCTGGGTTTTGATTCATCCAGCCTGGCATTTTCCATGATGTACTCTGCATATATATTAAATAAACATACACTTAAGTCTTCTTTCTACTTTCTTTCTTATAGGTTTGCCAGAAAAAAGCAGTTGGCATAAATGAAATTCACAGAGTGATAACTTTTGTAGGAGAGGCAAGATAGTATAATAGAAATTGTAAGGAAATATGAATCAAGGTACCTAGGATACCTCTGGACCTGCCACTACCTTGCTGTGTGGTCCTCAGAAAGCAAATTTCATTTTCTGGGCCTCAATTTCCTGAAGAAAAAAGAGAGATATAGCCTCTCAAGGTCCTTTCTACATGTACAGTTTTGGTAAAGTTCTAGACTATTCTTGTTCAGTCATGTCAATTGTGTCCAACTCTTCATGACCTCCTTTGGGGTTTTCTTGGCAGAGATCCTGAAGTGATCTTCCATTTCTTTTTCTAGCTTATTTCTACAGAGTTTCTAAAATAGTTTAGGCAGAAATTTGACAGGAGGAATTTTCTAACTTCAAGTCAGAAGTCCCTGAAGCCAGGGACTGTGAAAGTAGCACAGAATTGATCAAAAGAAATGACTTTGCTGTATTCTGAGGGCCTCTGATATATTTTTAAGTGTCCTAGCTGGGTACAGACTTAGACAATGCAGAATAAAATAGCTTTAGCCACCCTCTCTCTCATTCTTTTGATGTGGAGAAGGTTATTAACTCCTGTGTGCACACAGATGGTAGCCAAGAGGAGTAGAGGTCCCAAAGTAGTTCTAGAATGAGGCAGCTAGGTGGTGTAGTGGATAGAGTGCAGGGCATTGAGTTCCAATTCTGCCTCAGAATCTTACTAGCCATGGGATCAAGCCACTTAACCCTGTTTGCCTCAATTCCCCATCTATAAAGTGAGCTAGAAAAAGAAATGGACAAATTACTTACTACTCTCTGAGTTTCTGTTTCTTCACATGTAAATTAGATAATTTTATTTACACAATTTATTTTATTGGATGATGGTAGTAGTGGGTTTATTGTTTGCCACATATACATTTTAATGGCAGGGATATGGAATGATCTTACTCCCTAGGCTTACCTTTGCTTCCATCCATTTGCCTGGGAATGTATGAGGGAGACCAAAAGAATTTCTTAGTTAAGAAAATGGGGAGGCAAGCCAGAAAATTCTTGTCTGTGTGGCAGATGTAGCCTTTCCAATGAACATGGCTATATGCAGCTTAACGATCACCAATTAAGCAAGGTGTCACAAGGAATTTCTAACTCCAAGACATATTGAATCTACTGTGACAGAAATTTTGCCCTTGGTGATCAGGAAGTCAATGTTAAAAAGTAGTAGGCACTTTGTTCTTAGTCTGGTAAGTTTTGGGACTTTACTTTTCTATTAAAAGTTGTAAGAAAAGATTGAAGAGATTTAAATTAAAAGAGCATGAGCACAGACTGCTCTTCTCCTTACAGCTGAAGACTCTAGCTGACACCAAAGACACAAAGCAGAAATAAACTCCAAAACTTCAAAGTCTAGTGGAGCCAGACCTGGCATCAACCAGCAGTGACCTCAGCAACACAGAAGCAATGCTGAACAGCCACCACATGAGACCATCAAGATGTAGATCTCATAACAACAGTTTAATGACATCAACAGACATCCAATGATGTAGAAAAGCATATCTGTGGAGCCAATGAAGGTAAAAATAAAGTGGAGGGTGGGGGTAGAAGTGGCAGTCTGTTTGACATATTTGCCTATGGCAGTCACTCCTTTGCCATATTTTCTTAGGACTCATGTTATGGAGCAGAATAAAAAGTGCATTTTGTTTTTCCCTCACTAGATTTCCCCACCATATAAAGAGGCAAGATAGTCATATAGAATTAACAGAGGTATTTACCAAAACTGAAGAGGAAAGGCTGCGTCCAGGGACTGATCTGAATTGGTAAGTAGATGAAGGTTCTTTCAGCCTTCTTTTGACTTTATCTGTGGTTCTACAGTGCTGAAAGTATGAGTTGATTTTCCATTTGTTTACCATGACCACATATGTTCCTTCTGTGTACGCCTTTCCATAACTGTGCTCTGGTTATGGGTTCCTTAGATATGTACCATTCCACATATGTGCATTGGTTAGATATGTTCTCTACATGTGTGCCCCTCCAGAAGGGTTCCCCATTTGTGTTCAATCCTCCAGTAAACAGTATATGTTTTTGTTAGAAGTTGGGCCTCAAATTCAGGGAGGAAATATGTCATTGCTATTTATTAGTTCATTTCATATCTTTGTTTTGAATAAATTATATCTTCTGTTTGACTAGAAAAAGGAGGAATATTAGTGGGGACTTGTAAATCTTACTTTTAGTGGCTCTGGACCTACAGAGTTTCTTGCACCTGGGGTAGCCTTGACTAGGGTGCTCAACATTATGAGAGTTGGGATCGTAGTTTCTGTACGTGTGGGAAGATGAAAGAGCTTTTTAAACTTTAAAATAGTATAGATCTGTGAGTTATTGTTAATTTGCACAAGATCATTCATGCAACTAAGAGGTGGTAGAGTTAGGACCAGAATGAAAGTAGCATGATTCTCAATGCCATGAGCCTTATGCAGTACTACTTCTAGGTAACAGTCAGCCAAGACTATAATTCTAGGGGAGGAGCTAGACTCAGGGCCAACTAGGAAATTAGGTCTATTCCTGGTAAAAGGGAAAAACAAACAAACAAAAAAACCCCATGATAAATACTTCCACAGCTTGTGTGGGACAGATAAATTCTATTATTAAAACTAAGGATATAATAATTTTTTTTCAAAAAAATGTGTGCATGTATGTATGTGCATGTATGAGTGTGTACGTGTGTAATTAGCAAATTCAACTTCTTACCAGTTCTGAGCTTAGTATATTATAGTGGACTAATAATTTGGGTCTAAGTCTTATTAGTAAGTAGATCCTCAGATATTTGATGCATTTTGTAGTTATTTGGAATGAAATCTCCTTATATTATTTTATTTATATTATAGAGAAATTCTGTTCATTTTTGCAGGTTTATATTGCAGATTGTATATTTGCTGAAGTCATCAGTTGTCTCAAGTAGTGCCTTTATTGATTCCCTAGAATTTTCCTGGTATAACATACCCTCAAATAGGGATAGTTTTATCTCCTCTTGACCTAGCTTTATGCCTTTAATTTTTTTCTCTTGTCTTACTGCTGTTGCTAATATTTCCAAAAATATACCAAATAATACTGCAAAAACTGGTCATTCTTGTTTCAATCTTGTATTTATTGCAAAATGTTCCAATGTATCCCCACTGCATACAATGCTTGCTTTTGGCTTTAGATAGATGCTTTTTGTGATATTAAAAAAGATATTTCTGTGTCTACAAATTTTTGTTTTTTGTTTTTGCTTTTTTTTAAAGCATAAAGTAGGTTTCTCAAAAAACTTTTCTGAATCTATTGAGATGATTACAAAGTTTTGGTTTTGAATTTTAATATGGTTAATTATGTTGATTCCCTAATATTGGACCATTCTTGCCATTTGGGGATAATGAATGATTTCTTGGGAAAATTGCTGTAGTCTTTTTGATAGCATTTTGCTTAAAATTTTTGAATCAATATTCATGAATGATATTGGCATATATATAGTTTTCTTTCTGTGTTTTATGTAGCTTCCGGCTTTATGTGGTAAGATTATATTTATCTCAAAAAAGGATTATGGAAGTGTTCTTTCTTAAGGTGAATAACTTTTGAGGTCTGAGTGCTAATTATTTTTTAAAAGTTTGATAGTATTCTGTGAATTCATCAGGACCAGGATTCCCCCCCCCCCCCCCCCCCCAATACCCCAATAGGTCCTTTATAGCTAGATCTATTTTCTTTCTGAAGATCTGGTTAAGGTCACTAGCTCATCTTCTGATAGTCCAAGTATTTCCACATAATATGCTCTCATTATGTTTTTCATTTCTTCTGGTTTTGTGGTGTTTACTCCTTACTCAGGGTTATTTTGTTGATTGGATTTTCTGCTCTCCAGGGAAAAATCAGATTAGTTAAGAGTATCAATTTTATCGGTTTTTTCAAAGAACCAAATTTTAGTTTTATTACTCATTTCTATTGTTTTTGTTTCCAATTTATTTCCCTGATACTTTTTAATATCTTCTCCTTTATGGTTATTTTAGGTATGTTTCTTTTTTGACTTTCTAAATTTTTTAAAGGCACATTCAATCCATTAATCCCATTTTATCATATTTTGTTAATGCATGTTTGCAAAGAAATAGTTTTACCCCTGAGGATGATTTTAGCTGCATCTTAGAAATTTTGGTATGTTGTTTCATCATTATCATTTTCTTTTATAAAGTTATTAAGTGTTTCTATGATTTGTTCTTTGTTTACTTGTTATTTGGAATTTCATTAAATCTCCATTTGGGTCTGTATCTTTTTGTTTGTGCTTCCAGACCCAATAACTACTTTTACTGCATTTTGGTCTGTAACAGATATAAACTATTTCTACCTATTTACATTTCTTTGCAATATTTCTGTGCCTTAATGTGTCATCAATTTTTGTAAAAGTTCCATGTGGTGCTGAAAATATGTACATTTTTTTGTAGTCCAATTTAAAAGATGGCACATTCAATCCATCAATGGAGTTATTGGTTTTGTTATTTATAAAGCACCTACTATGTGCCAGGCATTGTGCTAAATTCTGGAGGTACAAAAAAGAGGCAAAAGAAAGTCTTGGGCATAAAAGAACTTAAAATATATTAGGGGAGACAATATATAAACACATATGCAAAGCAAGCTATATACAGAATAAATAGGAAATAACTAACAGAGAGAAAGCATTGAAATTAAAAGGGGTATGGAAAGTTTCCTGTAGAATGTAGGATTTTAGTTGGCATTTATAGGAAGCTAGGGAGATCAGTTTTTGGAGTGGATGAGGGAGAACAGTCCAGGCAGAAAGGACAGCTGGAAAGAATGCCCAGAGCCAGTGGACAGAGTATCTCGTTGGTGGAAGAGCCAACATGCCAGCATTAGTGGATCAAAGAGTATGTGTCGGGGAATACGTTGTAAGAAGACTGGAAAACTTCCCTCTGAATGTCAAACAGAACACTTTGTATTTGTCCCTGGAGACAATAGGAAGTTACTGGAGTTTATTGAGGTGACAGGATCAGATTTATGTTTTAGGAAAATCACTTTGATTGTTGAATGGAGGATGGATTGGAGTGGGGAGGAACTTGAGGAAAACAGCCCCATTCAAGGGTTTACAGCAATAATCCAGGGATGAGGTGATGAAGACCTTCACTAGAGTGATGGCAGTTCCAGAGGAGAGAGGGAAGGGGCATGTTTTAGAGATGCTGATAAGGTGAAAATGATAGGCTCTGGCAATGGCTTAGATATGGGGTGTGTGTGTGTCAAAGATAATGAGGAATCTGGAATGACTTTTAGGTTGTTTGCCTGAAGCCTAGGAGGATGGTGTTACAGTAATTGGAAAGGTAGGATAAAAGGAGCATTTAGGAGGAAAAATAACGAGTTCTGTTTTGGATATATTTAATTTAATTTGTCTACTGAACATCCAGTTTGAGATGTCTGAAAGGCAGTTGGAGATGTGAGGTTGGAGGTCTGCAGAGAGACTGGAGCAGGATAGATATATTTGAGAATCATTAGCTGAGAGGTGGTTGTTAAAGCCATGGAAACTGATGAGATTACTGAGTGAAACAGTGTAGAAGAAGAGAGAAGACCTAGGACAGAACTCTGAGAGACACTTATGGTTAAAGGTTATGATCTGGAGGAGGATCCAACAAAAGAGAGAGAAGAAGGGGCCAAAAAGGGTTGGAAGAGGAGAATGTGATCAACAGTGTCATGGATATGTTTGTAGATAGTAGGAAATGAGCTAGTAGACAGGGAGAGATTGCAAATAAGTCAAAGATTGGGGAAGACAGAGGGAGCAATCTGTTGAAGGAGATGGGATGTAATGGGATCACTTGAACAAATAGAGAGGTTAGCCTTGATAAGGAGTATGGCCCTTTATCGTGTGAAATGTCTTTTAACTCTAGTTTCTCCAGAAATTTGGTCCATTCCACATTTTCCTCTTTGTTTATCTTTCTGTTAGGATCCAAAACTATTGGATATTGAAATCTCCCATTAAAATTATATTACCCTCTACATCTTCTTGTTGCTTAGATAATATTGCCTTTATAAATTTGGATGCTAAGGCATATGAAGTGTAAAGGCTTATTAATTTTTTCTTTTTAAAAAAATTATTTGTTTTCATTTTTCAGCAATCACTTCTATGAATCTTAAATTTTCTTCCCCTCCCTCCTCAAGAGGGTATGCAATCTTATACGAGTTCTACACATCTATTCTTATTAAACATGTTTCCACATTAGTTATGTTGCATAGAAGAATTAAAATGAATGGGAGAAACCATGAGAAAAATCAAAAGAAAACAAAACATAACACAAGAGAAAATAGTCTGCTTCATTCTGCTTTCTGATTCCATAGTTTTATAGGT
This sequence comes from Notamacropus eugenii, assembly GCF_028372415.1. NCBI lineage: Eukaryota > Metazoa > Chordata > Mammalia > Diprotodontia > Macropodidae > Notamacropus > Notamacropus eugenii. The sequence continues at coordinate 351,260,995 of NC_092874.1, read as the reverse complement.
CCTTGTCTTGCTGTGAAGGGCTTAGTCTATCAGAAACAATCCTTGCACCCTGTGGCTGTTACTGTGCATGATATTCTCCAGGTTCTGCTCATTTCACTCAGCATCAGTTCAGATAAGTCTTTCCATGTTTTTCTGAAGTCCAACCATTTGTCATTTCTTATAGCATAATAGGATTCCATTCCATTCATATATCACAACTTGTTTAGCCATTCCCCAGCTGATGGGCATTTCCTCGATTTCCAATTCTTGGCCAGCACAAAAAGAGCTGCTATAAATATTTTTGCACATATGGGACCTTTTCCCATTTTTATGATCTCTTTTTGATACAAGCCTGGAAATGATATTGCTGGGTCCAAGGGTATGCACATTTCTGTTGCCCTTTGGGCATAGTTCCAAATTGGTCTTCAAAATGGTTGGATCAGCTCACAGCTTCACCAACAATGAATTAGTGTTCCAACTCTCCCACATCTTCTCCAACATTTATCATCTTCCATAAAGGCTTGTTATCAACATTTATTTGTGGTGTAAGGTTACTTTCAGCACAATGTAGTTTTCTTATTTATCCCATTTGTTTTTTGAAAATTTGTGCTTGCTTTATCAGATAGAATGATTCCAACTCCAGTTCTTGTGGATTGATTTGCTGCATTTTTCCTCATTCTCTTAGTTTTATTTTGTGTATCTTTGGCTCTCAAGAAAAATGGATCAAGTCTGCTTCATGATGAAAACACATTGCTACTCTCATATGGATGAACTTTACACTTCAGCAACTGACCCATTTTATGTTCCCTATGCATGGTATTTCACATTCCACCTCTGATCTTTTCTAGATTGTCTCCTATGTCTCAAATGCTCTCCCTCTTCACTTCTGCCTTTTAGAACATCTATATCCCTTAATGGATCAGCTCATGTTCCACCTCCTTCAACAGACCTTTCTTGATTTTTCTGGTTGTTATTGTCCCCTCTCTTCTCCCAAATTGCCTTGTATACATGTTATATGTACTTATCTGTGTACAAGATGACTTTCTTAGTAGAATATAAGTCAAGAAATTTCTCAATTTAGTCTTTGTCTCTCCATCATCTTGCATTGTGCCTGCCACACAATCAGCATTACTAAGTGTTTATTGATAGGTTAATTGGTTGAGGAAGTAATGGCATCTTACACACACACACACACACACACACACACACGCACACACGCACACACGCACACACGCACACACAAAACCATAGAAAATACATGACCAGTAGGATAAGAAGCCAAGTTATAGTCTGGAAGAAAAAAGCTAGAGAACAGCATATTTCATCTAATGGACACAACCAGTTTTAACGAGCAGCTAATGAAATTGCTCGAGTAAAACAGAACAAGAAAGAAAAGCATAGATTAAGGTTGGGGTCAATATTTTAGGAGGTAAGAGGAAGAATAAACAAGTCAGTGCTAAATGATATTAAGATCATGGCTTTAGAGCCAGACAGGAGAAGGGCATTCCTTAAATAGCATTCCCATAATTGATTCTAGAAAGGGCTGATATTGCCAACAGCCTTAAAAAATGAAACTATATAAAACACAGAGTTGGAAGAGACTTTATATGAATTATTAACTCTAACCCACTCATTTTACAAATTAGGAAACTGAGGTCTACAGAGTTTAAGTGATTTGCTCAATGTCTCACAGATAGCAGAATTAGATTCAATCATTTAGCTTCTGAGTATAAATCAAAAGCTTTTTCCCCCAAATATCATCTAACTCATAGAAGCCTGAGAAGTTTGGCTAGTATCACACTGAGAAAGGATTTGGGTTGCAGTGATTCCAAGGATAAAGAGAAAAGAACATAGTTAGGGAGTGGGAGAAGCTAAGGAAGATCAGGTCCTAGTTCCGTTTATATTTTTTCATTAGGACTGCAAGTACCTACTGTTCCAAGTTTTAAGTCTTGTTGTTAAATTTGTATTTTTCTTCTTCTATATGCTAATTTTAGACTAAATTTCCCTTCCAGTTTAGAACAATAAAATCCTTTATAGAACTTAAAGACATGATATATACTTATTTCAGAAATAGCAGAGTTTGGGAGAAGTTGGAAATCAGATTCCCATTTGATGGAGACTTTGGTGTGAATTTCTGAGGAGAGAAGAATGGATGATAGTAATGACTTCCAAGAAGACAGCAAGAAAAGAGGAGACAGCACGAGACAAGGAATTTGTTTAGAGCCTCAGTGATCATACAGTGGAATCTGAACTAATTTGACCTAAAAGATCAGGGTTAAAATCCTAGCTTCATTTCTTTAACCTTGGGTTTCCTCATCTATAAAATTAGGACAATTATATCTAAATAATCTCACCATGTTGTTTTACATTATAAATGTGATAATGTGTACAATGTCCTTTGTAAGTTGTAAATATTAACTATAAATATCTCTGTGAATGCAATATTATGCCAGTATACTATTAACAGATCATAGAATTGAAGATGGAAGGGACCTTAGAGGCTATCAAGTTCATCCTCTCCTTTTATGGAGGAAGAAAGTGAGGAGGACAGAAGTTATTTGCCTAGGGTAGTATCTGAGGCAGAATTTGAACTCAAGTCTTCCTAACTCCAGTGATTTACATTCTCTACAGGATCACTGTAATGTTATTTATGTTAAAAAGAATTAAAGATCTTTCTCACCCATTAATGGGCCTGTCCATTTAGGGAAACTTGATTAGGGGAGATTTGTTTTGTAGGAAGGCTCACACCTTCCGTTAATTTCTAATGAGGCACTGATTCTCAAGGGTATTGATGCCCTCTGGCTCTGAAAAGTGTATAAATACTCTAAGGTGAGGTTTTACTTTGGGGCTTATTCATTGGAAGTATTTGTTTGGCCAGAGGAGACTCTGGGCAGCTGCTATGGAGGCCCCTGGCTTTGAAAACCCAGAAGTTGGTGCTTCTCTCTCTAGTAACTATGTAACTATGTAATTGCCAGACAGTAGAATCCATCTTTTGATCTGTGATGCATGTATTGCTTATGGTCAGATAGTTGGAAGCCCTGTCTGTTGATCTTTATTTTTCTATTTGTATTTTCCCTGAAGTTCAGGGTGCTGACTTTTTCCCCTGAACTAAATGAATGATATATGTGCTTGATTAAAGTAGACTGTTGAGCTCTCAAAAGTTGCTTTCCTTTTAGACAAATATATCTAAGAATCTATACAGCAGGCGCTCCTGTGAATGTCAGGGTCCTTGCTGTTACAATCACCTATCTAGCTGCTTGTAGAAGGCACCCCAGAAGTGCCACAACTTATTTGTAGTTTTCTTTTTTTCTTTTTGTACTTATTACATCACATTACCTTGTATTGTAAATTATCTCTCCCAGTGTACATGTCTTTTCTTTCCAACAAAATAGCAAGCTCCCTGAGAGTTAGGACTATGCTACATAATTGGTCATATCTTCAGTAGAGCTTTGAACAAGGTAAGTACTCAATAAATGGCTTTTTTTTTTATTTTTTATTTATCACTTCATTCTTTTCGCAAGAGTGAAAGAACAAATAAAAAACATCAGGAAGACCTGAGTTGGCAGGTACCATTGACTTTCTTTGTCAATTAGCAACATTTGTTTATCATTCACTATAAGTCAAGCATTCTAATAGAAACTATAAAGATGAGGAGAGCTAGGAAGTGAGAGACAAAAAATAGCTTCTCCCAAAGAGCCCAGGGTTTACTTTGGGGATGAAAAGACTCATGAAAGGATTAAAGAATGCTTACAAAACAATATGCAAACAAGTACCGATAAACACACTTCAATGATTTGCTGATGTGGATACTATTTCCACTGACACTGATCTTAACCCTTCTAAACTTGGTTTTGAGGGTTGCTTTCAATGGAAAATGTATTTACCTTGGATCCAAAGGGGCTATGAGCCCTTCCAAACTTAATTGGGCTGCTGAACCAAACATGTGGCCTATTTTCCTTTCCATCTTGGTAGCACCTTTATTGGTAGAAACTCTGAGAATCTAGAGTAATCACCATGCCACAGTAGTGAAGGACTTTAGTGGAAACTACATTATATAATAATAGAGACCAATGTGGAAAGGAGACAACCGAATAGGAGGGAAGGAATTGGCAGAATTTTCCCACCATCTACACTCCTTAGTTGGGTCAAAACATGACTTTCTCATAACATTTCTTCCTGTCATTGAGAGCAGTAGTGCTTTGCTAAACCAAAAACATTGCCAAGCAAAAGTGAGCTGGGAACTTTGATGGAATCATGCATTATACTATTTGATTAGTGGGAAACCAAGACCCTTCATAATATTTGAGTAGCTCCTGAATATTCTGATGAGCCAGGAGCACAAATAGAAATGAAATGTAAAGTTATGCACTCTAAAGAGTACTTAGAATTTTCTAAACTTGTAAAAGGAATGATAAATACATTGATATTGCTCTATGGTTTATTTTTTAATTTTTATTTTTTTACTTTTCCTTCAAACCCTCTCAATTATTTAAATAGCAAATGATTTCTTAGAGGAATATTTGGAGAATTAGGTATTTCATCTCTGGCAGGATTTAAAGTCACTTCATTAGCAGGTCTTGGAATTCTTATTTGCCCTCAGGGGACTTGACAGCTTAGAACTCATGAATGTGCATGAAGAGGAACACATACAGCATAATGTGGGTTAATTCGAAATAATGTGATGTATGTTCATCCCTTTCACACTAATTTGGAATGATGAAAGATAACAGTCTTCTCTGGACTTTCTATAGGGCTTCCACTGACTTTAACATTTTGATTTTTCATTTTTTTTAAAGGATAAAATCAAGCATTTCTCATTTCCTGATTTCATGGCTAATGAATGTGCTTTCCTTAAGAGGTTTTGATGTCAGGTTATATCTCAGCCTGAACCACACTTTAATGTGTTATCTGTGGAGTGTGCAACCACTAGAGCTTTACAACATCATTAAATTAGGTAACCATGGGAGCTGTTGCCACAGAGGAAGGTTGAAGGCTTTTCATTTTATTACTAAAGGGTTTCCATTGGAAAGGAAAATGGATGGTTTTTAATTTTTATTTGGTCTTAAGAACTTATAGCAAAGAAAAAAGAGAAGAGGTTTCCTTTGTCTCAGACTGTTATACAATAGGGAATTCAGGTTTGCAAACAGTAAACTGTACGATTTCTAAAATGCTTTATTTAAATTTTTTATGTCAGTTCAACTCCCAGAATTTATTCTCTCTGAAGAGACCTCAAGAGAGAAAATGAACTTAAAGAGTCCTGGAAAGCCAATTTTTCCATGTTTTGGAATTTATCCTCATAAATGATACCTTCTCCCTGCGGGAACGGTGCTGGTGAGTCATAGTGAGAAGTGGCATGTAACAAATTCTGCAGTTTATTTCTCATTTTCATAAAGTTTCAAAGGTTACTAATAGCCCTGAGTGAGAGGACCCTCTTAGAGGAAAAAATAAAACACTGTCCATGGCAGAATGCCATGGTAGGACAAACCAGGGTACACAGGAAAAGCAAATCCAAAGGAAAGAAGGAGATATGAAGGAGGTCATTGTTATATCATTAACAGCTGTGGAGAGAACAACACAGAATTAGTCAAGAGAAATACTATAAATGGTTTTGGAAAAATGATAACTTATGTCTTGCAGCATTTTTTGCTTGATATCACAGTCTTTTGTTGTGGTAGTGAGCTCAGCGTGATGCTCTCCTTTGTTCTAATGTCTCTGTATCATTATGGAATCAGACCCCAACTGTTAGCTGTATGGTCAAGTCACATCTGATTTCTAGAAATTTCCAAGTTCCTACAGATTAATGAGGGACTAGATCAGCAACTTGACTGGTAATTCAGTTTGACTTCAGATTGTATGGTATGACAAGATCTAGTCCCTATGAGTATTGATTATTTTAATCTCAATAAAGGATTTTATTCTCAAGATTAATATGAATCTCATTTTGTTTCGTTTCTTAGTCTATTAAAGCACTAAAAAACCTCACTAAAAGCAAAACCAGATTTTGATTACCACCACTACCACTGCTATTTTCCTTTGTAGACAGTTCATGTCTTATTGAAAACAGAATCTAATTTTAATGTTATCAATTTTTTTTTGCCATTGCAATAGATTCATTGGATCCGGATTATGACAATTTTTTCTTATTAAAAATTGATTGTCTTATGGTCAGTTGGTTGTAAATGAGCGATAGAGACATTTCTAGATGTCACTGTGGTTGAATTTAGCTACTGTGATTTCTATTTCTGTTCTTAACAGAGAGAAGATGGAAGGGAAATATATCTTTTTGTGCAGACAATACACCCAGTAAAGATAACAGTAGGGAGCTCTTGAATTCATGGAATAAATCCTCTTGCCTCGTTCAGGTTGGAAATAAGTAGTAATTCATTGGTGCAAACTTTAATTTACTGTTTTCTTTTGACAATATAGAGGGTTAGTGATAGAGAGAAAACTTTATTACAGAGTATTATTCTTCTAATGGAAAAGAAAGATAGGAAAGGTTACTTATCACCAAACAGTTGCTTCTTATCAAGAAAACTGAGCACCAGTCTTTTTCTGGTATTACTTAAAAAGATGTCTTGTAGCTCTGTTAATTCAACTTTCTTTTGGGCAAAAAGCCAAAGTCAAAGCATTAGGGATTTTTGTTGTTGTTTTAGTCTCTAGACTTTTCCTGTCATGTCTGGATGATCTAGATATGAAGCCATTTTCTCCTGCTATCATAAGGTTAATGGCTCATCTCCTTCAGGGCTGATGGCACCTAGGTGCTGGGGGGAAAGAATTTATGGAAGTAAGCAGCTATCAGTTTTGCAAACATATATGTAATACAGAGGTTTTTCCTCTTTTAATTTTCTTAGAATGTGGATTTACAGTTGGGAAAATTAAAAAAAATTAAGAGGAATATTAAGAATATTAGAAGCACGAAAACCAGAGAAAGCAGAAAAGGGACGAAAAAGCAACTATAAAGGACAAAATATGGGAATGCAAAGGAGTTATTTCTCTTTGTTTCCTCTTGTGATATATCAGTGACATTCATACTATAGCCTTCTTTTGTGTGATGATGTATGGAACCTCTATTTTGCAACATGGAAGAAGTTTCTAATTATGGGAATGGCCAGTTTTCCTTAGGGAGCAATAGCTCTAGTTTTTCTGCAATTGCTAATTCACAGAAACTAATGCTTGCCATTGGGAAAATGCTTGCCATTGGGGGAAAATATTTTTCATCATTTCAAAGTACTACTAGCAACTATTGCATATCTTATCCAGTACATGTCATTGTCATAAGTTTATGGAAGGAAGGTGGTTTCATTCTCATAGGTCCTTTCTAACAAAAGCAAGTATTTTTGACCTGGCATCCATGGACTTGAACAAAAAAAAAATTATATGTATATACACACATATACATATATATATATACACACACACATACATACATAGGTATACACACACACATGCACACACACACACACACACACATATATACACCTAAATTCTGAATTAAGGGAATAAACTCTAGTAGTATTAGTAGTACCTGTGACTTTGTTACCAAATATTTTTTATATTACTGTACAGAATTTGCAGATATCTGAAAATATTGTTTATACTTATCACTGTTTTGGAATTACTATAACTACTAAATGAGGCAGTAGACTGAGCAGGGTTACAGTCTTCCTGTCAATCGACATGCTGTATAGCTGACCAACTATCAGACAATTCTGTCCCCCAAAATCATTCAGCCACCAAATGCAAAATAATGTATTTTCACATTGGTGACTCAGTGTAATTACTGAAAGTGGTTCAAATGATATGATGTTTTCAAAAATAGTTGATTTTTCTTTAAAATTCTTTGAAATAAGTCACCAAGAAAATGTCAGTCTTGCCAATGCTTCAATTATGCAACTGGACAGAACTATAGACATCTTTTAATATAGTCACTTCCTTTCATATGTAGGACTAATATAGTCAATTCGTAACTGTTCAATGAATATACTGTATGTCTTTCCTTCCTTCCTTCCTTCCTTCCTTCCTTCCTTCCTTCCTTCCTTCCTTCCTTCCTTCCTTCCTTCCTTCCTTCCTTCCTTCCTTCCTTCCTCCCTTCCTTCCTTCCTTTCTTCCTTCATCCCTCCCTTCCTCCTGTCTCTCTCTTTGCCAAAACCTTAAACTCAGTGCACTCTGAAGCCTATACTTGAACAACAATAAGTCTCTGCCCAAACTTCACTTGAGGGCTCTTTTTGGGACACTCCTGGCTTCAGAATGATTATCAATAGCAACTATTGCTCTTTCCCTCACAGCTCCATTTACTTATTTTTTGTTTCTTTCTTTTGCTCCTTAAAGGGGCCATTCCCTGTTTACTTCTTAAAGAGGCCTATTCACTGAATGGGCATTATCTCACTCTGAGTACCTGAATAGGCCAAGGTGTCCCATTGCATCCTGGGTCATCTCCAGTCATCCTGATGAATATCTGGTCACTGGATTCAGACTGCTCTGAAGGAGAAGTGAGGCTGGTGACCTCCACAGTCCTCCCTCACTCAAAACAAAGTCAAGTCATGTCATCATTTCTCTGATGGCATGGTATTCTTCAAAAATGAAGGATGAACACAGACAGAAAGACACAGAGTCTAAGCCCTCTGATCCTTTAATGTAGAAGCTAATAAGAACTGTGTTATCTTGACTAAGGCTCCTTGAAATTTGAATTGTTTCTTTCTGGCTGCTTGCAGTATTTTCTCCTTGATCAGATAATTCTGGAATTTTGCTGCAGTATTCCTTGGAGTTTTCATTTTTGGATGTTTTCATTTCAGGAGGTGATTGGTGGATTCTTTCAATGACTATTTAATCCTCTGGTTCTAGGATATAAGGGTAGTTTTCCTATATAAGTTCTTGAAAGATGCTTTCTAGGATCTTTTTTGGTACTGGTTTTCAGGGAGTCCAATCATTCTTAAATTAAATTATTATATTATGTACTTATATCATACAATATTATATAATTAATAATATATATGCATACATACATATGTGAGTGTATAAAATCTAATTTAAATCTATTTTCCAGGTCAGATGATTATCCAATGAAATTATATTTTCTTCTATTTTTTCATTCTTTTGATTTTGTTTTATTTGTTGATTTTGTTGATTCTTGATGACTCATTGAATCATTAGCTTCCACTTGCTTGCTCAATTCTAATTTTTAAGGAATTATTTTCTTTAGTTAGCTTTTGTACCTCCCTTTCCATTTGATGAATTTTAGTTTTTAAAAAGTTACTTTCTTCAATTGATTTTTTTCCCCATTTGATCAATTGCATTTTTAAGGAATTGTTTTCTTCAGTCAATTTTTGTGCTCCATTTTCCCAGCCATTGACTCTCTTGCATAACTCATTTCTTTTCCCAATTTTCCTTCTACCTCTTTTATTTGATTTTTGAAATCCTTTATGAGCTTTTCCGAGAAGGCTTTGGGGTTTGAGACCAATTCATCTTCCCCACTGAGGCTTTACATATAGACATTTTGATGTTCTTGTCCTCTTATGAATTTTTGTTTTGATCTTCTCTGTCACTATTGTAGCTTTCTATGGTCAGGACTCTTTTCTGGTTTTTGCTCATTTTAAGCCTATTTCTTAAATTTTAAAGTCAAATTCTGCTCTTGGGTTACAGGGGACACTGTCTTAAGCTTCCTGTGCTGGGGGCCAGTGGCCTGGTTACAGATTTTCTGCACTGTGGCCTCAGTTGCTGGAGTGGCCTAGTCTATCTATTGTGTTAGGGGTTTGAGTGTGGACAGTTTGTCTTCTTCACTGGAGGTCACACAACTGGCCTACTGTGCCATTGATCTACTGAGCCAGGACCAAGGGACCTTAGCTGCTAATCCATTCTGTGGCTAAGAGCCTCCCACTGGCTTACTTGGATATGGCCTTTACTGGGCTGCACTTCCCTCTTACCCAGGTGAGACAGACCTTTCCTGAAGTCCTTCAAAGTTATCTTAAGCTGGAAAATTATTTCACTCCATCTTTTTGTTGGTTTCGTCATTCTAGACTCTGTTAAAAGGTTTGATTTAACATTGTTTCTAAGGGAAACTGGAAAGGGCTCAAGCAGCTTCCTGACTTTTCTCCACCATCTTGGTTCCACTTAGAGTCTCCCAATCTTTATCTCACATCTGCTCTTATTATCCTGTGTCATGACTCACAGGAAACACAAAGTATCTTAGGAGTTCCCACCCTTATTTGAAGAAGTTTATTAACTTGATCAACCATCAACTCCATGAAGCCTCCTCAGCTTTCATTGCATGGTCCATGAAAGTCAAGAACTCTCTCTTGCTCTGAATATGTTGGTCCAGTTTACTGTCATGCCTCTTGCAATTCCCATTGAGTTAATCTGAGTAGGAGGCTTTTCCCATAGAGTGGTCTCCTCCATATTTGTAGGGCTCTTCTCCTAGTTAAACCACAATGTGAGCTGCAAAGCATTTTTGTCTTAGTCCAATCTGCCATCACCACATCAAATATGGGAGATGTGACTCTTAAACCACCTCTGTCTTGGTTCAGGTTTGATGATGGGATGAAATGAGTTACTTACAAGTTATTTAACAGTTAAAAAAGGTTAACTTTGCTCTAATACATTAAGTTTGCTGTGTTACAGTAAAACTTTGCTGAATTTGCAAGAATTTGGTGGTACTTAGCTTCTCTAGATGCAGTCCGTGTGGAAACTTACCTGGTTATCAGGACTAGTTTTTTTTTTTTTTTTCTTTTTTTTTAATTTTTTTATTTTTTTAATGTTTAACAATCACTGCCATACAATTGGGATTTTATCCCTCCCCACCCACCCCCCACTACCTCCCTCCCTCCCCACGACTGCATACAATTCTGTATAGATTCTACATATACTTTCTTATTGAGTATATTTTCACTATAGTCATGCTATGTAGTCAGACTAAGATAAATGAAAGAATCCGTATAACAAATCAGAACATGATACACAAACAGATACACATACACAAACATGATCTGCTACATTATGTGAGTGACTTCCATATTTCTCTCTCTGAGTGTGGAAGGCATTTTGCCTTGAGGTCCACCATTGGGATTTTTTTTTTTTTTTCAGAAGTTCTTGTGTTATTACAAAAATCTAAGTCTACCAGAAAAAACTCTCACACACTGTGGTTGTTGCTGTGCATAAAGTTCTCCTGGTTCTGCTCCTTTCACTCAGCATCAGGTCATATAAGTCCTTCCAGGCCTCTCTGAAGTCTTCTTGTTCATCATTTCTTATGGCACAATAGTACTCCATTACATTCATATACCATAATTTATTCAGCCATTCCCCAATTGATGGACATCCCCTTGACTTCCAGTTTTTGGCAACTACATAGAGTGCTGCTATAAATATTTTTGTATATGTGGGACCCTTTCCCATTTTTATGATCTCTTGGGGATACAGTCCTAGTAGCGATATTGCTGGGTCAAAGAGTATGCACATTTTTGTAGCCCTTTGGGCATAGTTCCAAATTGCTCTCCAGAATGGTTGGATGCGCTCGCAGCTCCACCAACAATGAATTAGTGTTCCAACTCTCCCACATCCTCTCCAGCATTTATCATTTTCTTGTTCTGTCATGTTTGCCAATCTTATAGGTGTGATGTGGTACCTCAGAGTTGTTTTGATTTGCATCTCTCTAACCAATAGTGATTTAGAGCATTTTTTCATATGATTATAGATAGCTTTAATTTCTTCCTCTGAAAATTGCCTGTTCATATCCTTTGACCATTTATCAATTGGGGAATGACTTGTATGATTATACATTTGGGTCAGTTCTCTATATATTCTAGAAATGAGGCCTTTATCCCCGAGCTTAGCTGTAAAAATTTTTTCCCAATTTACTACATCCCTCCGGATTTTGGTTGCATTGGGTTTGGTTGTGCAAAAACTTCTCAGTTTAATGTACTCAAAGTTATCCATTTTGCATTTCATAATGCATTCTATCTCTCCTTTAGTAAAGAATTCTTCCCTTCTCCATAGATCTGATAAATACACTATTCCTTGCTTCTCCAGTTTATTCATGGTATCAATCTTTATACCTAAATCATGTACCCATTTGGACTTTATTCTTGTGTACGGTGTCAGGTATGGGTCTATGCCTAATTTCCGCCACACTGTTATCCAGTTTTCCCAGCAATTTTTGTCAAACAATGAGTTCTTATCCCAGAAGCTGGGGTCCTTGGGTTTATCAAACAGAAGGTTGCTATATTCCTTGCCTACTGCATCTTGAGTGCCAAGTCTATTCCACTTGTCTACCTCTCTGTTTCTTAGCCAATACCAAGTGGTTTTGATAATTGCTGCTTTATAGTACAGTTTAAGGTCTGGTAGCGCTAGGCCACCTTCCCAAGCATTTCTTTTCATTAGTCCCTTTGATATTCTGGACCTTTTGTTTTTCCAAATGAATTTTGATATTATTTTATCCAGCTCTAGAAAGTAATTGTCTGATAGTTTAATTGGTATGGCACTAAATAAGTATATTAATTTGGGTAGAATTGTCATTTTTATTATATTAGCACGGCCTACCCATGAGCAACTAATGTTTTTCCACTTACTTAAATCTGAGTTTATTTGTGCAAAAAGTGTCTTGTAATTGTGTTCATATAGTCCCTGGGTTTGTTTTGGCAGGTAGACTCCTAAGTATTTTATACTGTCTACCCTAACTTTAAATGGGATTTCTCTTTCTATCTCTTGCTGTTGAACTTTGTTGCTAATATATAGGAATGCAGAGGATTTGTGTGGGTTTATTTTGTACCCTGCAACTTTGCCAAAGTTGTTTATTAATTCAAGTAATTTTTTACTTGAATCTCTGGGATTCTCTAGGTAAATCATCATATCATCTGCAAAGAGTGATAACTTAGTTTCTTCTTTGGCTATTCTAATTCCTTGAATATCTTTATCTTGTCTAATTGCTACAGCTAACATTTCTAGTACCATATTGAATAATAGTGGTGATAATGGACAACCTTGTTTCACCCCTGATCTTATTGGGAATGCATCTAGCTTATCCCCATTGCATATAATGCTTGCTGAAGGTTTTAGATAGATACTGCTTATTATTTTATGGAAAGTTCCCTTTATTCCTACCTTCTCCAATGTTTTTAGTAGGAATGGATGTTGTATTTTGTCAAAAGCTTTTTCTGCATCTATTGAGATAATCATGTGGTTTTTGTTAGCTTTTTTGTTGATGTGATCGATAATGCTAATAGTTTTCCTAATATTGAACCAGCCCTGTAGTCCTGGTATGAATCCTACCTGATCATAATGTATTAATCTCGTGATAAGATGCTGTATTCGTTTTGCTAAAATCTTATTTAAAATTTTTGCATCTATAGTCATTAGGGAAATTGGTCTATAATTTTCTTTCTCTGTTTTGTCTCTTCCTGGTTTGGGTATCAAAACCATATTTGTATCATAGAAAGAATTTGGGAGGACTCCTTCTTCCCCAATTTTCAAGAATAGTGTATGTAGTATTGGAATTAACTGTTCTTTAAATGTTTGATAGAATTCACTTGTGAATCCATCTGGCCCTGGAGATTTTTTCCTAGGGAGTTCATTGATGGCTTGTTCAATTTCTTTTTCTGAGATGGGGTTGTTTAAGTATTCAACTTCCTCTTCTGTTAATCTGGGCAATTTGTATTTTTTAAAATATTCATCCATCTCGTTTAGATTGTCGAATTTGTGGGCATAAAGTTGGGCAAAGTAGTTTCTAATTACTGTTTTAATTTCCTCCTCATTGGAGGTGAGTTCACCCCTTTCATTTTTAATGTTAGTAATTTGGTTTTCTTCTTTCTTTTTTTTGATCAGATTAACCAAAGGTTTATCAATTTTATTAGTTTTTTCATAAAACCAACTATTGGTTTTATTTATTAATTCAATAGTTTTCTTTATTTCAATTTTATTAATCTCTCCTTTGGTTTTCAGTATTTCTAATTTGGTATTTACTTGGGGATTTTCAATTTGTTCTTTTTCTAGCTTTTTCAACTGCAAGCCTAAGTCATTGATCTCCTCTTTCTCTATTTTATTTATGTAAGCATTCAGAGATATAAAACTTCCCCTAATAACTGCTTTTGCAGTGTCCCATAAGTTTTGGTACGTTGTCTCACTATTGTCATTCTCTTGAATGAAGTTGGTGATTGTTTCTATGATTTCTTCTTTAACCCAACCCTTCTTTAGAATTAGATTATTTAGTTTCCAATTGATTTTTGGTTTCTCTTTCCATGGCCTTTTATTACATGTAATTTTTAATGCATTATGATCTGAAAAGGATGCATTGATTATCTCTACCTTTCTGCACTGGATTGTGAGATTTTTATGTCCTAGTACATGGTCAATTTTTGTAAATGTTCCATGTACTGCTGAGAAAAAGGTATATTCCTTTCTATTCCCATTTAATTTTCTCCAAAGATCTATCATATCTACCTTATCCAGAGTTTTATTTACCTCCTTAACCTCTTTCTTGTTTATTTTAAGGTTGGATTTATCTAGTTCAGAGAGGGGGAGGTTGAGGTCCCCCACTAGTATAGTTTTGCTATCAATTTCTTCCTTCAACTCCCCCAACCTCTCCTCTAAGAATCTGGATGCTATACCACTTGGAGCATACATGTTTAGTAATGATATTGCTTCATTGTCTATGGTGCCTTTTAGTAGGATATAGTTTCCATCCTTATCCCTTTTGATTAGATCTATTTCTGCTTTTGCTTTGTCTGAGATTAGGATTGCTACTCCTGCCTTTCTTACATGAGCTGAAGCACAATATATTCTGCTCCATCCTTTGACCTTTATCCTATGTGTATCCCCCCGTTTCAAATGTGTTTCTTGTAAGCAGCATATTGTTGGATTATGGCTTTTAATCCATTCTGCTATCCGTCTCCGTGTTATGGGAGAGTTCATCCCATTCACATTCACAGTTATGATTACAATCTGTGTATTTCCCTCCAACCTCTTTCCCACCATTTGTGCTTTTTACTCTCCCGTCTCCCTTCCCCTCCTCAATAGTATTCACTTTTCTCCCCCTCCTCCTGCAGCCTTCCCCTCCTTCTTTTAGCCCCCCTCCCTTTTAGTCCCCTTTACTCTTATTGCTTCTTTCCTCCCTTTTAGCCACCCTCCCCTTTCTTCCCCCTTCCCCTCCTACTACCTATAGAGCTAGTTAGGATTATCTGCTTAAGGTTATTGTTCCCTCCTTTGAACAAATCAGATGAGAGTACCTCTCAAACAATGCTCATCTCCCTCCCCTCCTTCCCTCTACTATAGTTTTGTACTTCTTCCTGTGATATAATTTGCCATTTTCTGCTTCCCCCTTTCCACACCTCCTATTACATTCCCTTCTCATACTTAAGTCATATTTTTGCCATGACATCATTTACTTTATGCCCGTTCCCTCTACATATATTCCTTTTATCATAATAGCTGCACAGTTCTCAAGATTAACAGGTATCATCTTCCCTTACAGGGAGGTAAACAGATTGCCCTAATTGAGTTGCAAGTTTTTGTTTTTGTTTTTTCCCCTCTGTTTACCTTCTTATGATTCTCTGGAGACCTGCATTTGAAGATCAAATTGTCTATTGAGTTCTGGTGTTTTGGTCAGGAAGCTCTGGAAATCCCTTATTTCGTTGAATGACTTTCTCCTTGCCTGAAATGTTATGCTGAACTTTGCTGGGTAGTTGATCCTCGGTTGGAGTCCCAACTCCTTTGCCTTACGGAATATTGGGTTCCAATTCTTTCGATCTTTTAATGTAGAAGCTGCAAGGTCCTGTGTGATCCTGACTGTGTGACCTTGATATTTAAATTGTTTCTTTCTGGCTGCTTGTAGTATTTTCTCCTTCACTTGATAGCTCTGGAATTTGGCAACTATATTTCTTGGGGTTTTGAGTTTGGGATCCCTTTCCGGTGGGGAACGGTGGATTCTTTTGATGACTATTTTGCCCTCTGAGTCTAGTACTTCTGGGCAGTTTTTCTTGATGATTTCCTGGAAGATATTGTCCAGACTCTTTTCTTCATCATGGGTTTCTGGCAGGCCAATAATTCTTAGATTTTCTCTCCTGGATCTATTTTCCAG
Source organism: Notamacropus eugenii (assembly GCF_028372415.1). Lineage (NCBI taxonomy): Eukaryota > Metazoa > Chordata > Mammalia > Diprotodontia > Macropodidae > Notamacropus > Notamacropus eugenii. Next base: position 351,244,956 of record NC_092874.1, on the reverse strand, counting down.
GTCAGTTGTTTTTCCAATTAAATATTTTAGATTTTCTTCTATCTTTTCATTCTTTTTTTGTTTGACTGATTCTTGTTGCCTCATTGAGTCATTAGTTTCTACTTGCCCAATTCTAATCTTGATCGTATTGTTTTCTTCAGTTAGCTTTCGCATCTCCTTTTCCATCTGGCCAATTTTTCCCTTTAAGGAGCTATTTTCTCCATTTAATTTTTGTACTTCTTTTTCCATTCGACCAATTTTCCCAGTTAGGTTTTGGGTTTCCTTTTCCATCTGATCAATTTTCCCTATTAGGTTTTGAGTTTCCTTTTCCGTTTGATTAACTCTTCCTTTTAGGGAATTATTCTCTCCAGTTAATTTTTGAACTTCCTTTTCCATTTCTTCAATTTTCTTTTTCAGATTGATGTTCTCATCAGTGAATTCTTTTTTTATGGTTTTAAAATCATTGGCCAGTTTTTCTTTTATATCCTTCTTCAGACGTTCCAGGTAATCTAGTTGTGCTTGCGAGAAATTCATAGTCCCATCTGAGGTTTCAGATGGAAGTACAGTCTCAGCTCTGACCTCTTTGGTGTTTGTGTTTTGGTCCTTATCCCCATAGAAAGATTCTATGGTTTTTTCACTTTTCGTCTGCTTTTTCCGATTCATGATGTTGGCTGAGTGTTGTAGCTTTTGGTTCTTTCAGTCAGAAGATACAGATCTTTTAAGTTGAGTTGATGTTTGTCTAGGCTAAAAGCAGGCTTTTGTTGTTGTTGTTGTTGTTGTTGTTGTTGTTTCCCAGATCAACCCTGGGGTTAGCTTGATAGGTGTGTGGGAGGTGTGGTCTGGCCTCAGGATATGTCCTCAGCTGGCCTGAGGCAAAGGCACGGTCAGGAGATGGTGATCCCAGCTTCCCTATTGTCTTCCCTTTTCCCCTGGAGGGCTGGGGCACGCCTAGAAGCTAATGCGTGTTCCCGCCCCTCCTGGGGCTCGTCTCCCGGGCTGAGACTTGCCTGGGTCTCAGTGCGAATTTTTCTCTGTCCTGGGTCGTCTGTCCCTCCAGATAGCCTCCACCACGGTAGGAAGAATCCCCCTTTGCCACCTCTCCAGCCTCTGGTGTTATGAGACCACCCGCCCCCTTCTGCTGCTCCCACTGATCCAGGATCAATCTGGGGAAGAATTTTATGGTTCCCTCACGGTCATCGGGGGGGAGGGGAGAGCACTTACTGATCACTCCGGCATCCCAGCTTCTGGATGTTCAAGTAGTGACCCACTGAAGTCCCGTCTTTAGGCTGAAGATTTCAAAGGCTGTTGCGCTGATATCGTTGGCTTGGCCTGGCTTATCTCCTGCTCCGCTGGTCTCGCCCGCCACTCTCGGGCCCCTCGGGTCCCCTCCGCCCTGCTGCGCCGACCGCGCTGCGCTGTGCGCCGGGGTCTTACCCCCGCGGAACAGATCCCTCCCGTGGACCTTCCAGTCCAGCCTGGGCTCCGAATCTGTCAAAGTCCGTCTCCCACTGGATTCTACACCTCCAAAGTCTGGTCAGACTCTCCCCCCAGATATATCCAGAGGAGTTTTTCCAGGAGCTTAGGTGAGTCGTTGCTTTCACTCCGCCATCTTGGCTCCGCCTCCTCAGGACTAGTTTTGTGCAGGACATGGTGATTCACATTATCTTTAGAAATTCATTAAATGAAAAGACTGACTGCCTGGTGCTGGAGATTTTCTGATTTTTAAATAATCAGGAAGCTGCTTTCACCAGGGTTCAAAGGTGCTGAGGGAAGCTTTGTAAAGCTAATCCCTAAAGATTATTGAAGGAAGATAGGCATGGGCGTCCCCATATTGTAGATGCAAAGGTGGGGGAGTAGGTAAAAGAGCTTGAGTCAGAGAAATGGTATTTGTCTTATATTAGTCTTATCACATCACATTTCTTCTTACTTTGTGAGTGGCCTTATTCCAAGCTGTAAAATGAGGGAGTTGGACTACATTGGCTTCCCTTTCAATTGTAAATTTATGATCTTGTGATTCTACAATCCCTATTGCAGTGCTCAAAATGAACGTATACAAAATGACAGCTTTGAAAATAATTGCAACTTATGCAGCAACATTTCTTTTTTCGTATTTAAATTTATTTATTTAAGTTTTCAACATTCATTTCCACAAAATTTTGGGTTCTAAATTTTCTCCCCATTTCTCCCCTCCCCCACCCCAAAATGCCAAGCATTCTAATTACCCCTATCACCCATCTGCCCTCCCTTCTAACATCCCTCCCTTCCCTTATTCCCATCTTCTCTTTTGTCCTGTAGGGCAAGATAACTTTCTATATCCAATTACCTGTATTTTTTATTTCCTAATTGTATGCAAGAACAATAATCAACATTTGTTCCTAAAACTTTGAGTTCCAACTTCTCATTCTCTCTTGCTCCCCACTCATCCCTATTGGGAAGGCAAGCAATTCAATATAGGCCATATCTGTGTAGTTTTGCAAATGACTTCCATAACAGTCATGTTGTGTAAGACTAACTATATTTCCTTTCATCCTATCCTGCCCCCCATTGCTTCTATTCTCTCTTTTGATCCTCTCCCTCTCTAAGAGTGTTGACTTCTAATTGCTCTCTCCTCCCACTGCCCTCCTTTCCATCATCCTTCCCACCCTGCTTATCCCATTCTCGCCCACTTTCCTGTGTTGTAAGATAGATTTTCTTATCAAAATGAGTGTGCATTTTATTCCTTCCTTTAGTCAAATGTGATGAGTTTTTCTCTCACCTCCCCCCCTTTTCCCTCCACTGAAAAGTATTTTACTTGCCTTTTTCATGAGAGATAATTTGCCCCATTCCATTTCTCCCTTTCTCCTCCCAACATATTTCTCTCTCACCCCTTAATTTCATTTTTTAAAGATATGATCCTATCCTATTCAATTTATCCTGTGCTCTCTCTCTCTCTCTCTCTCTCTCTCTCTCTCTCTCTGTGTGTGTGTGTGTGTGTGTGTGTGTGTGTGTAATCCCACCAACTACCCAGATACTGAAAAAAGTTTCAAGAGTTACAAATATTTTTTTTCCATGTAGGAATGTAAACAGTTCAACTTTGGTAAGTCCCTTATGATTTCTCTTTGCTGTTTACCCTTTCATGCTTCTCTTCATTCTTGTGTTTGAAAGTCAAATTTTCTTTTCAGCTCAGGTCTTTTCATCAAGAATGCTTGAAAGTTTTCTATTTCATTGAAAGACCCTTTTTTCCCCTGAAGTGTTATACTCAGTTTTGCTGGGTAGTTGATTCTTGGTTTTAGTCCTAGTTCCTTTGACTTCTGGAATATCTTATTCCATGTCCCTCTATCCCTTAATGTAGAAGCTGCTAGACATTTTGTTATGCTGATTGTAATTACACCATACTTGAATTGTTTCTTTCTAGCTGCTTGTAGTATTTTCTCCTTGACCTGGGAACTCTGGAATTTGGCTACAATGTTCCTAGGAGTTTCTTTTTGTGGATCTTTTTCAGGAGGTGATCGGTGGATTCTTTCAATATTTATTTTGCCCTCTGGTTCTAGAATCTCAGGGCAGTTTTCCTTGATAATTTCATGAAAGATGATGTCTAGGCTCTTTTTTGGATCATGACTTTCAGGTAGTCCCATAATTTTCCAGGTCAGTTGTTTTTCCAATGAGATATTTCACATTATCTTCCATTTTTTCATTCTTTTGGTTTTGTTTTGTGATTTCTTGGTTTCTCATAAAGTCATTAGCCTCCATCTCTTCCATTCTAATTTTGAAAGAACTATTTTCTTCAGTGAGCTTTTGAACCTCCTTTTCCATTTGGCTAATTCTGCTTTTGAAAGCATTCTCCTCATTGGCTTTTTGGGCCTCTTTTGCCAGTTGTTAGTCTATTTTTCAAGGTGTTATTTTCTTCAGGATTTTTTTGGGTCTCCTTTAGCAAGGTATTGACTCACTTTTCATGTTTTTCTTGCATCTCTCTCATTTCTCTTCCCAATTTGTCCTCTACTTCTCTTACTTGATTTTCAAAATCCTTTTTAAGCTCTTCCATGGCCTGAGCCCATTGAATATTTATTTTGGATGTTTGGGATACAGAAGCCTTGACTTTTATGTCTTTCCCTGTTAGCAAGCATTATTCTTCCTCATCTGAAAGGATGGGAGAAGATATCTGTTCACCAAGAAAATAACCTTCTATAGTCTTATTTTTTCCCCCTTTTGGGGCATTTTCCCAATCAGTCACTTGACTTTTGGGTCCTTTGTCAAGAGTAGGGTATACTCTGGAAATCTGTAAGATCTCAGTTGCTCCAAGGTGGCACAATCAAGCGTGTACACTAGTCTGGGAGTGGAGAGAGATTTTTGTGCCCAGAATCTTAATAGAGATTCCTCTCTATAGCCACCTGGCCTCCAGTTCCACCAAGCCAGCACTGGAGGTTGAGATTCAGATAAGCTGCAGGGATTGGGCTGCCATTCACTGTGAGATAAAAATCAGCTCTCTCAAGGCCTCTACACAGAGCTGAGATAATAATCAGCTCCTCAGTGCCCCCAGGGTTTTTATGATCCAACAATGGATGTGGGCTGCTGTAGGGGCTGCTGTGGGAACTGCTGCCGCCTCCCCATGTGGCCTCTGTGGCTACTGCCTGAGGCCAGGCTATGGGAAGGCCCTTCTCCCTTCCTGGCCAGCTGAAAAAACCCAGTCACTGCCCTTTGGCACCTGTGGATTGAGAGATCTGTGAACCCTGCTACTGCAACTGAAGATTCAACCCCAAGGGCTGTTCACAAGCCACTAGCCAAGGCTGGGCTGGGCTCTGCTCCACATCTGGTGCAACAGACATTTCCTGTGGGCCTTTCAGGTCTCCCTGGGCTGGAAGTCTCCTCCACTCTGTTGTTCTCCACTTCTGCTGCTCCAAAATTTGTTGAGAGTCCCTCTCTACAGGTATTTTATGGGCTGTGTGGGGAGAGCCAGCATATGTGTGTCTTTCTGCCCCACCATCTTGGCTCTGCTCTTATGTAGCAACATTTCTTTCAGAAGCTATAGAGATCATGAAATCTGCAAAGTACTCCATAGAATACTCTAAATTAAATCAACATATACTTTGATACTCATTGCAAAAGTGTGAATAGTATAAAAAATTTGTCATGAATAATTAAGAAGATTAAAGATTTGTGGATTACCCAGAAGTGTCATACAAATATATTGGGAATACTTTCTTCAAGAAAAGTATTGATGGGTGTTTGGCATTTTGCATATCAAATAACATGACAAAAATCAACTGATTATATTTAAAAGAAAGGTAATAATTTAATATTCTGTGGAAATCATTCTTGGATCAGTTATCTATGTATAACAAAATCACTGATTGGTAGAGAAAAGATAAAAAATTCAAATATAGAAGAAAATAAAAATGAGAGAAAGATGTGATCAAAACAACTCAATCAAGACCTACTCAGACAAGCAATAGTAAAAATGAAATGTGGGTGAAAGAAATAATTTAATCATAGAACATAATAATTTCATACAGAAATTAACCCTTGTAAATAAATCATCCAAACAGAGACCAAAAAGAGCCTAAAAAGCATCTTAGTAAGCAAATACTTGTCAAAGGCAATGGTAGTTTAAAATATAAATACATGTACAATTTTACAAAGAAGGATTATAGAAGATTATGAATAGTATCTCATAGAAGGAAAATAGCAGAAGATAAAATTTAAAGTTTGATGAAAGCTTGGCTAGAGAGAGTAGGGACAGCATGGTACAGAGAGGAACAATGAATCTGGGGACAGAGGACAAGAATCCCTCCTCTGCCATTTACATGTAAGTGAGTGATTTTGTCAAGAAACTTATTCTTTCTATGTCTTACTTTCCTCATTAGTGAAAAAAAGGCTATTGGACTAGAGGGCCTGAAGGCCTCCTTTCAACTCTAAATTTATGATCCAGTAGTCCTATTGAAACTCATCCTGAGGCTCTTAAGAATGAAAATAGAAAGAAGAAAACAAGCAGAAGAAAAATGAAAAAGATTTGCAAAGATTTATGACAAATTCTTTTTTCACCATTAATTCAGTGCTCCCACTACATTTGGACTCTAAAACCATAGTGTGATTTTAGAGGAAGCAGAAATAGTACTAAAAAGAACAAGATGGAAAAAGTACATAAACAGTGATCTTTACTAGAGTAGATGCAGTTATAAGGGTACTGAAGAGCTGATTCACAAGTTATCTGAAGGGGAGGGAGATGTCCAAAGCATGAAAAAAAATGTTGGAGCTAATTGCAGTAGCAACAACACATATGCCTACTTTTCTATTTCTACAAAAAAAAAACAACTTATAAGAATCATTAGCAAATTATTAAGCACATGATGAGGGTATTAGTAAGGGATAGGAAAGCTTTTATAAAAAATAGTCCAAAACAGACCACATTTTAGACCCCCCATTGACATATATGTATGTGTGTGTGTGTATGTGTGTGTGTGTGTGTGTGTGTGTATGTGTGTGTGTATGAGAGAATATATGGGATTCCATTGTGTTTATTGTCTATTAAATACTGAGAAGAGAAAGATATACCAGAATCCCTTCCACATAGATTAGGCTAGTTTTCCCTCCAAAAGTATGGAAGTTGCCAATAAAACTTGAGTCTGGCAGACTAAGGCTCTAGTTATTGATGATGGACTTCTTAGTGATGTAGAGTATGAAAAGTCTGTCCTCTAGTTAATGATTTTCCCACTGCTACTTCATTATAGTGAGAAGATGACCATAGGTTTTGGGCTGCCTGCAGGTTGGGTTGTGACTATGTCTCCCAGTGTATCTGTACCTGTTTCTTTATCACTTGCTCATCACCACTGACCTTCAAGATAGGTAAAAATGACAGAATGGTATGGGTGATGTCTTTTGATTCAAGCATAAATTGAATTTAAGTGAGGCAGCAGAGTTTCTTTAAGTTGTCAATCTCACTCTCTTTTCCAGAGTCATGAAAGTCCAGTGACAAGACAAAAGACAAGATGACTGGTGATTGATCAGGATGCGGTGGATGATCTCGGTATCTTCAGATCTAACCAACCTCTAAGTACTCCACGACATCTGTTTCTAGTGTCTTCATGGTTCACTGGAAGAAATTGTTTGCCTCTGTATATTCCAGGGGGAACATCTTCACATGCTTGGGGCAGACACTCTCCTAACTTGCCAAAGGGTACCCTCAGCCTAGTTTAGCCCATCTGCTGAAATGGTTTACTGGAATGTGGCTGCTTTGCATGCTAGTTTCTTGGAGCCACAGGTGAATGAGGTGGACATCAAAGGTGGATGAGAAGCCCTACAAAGAGGCTTGGCAGCCCTTGTACCCGAGGGCTTAACACCCCTACACCCTTGTGTAGTTATATACAGGATATATACAAGAGTATGAGACCAGTATCAAGGAGTGAAGCTAAATTGAACTGATTCATTATTTTATGCACAAATTCTAAGAATCTCAACTTTCATGGATTTACACAATAGTGGCATAGGAGACCAGGGATTTCAATAGATTCAGTAATATAAAGAGCACTGGAAAGGATGGGCGATTTCAGAATAACCAGGTTCTAGTTATGACTCTCCTAATTAACTAATCTATGTGATTTTTGATAAGCATTTCACATTTCTAGTCTCACTTTTCTTCAACTATATAATAAGCATGGGGCTTTGTACTAGATGATAATTTCCCTTCCAGTTCTCATACTGGATTCCTGACTTCAACCATTACTAGTTATATGAGCAAAGATAAGCCTCTTAAACTCTCTGAGTCTCAGTTTCTTCATCCAGAAAATAGAGAACAGAGTGCCCATGGGCATAATTATTTTGAAGAATAAATGAGATTATGTGCGCAACGTGATTTGAAAACTATGCAAATATTAGGTAGTATTGTGATGATTCTTCAAATGTAATCTACCAACTTATTAGAGACTGTCTATTGTTTTCTCAATTTTTGGTAGTATGTCTTCTTTGTCTATCTAACCAAATTGCAAAATTCCAGGACAGGAATTATATCTTATGCATCTGTACACCCACATCATGCCTATCACAATGTCAGGTATATGATAGGAAACATTAAGTGTACATGGATTAAGAATTCTAGCATTCACTAGCCAGAGAAAGGAGAGGGAGCTTTTATATATTTGGAAGAAGTTTCATAAAACCTCAGGAAGAATTTTAAGGTTAAAATAACTCAAGATCTATATGATTATTAGTATTTCACTATGTTCAGTGTGTACGTAGTAGTTTTGAAGACTCAAGGCAGAGACATTCAATTTTACACTTAGTGGCATAGCCTATGAAATATTTATATTCGTATTCTAAAGAAGTATGCCTGAAGTAAATAAATAATTTACTATGAGGCTATAAATTATTTACCAAGTTATTCTAAATATATACATTATTTGCATTCCACTGCGTTTTTGCTGAAAATAAAATAAGTGGACTGCTATTCTCCCACAGATACAAGGAGACAACAGAAGAGGAGAGTAAAAGCAGTGGTAACAAATTCAAGAAGTTACTAAAGGAAGGATAGTCATCCTTTGAGATTAGGGCCAATAAATATCTTTGTGGAGAAATTTTATCTTTTTTATCTGGTATCTTAAGTATTTAGCCCCACAAGGTAAACTCATTAAGATTCATTTTTGAATGATCATTTTTCTTCCAAAAACCTTAAACAATATAGATGCCTTGTCATTTAGTGCCAAGGATCTCTATGACCCTTTTAGCTGAGTTCACTTTTTCCTCCATTGAATTATTCTATACTGATTATTCAATACCTTTAATCCTCTTCCTTTTAAGTACTTGGTTCCTGTGGTTTGTTTGACTTCTGGTAATTTGATTACCATTTCTTCTCAGACTCTCACAGACTTTCCCTGATCTCTTCCAATTATTATGCCAAGCCTGGCCATCTTAAGTCTGTTTCTCTGTCAGTCTATTTCTCTTATTCTGTCTCCATTGCTTAGCAAAAAGAAGAGTGTTTTTATAGGATCCCCCTCCCTCCTACCTGTTCAGTCCCAACAACATCCCACTCCCATCTGTTTACTATTTAGTTTGAGTAATCTACACACACACACACACACACACACACACACACACACACACACACACACACACACACACACATGCTTACCATCTCCATGGGTACATGTTGGATACAACCCCCACCCCCAGAGAATTCTCCTTTTCTGGATAGGTCACAACTCCTTTTCACCTCTGTTGGCCCTGTCCACTGATGATTTTTCCTTAGCTTCCAAAAGTTTGGCATTGAGTTCACAAGGTTTTGAAACATACTCTTTAATTCTTCAGCATGAAACCACATTTTTATCATCCCTTTGATACATTATTTCCAACTGTAGTCTTAATTATAGTCCATGGAACTGTATAAAATATTTTTTCCAATTACATGTAGAAACAATTTTTAACATTCAATTTTTAAAATTTTCATGTTCCAAATTCTCTTTCTCCTCCTTCTCTTCCCCCTTCACTGAGAAGGTAAGTAATTTGATATAGATTATATATGTGCAGTCATGCAAGACATAATTCCATATTTGTCATGTTATGAAAGAAAACACAGAGTAAAAAAAATAGACAGTAAGAAGGTATGCTTTGATCTGAATTCAGACTATCAGTTCTTTCTGCCAAGGTGGATAACATTGTTCATTATGATTATATCAATAGATGCAGAAAACCTCTTGACAAAAATACAACACTCATTGCTAATAAAAAACACTCAAAAGCATAGGCATAAATGGTTTTTCCTTTAGAATTATAAGAAGCAGCTAACTAAAATCATCAGCAAGCGTTGTTTGTAATGGTGATAAACTAGAACCTTTCCCAGTAAGATCAGGAGTGGAAAAAGGACGCGATAAAAGATCTTATCACCAGTATTATGTAGTATTGTATTGGAAATGGTAATAATAACAATAATAGAAGAAAAATAATTGAAGAAATCAGAATGGGGAATGAGGTAATAAAAACATCTCTCTTTGCAGTCTCCGTAATGATATACTTAGAAAATACTAGGGACGGATTCAACTAAAAAGTTGGCTGAAATAATTAATTTTAGTAAATATAAGATAAACCCATTTAAGTCATTAACATTTCTATATATGACCCACAAAGCCATGCAAGAAGAGATTAACTCATTTAAAATAATTATATAAAATATAAAGTACCTAGGAGTATACCTTCCAATACAAACCAAGGAACTGCATGATATAATTATAATACACTAATTTATACAAATAAAGTCAAATTTCAATAATTGGAGAAATATTAATTGTTCATGGACAGGCAGAGTCAATACAATAAAATGACAATTCTACATAAACCAAGCTACTATGGTAAATGCCAGCCTGATTAAACTACCAAAATTTATTTTACTGACCTAGAAAAAATGATAACAAAATTTATTTGGAAGAACAAAATCTCAAGAATATCAAAGGAATTAATGAAAAAAAATGTGAAGGAAGAAGGTTTAGCAGTACTAGATTTTAAACTATATTGTAAGTCAGTAATTGTAAAAACTATCTGGTACTGGCTAAGAAACAGAAATGTGGGTCCATGGAACAGAGTAGACATACTATACACAATAGTAAATGGTTATAGTAGCCTTGTTTTTGATAAATGTAAAGATTTAAGATTTTGGGATAAGAATACAATATTTGGGGAAAATTTAATAGGAAAACTAGAAAGCACTCTGTCAGAATTTGGGCAAAGATCGATATCCTATGCCATTTACCAAGATAAGGTCAAAATGGATACATAACTGAGTTACAGAGATATTACAAGAAAATTTGAAAAACATGAAATATATTATCTATCAGACTTATGGATAGGCAAACAATTTGTGAATAAACAAGAAACAGAGAGCAGTGTAAGGTGTAAAATAATTTTGATTACATTAAATTTAAGAATATTTTTTATATAAATAAGACAAATGTAGCCAAAATCAGAAGGAAAACGGGAACTATTTTATAGACATAAAGGTATTCTCTCTCAAATATATAAAGAAATTTCTAAAGGCTATAAGAAGATACTTAATTGATAAATGGTCAACTCATATGAATAGATGATTTTTGATAAAGAAATCAAAACAATTTATAGTCATTATAAAATGGTGTAAATCATTATTGATTAGAAAAATCAAATGAAAACAACTTTGGGATATTTTACACCTATCAGAATGGCTAAAATGACAGGGGAAAATGACATATTCAAGGGGATATTAAAAAATTGGGACATTAGTACATAGTTGGTGGAATTGTGAGCCTATCTAATCATTTTGGAGAGCAATCTGGAATTGTGCCCAAAGGGTCATAAAGGTATGTATATACTTTGATCCAGCAATATCACAATTAGGTCTGTTTCCCAAGGTGATCAGGGAAAAAGGAAAAGAGCCTATATGTTCTAAAATATTTATAGCAGCTCTCTTGGTAGTAGCAAAGAATTGGAAATTGAGGTGATGCCCATCAATTGGGGAATGGAGAAATAAATTGTGACATATGATTCTGATAGAAGACCATTCTGTTGAAAGAAAGGATGAGCTGACCCGTTTTAGAAAACTATGCAAAGACTTGCATGAAATAGTGAAAAATGAAGTGAGCAGAATGAAAAGAATATTGTAAACAGTAACAGTAATATTATTCAAAGAATAATTGTGAACAACCAAGTTATTCTGAGTACTAGAAAAACTCAAAAAACTATAAAGCACCTATGAAGGAAGATGCTATCTGCCTCTAGAGAAAGAAATGATAAATAGAAGTGTACATAGTATTGTTTTACATATATTTATAAATCTGCATTCAGTGGTGGCCTTCTCTAGTGCAACCTAAGAAGGGAGGGAGGGATACAGTTTGGGATTTCAAATGTAACAAAAAAAAAATTAAATTAAATTAAAAAAAAAAACTAATAGACTCAAATGTTAAGAAGTCCACCTGACTTTTACAAACAAATGAATTCCTAACTACTGATTTCAATGATTAGATACAACTTTTAATGAATAATTACTACGTAATGAAGTAGGGTATCAATTTAAAATTTTACACTTGGATGGGAAGATTATTTTAGCCTGATCTTTTGTTGGTTTTGTCCTTGCAGAATTTCTTTTGAGGCATCATTTTTAACATTATCTAGAAAGGAATTTGGGAGAACTCAGGTGAGTCCCTGAATTACTCTATTACAAGGATGGGGAAACATTTCAAGCTGGAAGGCTACATTAATATTTAACTATAATCAAATGAGGCTACATTTAAGAAACAAATTAGGTATTCTTAAAATGTACTTTTTTTTGGTAAAAATCTAACTATATGTACTAAATAATATCAAAAAATGAAAACTAATTTTAAAATTAACTAACTTAATTTTAAAGTTAACTAACCTGGGAATGACTTTCTTTTGTCTGCTTTTTGTTTGAAAGCATTTGGTTGCAGCATGAAGGTCTGAAGTTTGATGCTCTAGATGGGCATCAGTCATTTGTGACCTTAAGGGTATCTTGATTTGGGTTAGATAGGAGAATGTAGATCTACAGCAAAAAGTGGTTGAAAAGCAAGAAAGTATTTTTCAGGCATGTAGCTGAAGGCATGGATATTCTATTGCATTTTTCATATTTTAATTGGGATCTTTCTCAGCATCAACCAATAACTTTAAAATGTAACTACCAAGAGCTCAATCAATTCCACATGTAGTTCTTCAGGTGCCTTGGTGATATCAACTAGGTGAGGCTGAAGTGATAATTTGAGTGTGATGCCATTATTCTTAAAGTCATTGTATAATCCAGTTAATAGGTCTATAACAGCTGTGTATTCTTCAAATGATTTGCATATATCAATGACCTTTGCTAACTGGGGAAAATGTTTGTCTGAAATTTCCTCTTGAAGAAGTATTTGGAAAAAGATAGCTTTTTCAAAATGCTTGCCTCATATCATATATAGACTTAGTTTTATCATGCAAAGAAATATTCAAGTCATTTTGTTTTAAAATGATGTCACACAGAAATGCAGTATTCCTGTAGAAAGCATCTTTCAATGATTCAGGTTGCTGATTTTATTCTTTATAAAATTTAACTGTCTGTTTTTGCAGAGAAAAATTTACTAACACTTGTCCCTGTGGTAGCCAATGCACTTTAGAATGATACAGCAAATCCACACCGAATACCTTATTGTTCAACTTTAGCATTTTACAAAACTGATGATGCCATGTTGCATTTGCATGAATATAATTAACAGTACTTATAACTTGATGCAAAGTGTCAATTAAAACAGTAGCTTCAATACAGAGATTTTGCTGATGCAAGATACGATGAAAAGACATGAGAGCCTCTGGACCTGTACAATGAACCCTTCAGGTTTTCTGTCATGGAATGTACACTGTTTGTACACACACTCACTAAATGTACCAAATGGAGTCCAGCTTCATGATATTTATCTTAAAAGTTGTTGAAGATATCTTGAAAATATCTATATTCCCATGTTTTTTTCACAATAGTGCCCAAAGCAAGTAACTCTTTGTAGCAAAGAAAATCTTCTATTATTCCCTGAATCAAGCATAAAACCTATGCTGAGTAAGTAGTATCAGTTGATCATCCAAAATGATCGAATAATATGTATTTTCCTTTAAAGTATTGCATGAAGGTGTTCTGTTAAGTTGAAGGTTAATTCATGCTGCTGATCAGTTATGGTTCTCCTTGAAAGAGGCAGTTGTTTATACTTTGGGAGGTTATAGCTGTCTAAGTATCCTACAGCTCTGACAATGAATTCTTTCACAATATCTACATCACTGAGTGGCTTCCCTTTCCCCCCTAGTATATAAGCTACTTTATAAGTTTTCTATTTATAGAAAAGAATAGCACACATTTATTTATTTACTTTTGGTTTTCAACATTCACTTTTATAAGATCTTAAGTTTTAAATTTTCTCCCCTCCCCTGAGATGGTGTGCAATCTGATAAAGGTCATACATGCATAGTCACATTAAAGGCATTTTCACATTAGTCATGTGCTCAGTGTCATTGTTTCCAGGTCTTATTGCTTCTTGAAAAAATTGTTCTTCCTTTTGCTTTTCATCTTTTAATTTCTGCGGTATAACCTTTCATGCCTCTCCCTCTAATTTAAAACATTTGGAGAGGATTCTGGGAAGTTGGCAGAGTAGGTCAAGATGTTCCTCCATAAAAGAGATAAAATCGTGCCTCAAGGTGAACATAGAGCCATAAAAATAAATAAGAGTAGGGACAGAATAGGGGGTCTCCTGAGACAATCAGAGAAGATCTGGAAAAAAAAATCCCTTTTGTGTTTAATTTAGGTTAAACACCTCCAGGATGGCTGTGGGCACTTACAGGATGTTGGAGGCCTTGGTTTGAGTTCAAGGTCAGAGACCAGAACTTAAGAGGCAAGAGGCACAATCTCCCATACCTTAGCACTAGAGGTGATTATAAAAATTAAACTATTACAAAAATTGTATGGGCAAAGGAGGAAGAATCCAACCATAGAGAGATACTATGGGAATAGAGAAGACTGGAGCTTGCCTTCAGAGGAGGATACTGAAGCAAAGAAACCTTCTTCTACCTCAAAGAGTAATGTGAAATGGTCACATGCCCAAAAAGAATTCACTGAAGAACTTAAAAAAGACTTTAAAAATTAAATGAGAGAGACTGAGGAAAAACTAAAAAGAAAAATAAGAATGATCCAAGAAAAACAAGACTATGAAAAGAATGTCAACCAATTAGAAATGGAGATCTAGAATCTTAAGGAAGAAAATTACTCCATGAAAATCAGAATTGGGGAAGGAAAAGTCAATGAAATTATAAGAGATAAAGAAATAAAAAAAATATAAAGAAGGAAAAAATAGAAGAGAATGTGAAACATCTCATAAGAAAAACAACAATCTGGAGAACAGATCAAGAACAGTAAACATAAGAATAACTGGATTACCTGAAAGCTATGATCAACAAAAGAAAGAATCTTGATACAATAATACAAGAAATAATGAAAGAAAATGTCCTGAAGCATTAGAACAACATGAAAAGTAGAAATAGAAAAAAAAATTCACTGATCACCACCTGAAAAAGATTCTATAAGGAAAACTCATAGGAATACTATAGTCAAATTCTGAAACCCCCAGCTCAAGAATAAAATATTAAGAGGATATTAAGAAATATTAATTATATTTTATATTATATAATTATATTATATATAAATTATATAAGTTATATAATTACATTAATTATATAATATTTCTTATGAATAAGAAATATTAATCAAATATTAAGAAGGAAAAAACAATTTAAATATGATGATAACACAATTAGGATCACAAGATTTAGCAGTGGTGACACTAAAAGATGACTGGTCTTGGAACACTATATATCAAAGAGCAAAAGAACTGGGATTCCATACAAAAATATCATACCCAACAAAGCTAAGCATAATTCTGAAAGAAAAAAGTGGACATTTAATGAATTGTCGGACTTTCAAGACTTTGTTAAAAAGAAAAAACACTGAACTCAATAGAAGATTTGACATACAAGAGCCAAAGGAAATATAACATACATACCACTGGCCAGTTACAAGGGATTCAATAAGGATAGAATGCTTACCTTTTATGTATGTAAAATGTAAAACCTATGTCTAAGATTGTTATTAATAATTAGGTAGCTTATAAGAAAGATTGGGGTAGACTTGAGTATGATATGACTTCAAAAAGTAAAACCATTCAGGAACAGCTAAAAGAGTAATTATACCAATGAGGTGCAAGAGGAAGAACATAGAGGAATTAGATGGGGGCATGAAGCTGTTCTAGAAGCCTACTTTTACTGGAAATGGTTTCAAGAGAGAACAATACATATACATCTAGAAGAATATGTCTTCTAAATTTGGAAAGAATTAGGTTGTTTGGTTGAGTACTGTCCTTCATTCTCTAAGAGGACCAAAATGACATCACCATGCTAGAGTTAAGTTTCAATGTGTCCAGCTGTGGCTGATCAGACCAGTATGAGCTTGGCACACTCAACCACAGGTCAGGAACAGTCCATGTGAACATTTGGGATCCATAGTCTAAATCTGTGCATCGTGTATTTCCTTTGAGCTGTTTCAGTTCTGCCTTGCTCATAGAGCACAACACCTTCTCTGATGTGGGCATGCCATGCTGAGTGGTCTTGTGCCAGTGTCTCCCATGTCATTCATTCCCATAGAAATAAATAAAACTCCAAGGGGATAAGGAGAAGGGAGAGGATAAAGGAGGTATTTTTAGAGGGGAGGGTGAGGGAATAGTTTAAAAAGGGGATATAGAAGGGTGTTAAGATCAATGGGAATGGGAGCATAAGGGAGGGATCTTTAGAAAGTAGGGTGAAGGAATAGGTCAAGGGGAGTACAAATGTACAAAGATTAGGAGTAGAATGTCTTTGGGAAAGTATATGCTTATGTGTGTATGCACATGTATACATGTATGTATATATCAGTATCTATGTAGAAATATATCCATGCTTAATTGTAACATTGGGTTGGGAAGGAGAGGGGTGGAAGGGAGAAAAAAGAACAAAGCAAAAATATACAGCAGAGAACAAAAGAAAACCCACAAGGAAGCAGAAACTAGTGGACAGTTTTCAACATAATGTACAATATTTAATATACAGAATTTTTTAAATGGAAAGTTATAGCTATATATTCAGAGTCCTTTCCTATATTCTTCTGTACATGACATTTTTTCTTTTATATTTAAGTTTATAATGTTTCTTTTTCTTTTCCTATTATATATTTAACCTTTAGTATTTGTCCAATTAGAAAAAAACATAAAAGGAAAGATTAGGAAGAGAATCTCTTAGGGAAAGTATATGTTTATATATACATACGTATATGTATATATGTATGTGTGTGTATCTCTACCTATATATAAGTGTATATGTATATATGTGTGTGTATGTGTGTATCTCTACCTATACATAAATATATCCATGCTTAATTATAGCCTTGGGGTGGAGGGGAGCAAGGAGGAGGGGAGAAAGAAGAATAAAGTAAAGGAGTAACTAGGCAGCACAACGGATAGAGAACTAGCCCTGGAGTCAGGAGAACCTGAGTTCAAATCCACCTTCAAACACTTGATATTACTAGTGGTGAGACCATGAGCAAGTCACTTAACTCCATTGCCTAACTCTCCAAAAAAATATTTGTGGTCCTTATGAGTGTTATAATGCTGATGAACATCTAATTTTTAAAAAAATATTGATATTACAGTATCACAAAGCAAGCAAACCATCTTATCTTTAGCAAAAACAAGATAATATTGCAATTCCTAATCCTCATCAAAAAATTCATTTTTTTTCCCTTCAGCATTTTCTTGGTCTCTTTTGACATGATAGGCTGTTAAGCAGAAAGAATTAAAAAATATGGTTGAGTTGTGCAAATGTTCATAAATTCCACTTCAAACAAAAACACACTGCACCATTGTCAAAAGCTGATGACAAACTAGTGTACTTGACCCCCATAAATGCTTGCCAACCAGCTTCCTGAAGTAGTAGCTCTAGTTAGGCAGTTGTAATCAAATAATGAGCTTAGCAGTCATCAATTTAGCCTTTATGGCTTCCTAGTATTCTAATTATGTTGGTCAATCTGGGAGGATTATTTCATTGAAACTCATTTAATTCTTTGGTATTTTGAATATATTCATTTAAAAATAAAGCTAAAAATACAAAAGATGAACAAAATTCACTAATAAAAAGAAAAGGATTTGTTTTGTAAAATTTGGATTCAGTCATAAGGCCATACTTAAGGTTCTAGAAGATTACATGTGGCCTTGAGGAAACAGGTTCCCCATCCATGATCTACCATCTTGGATCTGCCTTAGATTACCAGACTGTTGAAGTTTGTATTACTCCAACTGTGGGATAACTTTGTTAACCTTTCAATATTCCATCTCTGCCCGTGAATCTATGTAATTCTGGAACAATTCTCCTTCTCAATATATGTATATATTTATCAGAAATCATCACTACCTCAACTGGAATGAGAGTTCAAGGTCCACTGAAAATATAAAGTTCTCTCAATTTTATTTTATTTTTTTTTGCATAAATGTTATATAATCTACTGAAAATACCAATATTTTGCTGTCTTTCCTAGGTTTCTATTGGCAACAAGTGTGGTAGAGTCTTGAGTGAAAAAGTAAATTTCATTAATTAAAAAATATGATTTGCTAATTATCATTCTAATCATTGTGTTATTTTACCCTTGATAAGCATTTTTCCTACAAGGCAATAGTTAACTGGTTTTTACTTGTTTGATTATATACTTTCTATTCATCTCCTTCATCCAAGTTCAAGAAGCCTATGGTATACCACAAAGGAATTACTAATAAATAACTTCTCTAGTTTCCATCCCTCTAAAAGTTTTCAATAATTTCAGTCCATGTTCTGAGGATTAATTAGGGTTTTTGCTGTAACAGATTGTCAGTTTGGGAAATTATTTTTATTGTAGATCATAATTTTCTTTGTGTTTCAGTGAAACCAATTTTGTTTCATTGTGGCCTCAAACAATCTTTGAAATGCTTGATTTCCCCACACCAACATCTGCTTCAGTACTTCTAACAGTCATTGAAATTTGCACTGTAAGAACCACAACTTTTACAAGTTTACTTGTAGTAATATTTAATCCTTGAAACCACAGAACTAAAAACACAAAAAATCAATATTAATCCATCAATAAAAATTTAAGTGCTTACTATGTGCCAGGCACCGTACTAAGCACTAGTCAACAAAACACAACAAAAGAGAGCATGAATTAAATGTGTATGGCAGATAATCTAGCACTCAAATGACAGAAAAATAGCTAAAAGTGAGGAAGACAGCTCAATCTGGTTTTATCTGCTCAAGGCTAGATATTCTGAGTCAGCACAGTGTCAGGAAAAAGCACACACATGATATATATATATATATTTACAAAATATAACCATATCAAAATTATTGCTTGTTTTAAGTAATTCACAAGCCACTATAGATCCTAAATTTGGTACACTACACTTCCTCTCCTTTGCTCTCCTAAGGAATCTTCTTCTATACTTTCCACCTTCAAAATGCTTATTTACTATGTTTCATTTTAGTATAAAACATATTAATTCCATTTATACTCTTTTCTTTCTCTTGATTTTTTTAATTTTCTGATCTCCTTTGCCTTACTAGTTAAATGATAAATAGAAAGAAAGAATGATAGAATGAATAATAGATAAAATGAGAAATAGATAAAATGAAAAATAGATAAAAAAATAAAAAAATAGACAGACAGATAGACAGATAGATAGATAGATAGATAGATAGATAGATAGACAGACAGACAGACAGATAGATAGATAGATAGATAGATAGATAGATAGATAGATAGATAGATAGATAGATAGATAGATAGATAGATAGATGATAGAAGAACAGGAAATTCCTCACTGGGACCTACTCACATTGATCAAATCATAGATTTGATTAAAATAATATTAAAATACTAGGTAATATTAATAGTTAAAATTAGTTAATATTAATAGTTAGAATAATATTGTACCCAGTGGTCTCATCTGTTAAGATAATTTTGAATTCATACCGTCATTCTTATATTTGTTATCCTTCCCAGTGTGTGTCATCTGCAAATTTAACAAGAATGAAATTTATACCTTTGTCCAAATTAATGATAAACTAAATGATGACTAAAAAGCAGGGCCAAGAGTAGTTGCACAGTATCCCAAAGATCTAGGCTGGCATTAAACTATTACTGGTTACTACTTGGGTCCATGCACTCTGTATCCAACTCTGTATCTAATTTGTCTGTATTAACTGCTAACTCAAATCAGTCCATCTATTCTGGAAGACAACATCAATCAATCAACTACCTATATTAAGCACCTATTATCTATCAGACTGGCTAGACACTGGGGATACAAATACTAAAATGAAAAAATATTCCACTAAAAGGAGCTTACATTCCAGAGAGAAAGATTTACATGTAGCAATGTGTTCATCCGTCATTGCCAAAAAAGACCATGCATCATAGATATGATGACATGACACGCATTTGACTTTTTTTTGAGTGAGGGAGGGCTGTGCAAAGTCATCAGCCTGACTTCTCCTCCAGAGCCATCTGAATCCAGTGACCTGATATTGCTCAGCATGACTGGAGTTGACCCAGGATGCATATGTAGTCCTAATGTCTAAATGACTCTAAACAAATTCTAGAGCAGCAGAATTCACCAAATGACAGAGTGAAAGAGATTTCCAGCCCAAGACAGCCTGAAAGGCCAACAGCAAAGGTCTATTGCAGAGGGCTCAGAGAGTGCAACTGAAAAATAAGAAATACAGTTAATGGGGTATAGCAATCTATCTTGCCCTACAAGAAAAGAGAGAAGATGGGGATAAGGGAAGGGAGGGAGGTGATAGAAGGGAGGGCAGATTGGAGAAAGAAGTAATCAGATACATGGTGTCTTGAGGTGGGGGAGGGGAGAGATGGGGAGAAAATTTTGAACTCAAAACCTTGTGGAAATGAATGTCAAAAATTAAAAATAAACAAATAATTTTTTTTGAAAAAAGTGTCTATCTAAAACCCAAAGCAAATGTCATATACAAAGGAGAAACACTGGAAGTCTCCCCACAAATCCAGGAATAAAGAAAGAATACTAGTCTCCTTACTACAATTTGACTTAATTCTGGAAATAATAGCAATAGCAGAAAGACAATAAGAAAAAATAAAAATCGCAAAAATAAAAAATAATTCTTTTTGCTGATTAAATTATGTTTAATTAAAAAATCCAGAAAAAACAAAGATGCCAATTGAGAAAATTAATAGAATCAGCAAAGTTGCAGGCTGCAAAATAAAAACCTCTAAATCAACAAAATATATATCTATATGCATAGATACATATGTATGTATATGCATGTGTATGCATATATAACAAATTCCAGGAAGCAATCATAAAAAAGAAATCCTGTTCCAAACAACTATAAATACATAAAATATTTGGGGCTTAATCTACTAAAGCAAACAAAATACTTGTATAGATTCAATTACTAAATACTCCTTAAAGAAATAAAGAATAACTTAAAAAGTTGAAGAAATATTCGTTGCTCATCACTGTGACAAATAATAAAAAGTAACAACATTACCAAATTATTGGTAGTGTTTGGGCGCAAAGTATTTTTTAAAAATAATTCATTTATTTTTAGTTTTTAACATTCACTTACATAAAATTTAGAGTTTTGAATGTTCTCCCCCATTTCTTCCCCCCTCCCAAAGACAGCATGCAATATGATATAGGCTCTAATTATACATTCATATTAAATACATTTTCACATTGTATGTGTTCATCCTTCATTGCCGAAGAAGACCATGCCATCAGAGAAATGATGACATGACTTGCACTTGACTTTGTTTTGAGTGAGGGAGGGCTGTGCACGTCACCAGCCTCACTTCTCCTCCAGAGCCATCTGAATCCAGTGACCAGATATACATCAGGATGACTGGAGATGATCCAGGATGAGGCTTGCCCAAGATCACACAGCTAGTGAGTGTCAAGTGTTTGAGGAGAGATTTGAATTCAGGTCCTCCTGACTCCTGCATTGGTGCTCTATTCACTGTACCACCTAGCTGCCCCAAATATTTTCATATTAGTCATGATGGAAAAAAAGAGTTAGAACTAATGGGAGGAACCATGAGAAGGAAGAAATAAAACAAAACAACAACAAAAAACCTCCAGCAATGAGTTCTTATCTCAGAAGCTGGAGTCTTTGGGTTTATCACATAATAAATTACTGTGGTCATTGACTACTGTGTCTTGTGTACCTAACCTGTTCCACTCATCAGCCATTCTATTTCTTAGCCAGTACCAAGTTGTTTTGATGATTGCTGTTTTACAATACAGTTTTAAATCTGGTACGGCTAGGTCACCTTCCCTTGATTTTCTTTTTATGACTTCCCTTGATATTGTGGATCTTTTGTTCTTTTAGATGAATTTTGTTATGATTATTTCTAGCTCTATAAAATACTTTTTTGGTAGTTTGATTTGTATGGCACTAAAGTAAATTAGTTTAGGTAGAATTGTCATTTTCATTATATTATCTTGGCCTACCCATGAGCAACTGATATTTTTCCAATTATTTTAGATCTGACTTTATTTATATGAAAAAATGTTGTGTAGCTGTGTTCATGTAGTTAGTTTCTGGGTTTGTCCCAAACATTTTATGTTGTCTACAGTTACTTTAAATTCCGGTTCTGTTTCCTTCTCTTCCTTCTGGGCTTTGTTAGCATTATATAGAATTGCTGATGATTTATGTGAGTTTATTTTATATCCTGCAACTTTGCTAAAGTTGCTTATTATTTCAAGTAGTTTTTTCTTTATTCTTTAGGATTCTCTAAGTATACCATCATATCATCTGCCAAGAGTGATAGCTTTGTTTCTTCATTGCCTGTTCTAACTCTTTCAATTTATTTTTCTTCTCTTATTGCTAAATCAATCATTTCTAGTGCAATATTGAATAATAGTGGTGATAATGGACATCTTTACTTCACTGTTGATCTTGTCGGAAATGCTTCTAACTTGTATCCATTACATATTTAAAAGGCTTAATTTATTCTTTCTAGTATTTTTAATAGGAATGGGCATTACTGTATTTAGTCAAAAGCTTTTTCTGTATCTGCATCAATTGATATAATCATTATATTATGATATAATTGTATGATTTTGTGTTTTTGCTATTGATATCATCAATTATACTTACAGTTTTCCTAATATTGAAGCTCTGCATAACTGGTATAAATCTCACTGTTAAATATTACTGTAATCTCTTTGCTAATGTTTTATTTTAATTTTCTGCATCAATATTCTTTAGACTTATTGATTTATAGTCGTCTTTCTCTGTTTTGGCTCTTCCTGGTTTAGATGTCAGCACCATATTCGTTTCACAAGAGTTATTTTGCATGACACTTTTGCCTATTTCTTCAAATAGATTGTATAGTATCGGCACTAATTGTTCCTTAAATATTTGGAGCAGTACAAGGAAAAAGTTTGTGATCAGGTAAGTGAGAGTCAATTTAAAAAGATGTGGTAAGTTATTTTAATTATATGAACCTGAAAACTCTCTGCAACAGAAAAAATTACTACAGCTAGGTTAAGAAGGGAAGTGTTCAAAAAAAAAGATTCACACAAAATTTCTCAGGTAAGTGTCATTCTATCTATCTGGGTTTCTTTTGCTTAGTCAGTTTGCACACCAGATATCATATTTACCTATGGTTTACATTGAAAAAGTGGCTCAAATTCTTCCCTTTTATAAGAGAAATTTGTTGTCATTCCCCCTGTCACACAACACCTCCCCCCAAAGAATCATTTCTTGCTTTCCTTCTAATTTGACTACATTGGTTTTGTTTGTGCAAATTTTTTTTTGATTTCATGTAGTCAAAATTATCCATATTACTATCCTTTGATTCTTTTTCTGTCTTCTATTAAGATCATCAAAGCATAAGAATAGTCATTCTCAGGTCTTCCATGATATTGGCTTCCCTCTGTGACTGCTGAAATTATGGTTTTCAAGGGATGCTTATATCATCTCTACTTCTCCCATTAGAAAGCAAACACTTCATAATTACATAATATTTTATGTTTCATTTTACTTTCATGTTTGAATTTCCAAGTTTCTACACAGATCTGATCATTTCATCAGAGATACTTAGCTCTTAATTCTCTTTTCAAGTCCCTTAGTTATTTTTTTCCAGTTTTTTTTCTATCACTCTAATTCCATTTATAATGTACTATTAATTCACTTTTTAGAAAATAATTTTTTTTTGAATTCTAGTTGATTTTGTGGACAAGTTTTTCTTTGAGGCTTTGATTATAGGTGCTTTGGGGGCTATTTTACTCTTAGGAATTTATTTCTTGGGCATCACAGACTTCAAAATAATTTATCCTTTTTGTTTATTCATTTGTCCAACCATCTGCTCTGGGCAACACAGCATTGCTGGCTTAGTTAGGGGTTGATTCATTAATTCTGGACCCTCTGAGAGACTTCCTGTTCCCCTGCCCTAGAATTGCTATTCTGGGTGAGAGGCCTAAGTCTACTACCTACCCTCAGACACCGCATCCTCTGGGCTCTGGGCTTTGAATCCATATTCCAATCCCTTCCTGGATGTCCTCAAATGCTTCTGAGCCAGAGACTGAGTCTAATATTAGTTCGGAGTATCCCCAGACTCAAAGCTCTGATCCATAAATCTGTACTCCTGGCCCTCTTAGGAAACATCCTCCAATATGCCTACATTATGTTGGCTTGGCCCCTGATTTGCTCTGCTATCAGATATAAGTATCCTCTTATTGTTTTTTGTATTTCAGAGTTTCTACTCAGCTCCAATCTCTTCATCAGGAATTCTTAGAAATCTACTCTTTCTCTCAAGGTTCTTCCATGATCCCCTCCCACCCCCACCCTGCCTCATAGGATTATATTCATTTTTGCTGGGTGAACTATATCTTTTGCCTCTTGGAATAGCATATTCCTAAGCTCCTCTCTCCTTTATAGACGTAGTCTCTAAATATTTTGTAATCTTGTTTTTTGGAACCTGATTTTCCCCTGGCTACTTCCAATATTTTATCTTTGACTTGGAAGCTCTGGATTGGCTATAGCACTCTTAGGAGTTTTCATTTGGGGAAGTCTTTTTAAAGAAGATGACTAAATGATTCTTTTTCTTTTAAATTTGCTTGCAGGTTCTAATAGATCCAAGTAGTTTCTTTTCTGATTTCTTGATATATCATGCCCTCTATCTGTTTTTTTAATCATGATTTTTCAGATATTCTTTTAATTCTTAAATTATTTCTCTTTGATATCTTTTCCAGGACAATTTTGTTTTTAATAGGAAAAACTTTTTTTTCTTTTATTTTTTCAGTCTTTTGACTTAATTTTAATATTTTTGTTGTTTCATGGAGTCATTGGCTTCTACTTGATCCATTCTAATGTTCAGGGAGTCTGTCATTTGGGTAAGATTTTGTACCTTTTATAATAAGTGGTTAATTTTTCTTCCAACTTTCATAGACCCCTACAGATAGAAATAGCTTTATAGAACACCTTGTCTAGACTCTCTATTTACACCAGAAGAAATAGCACCAAGTTCTCCTGACTCCCAAGTCAGAAAGGTGGTTGAAATTTGACTTTATTTGGAGTTCCTTCAGGAGCAGCTGTGTCAGTATTTGGCCATGGTGACTCAAGACAAAAAGTACATCAAAGACTGGCTTCTTTCATCTCTCCAGGCACACCCTGGTTTTAGCTCATTTCACCTCACTATCCTACCTTGTGATGGCTTACCTTGTCCCATCACATATGCCACTATTTGATTTATTCCATGAAGGTTTTCACAGTGAAGCCACAGGCTCAAATGTTTGGGGAGGGGCAACATTCCTTAATCTTTAGTCAATATAAAGAATAACCAGGTAGGTATAAATCAAATACTCCATTATAATCCCAACCCCTTAAACAAGTTTCCAAGGAGCATATTTTTCTTTCAGAGAGAAAGTGAGGAAAATCAAGTTTAGCCAGTTAACAGACATTACTTAAACATCTACTGTGTGCTAGGCAAAGAAAGGCAAAAGACAGTTACTGTTTTTCAGCAAACTCACAATCTAATGGTAGAGACAACATGAAAACAACTACATACAAACTATATATAGGATAAACTAAAAAATACGCAACAGAGGAAAAACCTTGGAATTAAAAAGGATAAGAAAAAACTTCTTGCAGAAGGTGAGATTTTTAGCTAGAACTTGAGTAAGTCAGGGAATCCAGGAGGGCAAAGATGAGATGGTTGAAGATTCTATGCTTGGGAGACAGTCAGTAAAAATGCAAGAGTTAGTGAAATTGAATGTCTTGTTCAAGGAATGTCAAAAAGGCCAATGTTTGGCTGGATTGTTGAGTTTGGATGAGGGGAGTGTAAGGTATGAATAGACCATTGTTCATAGGAATTTGGCCTTGCAATGAAGTCTTCTCAGGGCCTTAGCTAGTCAAGTCAAGAGAACAAGATTTTGGAGCTGAAGAAATGGTAGTTGGCCCTTTCCTTAAGGCAGAGGCTGGAGACTTGATTAATTTGGTCTTTCTCCTCTTCCTTTGAAAGGGAGAGGTTGGGTACTAGATGGAGCAACATTTCTCCTTTTCCAGCAGGAGGTTGGAAACTAGATGGGAGACTCCAAATATTGAATACCTCCTATTCTTAGTAAGAAAAAAACGAGGAGAAATACTTTTAAAAGAGAACACAGTTCTATTGACTATATTTCTTTGCTTAGTTACTGCTACAAATGAGGCTAGAGATTGTCTTAGGATTCATTAGTACTAAGAAGGGGAAAGGATTAGAAAAAAGGAGTTCAGATAATATGGAATGCGATATCTCAGGGCACTCATACTTGAATGCCTTTTACCCCCTTAGAAAGTGAAGGAAGAATATTAAATTACATCTGTGCCTTTTCAAACTGAGGACTCTATTTAGGAATTTAAAGTACCATTTTTTTTTAAAAGATGGAGTTTCTGAAGGGTACAAATGAGTTCGTTAGGCTGTAATTTGTCCTTTTCTAGAACAATCTCTACCATCTCTCTGCTGCTGCACATGTGGTGCATTACAGGCATAAATCATAAGCTTCATACATGTATATTTATGAATGGAGCCAATACAGAGATTTAAGCATCACTGTCCCAGCTAAATTGTATATTGGTTTTGATGTCATGGTCTTGACAAGCAGCTCTATAATTCAAGTGAGTTTCTCACATTTACCTCCACACAGAGAGAATATTTGACTCTTTGGCTGCCAAACTCAGACTACAATTAAAGGTCTCTGTCATTCTGTTGTCAGGCTGATATTTATAAGATGAGGGAAGGGTAGTAATGTGTGCTTTGTGAATCCCTACTATTAAAAAAATATTTCAGTGGGACTCATGCCTCATTGGAACTTTGACCCTCAAGGAAATACTCTGAAAAAAACACTTTTAGTGTTAATTTTCAAGCAGAAGACTGAATGAAATGAATTTTATATATAGAACTCGTTCCATAATTTCCTTAAATTGAATCATGAAAAAGGTCATTTCAAACATACAAATGGAAAGCAGGCTGAAACACTGCCAACAATGTAAATAGAGACTGATGATATGTCTTCCAATTCACAACCCAGACAGCAAGGCAATATGCAGTGTAATGAAGGGCTCTTTTTGCATGGCTTGCAGTTTTTGGACGAATGCATAAAAAAATTGATACTAGCTTAGGAAACATCTAGAAAGTTTGCATCTAACTTTATCAAGCAGAAGGATTATATGAAATTATCTCTCTTGTCAAATACCATATTACAACTACAAGGTTTCAGATATTTTTGCTAATATGTATTTATAATTCTTGAAGCACCAGCAGTTTTCATATATGCTGCTAACAATATAAAATTAAAACGACTGTTATGACTGCTTGTTTAAGTAATATTTGAAATTTGATCAGCAAAATTAACACAAATATGCAATCATAAAACATAGATATTCTTGTGCACTAGTCTGACAAAGAAAAGTCTATATTTTTAGGAACTATGTTTTGCAACTTTGAACTAATACATTATTCTGATTAACATAAAATATCATAGGGTTCTTAAACTTTCAAATACTACAAAAGGTGTCAACTTTGTCATTCACTATCCACTTCTGAGTTGCAAATCCAGGGTAGACTGAGGAGGGTACTGGTTAAGCAGATTAAGGAGAAGTTGTAGATCTAAGCAGTGTACCTAAACAGGAGTAGCATGAAATCAGTCATAAGTGTCGCTTATTCAGTGCGGCTGAAGCCTACAGAAAAATAACCAAGGCAGGAATACCAGATGAAAGGGAAGCCTGAAGTTCTGTTACTCTGAGCTAACACAGCTTTCCAGGTGGCTGATAGTGAAGTCCCAAACAGTCTACAATTGCTCTGACACAAATACAGGTCAGGAACTTGTAGACCTCAGATTATGGTGGAAGAAGAAGGGGAGCTGATTAGACGTTGCACTGGATCAGACTACTTTGGGAGCATGACATTTTGCAAGTCCCCAGCATGAGCAGTTCTAGAGATCTTGAAGTAACACAACACTTAGTACTCCCAAGAAAATAGCAACAGAACTATCCTAGACCTTTTCTCTAGGAGCACACACAATTTAGTCCAAACATCATGTCTGAAGTCAGGAAGTTGTCTGAATGAGAGAGCAAACAAAGCATAATCCCACCCTAAAATGCAATCATGGTAACAGAGAAACTCAAGACAGAAATAAAAAAGAAAAGAATGACTCCAAATCATCTTCCAGCAAAGACTCAAAGAAATACTTACCTTAAACACCCAGAATACAAACCTAAAAATTCAACTAGAATTTCTGGAAGAGGTGAAGTAAGAGCTAAAAGAAAACAAGAGTTTGAAAATTACTTTATAAATAAAATAAGGGCACTACCTAGTAAAACAAAAAAGGAAAAGAAATGAATCATGAAAGAAATATTTGGAAAGTGAATTAAAACATTAGCACAAGAGGTACAAAAATTTACATAAGCTACAAATGACATGAAAATTAGAATAGACCAAATAGAAACCATGAGACAATAAAAAATATAAGTTAAAATTCAAAAGAAAGAAAAATAGAAGAAAATGTAAGACATGATATAACAAAAACAAGTAACTGGGGAAAAAAGATCAAGGAGAGATATTTTAAGAACTATTTAACTACCTGAATGTCATGACTAAAAAACATCTGGACATTATATTGAAATAAAACCACCCAGATCTCTTCAAACAAGAAAGCAAATTGGATATAAAAGGAATCCACTGGTCACCTTCTGAAAGAAAACCTCAAATGAAAGCTCCTAGAAATGTTACAGTCAAAATCCAGAAGTTCAAGGTAAAAGAAAAAAATTACTATAAGCAGCCAGAATGAAAGAATTCAAATGCCAAGGAATTACAGTCAGTATCACACATGATTTAGCAGTCACAACAGTAAAGGTGCAGAGTGTTTGGAATACAATATTCTGGAACACAGAAGATATAGGTTTGCAGCCAAGACAACTTATCCAGAAAAAACTAAGTATAATTTTGCGAGGGGAGGAAGGGGTTTGGGAAGATGGACCTTCAATTAAATATAAAATTTCTATATTTCTGTTAAAAAGACTAGAGTTGCATAGTAACTTTCAAAGTTCAAACTTAGGAGTTAAGGGTTAACCTTAAAAGACAAACATAAGTGAACATTGATAAAGATCTAAATAAGAACAATCTGCTTATATCCTAATACCAAATTTTATATATATATATGTACACACATATATATACACACATACATATATACATGCATATACATATATATGTATGTATATACACATATACATGCATACATACATATATATGTGTGCATGTATATATATATATATATATATATATATATATATATATATATATATATATATATGTACATAATATGTGTCCCTTATGAATCCTATTACCATTAGAGGTCATAGAGTTAGTTTAATTTGACATAGTTTGAATAGTTCCTTTGTGTCTTGATGACATTAAGAAAAGAATGGAAGGGGAGGGACAGTAAAAACCAAGGTGGTAATGCTGGGTGCAGCGAAGGCAGAAGGTTAGGAAAAATTACCTTATATAATCCAAGTGTAAAAGTAGAGAACTATACAAAAAAAGACAAGGGGATGTGATGGCACTTGAACCTCACGCTCATCTGAAGCATTCAAAGGATGGAAACATGCACAGACACCCCCCCCCCCCCCCCCACACACACACACGCACTCCCTTTAACACATTTGGGCACCAAAATGTGTTTCACTCAACAGGAAAATAGGAGAGGAAAGGGGGAAGAGGGAAGTAGAGGGAGTATGACATTAGAGAAGACTTGAGTCTATATACATATACAAGTATGTCATAGTGCGTTCTTAAATTGAGGAATAGCTAAACAAGTTATTGTACGTAAATGTGAAGAAATATTATTATGATATAAGAAACACTGAAAATAGCTTTTTTATTTTTATTATTATTTATTTTTAGCGTTCTTTCCTTTTTTAAAGATTGAATTCCAGATTCACTCCCTCCCATTCCTTCTTCTACTGAGAAGGCAAACAATATGATGTTAATTATACATGCAAAATCATGCAAAACATATTCCCATATTAACCATATTACAAAAAATTAAAATTAGAAAATTATACCTCAACTTGCACTCAGATTTTTTCCACTGTCTATCTCTGTTTGGAGGTGGATAGTATTTTTCATCATGAGTCCTTTGGAATTGTCTTTGATCACTGTATTGATCAAAGTAGCCAAGTCTTTCATAGTTGATCATCACTACAACATTGCTGTCACTGTGCACAATGATCTCCTAGTTCTCACTTCATTTTGCATCAGTTTGTATAGGTCTTTCTATGTGTTTTTTTCTGAACCATCCCCTTCATCATTTCTTGTAGCACAACAATACTCTATTATAATCATATGCCACAACTTACTCAACCATTCCCCAACTGATGACCATCCCCTCAATGTCCAATTCTTTGCCACTACAAAAAGAACGGCTATAAATATTTTTCTTTGATCTCTTTAGGATATAGACCTAGTAGTGGTGTTACTGGATCAATGAGTATGTATAGTTTATAGTCCTTTAGGCATAGTTCAAGATTGTTCACCAGAATGATTGGACTAGTTCACTACTTCACCAAGAGTTCATGAATATACCTATTTCCCCTAATCCTTTCAAGCATTTGTCTTTCTTCTAGTTGTCAGGTGGTACCTCAGAATTGTTTTAATTTGTCTTTCTCTAATCCATATTGATTCATAGAATTTTTTCATATGACAACAGATAGCACTTATTTCCTCTGAAAACTGTTTTGTTCATATTCTTTGACCAATTAGCAATTAAGGAATGGTTCTTATTATTATAAATTTGACCTTATATATTTGAGAAGTGAGGCATTAGAAAAACTACTTGCAAATTTTTATTTTTAATATCACTTCATATTATATGGTATCTTTTAGCAAAATGTAGTTTGATTTTCTCTTTCACTTAGGTTTACGCCTGAGATCACAATTGCCACCCCTGCTCTCTTCACTTCAGCTGAAGCATAATAGACTCTGCTCCAGCCCTACATTTCAAATCTGTGTGTTTCTTTTTGTCCTGAGTGGGTATCTTATACACAACATATGGTTAAACTCTTGTCCCCAACTCATTCTGTTACCTGCTGCTGTTCTAGGGATTAGCTCTTCTCATTCAAATTTGTAGTTATGTCTACTTACTGTGTATTTCCCTCCATTGCATTTTTCTCTGTTCATTCTTCTTTCTCTTTCATTTATTCTGTCATTCCTCAAAAATGTGTCTTGCTTCTGACCACTGCCTCCTGCAATCTTCTCTCTGTCTTATCACCCTCATCCTTTTAACTTTTATCCCTTTCCCTTCCTATCTCCTTATTAGGAAAAATTGGTCTCTTTACCTGAGTGTGTATATGTATAAACATATGTATATATATACACACACACACATATATATATAAATATATACGTATATATATATACATATATACATATATATATACATATATATACATATATATACATATATACATACATATACACACACACACACACACACACACACACACACACACACACACACACATATACATATATATTGCCCTCTTCACTATAAAAGGTCTTGGCTGTGCTCCTCCTTTATATGAGAAAATTTGTTCCATTCTACTTCTCCCTTCCCTTTTCTCTTATTGCTTCACTCTTTCTTCCCTCTAAATTTTTTGAGATCATCCCAATATAATTGATTCATACACATGACTGCTGTCCATGTAGATTCCATCTAATTGCCCTGATAAAGTTCTTAAGAGTTATACATATCCTCTTCTCACACAGAAATGTAAACAGTTTAATTCCATTGAGTCCCTTATGATTTCTCTTTCATTTTTACTTTTTCTTAAAAAAAAATCTTATGTCTGAATGTCAAATTTTCTATTCAACTCTGGTATTTTCACCAAAAATGCTCAAAAGTCCTCTAATTAATTAAATATTCATTTCACTCTAAAGGATTATACTCAGATTTTCTTGGTAGATTAGTTATAATTCTAGCTCTTTTGCCCTCTAGAATATCATGTTCTGAGTCCTTTGTTCCTTTAACATGGTAGCTGCTAATTCTTGTGTGATGCTGACTGATTCCATGATATTTGAATTGTTTATTTCTGGTTGATTGCAATACTTTCTTCTGGACTTGA
This sequence comes from Notamacropus eugenii, assembly GCF_028372415.1. Lineage (NCBI taxonomy): Eukaryota > Metazoa > Chordata > Mammalia > Diprotodontia > Macropodidae > Notamacropus > Notamacropus eugenii. Next base: position 351,212,772 of record NC_092874.1, on the reverse strand, counting down.
GAGCTCATAACTATAACAGTCATTGGGGTTTTTATTTTAGGATCTCTTTTAGGAGATAATTGGTGAATCCTTTCAAATTCTATTTTACCCTATCAATCCAAAATATTGAACAGTTTTCCTGTGAAATTTCTTGAAATATGATGTCTAGGATATTTTTATGATTATGGCTTTCAGACAGTTTAATGATTCTTAAGTTATTTCTCTTCAATGTACTTTTTAGATCAGTTGTTTTTCTAGTGAGATATTTCACCTTTTCTTCCACATTTTCACTCTTCTGACTTTGTTTTATTGCTTCTTAAAGTCTCATGAAGTGATTAATTTTCACCCACCTAATTATAATTTTTAAATTAATTTATTTGTTTTCAGTTTTCTATAATTATTTCCATAAATCTTACATTTTCTCACCCTCCCTTCTTTCTCCCTCCTTGAGACATCATGCAATCTTATATGGGTTCTAAACATATATTATTATTAACCATATTTTCACATTAGTCATGTTGCATAAAAGAATTAAAATGAGTTAGAGAAACCATGAGAAAAAACAAACCAAAACATAACACAAGAGAAAATATTCTGCTTTATTCTACATTCTGATTCCATAGTTCTTTCTCTGGATGTGGATGGTATTTTTCCTCAAGAGTCTTTGGGGAATGTTTTAGATTTTTGCATTGCTGTGAAGGGTTAAGTCTACCAGAAACAGTATTCACACACTGTGGCTGATACTGTGTTCAATGTTCTCCTGGTTCTGCTCATTTCACTCAGCATCAATTCATATAAGTCTTTCCAGGTCTCTCTGAAGTCCTCTTGTTCATCATTTCTCATAGCACAATAGTATTCCATTACATTTTTATACCACAATTTGTTCAGCCATTCCCTGATTGATGGACATCCCCTCAATTTCCAGTTCTTGGCCACCACAGAGAGGTACTATAAATATTTTTGTACAAGTGGGACCTTTACACAATCCAATTCTAATTTTTAAGGAATTATTTTCTTCAGGGAGGTTTTGTACCTCCTTTTCCATTTTACTAAGTTTACTTTAATTGAATTCTTTTCTTCAGTGAATTTTTGTACCTCTTTTACCAGTAGGCCAATTATGACTTTTCAGGTTTTATTTTCTTCAGTATTTTTTTTATTGTTTCTCTTTTACCAAGCTGTTAATTTTCTTTTTACAATTTTCTTGTATCACTCATTTTTGTTTTTACTAATTTTCTCTACCACTACTATCTCTTTTTTTAACTATTCCAGCAATTCTTACTGGTCTTGGTTCCATACAACATCTCTTTTGAGGCTTTGCTTGCAACTGTTTTCACATTGTTGTTTCTTTCTAAGTTTATGTCCTGGTCTTCCCTGTTACCATAGCAATTCATTAATTTTTCAAAGCCTATTTCTTTATTTTGAATTTTATGTTAAAATTGGGCTTTGCTCATCTGGTGTTGGGGAAGCACTATTCCAAGCTTCATGTTTTTTCATGCTGGTATTTTCAGAATTAGTTCTGAGGATATGCAAGTTTTTGGTTCTTCTAACGCAGTATAATCCTGAGAAAGGTAGGGTCACTACTCTGCATTCTTGTCCTTACCCATGAAGTGTCTCTGCTTCTCTGAAGTCACACGTAATAGTGGTCTTCTTGGTTCTGGAACAGTGACCAAAACTTTTGATCCCTCGTGTCTAATTACAAGCATTTCTCTCCATCCTGGAACTGACAACCCGAACTGTTTATGGACAATAGAGTTGTGATCAGTGTGAGCTACACCCAGGGCCAGGAAAGAATACACTGTAATCTATTTTTGACCAGTTGTCTGACCCCTTTGCCATCTCTAGCCTGAAAGCTCCTAAAGTTGCTGGTGATATTAAGATCCCCTCCAAAGCCTGCTGCTGGTGTTCCTGCTGAGCTCTGTGTCTAAGCCCACTCTGATGTTATAGACCTCTCCTATAAACCTACTAAGTTTTCTTAGGCTGGAAAAATGTCTCTGTATGACCATTTGTTTCATCTGCTACTCCAAAATTTGATTTGAGGTATTGTGTTACAGTTGTTTGGAGGGAAATATTGGGTGAGTTCATCTGGGTCCTAGTCTGTACTGTACCATCTTGGCTTTGGTCTTGAGATGGTTTCTTATATGACAACTTATATGAACTGGTATAAAGTGAAATTAACATAACTAGGAGAAAATTACACATTAACAATATTGTAAAGACAAACATCTTTGAAAGAATAAGGATTTTGATGAGTGTAATGATCAACCATAATTTCAGAGAACTAATGATGAAACATGCTAGCCTTTTGATAAAGAGGTAAAAGAAACGTTTTGCTTGAATATATATATATATATGTATATATATATAATATACACACACATACTTACATATGTGTGTGTGTGTGTGTGTTGTGTGTGTAACAGGGATTTTGTTTTTCTTTCATTCTCAATGGGAGGGGGGATAGAAGGAAAAGAGGTAGATTTTTACTGATTAAAAAAAATAAAAAAAATATTTTAAGAATCATTTAAAACTATGACCAAAGAAGAGCCTAGGCAATATATATCAAAAATCATAGAAGAAAATTGTCCAGAGTTCTTAAAACCAGAGAAAAAATAGTAAATAAAATCCATTAAGAGGTAGTTATCTATTGGGAGAAACTCTAACATAAAAATTCCTATATAGACAAAGACTATAGCCAAAATCCAGGACTTCTAGGTTAAAAAAAATACTGCAGGCAGAAAGAATTCAAGTACTAAGGGGCCAAAATCAGGATCACACAATTTAGTAACTCCAAATGGAGTGGAGATCTTGGAATGTGATATTCTATACAGGAAAAGCATAAAGAACACTCAAAGAATAAATTATTCAGCAAAACAGTAGTATCCTACAAGGGTGAAAATTGACTTTTAATGAAATAGGAAACTTCTAAACATTCCTAATGAAGAGACCAAGGCTACACAGACTCTTTGAAATATAAAAACAGAAATTAAGTGAAATACAAAAAAGGTAACATGAAGGAGTAATCCTAAAAAGATTAAACTTGTATTAACTGTTACATTCTAATATGAAAAGATGATACACTTATTATTTCAGGGAACACATGTTCTTTCAGAACCCTAACATCATTAGGGAATATAGAGGAAGTCAGGACAGAATATCTGGGAGTGTTTTCATTATATTTTAATCATCCTTGGGATACAAAACTCAAAGCCTTATAGATGAGAAGATAAATAAACAGAATTAGGGTATTGGGAGCATTCAACATCTGAACCTCTTTCTCTTGAACTGCTCAACAGATGAGCAATGGGGCAGCTAGGTGGTGCAGTGGATAAAGCACCAGTGCAGGAGTCAAGAGGACCTGAGTTCAAATCTCACCTCAGATACTTGACACTCCCTAGCTGTGTGACCTTGGGCAAGTCACTTAACCCCAGTTGCCTCATCCTGGGTCATCTTCAGTCATCCTGATGAATATCTGGTCACGAATTCAGACAGCTCTGGAGTAGAAGTGAGGCTGGTGACCTGCACAGCTCTCCCTCACTCAAAACAAAGTCAAGTGTAAGTCATGTCATTATTTCTCTGATGTCATGGTCTTCTTCAGCAGTGAAGGATGAACATACCACCATCAACAGATGAAAGAATACATATACATATTTGGGTATGGAAATACATTTCACTGGACAAAAAAAACTAAGGGAAAAGAATAAAAGGGAAAGCACATTAAGGGAAGTGATAGTCCTAAGCAAAACAAACTTTAAGTGAGTGGGGTGTATTTTAAAGAGGGTTTAAGAAAAAAAAAAAAGGAAAAAAATGCTTGATTGGCTCTGGGTCATAAAAGAGATAAAAGGGAAAGGAACCTGAGGTAGACTGAACTAAACCTAGAGTGCTAGTGTCAAACATACACACTTTTTTCTTACCATCCTCTTCATTTTTAAAGAAGGGGTAAGAACTGGGAAGCAGGAAAAATGTAAGAGAATAGTTTGGAAGGAATTGCACAATTAATGATCTTAACCATAAATGTAAATGGGATTATTTGTTATTGAGTTGCTTTAGTTGGGTCCAACTCTTTGTGACCCCATTTGGGGTTTGCTGGAAAGAGATACTGGCATGGTTTGTCATTTCTTTCTCCAACTCACTTTATGGATGCGAAAACTTAGGCAAACAGGGCTAAGTGACTTGCCTAAGGTTACACAGCTAGTAAGTGTCTGAGACCAGATTTGAACTCAGGAAGGTGAGACTTTCTGACTCCAGGCAAAGCACTCTATCCATTGTACTGTCTAGCTGTCCAATGAAATTAACTTGCCTGTAAAACAGAAGAGGATAAGAGAATGAATTAGAAACCAGTATTCAACAATTTGCTGTTTAGCAGGAGGACAAATATATCATAAGGATATGGAGTGATAAAATAAGGGCCCGGAAGCAATATCTTTTACAATTTTGTTGAACAAAGGCAGAGATGAGAGCCATGATGTGAGACAAGGAAACAGAAAAAAATAGACCTAATTAAAAGAGATAAGCAAGAAAACTACATTTTGCTGAAATGTAGCCTGAACAATGACTTACTATCAGGATTAAATATACATATATATACACCTAACATCCAAATTCTTTAGGAAAAACATTGAACAATGGAGAAATAGGTAGCAAAACTAGGATAATGTGGGATGTTAATGCTGCAGTTTTGGACCAAGACAAATCTAAATCAAAATAAACAAGAAAGAAGTTAAGGACTTGAATATAATTATAAGAAACTTAAATATAATAGACCTCAAGAGATTAGTGAAGGTAGACAGAAAGGAGTATACTATATTTGTCAGTTGTGTCTAGAACATTTACAAAAATTTGCTAAGCATTAGGGTACAAAACACAGAAAAATCCAGAAAAGCACATATTAAGCACATATTTTGTAGTTCACAATACAATACAAATAATATTTAATAAATGGGCCATGGAAGAAATAACAAAAATTAATTGGAAAACAGCTTAATTTTATGTGAATCAAATAAAAACATAGGAACAATCAATAATTTCATTAATGTTGACAATAATTTAAAAAGACACCAAAATTTTTGTTATTTAACCAAAGCAATACTTTGGGTGAATTTTGTATCCATAAAAACATTCACCATTTTGAGAGAGAGAGAAACAGAGAAAGAGAGAGAGAGAGAGAGAGAGAGAGAGAGAGAGAGAGAGAGAGAGAGAGAGAGAGAGAGACAGACAGACAGACAGACAGACAGACAGACAGACAGACACAGACACACACAGAGACAGAGACAGACAGAGAGAGACAGAGAGAGACAGAGAGACAGAGAGACAGGGAGAGAGAGAATTGACTGCATTGAATTGGGCATACAATCAAATAAAAAAAAGAAACTTAGAAAACCAATAGATTAAAAAACCCCTATTAAATACAAATTAAAGTTCTGAAAATTACAGAAGTGTTAAGAAATTTCAAAGCAAAAAACTGAATAAGTAAATAAAATTGATAAAGTGTTAGCTAATTTAAATTTAAACAAAGAAAGAAAACTTAATTGTCAGGATGGAAAATGAAAAAAATTAATTCATTTCTAATGAACAAGTAGGAGAAATTAACAACTATTTCACCCAGTTGCATGCCAAAAAACAAATCTAAATGAAATAGATGGAATTTTACTAAGATTTAAAGGCTTGAAGCAAGAGAAAACAGAAACAGAGTATTTAAACTTGTCTTATAAAAAGGAAGCAAAGCCATAAATGAACTCTTAAAAGAGAAACAAACTAACAAGTCCAGTTAGATTTAGAAACAATGACAATGAAACAGGTAAAGAACAATTAATTCCGATACTAAAAATGCTATTTGGAAAAATTAGGGAGAGAAGGGGCTCTACCAAATTTTACTATGATACAAAGGTAGGCTTGAATTTAAACCAGAAAGAGTCAAAACAGAGAATGAAAACTATATTCAAGTATTTCTAATGGATATTAGTACAGACATTTAAAACATAATTTTAGCAAATAGATTTCTGGATGTCACAAACATTATGCATTATGATGATGTTGTTTTTATACCAGGAATTCAAAGCTATTTCAACATGCAAGAAGTTATAAATATAACTGATCCTATCAATATTAAAACAATAAAACCATATGATTGTATCACTTGATATAGAAAAATGCATTTGAGAGGATAATAAACCTATTCATTTTTCCCACTTAGTAGTATTTTACTTTTTTCAATGACATGGAAAAATAGTTTTCAACATTCACTTAATTAGATTTTGAGTTCCAAATTTTTACACCCTTCCCCCTTCCCTCTCGAAGAACAACAAGAAATCTGACACAGGCAAATGTATAATCATGTTAAATACATTATTGTAAGTAAAAATATACATATTACATATAATAGTATATAGAAATATATAGAAAACAATAAATATATTATTAGATATTAAATATGAATAAATAAATATAGCCATGTAAAAATCAGAACAAAAGAGAAAACCAACAAGAAAGGAAAAACAAAAAACAACAAAAAGTGAAAATAATGAGCTTTGATCTGCATTCACACTCCATAGTTCTCTTTCTGGATGTGGATAGCATTTTGAATCATGAGTCTTCTAGAACTGTCCTAAATCACTGTATTGCTGAGGAGAGCTAAGTCTGTCATAGTGGATCACGGAACAATGTTGCTCTTACTGTTTACAATGTTCTCCTGGTTCTGCTCACTTCACTCAGAATCAGTTCATGTTAAGTCTTTCCAAGTTTTTCCAAAATTCATCTGCTCCTCATTTCCTATAGCATTGTATTGCATCACAATCATACACTCGAACTTGCTCAGTCATTTTGCAACTGATGGGCATTCCCCACAACTTCCAGTTCTTAGTCAACACAAAAAGAGCTGCTATAAATATTTTTGTACATATGGGTCCTTTTCCATTTTTTTATGATTACTTTGGGATACAGACCTAGTACTGATATTGCTGGATCAAAAGGTACACACACTTTATAGCCCTTTGGGCATAGTTCCAAATTGGCTGTCTGGAATAGTTGAATCAGTTCATAACTCCACCAACAGTAGTGTTCAAATTTTCCTGTTTCTTCTGCAACATTTATCATTTTTCTTTTTTGTCATATTAGCTAACCAGATGGGATTGAAGTGGAACCTCAAAGTTGTTTTAATTTGCATTTCTCTAATCAATAGTGATTTGGAGCATTTTTTTTCATATATACCCTAGATAACTTTAATTTCTTCATCTGATAACAACCTGTTTATATCTTTTGACAGGCAGTGTAGTGAATAGAGCACCAGTGCAAGAGTTAGGAGGACCTGAGTTCAAATCTCACCTCAGACACTTGACACTCACTAGCTGTATGATCTTGGGCAAGTCACTTAACCCCAATTGCCTTATCCTGGGTCATCTCCAGGCATCCTGATGAATATCTGGTCACTGGATTCAGATGGCTCTGAAGGAAAATTGAGGCTGGTGACCTGCACAGCCCTCCCTCCCTCAAAACAAAGTCAAGTACAAGTCATGTCATTATTTTTCTGATGGCATGGTCTTCTTTGGCAACGAAAGATGAGCACACACACATTCTTTGACCATTTATCAATTGTGGAATGACTTACATTCTTACTAATTTGACTCATTTATAAATTTTAGAAATGAGGCCTTTACCAGAAATACTGGCCATAAAAATTACTTCCCAGCTTTCTACTTTCCTTCTCATCTTGGTTGCATTGATTTGTTTGTGCAAAATCTTTTTAATTTAATGTAATCAAAATTATCCATTTTGCATTTCATAACATTCTCTATCTCTTGCTTGGTCATAAATTCTTCCCTTCTCCGTAGTTCTGACAGGTAAACTATTCCTTGGTCTCCTAATTTGCTTCTTGTATCACCTTTATATCCAAATCATGTATCTATTTTGACCTTATTTTGGTATACAGTGTAAGATGTTGGTCTATGCTTAGTTTCTGCCATACTATTTTCTAGTTGCCCCAGCAGGTATGTCAAATATTGAGTTCTTATCCCAGAAGGTGGAGTCTTTGGGTTTATCAAACAGTAGATTACTGTCATCATTTACTATTGTGTCTTATGTACCTAATCAATTCCACTGATCTACCATTCTGTTTCTTACCCAACATCAGATAGTTTTGGTAATTGTCATTGTATAACATAGTTTTAGATTTGGTATGGCTAGTCCACTGTCTCTTGCATTTTTTTCATTAAATTCCTTGACATTTTGGAGGAACCTGTGGCCTCAAGAACATATACGACTCTCTTAGCTTTCAAGTGTGGCCCTTGGACTAAACACAAACTTTACAGAACAAACTCCCGTAATAAAAGGATGCGATCTGTAAAACTTGGACTTAGTCAAAAGCCCTAACCCAGTCTTCAAGGACAAATTGAGGTCATAGGTTCTTCACTCCTTTTGTTCTTCTAGGTGAATTTTGTTATTTTTTTAACTCTATAAAATAATTTCTTGGTAGTGTGATTGGTATGGCACTGAACAAATAAAATAATTTAGATAGAATTGTCATTTTTGTTTTATTATCTTGGCCTATCCATGAACAATTGATATTTTTTCAGTTGTTTAGATTTGACTTTATTTGTGTGAAAAGCATTTTGTAATTGTGTTCATATAGTTCCTAGGTTTGCCTGCTCAGGTAGACTATCAAATATTTTATATTGTCTACAGTTATTTTAAATGGAATTTGTCTTTTAATCTCTTGCGATTGAACTTCATTACTATTGTACAGTAATGTCAATGATTTATGTGTTTATTTTATATCATGCAACTTTGCTAAAGTTGTTAATTATTTCAACTAGTTTTTTCGTTGATTATCTACATATACATCATATCATCTGCAAAGAGTGATAGCTTTGTTTCCTCATTACCTATTCTAATTCCTTCAATTTCTTTTTTCTTTTCATTGCTAAAGTTAACATTTCTACTACAATACTGAGTAATAGTGGTGATAATGGGCATCTTTTTATCACCTGTGATTTTACTGGGAAAGCTTTTACCTTATCCCCATTACGTTATGCCTGCTGATAATTTTAGATAGATACTAATTATAATTTTAAGGAAAATTCCATTTATTCTATGGTCTCCAGTGTTTTTATTAGGAATGAGTGATGGCATTTGGCAAAAGCTATTTCAGCATCTACTGAAATAATCATATTTTTGTTAATTTTGTTATGGATATGGTTAGTTATGCTGATGTTTTTCTAAACTTGAGTTATTTAAATATTTTATTTACTTTTCTGTTAATCTGGGCAATTTATATTTTTATAAATATTCATTCATTTTGCTTAGATTGTCAGATTTGTTGGTATATAGTTGGGCAAAATAACTCCTAATTATTGCTTTATTTTCTTTTTGCTTGGTGGCAAATTCACCCTTTTCATTTCTAATACTGGTAATTTGGTTTTCTTCTTCTTAAAATCAAATTAACCGAAGATTTATTTCTTTTATTTTCTTTTTCCCATGAATCCAGCTTTTAGTTTTATTTATTAGTTTAATATTATTCCTGCTTTCACTTTTATTAATCTCTCCATTTATTTTCAGAATTTCTAATTTGGTATTTAATTGGGGATTTTTAATTTGTTCTTTTCCTATTTTTTTTTGGCTGAAAGCCCAATTCATTGATCTCTTCTTTCTCTATTTTATTGATGTAAGTTTTTAGAGATACAAAATTTCCACTAATAAGTACTTTGACTGAATCCCATAAGTTTTGGTATATTGTCTCCCTGCTGCCATTCTCATTGATGAAATTATAGTTTGTCTCTATGACTTGTTGTTTGATCCACTATTATTTAAAATTAGATTATGTAATTTCCACTTAATTTTTAGTCTATTTTTCCATGGTTCTTTAACATATGGTTTTTTAATTGCATCACGATCTGAACAGGATGCATTTAATATTTTTGCTTTCTGCAATTAATCATGAGATTTTTATGCCCTTATACATGGTCAATTTTTGTGTAAGTGCCATGTACTGCTAAGAAAAGGGTATATTTCCTTCTATCCCCATTAAATTTTCTCCAGAGTTCTATCATATCTAACTTTTCTAAAATTCTATTCACCTTCTTAACTTCTTGTTTATTTTATGGTTTGATTTATCTGCTTTTGAGAGGGGGAGGTTGAAGTCCTTCACTAGTACAATTTTGCTATCTTCCTCCAACTCACTTCTGTAAGAATCTGGATGTTAGACCACTTGGTATATATACGTTTAGTATTGATATGACTTCATTGCCTATCTCACCTTTTAGTAAGGTGTAGTTTCCTTCTTTATCTCTTTTAATTAGATCTATTTTTGCTTTTGCTTTGTCTGATGTCAGGATTGGTAGCACTTTTTTTTTTCACTTCAGCTGAAGTATAAATATTTTTGCTCAAGCCTTTTACCTTTATTCTATGTATTTCTCAGCTTCAAATATATTTCTTGTTATGGTTTTTAATTCACTCTGCTTCCATCTTATGAGAGAGTTCATTCCATTCACAGTTATGATTACTATCTATATTTCCCTCCATTCTATTTCCCCCCCCCCCCATTCATATTTTTCTCTCTCCTTTCACTCTATCCCTCCTCACCGGTGTTTTGCTTCTGAACACCCTTTCCCTCAATCTGCCTTCCCTTCTACCAGCCCACCTCCCTTTTATTTCCCCTTTCCCTTCCTACTTCTTCCTTCCCTTCTGTCCATCCTCCTTTACTTTTCTTTCTCCTTTTACCTCCTACTTCCCTATAGGGTAAGATAAATTTCTATCCCAATTGAATGTGTATGTTATTCCCTCTCTGATTCAAATATGATGAGAGAAAGGTTCAAACAATGCTCACCATCCCCTTCTTTCTCTCTTTTGTAATGGGCCTTTTGTGCCTCTTCATGTGATGTAATTTATCTGATACAGCCTTCCCCTTTCCTCTTTTCCATGTACAATCCTTTTCTTCACCCTGTAATTTATTTTATATCATCACATCAAAGTCAATTTAAACCCACACCTTCTGTCTATGTACACACCTTCTAACTGCCCCAATAAAGATATCATTCTTAAGAGTTACAAACATCATCTTCCCATGTAGAGATGCAAACAGTTTGAACTTATTGAATAACATATTTTGTTTTGTTTTTCTTTACTGTTTACCTTTTTATGCTTCTCTTGAGTTTTGTTATTTGAAGATCAAATTTTCTGTTCAACTCTGGTCTTTTTATCAGGAAAGCTTGCAAACCCCCTATTTCATTGAATGTCCATCTTTTACACTGAAAGGTTGTGCTCAATTTTTCTGGGTAATTTATTCTGTGTTGTAATCCAAGCTCCTCTGCCTCCTAGAATTTCCTATTCTTAGCCCTCTGATCCCTTAATGTAGCAGTTGCTAAGTTCTATGTTATCCTGCCTGTGTCTCCTTGATATTTAGATTGTTTCTTTCTGACTGCTTGCATTATTTTCTCCATGGCCTGATGATTTTGAAATTTGGCTACAATATTCCTTGGAGTTTTCATCTTGGGATCTCTTTCAGGAGATAATTGATAGATTCTTCTAATTACTGTTTTACCCTTTGGTTCTAGAAACTCAAGGCAGTTTTCCTTGGTGGTTTTTTAATAGATGTGTCGAGAATTTATTTTTGATCTTGGTGTTCAATTCTTAAATTATCTCTCCTAGACCTGTCTTCTAGGTCAGTTGTTTTTCCAGTGAGGTGTTTTATATTTTCTTCTATTTTTTTCTTCTGATTTTGTTTGACTGATTCTTGGTGCCTCATAGGATCATTAGCTTCCTCTTGCCCAACTCTAATTTTTAAGGAATTGCTTTCTTCAGTTAATTTTTGTACCTCCCTTTCTATTTGACCAATTCTACTTTTTAAGAAGTCGTTTTCTTCAGGTGGATTTTTTTTCCATTTGACCAATTGCATTTTTTAAGGAATTGTTTTCTATAGTCAATTTTTGTTTTTACTTTTCCAGACTTTTGACTCTCTCTTGCATACCTCTCTTTCTCCCTCTTTTTTTTTTTTCTCATTTGACTTTTAGAAATCCTTTCTGAGATCTTCCAAGAAAGCTTTTTGGGCTTGAGAGCAATTTATATTCCCCTTTGAGGTTTCCCATGTAGTCGTTTTGACAATGCTGTCCTCATCCAAGTTTGTGTTTTGATCATCCCTGTCACCATGGTAGCTTTCTATATCAAGGGTTTTTTTTTTTTTTTGTTTCTTGGTAATTTCTCATCTATTTTTTAGTTTTTAAAGTTGAGCTCTGCTCCTAGAGCACAGGGGACACTGTCCCAAGCTTCTTGAACTGGAGGGCAGGGGTGTAGTCACTGGTTTGAGCTCAGGGGCCTCAAGTGCTGGGTTTGTTTACTGCACTGGAGTGGCCTGTCCCTGGGTTCCAGGACTGACAGTTTTTATTCTCCACTGCCACTAAAGGTCTCACAGCTGGCCTGCCAAGCCAGGATCAGTGGGCCTCAGTTGCTTATCTGTGCTGTGGCTAAGAGCCTCCAACTGCTTTGCCTAGACATCAGTTGTGCTGAGTTTTGTTCCCCTTTTACCCAATTGAGACCAATCTTCATTAAAGCCCTTTTAAGATATCTTAAGCTAGAAAATTGTTTCACTCTGTATTTTTATAGGTTTTGTCACCCAGAATCTATATAAATGTTTGATTTACTGTTGTTTCTCAGAGAAAATGGGAAGAACTCAGACAACTTCCTGACTTCTTCCCACTATCTTGGCTACCTCCTGTTGTTTTTAAATATGCTAGAAAGCATAGGAGTAAAACAACCTTTTCTTTGGATGATAACTAACATCTTTCTAAAATTAAGAGCCAATACTATCTGGAAAGAAAATCAACTAGAGACTTTTTCAGGGAAATATGTGGGTAAAGCAAGGGAATGCATTATCATGAACGCAATTTAACATTGTTTTTGTTTAGTTGTTTCAGTCCTTTGTGACTCTTCATGACCTCATTTTGGATTTTCTTGGCAAAGATATTGGAGTGGTTTGCTTTTCTACTTCGTTTTACAGAAGAATAAACTGAGGCAAACAGGATTAAATGACTTCCCTAGGGTCACACACCCAGTAAAGGTCAGAGGCAAGATTTGTACTCAAGGTTAATCAGACCTGGCACTATATCCACTGTGCCATATAGCTGCACCATACTATTTGACAAAGCATTAGAAATGCTAGCTCCCGCAATAAGAAAAAGAAACCAAAAGAACAAGCTGAGGTGAAGGGGAAACAAAATTGTCACTTTTCCTTCAGTGAGTTTGATGGTTTATATAGAGAATTCTAGACTCAACTAAAAAATAATTAAAATATCAAGTTCAGTGAAATTCTGTTATTTTAGATAAAAATCATATAAGTCGTCAACATTTCTGTATCTTACCAAAAAAGCTCAGCTGGAAAAAATAGAAAGAGAAATTAATTTAAAATAACTGTAGAATGAATTAAATATTTGATAATCTACTTGCTAAAACATAAGCTATATATAAATCAATTGCAAAACACTCTTTACACAGATAAAGACATAAAAAAGTGTTGTCATTCAGTCATTCCAGTTGTGTCCTGTCTGACTCTTTGTGATGCCATGGAGGGTTTTCTTTGCACGTACTCAAGTGGTTTGCCATTGACTTCTCCAGCTCACTTTATAGATGAAGAAACTGAGGCAAAAAGGTTAAATGATTTGCCCAGGATCACACATCTAGGAATTATCTGAGACCACCTATGAACTCAGGAAGATGAGTCTTTCCCACTAAAGACCTGGCATATTATCCGTTATACTATCTAGCTCTCCCGGGTAAAATATTAATTGCTCATAGACAGGCTGAACCAATGTAATAAAAATGACAATGCTACCTAAATTAATTTACTTATTTAGTGCCATACCAATCAAACTACTAAAAAAATTACTTTATAAAGCTAGAAAAAAATTAAAACTTCATTTAGAGGAACAAATATTAAGAAAATCAAGGAGAAAAATATGGGAAGGAAGGGTACCTAGCAGTTCCAGATCTCAAACTATAATATAAAACTATAACCATCAAAGTAATTTGGTATTAGATAATAAATAGAGTTGCTGATTACTGGAACATATTAGCTACACAGTGTATAGAAGCAAATGAGCATAGTAACCTACTGTTTTATGAACCCAAAGATTACAACTATTAGAGCAAGAACTCACTATTTGACAAAAACTGCTGGCAAAACTGGAAAGCAATCTGGCAGAAACTAGGCAAAAAGCAAAATATTAAACTATATGTTAAGATCAGTTCGAAACAAGCACATGATTTAGACATTGATAGTGATACCATAATCAAATTAGGAGAGTATGAAAGAAATCACTTGTTAGATCTATGAATATCTATAATAATCTATGATTATGAAAAATTAAAATATCTTTTAACAAAAAAAGCCAATTTAGCTAACATTAAGAGAAAAGTAGAAAACAAGAGGAAATTCTTTAAAACTAGTATCTTTGATAAAGGCCTCATTTCTCAAATATAAAAAGGAACTGAACAAATTCATAAGCATGTGAATTATTGCTCAGTTGACAAATGGTCAAAGTGTAGGAACAGGCAGCTTTCAACAGAAAAAAAATCAAAGCCACCAATAGTCATATGAAAAAAAAATGCCCTAAATCACTATTGATTAGGGGACGAGCCAAAAATGGCAGAGTAGAAAGACACACATATGCTAGCTCCTAACCCACAGCCTATAAAATACCTGTAAAGAAGAACTCTCAACAAATTCTGGAGTGGCAGAAACCACAGAACAGTGGAGCAGTCGAGAGTTCTGTTCCAGAGAGACCTGAAAAACTGACACCAAAGGTCTGTCTCACACTGGACCCTGAGCAGGGCCCAGCCCTGCCTTGGTTGCACGGCACTGAGAGGAGCAGATCTGATCAGGCTTCAGAGACAGAATCTCCAGCAGCAGAGAAGGTCCCTCCACCCACAGGTGCCAAAAGTCAGTGAGAAGGTCTTTTTGGCAGGCCAAAATGGCAGCTGGGTGTCCCCATGACTCAGGTCCCCTCGGGAGGCAGCAACGGAGGCAGCAGCAGAGAGGGGCTCCCAAAGCAGTCAGGACCTCAGATCCATTGTTGAAGGTCTCCTTGTAAACCCCCTGATGGAACTGAGCCCTGTGTGGTGGCCCTGCCCGCACCCGAGCACCTAAACTTAATCTCACACTGAATAGCAGCCCTGCCCCTGCTGAAAGTCCCTGAGGCTGGGAAACTGCATTTCAATCTCAGCCCCCAAGCGATAGCTGGGCGGATGTGGAGGCAAGGTGGGTGTGGAGAGGAAACTCAGAAGTCAAGTCACTGGCTGGGAAAATGCCCAGAAAAGGGGGGGAAAAATAAGACCATAGAAGGTTACTTTCTTGGGGAACAGGTGTCTCCCCCCATGCCTTCAGATGAGGAAGAACAAGGCATACTGTCAGAGGAAGTCAAGGGCCCTCCCTCCAAAGGGGACTTAAACTTGGCTCAGGCAATAGAAGACCTTAAAAATCAAGTTAGCAGCTTACTAAAGGAGAACCAAAAAAACGCTGAGGAAAATAGCAGCTTTAAAAAGAGGCTAACTCAACTGGAAAAAGAGGTCCAAAAAGCCAACGAGAAGGAGGCTTTAAAAAGCAGAATGAGCCAAATGGAGGAGAAGGTTCAAAAGCTCACTGAACAAAATAATTCATTGAAAGAGAGAATTGAGTCCAGGGAAAAGAATGACTATGAGTTGAACCAAGAAGTTAGTAAACAAAATCAAAAATTTAAAAAAATAAAAGATGAGGTGAAAGAACTCATTGGAAAAACAACTGACCTGGAAAATATATCCAGGAGAAATAATTTAAAAATTATTCTACTACCTGAAAGCCATGATCAAAAAAGGAGCCTAGACACTATCTTCCACGAAATTATCAAGGAAAACTGCCCTGATGTTATAGAATCAGAGGGCAAAATGGATATTGAAAACATTCATCACTCACCCCCTGAAAGAAATCCAAACAGAGAAACTCCTAGGAATATTGTGGCCAAATTTCAGAGTTCCCAGATCAAGGAGAAAATACTGCAACAAGCTAGAAAGAAACAATTTGAGTACTGTGGAAATACAATCAGGATAACACAGGATCTGGCAGCTTCAACATTAAATGATCGAAGGGCTTGGAGTAAGATATTTCAGTTCAGAAAGGAACTGGGATTGAAGCCAAGAATCACCTACCCAGCAAATCTGAATATAATACTTCAAGGGAAAAAATGGACATTCAGTAATATAGACAAATTTGAAGATTTCATGTTGAGGAAAAGACCAGATCTGTATTTAAAAATGTGACTTCCCAAGACAAGAATTAAGAGAAGCATGAAAAGGTAAACAGGGGGGAAAAAGAAAAGAAAAATCATAAAAGACTCTCTAAAGCTGAACTGTTTATATTACTACATCGAAAGAAAATATTTTTAACTCTTGAATCTTTTCTCAGTATTTGGGTATTTGGAGAGATTGTACACACAAACTCACACACATACACATAGAGAGTACAGGGTATGTTATATCAGAAGAGATGATATCCACATACACACACACACACAATAAAATAAAATAAAAATTAAGGGGTGAAGGAGGAAAATTCTAGGAAGAGAAAGGGAGTAATGAAATGGGGAAGGCTATAACTCATAAAAGAGATAAGAAAAATCTTATTCAATAGAGGAGATAAGGGAGAAGGGGATGGGGGGGATATAAAGCTACTCTCCCCACATGTGGCTGAAGGAAGGAATGACATGCTCAGTAAATTTGATATGAAAATTTATGTCACACCACAGGAAAGTAGGAGAGGAGGCAACAAGTCGAGCGAAGGGAATGTTAGAAGGGAGGGCAAATGGGAGAAGGGAGTCACTAGAAATAAACACTTTCGAGAAGGGACAAGGTCAATTGTAGGGGGGAAGAAGAAGGGAGATAGGGTAGGTCAGAGGGCAGTATAATTAGTGTTATAGAACATGATTACTATGGAAGTGTTTTGCAAAACAACACGTTTAGTCTGTATTGAATTGCTTCCCTTCTTAGTGGTGCTGGGGAGGAGGGGGGAGAGAGAGAAGTTGGAATTCAAAATAGTAGAAATGAATGTTGAGAATTTTTATTGTATATTATCGGGAAATAAGAATTACAGGGATAGGGGTATGGAAATTCATCTTGCCCTGCAAGAAAAGAGAGAAGATGGGGATAGGACAGGGGTGGGGTGTGATGGAGAGGAGGGTACATTGAGGGAAGGAGAGATCAGAATGCAAGGTATTAGGAAGTGGGGGGACGGGGTGATGGGGAGAAAAATTGGTCATGTTACAAAGTGAGGTAAAAGCAATTAGTATTAAAACAATAGACTGAATTAATTACTGATAATAAGTCAATGACATCTTTAGTTCGGAGAAAAGAATTTCAGTCTAACTTTCCAAGAGGAAGGTAACCTCTGATAAAATTTGGCATTGATGGAAAAGTCAAGGTTTTAATGGTAAATTAGATTTTATGATTGCCATTTAATCAGAAACTAGAACATGTATAGAAAGACATGTAAGCCACTTAAGACTTGCCTAAAAGATGTTCCTTAGCCAAAGTGAAACTATTATCACATTTTAAACCTGGTTATAGGAACTTGCCATTTTCAGATGCTATGAGACTACTAAGTGACTGTTCTTCTGAGTCTAACTCCAGGTATGGGAAGCAAGAAAGGCAATCTGAGCCTCCATTACATGATGCCAGTAAGCTCATGAGGTGCTGGTATGAACTGCATAGGTGATCTCAAGGGAAGAGTGGGAGAGTGGCTGTTCAGCATGGGCTGAGGTGGGATTCTCCGGATTCAGTTTCCCCACTGACACCTGGCAGACTTTAAACTTGACTGAATGCAAGTGGGCAATCTACTCCTGCCTGGAATTGACATGAAGTTGGGGAGATATTGTTTCCCTGCAATGTTCCTACTCTTGGTGACAATTTCCTATAGTCAAAAGGTTTGTAAGTTTAATACTAGGTCTATTCAATTATAGATTATGGGTAGAGGAACATCTGAGGCTGTCTAAAATTAAGCTATTAGGCACAGGACTTTAGACCAACAACATTAAGTTAGGGTCCTCTTATTCTTAGTAATACTGTGGAGACAATTAGATCAAGAGCTTGTGAAGTTAGCAACATAAATATTATCTGTGTCTCAGTTGGCTTATGTTTAAAAAAAAATTCTTTTGTGGTCCATATCGTAAATACTTTAAAAAGAAGTATCACCTGACCAAAAGTTTGAATTGCTTTATCTGTTATAAACTGTGTTAAAAATAAAAAAAAAACAGTATTGATTAGAGAAATGCAAATTAAAACAGCTCTGAAATACCACCTCATAGATATCAGATAGGCTAAGAAGACAGAAAACAAAAAAGAAAAATTCTAGGTGGGATGTGGGAAAATAAGTACACCAATACACTACTGGTAGAACTGTGAAAGAGTCCAATTATTTTGGAAAGCAGTTTGGAACTATGCCCAAAAGGTTATAAAACTGAACCTCTGACCCAGCAATATCACTATTACATCTTTGCACCAAAGGATTCAAAGAAAAAGGGAAAGGACCTACATGTACAAAGATATTTATAACAGCACTTTTTATGGTAGCAAATAATTGGAAACTCAGAAATACTCACCAACAGCAGAATAGCTGAACAAGTTATGTTATATGAACATGATGAAATACCATTCTGCTGAAAGAATTGATTATGGTGGCAAAGAATAGCAAGAGTCAATGATGGAAGGGTTTTGGAAAGATAGCACACTAATATTGGACGAACTATGAAGTGAAATGTTCAGTTTGGAAAGCAATTTGAAATTAGGAAAGTAAAGTGACAAGAATATCCATATTCTTTGAACTAGAGGCTCCATTAAGGAGCCCCAAGAAAGCCATTAATAAGGAAACATTCCCCATAGCAGCACTTTTTGCTATAGCTTGAAAACAAAGTGGATATCCATCAATTAGGAAATGAAATTTTGATACACTGTGCTGTATATAATACTGTGATGTAAGAAATAATATGTATAAGAAGTAGAGAGAAGCAGGGAAAGATCACATAAATTGAATCAGATTGAATAAATAAAAGCAAAGAAATAATATACACAATAACTACAGTGTAAATGGAAATAACACACCCAAATAATGTAATAAAATTTAAAAGATCAAATGGTACTTGAATAAATAAATATCAGACACCTCCAACCTAGTTATTTTTGAAGATGAAAGGTCGATGGTATTTCAATATATTAATTCATTATGCTTACTTTTCCTTTTTCTCTCTAAAATTACTATTTGTTATATGGGATATTTCTCTATGAAGGTAATGAGGTACATAAGATGATGTGATGATGTAAGAAATGGAAAATATAAAAACATTTTAAAAAGAAATGATAAAGGAGATGGTTTCAGAAGAACCTGAAAAGACATATAACCTAAAGCAAAGTGAAATGTACAGGACTAGAAGAACAATTTATACAGTAATAGCAATATTCAAAGATAATCAACTGTCAAAAACTTAATAACTCTGATCAACACAATGACTCATCACTGTCCCAAAGGACTTATGTTGAAAAATGCTATCCACCTCCAGCTAGAGAGCTGATAGACTCAGAGTGCAGAATGAAGCATATTTTCCCCTTACAGAGAAAAAGAGAATGATAGAAGGGAGGGTATAGTGGAGGAAGTTATCATCAGAAGCAAAACACTTTGGAGGAATGACAGGGTGAAAGAAGAAAGTAGGAAAAACAGGAGGGAAAAGGGATGGAGGGAAACACACAGTAATCACAACTGTGAATAAATGTTTACAGATTTCTTTGATAGAGGTCTCATTTATTAAATATATAGAGAACTTAGTCAAATTTATAAGAATGTAAGTCATTCCCTAATGGACAAATGTTCAAAGCATGTGAATAGGCAGTTTTCAGATGAAGAAATCGAAGCTATGTATAGTCATAAGAAAAAATGCTCTAAATCATTATTGATTAGAGAAATGCAAGTTTAAAGAACTGTGAGGTACCATTCTATACCTGTTAGTCTGGTGAATATGACAAAAAATTAAAATAAAAATGTTGGAGGAGATGTGGGAAAATTGGGACATTTAGAACTGTTCATGGGGTTGTGAATTTCTCCAGCCATTCTAGAGAGCAATTTGGAACTTTACCCAAAGGGCAATAAAACTGTGCATACCCTTTGATCCACTAATATCACTAAGTCTATATGTTAAGGAGATTAAAAAATACATACATACGTATATACATATATGTAAAATGTCCTGTATGTACAAAAATACTTATAGCAGCTCTTTTTGTAATAGCTAAGAATTGGAAACTTGGGGGGATGCCCATCAATTGGGGAATGATTGAACAAGTTGTGGTATATGAATGTGATCTGTTATAAGACAAGAAGAGCAGGATGCCTTTGGAAAAACTTGGAAAGATTTACATGAATTAATGCAACGTGATGTGAACAGAACCAGGAGGCCAGTGCACACAGTAACAGCAATATTGTATGATGATTAATAATGAATGATTTAACTATTCTCATCAATATAGTGATTCAAAAAAATTCTGAAGGACTTAAGATGAAAAATAATATATACTTCCAAAGAACTGCTGGAGTTTGAATGCAGATGGAAGCATACATTTTTAAAATTTCTTCTTTTCTTTCTTTCTTTTTCAATCTGTTTTCTTTCACAACATGACTAATATGGTAATATGTTTTGTATGCGCGTATAATGTATATCAAATTGTTTTCCTTTTTCAATGAGGGATGAAAGGAGAGAATGGAATTCAAGATTTTTTAAAAATGAATGTTAAAAATTGTTTTTATATGTCATTGGAAAAATAAAATTTTTAAAAAATAAATTAGATGCCATTCAAAATGTAAAAAGAAAAGAAATTGGGTGGCAAGATTTCTTATGATGAGTTGAAAGTTAGACTAGATAAAAGCTCCTTTTATTTGTGATTCAGTAACCTTTGTTTTGTCAAATAAATTTAAGACTTCAAAGTAAGTATAGATGGAAGAATTTTTTTGAAATTAGATTTTAGTTATTTAGATGGAACAGTACTATAAATTGGATAAAGGAGAAATTCCAAGGATGTCCTCTGTAATGTGGGTACTCTTTCTTTGTCATCTGCAAGGTGAGAATATAGCATATTCTTCAGCAGCGTTCAATAATGCTCACAGGACACTGTAAGTTGCCTGCATCATGGAGGAATACTGAATTGTGTCTGATGTTCTTTGTAATGTATTCTTTCCAATGATCGCCAATGAATAAATCATTAGAGAGGTTAGGGTTCTGCCCAGGAAACTCAGCTGACTGCTGGTTGAGAGCATACAGCTTCTTATGAGCAATCTGTTATCCAAATTCCTTCAAACTGGTCCTTGAATAACTCTTCTGATAACCAGTCATATATATGTGAGTGTGAATGAGAATTATAAAGTCTCAGGTAGACTCACTTAGGGTGCAAGTTAGATTCTGGATGTTTGTGAAACATGAAAGCAAGTTATAATTTAGAAAATGTCCAGCTTTTGGATATCCTGAACGGCATTCTTAATGACTAGCAAGAGTTAACAAGCCTCACAAAGGATTTGATTTCGAGCCAGGGAGTAAGGACACACTGGTAGTTCAATCATAGTGAATAATAAATACAGCCTGGGAGTATGAATGCACTCTCCACACATAATAGGGCTCAGTAAGCTCTCCCAGATCACAAAATACAATGCCTCGCCTGGATACAGAATGACTGCAGAGATGAGATCATCCTCTCTCTATTTTATATCACACCCTTTCTTCGGTAAGTGTAAACCATTGATGTGTTTCCTCTGCATGCAGGACTGTGCCAATGGCTTATTAGTTGTGTAGGTTGTTTTTTTCCTGGTTTCTCCCTATTTCTCACATCTCATCATCTATATTCTCGTGTGACTTAGTAGTTTTTTTAAAAAGTCCTCTTCACTACACATGGCCCCAAACCCCTTCCCTCTTCTGTGAGAGTTTTAAGAAAGCATAATTAGTTTATACTGGCTCTGGTAGTGATAGTTTCCAGATTCAGACCAGGAGACTCCCAAATCATGTGATATACATGTATATAGGCTTTTAACTGTTTAAATGGTTTTGTGATCTAAATTTCTTCCAAAATGCAGCTTGCAACCTAATCCATTCTGGTCAATCTTGTGTGACTCAGGCCCTTGTCCTCTCATAGGTTTGTCATAGAGACTCCTTTCAACATGTCCAATGACTTCACTTTCCCTCCCAGAAAGATAAGGTGACTTGCCCAAGAGAGCACAAATATGCACCAGAATTGGAATTCAAATTCATTTCTTCTGAAGCCAAATTGGCTCTCATTCCATTACGACATAGGTTTCTCTTGAACCCAATTTGGTTCAGTCCATTTTCCTAAGGAGCTATCCTATCAAATCCTATCTCTGATGAGAGGGGCAGCTAGGTGGTGCAGTGGATAGAGCACCTGTGCAGGAGTAAGGAGGATCTGAGTTCAAATCTTACCTCAGACACTTGAAACTCAGTAGTTGTGTGACCTTGGGCAAGTCACTTAACCCAGTTGCCTCATCCTGGGTCATCTTGAGTCATCCTGATGAATATCTGATCACAGGATTCAGATGGCTCTGGAGGAGAAGTGAGGCTGCTGACCCCCTCCCTCACTCAAAACAAAAGTCAAGTGCAAGTCATGTCATCATTTCTCTGATGGCATGGTCTTCTTCAGCAACGAAGGACGAACACACACATCTCTGATGAGATGGCAGCATGAGATGGGACATCCCTCTTCTCCTTTGTGATCTAGAAAAGGTAATGCCAAAGGCAAAACCCATATTTGATCTTTTATTTTTTCTACATTTTAAAATTCCTAAATAGTAACCTCATTAGAAAAGAAATTAATTTCAAGGATTCCTGGTTACCAAACTTTTAAAAATGGTGAGTGACGTAAAATGTCAAACAATTAGTTTTAAAGGAAAGAACAGTCTAAGAGAAAACTTAATAATTCTTGGAACTCTGATAAGAAGCCTTCATTATATTCAAATTATTACCATAATGTTGTACCTCAAAATGTTGCCAGTCTCCTCCATGAGTCATTACCCTGTTTTCTGGAAGAGGAGAATTCTGACTCATTGGACTCTCTCTGCTAAGGAGGAAATAAGAAAATTGCAATTCCTTTTTTTAAAACTAGCCATATACCAAATATAGCAAGCAGGTGGATGCTAAATCAGGCTTTCATCTTTAATTAAGACAAGAGGGGCTGAGACATATGACTTCAGTCTTTGTAAACAAATACTCCTGATCAAACAGTCATCTTTTAAAGCTAATTTAAATAGGTATCTATTTTAATTAAGGTGAATATGGAATGTGAAAATGACTTCCCCTATTTTCTCTCCTCCTTTTTGGATTGCTCTGTTGCCACTTAAATACTTCCCCAAGGTAAACAGAAAACCAGTATCTGGCAAATCCTTCTTCAGGGCTGAGGTCCCAGCTCTGGGGCCATTGTGTTGCCAAAACCTTCCAGGAATGAAGCAGGGAAGTTGAAGTTCTGATTAATAGAGTATGGCAGTTTAATAATTTATTAACGCTCCCTTAATTGCAATTTACTTGACAGCTCTGTGGAGGAAGTGTACACTCTCTAGTAGAACTGAAACCATAATTAGAAGAACTCAGAAAAGTCTGAAGTTTTATAAAGCACACTATTGAGGAAAATGTTTTTGCCCATGGTTTTATTAAATTTTCTCAGAAATTTAGAGACACCTCTTTAAAGTGATAACACTGTCTTTCTGGAAAAGGACTTAAAGGAAAGCCATTTAGCACTTTGCTAACAATGAAATAAGCCTCTACCTGATGTTATAAAATAGAAAAGTCAAAAATGAAAACAGATGAAAATCTTCTGACTGTGAAAAGAGGCCTAAAGATGAAAGTATCTTTTATGTGGGACAAAAACAATACTGGAAGATAAGTCTTCTCTCTCTCCCATCCCTCATAACTATGCACAGAATCATGGAATTTTCGACAGAGTATCTCAAGTCCAATCCTTACCTGAATGAAATATCTACTATGATGTACCCAACAAGTGGTTATGCTATCTCTACCTGAACACTTCCAGTGACAGAGCTCATAACCCATAAAGGCAACTGTAATTGTTAGGAAGCTTTTCCTCACACGATGTACAACTTCCAACCATTCTTTTTTGGTTCTGCCCTCTAGGGGTAAAGAGAATAAATTTAATTCTTCCTCTGTTTCTTTCCCCCTTTATAATACAAGCTGTCTGAGGGCAGGGATCATCTTTCCTTTTGCCAGTGTTTGTAGCTCCAGTGGTTAGCCCAGTGCTTGCAACATAATAACTGCTTCATTTAATAGCTGCCCTTCAAGTTCTAGCAGACAGTTATCATGTACCTGAAAATCTTCTCATCTCTCAGGTATACATTCCTAGCTTTCTTTTAACCAATAGCCATATGATATAAACTCAAGACACTTCACTATCCTAGTTTCCTTTTTCTGGATGCTTTCTCTCACTTTTCCTTTAACTAAGGGCTTTCAAAAAGGATGACAGAAGACTTGCTATTTTGGTCTTCCAAGTTATATACCACAGAAAGTAGCCCCAAAGAAGTTCACTACCTGGAACACTGACAAACTAAGAGCAGACAACATCTAAGAAAGATGTCAAGTAGTAAAACCCATGGCTTCTTGTCTACATATAAATCCCTAAAGTTTAGGCAATAGACAAGAAGAACTAGAAGTCCCTCCTACCACAAGGGGGCAATTGTGACTTCATAGTCATCATTCAAACTTAGTGGAACAAATCTCATGATACCTTATTTAAAAAATAGGATAGGGAAATGGGCATAGAATAGGATAACATATGACATCAAGGAGGTATGTGCATGTGAGGATATCCAAAAACTAGAAAAGGGAAGCATGACAGAGAATATTTGGGTAAAGTGTAAAGGATAATGAAGTAAAAAAAAAAACATATCAACTGGACAAAGAGGAAATAATGAGAATTTGGGAAACATAACAAGGCAAGGAGACATAATATAGTAGTGGGAGATTTCAATTATCTCAAAACTTGTAAAAACATTATTTCAACATCTAAAAATTTTACCAAAATAATATCTAACAACATCTTGACAGGTGTGAGTGATAACTTCATCCTTAAAAGGTAAAGGAACCAAAAAGGCAAAATTCTGTTTTGGAACTGATTCTATATATCAGGAAGGAAGTAGTGCTAAGGTGGAAATGATGGGAACCCTATAGGGAAGTGATCACTCCATTGTAAATTTTGTGACAGAGGAGAGGAAATCTGAGTATATTTTAACATACTTCCTAGATTTTGGAATAGTAGATTTCTGAAGATAGACAGGATCCCACAAACTAAAGTGCCCCAGGAAAGGTTAGCCCAGGAGGGAAATTCTGAAACAGGCAAACAATTCTAATGATAAGGGGGAAAATGGATTTATTAGAAGAGACTAATGTGGATGCTGAGACTTTGACCTTCACTCAAAGATTTTCTGTCATGCTTTCCTTTTCTAGTTCCTGGATTTCCTTACATAAATATGCCTTCTTAATACCCTACTGCATTTCACCCTCTGCCCCTTACCTATCCTATTTCTTTTTAATAAAGTATATCCATTCAGGGTCATAGTCTAGTCATGGGTTTCATTCCACCAAGTCTCAGTGATATCTTTGAGGTCAAACTTGCCATTTTGTGTGAAGACCATTAGTTTCCCTTCTTGGTTACATAAACTTCTTACATCAAATATGAAAGATCATTTCTCACATTTTTTTCTGTTTTTCTCTCCAGCCTCTCTTGAGCTTACAAACCTACTCAGGTGTCTCTAATCCCCCCAAAAAGCCTTTCTTCATTCTTTCCAAGCCATTTCAAGTCCCAATCTATTTCTTTCTCCCCAACCCTAACCCCTTGTAGTTTATTTATGCCTCTAAACTTAGTTAATCAGGAAGCATTTTTGTGCACTTACTGTAGGCCAGGGACTATGTCAAACACTGGGGATATAAGGAAAGATAAAAACAAGCCCACATTTTAATGGAGAAGAAAGCATGAATAGCTAAATACATGCAATATATGTGCATGCAATAAATATATACACATATACAGACACACATATATGTATATATATGTATACATACATATATACGTAAAATTAATGAAAAGTAGAGGGAATGGAATTCTCTGGGATGGTGTGGGGAGGAAAGCTGAATGTGTCCTGCCCAAGGGGTATTTGAGTAAGTCTTGAAGGAAACCAGCGATGTTAGAAGTCTGAAATGAGGAAGATGGGAATTTTAAGGCATTGAGAGTAATCAAAGGCACAAAGTTGGGAGATGGAATGTTGTGAGTTAGCAACAGCAAGTAGGTCAATGTACTTGGATTGTAGAGTGTGGGGTATTAAAGTGTAAGAAGACTGGTAAGCGAAAAAGGAACTGAGGTATGAAGGATGTTAAAAGTCAAACACAGGATTTATATTTGATCCTGGAAGTGAAAGGAGCCACTGGAGTTCATTGAGTATGTATGCCTGCAGGGGTTAGAAGAGGGACATGGTCAGGACTGTGCTTTAGGAAGTCAAGCCAGCAAGCATTTATTAAGCACTTTTTTCTGTGCCAAAAGAAATATGCTAAGCACTGGGGATATAAAGAAGGGGGAAAAAAAACCACATGTGATCTCAAAGAGTTTACATTCTGTTCTAATGTGAAGGCAACATATAAACCACATGTTGGTATGTGTGTGTGTGTATGTGTATGAGTGTGTGTGTGTATGTGTATGAGAGAGAAACAGAGAGACAGAAGAAGAGAGAGAAAAGGAAATCTTAGAGGGGAAGGTATCAATAGTTAGGAACCTAGAAAAGACTCCTAGACATGATGGCATTTGGACCAAATTTTGAAGGATGTCATGAAAAGTGAGAAGCAAAAGTAAAGAAGAAGACCATTATAGACATGAGGAATAGTTGATACAAAGTCATGGAGATGGGAGATCGAATATTATATCTAGAATTAAAAGTGGACTAGAGTTTTGCCACTACAATATTCACAGCACTGGTGGTCACTATGAGTATGCCGGAGTAGTTGTCAATCACAAAGTATAAAAGACTCTCCATATGGAAGGCAGAAGAAAAACATTTATTTAGACACCAGAAAGTCAGATTCCAAAACCAGGAAGCAAAATCTGTCATGGTGACCAAGAAGTTAATAAACATGATCACTGCAGGGGGCAAAGGCATTCCCAAGATTTCCCCACCTCAACCAGGGCCTTCTCACAAGCAAACCCTCATGAGCCACACCTGCTTGCCTGCATCCTCTCCCCTCTGCCCTGACCTTGCTCATTCACTTCCAGTTCTGTTCCACCCTTCTTGTTCTGCTTGTTCAGCAAGTTCTTCCCACCACATGTGTCTTAGGCCTCCAGGTGATTCAAATAGGTAACATGGGCCTATTGAAGAATGAGAAAGATCTTTCCATTTAAATTGCTATTACAATTGGTACTGCTAGAATGTAGAGTCCAGCAAAGAAGACTACATAGAAAGGGGCTAGGTTATAAAGGTCTTTGAATGCCAAAGAACATACTTGTTTATATTTGATTCTGAAAGTGAGAAGGAGCCACTAGAGACTAGCAGGCAGTTTGTGACACCACCCAACTTACATTTTTTTAAAAAAATCATCTTGGCAGCTGAGTGGAGAACAGGCTGGAATAGGTAAAGACTTGAGGCAGACAGAGCAATTATAAGATTATTTTACTCATCTAGATATGAGATGATGACGACTTGAACTCAGGCTATTGCTAAATGAGCAGAGAGAAAAGGATATAAAAGGGAGATGTGAATATAGAAATAACAATATTTATAACTGATTGACTATATAGGGTAAGTGACAGTGAAGATATAGAGAATGCGAACTTGGGTAGCTGAGTATAGTGGTGCCTTCCACAGTAATGGAGAAGTTGGAATTGGAGAGAGTTTTAGCAAAAAATAACGTATCCTATTTTGGAAATGTTGAGTTTGAGATGCACAGAAGACATCCAATTCAAGATATCTAAGAGACAACTAATGATATGAACTCTAGAGTTAAGGTGATGGCTTAGGGCTAGAAATAAGTTATCTGAACATAGATGAGACAGTATAAAGGGAAAAAGAAAAGAGGGTACAGGGAAACATGGGCACTGTGGTGAGTGGGAAAATGAATTAATGAGGAAGGTGTAAAATTACTGCTCAAGAATAAATCTGTAGTGCATGTCTCTCAGATTTTTTTTATTCCAGCTTTGCTCAGTAGCACATAAATAGAGACAAAAAAAGCAGAAGGTAGGATTAATCCAAGACTGGGTTTTAGCAAGGCATGATCAGTGACATAATAAGGAGGCAAGAAATTACAGTTTAGAAAATAGTGGCTTTTTTTCATGCCTTCCACATGCACAAGTTATACTGTCTTCTCCAGTAGATTGCCCCCTCTCTCACCTTTCTCATTTTTTATTTTATTTCTTCTTCTTCCTCTCTCTGTAGCCTTTGACTATAGAAGATCACTCTCTATATGACACTGCTCAGTCTAACTCTTCTCCTTGACTAACCATTTCATCGCAGTCTCATTTGCTAGATCTTAATTCAGGTTATACTCACCAACCAAGAGGTTCCACCCCACCCCCACCCCCTGCTGTCTCCCACTCTTTTCAAGGCTCTTATTTGGGTTCTCACTATTTCTCTTTCTATATTATTTCAATTGGTGATCTCATTAACTCCCATGGATTCAATGATCACCTCTATGCTGATGGTTCTCAAATCTACATATCCAGCCCAATTTCTGGCTCCTATCTTTAACTCCCTACTGGACATCTCCTACTCAGTGTCTTGTAGATATATAAACTCAACTTGTCCAAAAAATAAATTCATTACCTATCCCCCTCAAACCCAAGCATTTCTTTTGGGTCAAAAACACCACCATTCTTCCAGTTACCCAGGCTCGCAACCTAAATGTCACTCTCAGTTCCTCACTCTCTCACATTGCCAAGTCTTTTCAAGTTTATCTTTGTAACTTCTCTCCTACATACCTCCTTCTGTCCTTTAATATTACTACTATCCTGATGTAGGCACTCATCACCTCACACCTGGACTATTGCAGTAACCTGCTGGTTGATACCCCTGTCACAAGTCTATTATCACTACAGTCAATCCTCCACTCAGCTGTCAAATCAATTTTCCTAAAGTATATGTCTGAACATAGCACTTGTCCTACTCAATAAACCCTAAAAGCTCCCTATTCACTCCAGGATCAAACATAAATATGAAATCCAATGTAAAGTCTTCTGTATGACTTTCAAAATCCTTTATAACCTGCCTCCTTTTACTTTTACAGTTTCCTTATACCTTAAGCTAAGAAATCTGTGATCTAGTCACACTGACCTTGCCTTTCTTCAAATATGTCACTCCATCTCCTGACTCTGGCCACCATCACTGTCACCATCTTCTTCCAACTAGGATTCAGTGACTTGCCCAGGGTTACACATTGGGGGGTGTAGTTAGAACTCCAGGGGGTAACTGGCACCTGGAGGATTGGGGGTGAGTGTACACAAGGAGATCTTCAATAAAATGTTGGAGAAAAAGTTAACAAGAGATGATACAGGGTGATAGGCTGTATAATCAGGGATGTAATGAGAAAGGGATCCCATGACAGAGCAATGTGCTTTTTGATACCTACAATAATTGGCATTGTAATCAAAATTTACAGAAAGTACCTAAAGGGCAGAGCCTAGAATGGATACCCTGCAAGTTTCAATTACAACAAATTATACAAAGAAAAGAGAGACCAGATAATTATAGGGGCCATGAATCAGAGAATGAGGCTCTAGAGTAAATGGAAAGAGAAGGAAGAAAATGAAGGGAATGAAAGAACTCCTTTTTTGGAAAGGGGAGCAAAAAAAAATTTTAAAAATAAAGAGGATTTGTTAAAGGAGAAGAGAGGAAGGGGAAATCTACTTAATTAACAGATGAAAAATGAGAAGAAATAAATATATAACCAAGTAATAAAAGGAAAGAAAAAGAAACTATTAAAGCCTTTTATTAGGGAAAATGGTAACAAATAAGAAGAGGGGATAAAGGGAGGAGTGAAGATAACCAGTGGGAACGGGGCCACATTCGAAAAGATTAAAGTAAAGTAAGAAAGAATAAATACTATGTTTACACCAGAGAAAACTGAGGAAGAAATAGAGGAAATGGAGGAAAATCTTAACTGTAAAAAATTTAGAGACAGTTGGAAAAAAAATACAAACCTAACTGGATGTGAATGGATTGAGCAATCAATAAAATGAAAAAAGAGAGACAAGTTGGTTAAGAAAACAAAGCCCTACAATATTGCTTATAAGAAATATTTTAAAAACAAAGATATACACAAAATAAAACTGAGAAGATGGAAAAAACATATGCACCAGGTGAATCCAAAAAAGCAGGAGTTATCATCATGGTGTCACATTAAGTAAATATAAATATAAAAAAATAAAAAAGGAGTAAACAAGAAAACTATATTATACTAAAAGGAACAAGAAGATGAGTATCCAGAGTAAACGGAAAGAGAAGGTGAATAATAAAGTGAGAGAAATCCTTTTGGGAAAGGGGAGTAAAAAATGAAATTTAAAGAGTTAACAGGATTATCTAAAGGGGAAGAAATGAAGGGGAAATTTACTTGACAAACTTAGATGGAAAAAGAGGAGGAAGAACTATATAACCAGATTATAACAGGAGTGAAAAAGGAACTAATAAATCCTTTTATTGGGGAAAATTAACAAATGAGAAAATAAGGGATAAAAAGATAAAAGGAGGAGCACTTTTTTGTAAGAAACAAATTTCTAAACAACAAACCAATATTAATAATAAACTTGTATGCTCCAAATGCCTCACCATCTAAATTTACAAAAATGTTATGACCTTAGCTTCAAGAAGGCATAGCTCGTGATGGGAGACTTCAATATCCCTCAGTATTTTGCATATGCCTGATAGAAAGGTAAACAAAAGGAAGACATTAACAAAAAATGCTGATGAAATTAGAATTCTATTTAGAGTGCCTTCTAATGGCACAGCAAAAACTGATCATGTATTGGAGCACAATTATTTCAAGCAAATGTAAAAAGGCAGAAATAGTTAATGCATTCATTACAGACCATAAAAAGAAAAAGTTGTTCTGGGATCCTAAACAAAAGATATAGACACAAATAGATACCCAAGAGTGAAATCTCAAATAATGAGAGGATCAAAGAACAGATCATAGAAACAAATAGCAACTATGTAAAAAATGATAATGATGATGAAACAATATATCAAATCCTCTAGGCTGCAGTCAATGCAATCTTTGAGGGGAAATCATAAAATTAAAATTATGTATTAAAATAAAAAAGATCAAGGAATAAACATTTCTCAAAAGAACCGCAAAGTACTCACAACCACATGAAAAAAATGTTTCAAATCACTAATAATAAGAAAAATGCAAATCAAAACAACCTTGAGGTTTTACCTTATATCCTGAAAATTGGCAACAATGATAAAAAAAAGATCCACAGTCACCGTTGCAGGGGTATGGAAAATAGGCAGCCTAATACATTGTGGGAGAAGCTTTGAAATGGTACAAAAACAATTTGGAATTATGCAAATAAATGACTAAAATAATCTATAGCTTTTGAACAAAGGGCTTCAGCAATGGACTTTTGTTCCAAGGAAGGCATTAATAAGAAAGAAATTTTCATATACACCAAATATTTTAGCAGAAATTTTTGTGATAGCTAAAAATTGGAAAGAAAGTAGATGCCCATCCGTTGGGGAATGGCTAAACAAATTGTGGTACATGAATGTAATGTAATATTACAGTGCTATAAGAAATTGTGTATGTGATGAACATAGAGAAGCACAGAAAACTCTATATCAACTATTGCAGAGTGAAGTAAACAGAGTCCCCCCAAAATATTCACAGTAACTACAGTAAAATAAAAGGAAATAACAATGACATGCCAAAAAATCAAAAGTAAATTTAGCAAATTATGATGATCAAGCAGGACTGAAATGAAGCGATATGAGAGGAAACCCCAAACCTACACTTTCATGTTCTAACTCTATGATCTCCTATTCATTCCTTTGTAAGGCTTGAGATTGAGTAAATCAATAAATTTACTCCATCACTTTTAAAGTAATAAAATGTTACACCAACAGGAGTAACCACATAACAATTACTAAAGCAATCATAGTCTTTAGACTAAGTATGAAAAGTCCTTGATCAATTATCACTATTTTCCCCCCTCTCCCCCAAAGGCTACAATTAAGCATGCATATATATACGCATGTGCATATATGTACATGTTATAACATATATGTACACATCATAAAATACATATATGCATACATATGCATAGATATCC
This sequence comes from Notamacropus eugenii, assembly GCF_028372415.1. NCBI lineage: Eukaryota > Metazoa > Chordata > Mammalia > Diprotodontia > Macropodidae > Notamacropus > Notamacropus eugenii. The sequence continues at coordinate 351,180,438 of NC_092874.1, read as the reverse complement.
ATAACCTTACACATATTCACTCAAGCATATAAATGTAAGACCTTATTATGCTTATTTCCCCTATTTCTCTGAAAATGGCCAGCATCTGTCTTCATAAGTCCAAGTCTTTCCAAAGTTTTCCAAATTCACCAGATCATCATTTCCTACACCACAATAATATTCCAACCCAATCACATTCTATTTGGAAGATTGTCAGTGAGACTTTCCCTCCATTTTTCTGGATTCCCTCTATTCTTGGCTACATAGGTTTTATTTATACAGGAAAATTTAATTGAAGATAATCAACATTATCCATTTTACACTTCACCATCGCTTCCATGTTATAATACAATTTAAGGTCCAATAAATTCATCCCATTCACATTCCAAACTATTATTGGTTGTGTATTTTCCTCCTTCCTATATTTCTCACTATCTTTACCCTATTTCTATCCTTTCTCTACTTTACTTCTACCCTCTATCTTGCCCACCTATTCCTTAACTTTTCTCCACTCCAAGAATCCCTCTTTTATTCTCTCCTTCCACACCCTCCTCTTACCCACTTATTTCTTTCTGAATTTGGAAAACTTTTATACTCTTCTAAATATATGTGCATTATCCCTTCTTTAATCCATTCTCATTAATCTACACAACCTTTTACACCTTTCCCCTTATCTTATTCCTTATGCCTCCCTTACTCTCTGCCCCCTCCCTGTGCCCCTTCTTATTTCTTTCTGAATTTAGAATTTTTTTATACTCATATATATACATATATATGTGTATATATATATATACACATATATATGTACATGTGCATGTATTGTTCCCTCTTTAACCCATTCCCAGTGAGAGTAGGGTTCCAGAACTACCCACCCTCCTCCCCCATATAATTCCTCTGTATCAATTTTCCTCTTGCACCTCATTTATGTAAGATAATTAATCTTTTTACCTTTGCCGAAATCATTTTGCTTTTTAGAATCATATTATACTCAGCTTTACTCCACTTGTTCTTTCTAATCACCAAATTACTAAAGACAGTCTTGGATATACAGTTTACATTTCCACGTATAGAAAGTAAACCATTTGTCCTTATTGAGTCCCTTGTAATTAGTTTTTGATATTTGCCCTTATTTTTCTTGGATCTTGTATGACAAATTTTCTATTAAGTTCTATTCCTTTTATAATAAAATCCTGAAAGTTGGGCAATTGATTGAATTTCCTTTTTTCTTTTCATTCAGAAGTATATGTAACATTGCTGGGTATGCTATTTTCAGCTGTTACCCCAGTTCTTTTACTCTTCGATACGTAGTGTGCTAAGACCTGCAGTCTTTCAGTGCAGCCACTGCTAGGTCTTGTAGTAATTCTGACTATGACTCTGCAGTATTTGAATAGGTTTTTTTACTTGTTGCTCATAATATTTTCTCTGTCACCTGGGGATTTGGGAATTTGGCTATGATATTCCTATAGGTTTTCATCCTAGGATATCTTTCAGGTATGATCAATGGATTTTTTTTCTATTTCTCCTTTCCCCTCTTGTTCTAACTCTTCAGAACAATTTAATTATTTCTTGTATTCTTGGATCAGGATTCTTTATATTTGATCATACTTTTCAGGTAGTCATATTATTCTAATATTTTCTCTTTTTGATCCATTTTTCTTATGAAATGTTTCTCATTCTCTTCTATTTTTTATCATTTTAATTTTGTTTTATTATTTCTTGGTCTCTTATAATTTTGCTGGCTTCCCTTTGCCCAATTTTAATTTTTAAGGAGTCATTTTCTTCCTTAAGATTCTAGATCTCCTTTTCCAGTCAATTGACTTACAATCTTCTTTCTTTTTTTTGGATTATTCTTACTTTCTTTTAAAATTCTTCATTCTCTCTCTTTTGATTTTTGAAGTCTTTTTTAAGTTCTCCTATGAATTCTTTTTGGGCAGGTGACCATTTGACATTACTCTTTGGGGAAGGAGAGGCTTTGTTTGCTTCAGCATCCTCTGAAGACAAACCCCAGTCTTCTCTATTCCCACAGTAAATGGCTGAGGTTGGGTTCTTTCTCCTTTGCCTGTTTGTTGTTTTTAATAAACATTTCTTAGCAGCTTCTTATTAAAATCACTTCTAATCCTGAGTGTGAGGAAAAGTGCCTCTGATCCTTCCTGCCGTTATTTTTTGAGCTTTGTCCTGGGGCCAAGTTCTGTACTTCTTTTTCCCTCCAAGCCACAGCTAGGCTCTTCTCCCCTTTATCCTCCCCCTTTCCCTGCCCCGCCCCCCCGCCCCCCATGCCTACTGTGCTGGAAATATTTTACTCCCTAAGAACCCTTCAGTTGCTATGACCTTCAGTTCTCCCCTCTGCCCTGGAACTGAGATCAAGAACTCAGCTCTCCTGTAAGTGCCTAGAGACAGCAGGGTGCCCATCCCACCGCTTCTGTACTCACTAGGCCTTTGCTTTTTTCTTCCAGCAGAACTGCTGAGTCTGGTGTCCCTTGTCAACAGAGGTTCCCTCAATCTTCCCCCACTCAGATGCCCAACTCCCCAACACTGTCCTGGAAGTGAAAATTCCTGTAGGTGAGGTTGAGGCTACCTCCCAGTTGAGCTGCCTCAGGTGTCACTGCTTGCCATTTCAGCAGAGTTAGCTTGGAGGGGTTTACACTTCACTCAGACCAAACCTCCATCCTGGGATCTTTCTTGGGATCTTCTCCCTTGTCCCAGGAGGACCACTGTTCTACCCCAACTCTTGTCTATTTTTGCCACTCTATATTCACCCTGAGGTACTACTTTGTCTTGTTTGTGGAGGAAATCTGGAGCCCTCGGAATTTTCTGACCTAGTCTGCCAATTTGTTTTCCTCTTTGATCAACTATCTTGACTTTGCACAGGAAGTGTGTTCAGATTGATGAGGAAATTTGATAACACCCTTTGGATCCTTGATGCAATGAGGGACCTAATTTGTAACTCAGTGTGAGGCTGGGTATCCTATACAGTTTGTCTTAAAGGTTGTTTATAAAAAAAAATCTAATCAAGGTGCATGTTAGGCTTAACATTAGGCTCAGAATAAATCAATAAAGACTAATTAAAGTATTAAATCATATTTAGTTGATCTATTCTTATCTGTAAATTTTAAGTATTTTAATAAATATAAATGTTTTTCATATGTAAAAGTCTAAAAATGTTATGATCAAATAAGCTGGGTTCAACCAGAAAACTATTACCTTTTTATTTCAAAATGGACATGCATTTCTATTTTTTCAACCACATGGCTGTGAACAGTACCTTATAAAATATAACCTCTAATTCATGTTGTATACTTATTTGGAAATTCAAGATTCCCTAGAAAGTTTTAAGAGATAGTTGTCATCTCCATTTTACAGACAGAGAAGAAATTGAGATCTCCCTTAAATCCCAATCTAAGGTTCATTCCATGAGTCATACATTGGATAGAGTCAAAGAACATCTAAAAAGTTAAGCTCCTGATACAGTTTTGATAATCCCAATCCATTCTTACAGTCTGTCCTGACAGGTTAAAGGTATTACTTATCATTGTTCTATGTAAAATCAGTTTCTAATAATAAGCCAATTCTTGCTTAGTTACATGTACCCATTAAAAAAAAATTCCAGCTGTTCAGAAAGGTGTTTGTTTTGATATACAAAATCCAGACATGAGAATACAGACTCTATTTTATTCTCTATTAGATATCACAGGAGCAATGATAATATTCTTCCTTTAGTTTTCAAGAGATAATTCAAAGGTGGCTTATTAAAAATTACAATTGTTCTACGTCATTGTATGCTACCATGAGTAACAAGCTCTTCTGCTGACATGTGAACAAAATGTGCCAAAGGAAGGTAAGTCATAGTCAACTGGGAGAAAACCTAACCGAACTCCAGAAAAATTTATAATTGGAAAACTTTTACTCAGGTGTGATTGCTAAAGAACTGAGTAATTAAAAAAAAATCTGAGACATTACTTTTAATAAGTTGGAGTTGCAACAGTGATAACTACTTGAAGTGTCCCCAAGTCAATCATAAAGAAGCTTTCCTATGCTGTATACCTCTTCCTCATTAGATGAACTACTACTAATCGTAGGTTTGGATTCTTCAGATGGGGTCTGTCCAGGTAGTACATAGGGTTTGGTTGTCTTGTGTATTTTTTCTTCCCTTCTTTTCATCATTGCTCGATAGTGTTTCAGCTCCTCTTTTCTGTTTTGTTTCCTTTCTTGGGCCAGAAATGTCTCTTCTTCCCGAAGTCTAATCTGTTGTTCCTTCTCCCACTGTTGTATACAGAAAATTTGTTTTATTGAGGAGACTGATATAGGTGCAAGAAGTAAATCAGAAAAGCCTACTTTCACCTTGAATGAATTATTCTCTGAGGATTTTTCAGAGAGTATTAACAGTGACAGACCGGAAAAAAATTTCCCTATTTCCAGAGCACAGGTTCTAATAATAGAGACTGATATCTTTCAGAAAGTGACACTTTTTGACAGTAATTGGGGATGATTGAAGTGGTATTGAGTGACTTTCTTTTTTTGGACCAATTAGGATGAAATGATTTGCCCAGGGTCACACAGCTAATAAATGTCTGAGGTCAGATTTGAACTCCGATCCTCCTGACTCCAGGACCAGTGCTGTATTCACACTGCCACCTATCCCTGCATTATTTTGATTTAAAAACATTCTAGTCAGTTTCAGTTTCTGAAAACTTTCCATTATTTTCTTCAGGAATTTTTATAGCACTATAAAATTATAGCAAGTTTAAATTGGGTTAGGAAAGCATCTGAGGATCCTTAAAAAGATAATTCATTGTTATTTTTTGTAAAGAATGCAAATCATTCAATAGAAGAAGTTCAGTTCAATAGAGAGTGGCAGTTTTATATTTCTACATTTCAAGCCTTAAATAGTGATTTTTCCTTTTTTTTCCTCAATGACAATATTTGCCTAGAGGGAAACCTGGTAGAACTCATAAAAAATGTTGAAAACACAAATCCAAGTGACAAAGTGGCACCTAGTAGTATTAATATGTAATATTGAAGAGAAAATTGTAGAGCAGAGCAGATCTGTACTTATTTTCTCAATAACTCTGTAAAAACAGCCACTTGGGATCACTTGAGTTGGTTACCTACTTTTTATTGAGAGTAGCAACCCAGCTTCTGAAAAATCCTTTGGGAACAAGATATGGAATAAGTATTAGACAGCAGGGGATTCTATTGAAGAATCTGCACTTGGTCCCCAACATTTCCATAGGGAATTAGATTTATTGGCATCCTCTATTTTTATATATTTCATTTCTAAGTACATCTTTCCCCAGCCCCTAACCAACCACTGTAATAAAGAATTAAAAAGAAAAGGATAAAAACAAAGTTTCACAAAACCAACACACACAAAACCCAAGACTGAAAATCTAAGCATTACTGTACCACACCCAAACGAAACATTCAACAATAGTCTTTTACCTCCACAAGAGAGGAAAATGCATTTTTTCAACTTGTATCAAAGTTGCTTTCATGTCTACATCCTAGGATGAAAAGAGGAATGACTAACCCTGAGGGTTAGGGGTTGGAGATGGTGCATGGATTTTCCTGGTAAGTCCTGGGGAATTGGTCATGACTCTGTTTTTGGACATGCTCCATCCAAACTATCAACTGAAATTGGGTCTATGCTATCTGGTAGTGAGAGATGATATCAATCAAATTGAGTATAAAAAATGGTCCTGAATTAAGATAATATGAATATATTGCTATTTCACTGCAGCCAAGAATACTTTTTTGTAATTAGAGTAACAACCTGCAATTTGGAAGATCCTTTCTTGTATGCAATCAAACCATAGCACTGACACATAGTAGAACAAAAACCGTTCCCCAGCTCACAGATACCCTGGTGTTAGATACCCAGGGGGAATGAAACCAAGTAGGTCCAGGAAGGTGTGACCCTGATGGAAATGATTTGGTATCTAGCTAAGTACTAGCTAAGTAATATGTTTATTGTCTGAATTGGTCATTGGATGTATCCAGCAACTCACCTCAATCAAAGTGGGTAGTTAAATACGGGATCATCTGGAAGCAAAGTTTAAGGATAAGAGAACAAATTTGGAAAAAGGAGTGGAATCAAGAGACTGATACTTGGGATATGAGTGAAGGACCTGACATTTAGGTTAAAGTATACATAGTCTAAGTAGAAGAGATTGCTAGTCCATCAAGAGCTGAAGTGGTCAAAAGATTTCATTCAGAGAATGTACTTACGCAGATCAATTAAAAATGGAAAGATAAGAGGGCAAACTGCTTCTAAGACCTACAAATAGGATGAGGAAAATCTTAGGGTGTGACACTTGAGGGAGGTAGCTTTGGGTATAACATTGGAAAGATTACTTGTTTTTACTAAGAATATGTAGAAAGACATACAGAACAGAATGCTTCAATATGATCAGTAGGTTGAAGGTGGAACACAATATGACTGAGCTGAAGGAAGTAGGACATGATTAAACCAGGGTTTTATATGCCACAAAAGTAAGTTTCAGAAAGGCAGTTGATAAACCATTCAATTCCATTCATGATGGGAGTAGAATTGAATTGATACAAGGATCCAAACTGAAAATAAAATTTGAAGGAAGAGGTAGATAAATGATAAATTTCCTGTAACTAGTAAAGGACCAGAGGCAAAATCTAAGAAACTTTATAAACTATGGAAACCTTTCCATCTGCCACTGTTCTTTTTCTTCACCACCCCATTGCTCTGTAGCAGTTATCTCCAGAATGCTTTATAGGAAATACTAGTGAAGTATTTGGAACATGTTATTGGGGAGTAGAGGAAGGAAAAAACCCTGGAAGCCATGTAGAATGAAGGATTCCTGGGGTTTAGAAACCCTGTTAAATAAAGTTAAGTAATGTCAGCTTAAGAACCTAAAAGAAGACAGTCATAAGCCAAGAACTAGACTTCTTGGTGGAAATAATAGCGGGGTTACAGAATATATTAGGTGTCTCGTTCCGCATTGATTTCATTGATTTCACTTGTGATTGATTAGTTGTAATTGGTTAGCATCTCCTGCTTTGGAAACCAATGATGTAAAATATTGTCCACATACCTTTTTCTGGCATGTATAGAAATTCCTAAAAAAGACAGCCTGTTTCCCTCTTAATCAACCATTAAATATATATATATATATATATACACATATATATGATATATGTGTATACACACACACACATGTGTATATATATATACAAATCACCTACTATGTACTAGGTACTAGATTTAATTACCCACCAATAGCTAGTATTCCTAGACAGGACAAGGGAATGTTCAAGGTAAAGAATCATTGTAACACAGTTTTTTAAAATAACAATGAAATATCAAATCAATTTAAAGGCTAAATGGGGAAAGAACATATCAATACTTGTTTTAAGTCTGTGTTCTGCATACCATAAAAAAAATACGAGAGAGAGAGAGAGAGAGAGAGAGAGAGAGAGAGAGAGGAGAGAATGATAGAAAATTAGAGAAAGACATAGAGATAAGAGTACCAAAGGGTTATAGATAAGAGAAAAGGACAACTTTATTTGAAATATAAGGAAATTGAGACCAAAATAATTGAGAAAATTTAGATGCAACTTGAAAGTTATGCTTTGAGAAGCTGACAGGTTTTGACATGCTTTGAATTATGTATACACACATATGCATACATATAGCATATACATACACATATGTGTGCATATAGATTCTATATAGGCTATATAGAATCTATATATAGTATTGGCCTTATAGTATTTCTTTGATTGAAAGGACTCGTTAATATTACATATATATAATGAATTCATAATATTTATTTTTATAAACAAAACCAATAGTGTGTGATGATAACAGAATCTGACCATAGAGAAAATTAAAACTCGAGATTATCGATTTCAAAATAGTTACATGGTAACTCAGAATCAACATGGTAGCATGAGAAGAGCAGTATAGTCTAGCTCTCCATTATCCTTTCTCCACAACATCAAGGAAAGTCAGGAAACAGTCACAGTGAGTTATTTTCCAAATCTAAGGTGGTTTAGAAAGACAGGCAGAAGTCTGTAGACACTGGAGACAAAGTCTGGCCAGGAGTACATTTAGTCTGGAGCATTGTAGTTCCCCAGGGATTGAAAGACGTTTGAGACTAGTAACCGGGGCAGGAAGTACAGGGCAGAAAGAGATGCCAAAATATCTCTGAACTAGCACTGGGTGCAGGAAAAGTGCCACCCAGCAACTCTTGTCTCCCACTATTCAGTTCCTAGTCCCAGATTCAGGATGAAGAGGATTTGTCCCAAGTATAGGTTCTAATTCCAGGAGCAGAACCATGATTCAGCTCTAGCCTTTAAATCAGCGTGGAAGCCTACAGTGGAATAATCAGGACAAGAATAGTTATAGAAGTTGGCTTGGTGAGCTACCTGGTTAAGCGTCAAGTCCATCAGTAGCTCTTAATATCCTGGTTAATATCCTGACCTTTTGGAACAAGTATATAGGTTACTAAAAATAACTCTTTATAAAATGTTCTTCATAATAAATATTCTTCATAAATATAAATCCTCTCAAATTACTGAGTCATATAAAGAGACTAAAGGTGAAACTAATGATTTACTTTAAAAAACTAACTTGGAGTGAGGAACTTTAAAGGAAAAAAAAATCCTGCCTTCACTATTTATAAAATAAGTAGATCCTCAATACTTGTTATTACTTTGCCATATGTGGATGGTGTATACACCCAAGAAGAAATGGAAAATATGTGGAAGCCATTGGTTTCTAATTGCCTCAAATATATTGACTCTGATTTAAACTTGCTCTCCCCTGCCTCTTGTACCCTCTGCATACTAAAGCTGCCTCAGTAACTGATTTGCAGCAAAATGAGGTTAGCAAGTTTATCTTTGAGAAGTTTTTGACTTGTTGCACAAGTGTAGAGATCAACTGAAGTGGAAGTTATATATTATATTTCATGGAGGCTAATATGTCTTTGAAGAACTTTAATCTCTCATATCCAGTAAAGGAATCCCTTTTGTAGTTATATGACCATCTAGTCTCTATTTAGCTTCAAATGGCTGCTAATTCCATTGTTAGAGAATTATAAATTGGATATGTTGGACAACTGTAAATATAGTGAGGTTAACAGTGATCATGTTGAACAAAGCTGGAGAAAATAAAAAAAAAAACAAAAAAACAACCCACCACCACCAACATCCTGACTAGCTCCACAAAGCACTGCTTTTATTCCTCTCTACCTAATTCACTATTCCAGTCCCTACAGAACCTTCTCCAAACCTCTTCATCCCTCTTCAGAACTTCCATAGATTCCCTTAACTGCCCTATCAGCTGAGAACTTTGTCGTATATTTTACTGAAAATATTAAGGTCGTTTTCCAACAGTTCCCTCTTCTCCCCTCCTTTTCATCTTATATCACTCATGACTTTTGTCACTATCTCTTGACTGTTCCTTTTAAGTCTCCTTTGTTGGATCATCATTCAGGTCATATCTGCTAACTATGAGTATCCCACAGGACTCTGTCCTGGGTCAACTTCTTTTCTTCCTTATACTATTTCACTTGGGGATCTCATCAACACCAATGAATTCAATTATCTTCTCAAATGTACTTATCCAGATCTAATCTTTCTGCTGACCTTGAGTTTCATATCTCCAACTGCCTTTCAGATATCTTAACCTGGAAGTCTAGTAGATACCTTAAACTCAGTATGTCCAAAATTGAATTCATTATCTTTCTCACCCAAACATCTCCTTGTCCCAAGTTTTCTATTGCTATGAGAAGTACTACCATTCCCTCAGTCACTGAAATGCCAATGAGTTACCCACAGCAGCCATTATGGATATGTGTGTATATTTCCAGAATAAGTTCATAAAATATAAACTCTCTTCCTGAAAGATGAAACTAAGACATTTATTCAAACACCAGAAAGCCAAATTCATCATAGAAACAAAGAAATCTATACACATTATCAATGCAGAGAGCATGGCCATCCCCAAGCTCTCCTTGTGTCAGGCTTCCCCACAAAGCTCCCTTAGGCAAAATCACTCCCTTTTTCACTCACCTTAGCTGCTTTATAGCTATATCTAACCAGGACTCTATATCCATTCTTACAGTAGGCTGCTGGGCAGGGGCTCTATAGATTAAAGTACAGATAAATCTACATGATGTGGATAAGCATTACCTGGATTTTTATCAGTAAATGCAACAATTTCTTCCTGTCTTTAGAAAGATGAACACAGTCAAATAAGATAAAGGAAAATATTAACTAGGATCATAAGGGCATGATTCCACAGCTGATACTGTTCTGTTGGAAACCTCAGTTTCCAGGTATTGTAGTAAGAACTTAACCTTTATAGTTAACGCTGTGCCTGTATTGTGCTTAAAAAAAAAAAAAAGGCTTATGAGTATTTTCCTCCCTCTTCCCCTGATTCAAACCTCCCTCCCATCTGGAAGTAAGTTTTGTGAAAATTCCTATACATATGGTACAATAGACAAATGCACTGACCTAACAGGCTTTTTACTTCCCCAAACCATTTACATCTTCCAGGGAACAAAATGATTAATAACTTTTCTCATCTGTCAAGGACAAAATATGGTCACTAGGTAGCTAGCTAACTATTAAGGACTGTATTTCATTCAGAGGAAATTAAAAGAGCTCAAAAATTAGATTCTTCTCATAAATCAGTGCTAATTCAAGAAATGGGTAACGCCAGTATTTTACAAATATAAAAAGGCAAACTTTTCCATAATTTAGGAAAGATACTAAAATGTACCACTAGTATCGCAAAACAATTAAATTTAGCAATGCACCTTCATGGCCACACTCTGTAACCCCCAATATTTTCTTTGTGTGGGCTGCATATAACGTTTTAAGTCTTAATGCTATTCTTTCTCATTTAGAGTATATACATACATTCATGCATACATAAATACATACCCTTACATATACATATATACATTTATATACATGTACATACATACATACATACATATATATACATATATATATATATGTACACACACACACATTACCGGTCGAAGAAAGTGAATATTACCTGCTTTTCAACAATAGTTCTTAATGCTGTATCTGCACGGGTAAGGATATCTGGATAGGGACGGACTATTTCTTTTTCTGGATATCTTTCCCTTCAGACAAAAAACACAAAGCCCATGAATAAGCATATGCACTATTACTAGCATGTTTCTGTGAACTATAATTCACATCTTAGCGATTTTATTACATACAGTCAATATGAAATACTTCATGAAGATAGTGTATCCACAAAACTATAGATGTTTTATACAACCCAGTATCCTTAAAAAATTTTTGTCCTTATAGATCTATCATGATGAATTATATGTGGTTTTTACATTTGACTTGAACATTTAGAAAAATGTGCACACATTGCTGAGATTTACAAAAAAATAAGTAAACTAACTCAGTAAGTAAACTAACTCAGTAAATAAGTAAAATATCTCAGTCTCAGAAGAGAGGAATTTGAATCAGTAAGTTACAAAGAGAAAAAAAAGAACACATGGATTTATGAGTTCTACCAAGCATTCAATGGAAAAACATCACAATACTATTATCATTACAAGTAAACAATAAAAAAAATGGCCATATTGATAGTTCTAGTATGAAATGTGTTAGCCACATTACAGGATTTTATAAAAAAAAATTATGTTCTAATCAGTTCTGATATTCTAATCAGTGATAAAAAGTTATTAAAAATATAACAATTATTTGAAATATTGATTTTTTTTATGCTATTATTAAGGATGAACTTTACCCTAAGAATAAAATTTGCCAGATATGTTAACTAATAATTTAATGAAGCCATTGTGATTAGCAAAACTTTGATAAAACCAACCTTTTGTTGTTGAAAATAATGTATGTTTCCTATAAAAACTTTTATCTCTATGAACTAAGAAATCATCCAACCATCAAAGAGTTTAAGTGAGTTTTGAATGCATTTCTTTTATTTTTAGATTTTGTAACTTTTTTACATCCTCAGAACTTCTCTCAGTATCCCTTCCCTAATCTCCTTCTAGAAAATCATCCTACAAAAACAATATTTTTAAAGAAAGAAATACAGTAAGAGACTAAAAAAACCCCCCAAAAATCAATATATCAAAAAAGCCTGAAAATATATGCTATGTACTACACATACTAACCTATCAACTGTGTAAAGGAGGGGAATCGCCATGTCTTCTCGTATCTCTTCTTTGGAGTCATACTTGCTTTCTCTAATTTCACAATATTCACTTTTGAATGCCTTGTGGTTAATCTTTTCATTTACATTATTGTAGTCACTGTCTGTAATGTTTTCTTGCCTCTCCTTACATTCCTTTGCATGAGATCATGGAAATCTTTTCATCCTTTTCTGTATTTATTATATTCATAATTTCTTTTAACACAGTAATATTCCATGACATTCATATGCCACACCTTGCTTCGTCAATCCATAAATGATGATAATCTACTTTGTTTCTAACTCTTTGCTGCCACAAAAAGTGTCACTATAAATATTCTGGTGAATATGAGCACTTGTTTTCTTACAAATGTCCTTCTTGGGATATAAGTCTGACAGTTAAATCTCTGGATCATAGAAAATGGATATTATAGTCACCTTATTATATGATTGCTAATTGCTTTCCAAAATGGTTCTATGATTACCAGCCCCATCACTAATGTGCTTTATTTTTTTGCGTAGTTTCCCATCCTCGCTACATTGACTATTTCCATTTTTTGTCATCTTTGCCAAATTTCAAGTTATCATTTTTCTTCTTCCTCAGATTTCTGGTAATATTAGCCTTTCCCCTCTTTAATCTTCCTGTTGCTCATATTTCAACTCTTTCTTCAGTCTCCTGAGAGCTGGACCCCAAAGCTTTCTCATCCTACTTTTATACGAGAGATTTCACTTTTCACCATCATTTGTCTTAGCTTGATGTTAGTCCTTTGTCCTTCAGGTCTAGTGGAGTCCCACACAAATACTGGCACTCTGCCCAAATTCCTTTTGGTGTCTGTTTCAATATTTTCATTGCTGCTTCAGTTATTTCATACTTCCACTTTCCTATCCTTCTTCTTCAGCTTCCTCCTCTTCTTTTTCCTTTTCACTGGGTTTGGGACTGGACAAAGTTGAGTTCTACTTCTTCTTGCCACAAAATGGTTGGATAAAAGCAGGGGAGAATTCATGGGGGTGGAGACTTGGTAGAGACTACAGTACTTGAACAGGAATTGCTCAGTGGATCTCAGAACATAAGCCTGTAGGTCTGTTGTGCAGATCTTCCATAGTGGCATTTGGAGAGGATGGAAAAGATGTTGAGTGAGCACGGTGGAGGTTAGGGATAGGTCTTTGCTGTTACTCAGGTTATTACCTAGTTAAGGTTTTTGATATAAGTCTGCGAGGGGGAATGCAAAAAGCTGCTATGTTATCTCTTGTGCATAAGTCTTATTTTGGTGAGCTTTGAGAGACCATGAGGGTGAAAAAAATGTTTAGTTTGCCATCTGACTGATCATATGATACACAAATTGAGTCATTTCTTTTAAATACAAAAATGCAGCTCCTTTCAATAGCTTATAAAACAACTGACTGACATGAGAGAAGACAGAAATCTGGTAGCCTAATTTCAGCTAAAACCTTTGCAGAAATTGATTGAAAAAAGGATTAGTATTTGGCAGGAACATTTAATTATTACTTTTTGCTTTTTATTTATGTTTCAATGTCATTGTGTTCTATATCATCAGTAAGACCAAATTTTTAAATAATATAACTTATAATAAGCACTTTGCATCACAATATTAAAACAAACTTTTTCAAAAATAATGGTGCATAGTCATATTTCTTCACTAAAATATTAAATATTACTGACATATTAATTTAATAGCAAAATAAACTTACTCTAATGAAAACACTATATTCCAGTTTCGTAAGAAAAAAATATTTGTGCCACCAAAAAGAAAGAAATTCTTTTAAAATGTTATTTAAGTTTCATCTTATCTTTTGAAAAACTCTTATTGTGTATGGTTACAATGAACAAAATACATGTTGATAGTAATAGTACACTGCATAATTTATATGTATATATGTATTCTGTGTGGGTGTCTGTATGCATATGTATTTAGCATGCATGCTCAAAAAAGTTTTAATAATGCAGGTGCACAATCAAAGCAGTTTGGAGAGAACCAATCTAGAGCATAGGTTATGTACTAATTTTTACGGTAGAGATTGAAATGTATACCTTGGACTTTAAATTAGTTGCTTACAACATAAAGAGCACTATTTTCTAGTATGAATAAGATAAATATATACTCCCTTGGAAAAATGACCCAACTTTTGTGCATTTCTATTGCCTCATAGGAGCAAGGTGGCTCAGTGTACAGAAGTCTGGACCTGAAGTCAGAAAGACCAGATTTCAAATTTGGCCTCCCATAAGGGAGTATAACTGCCTGTTCCTGGGTACATCACTTAAACTTTAGTCTGCCTCAGTTTCTTCAATTGTAAAATGGAGATAATAACATCTCCTTTCTCTCAGGATTGTTTTGAAAATTGAATGAGATAATATTTGTAAAACACAGCACAACATCTGGCACATAAAACTGCACAATAAAGTCTAATCATTTTGGGGTTAAAGGGGACTTAAGAGATTATCTAGTCTAATTGCTTCATTTTATAGACGAATAAGTTGAGATCCAGTGAGTCTGAGATAAATGCAGCAGGGATTGTACACTCTAGGTAGGGACTGCAGGACCATTCCTCTGATAGTGTACTAGAATTCCTTTGACAGCTTCTGGGGATACCAAGCTTTTAGCACTGAAAGGCTTGGTATATTGAGATGACGAAACCATTCACCTATTGAGCAGGAAGGACAGATGAGGCAAAAAACCTTTCAAATGGAGTCATCCCCTCCTTAGTTCTCCTCCAAAGCATACAAGGAACCTTCAAGCACCTCCCTGTAGAGATGAAGACAGGGTTGGTGCCCTTTCCTGACCCTGGTAGAAGTAAAGGGAATACATATAGTAATGAAAAGCATGTCTGGACTTAAGTGGGCCTGAGTCTTGGGCTTCTAGATGCTACTTCTGTTTTATATCTTTTTTAGTATAGGGACTGAACTGCAAAAGCAATAAAGAATGTATCCAATTTTAGAGGCAATCTTGGGAGTTTGAAATGCCCAGAGATTCTGGATAATTTGGTTGGAGCTGACGGGTAGTGGAGAGCAACAAAAAAGAGTTTAACCCACAGCCAGGCTTACCAGAAGACATGAGTAGGAGAATGAAAAGGGAATGTGTATTTGCGAAGCACCTACTATGTTCCAGGCATTTGGACTTTGGCTTGTCCTTCTTTCTCAAAGAGGAGCATGGCATCAAAAAGGCCATGCCATGACTTGCAAGTGAATTGGATCTAAGTGAGGGAGGGCTATGCAAAGTCACTAACCTCACTTTCTCCTCGGGAGCCATCTGGGTCCACTGGCATGACTGGATATGGTCCTGGATGCAGCAGGAGACCTTGGCCAACACTTTACATATATCTTATTGGATTCTCACAGTAATCCTGTAAGGCAGGTGCTATTATTATTCCCAACTTACAGATGAGGAAACTGAGGTTGTGACTTGACTAGGGTCACAGACATAAGAAGTGTCTGAAGCTGAAATTGAACTCAGGCCTTCCTGACTTTAGGTCCAAGACTCTATCCATTGCAATGCCTATGGTTCTGGGGGAAAATTATTTGGACCATGAAGAGATGCGTTGAAATGTAAAATGCCTATTGAGCAGTTCCACAAATTTCTACATGTTCTGAAGTTTAAATCGACCACCTAGGAGAGTATAACAATAGTTATAATTTACTATTTACTGTTTTACTTCTTTTATCAATGTACATTTGTGCATCTTTATGTTAAGTGTTTATTTCATGTTTATTTTATATTATATGTTTATTTTATATTACATATATTTTATATATAATTTTATATTATATATATATACATAATGTATGATTTGTAGTGTGCACTGAGAATTTTTCTACTCCTCTTTTTGGGGAGATCTTAGATATGACCCCTAATCTGAGCTTTAAAGAATTTTCCCTAGGTCTTCAAGATGGGAGTGAAAAAAGTCAGAGACAATGGTAAGAAACTAACCCCTGTCTTTGGAAGTCAAGCTCCCCTAAGATTGAATCTAGTCCTTTTATGAATGAACTGAGATCAGAGACATACCTGAGTTCAGAGGGAGAGGGCACAGCAGGCCACTTCTGAACCCAGAAGCAGGTTATTGTTAAATAAAATAGAAAAGTTTTCTATTGCCAATCACGTATAAAATAAGGATGATCTGGGAATTTTTCAAGTATAAAATACATTTTAGTAAAAGGGTGGTAGTGCTACTCATAGGTAGCAACTCAAAAACTTCTTTAACTTTATAAATTAAAACTATTTAATTCACTCTCTAATTTCCTAGGTACTCATTTAATTTACTTTTTAAAAATTTCTCTTTGCTGATTTTTTGACTAGCTCTTATATTAGCTTTTCCCAAATTTATTTGATTTTTTTAAAGTTTATTTTTCCATGGTATTTCTTTGACTTCCCCTTAACTTTAATCTAGTTTCTGTCATAAAGATAGTTATATTTTGCTTGTTCTTATTGAATTGGCATTTTCCTTCCTTCTTGATTTATCTCTTTAAAGTTTCCCTCATTTAAGATTTATGATTGTTTATCAGTATTTTATCTGTAACCTTTTCCCCTCCTTAGTTGTCTTTTTATAATGTTACTGAATCTGATGGCCTAAAAATAGTTTTTGTCATAAGTAGGCATGAGTGCTAGTTGTTTTTAATTGTACAGAAGGACTGCTATTGTTTCTTGATTATTTTTATAATTGGAAAGATTTTATATACATTGACACTGTCAATTCTATCACCTTGTCAAATGTGCTGTTTTATAAGAAATACATATACACATACATACTGTTTCAAAGTGCTGAAGAACTGCAGGGCTAAGTAACATTCTGCAAAGTGAAATGTAACATACTACAAAAATACAAGGAAATGATGAATTCTTTTAATAACAATTCTAGAATCTATATAGTATTTTAAGATTTGCAAGCTACATTACAAAATCATTTCATTTTATCCTTATGTCAACCCTGGAAAATCTGTGCTTTTATTATCATCTTTTTACAAATGAAGAAACTGAGTTGAAGTGGCTTACACAGTGTCACACGCCTAATAAGTGTTTGAAGTCAATTCCAAGTTCAGAGGTCAGCCCACTCTGCCGTTAGACCCCTACATTCTCTTTGTAGTAGGAAAGGTAAGTAGGACAAGACATGGATTTATGCCAAAAATTTCCAGTCAGAAAAAGACAGTAAGTAATAAGCCACTGAACCATCACTAAGTTTTATTTGCATAATATTTGATTTAATTTTATTTATGTGCTACATATCCTACCATGCAGAAGAGGAACTTAGATTTTATTGTCTCATTAAATTTATTGAGTTTTCATTGACCTTATTTGCAAGATCACGTGTTCCCTGGCTCCGGCTTTGTTATTAGGAGACTGAACTGAGTCAATGTATTTCTTCTTAAAGAAAAACATCATAAATACATGATGCATATCATAATATACACTACCTCTCTTCTAGAGAGATAACATGAGAGGTATTTAAAAAAGCTGTATGTTTCAAGGACTTTTAACAGTGTCTTCATGTTTTGTGATGTACTTCATATCTAAGATAGAGAACATTGTCTTGATTAATTACATAATTCCTGTTTAATGCACCTTTGTACCTCTTCAAAACTGACCTTAAAAATAAGATCTGAATTAAGAAAAACTTGTTTTCAATACTTGTCTACTAAGACAAAGTTTCACTTATAGAGAGAAAGATGTGATGAAGATCCCCTGGGAACTTAGTTATACTGCGCCTCTTTCATTCCCATAGAAATACATAATTGTCTTTCCAGACTATTTTGCATGACTGACTTTATCACCATTAGACTTAATCAATCCCTAGAGCTCCACTTTCTAAGTTTGTCCTGAGATTCTCCAGATCTTTTTTCACTGACCTTGCATCATATAGGTTTGTGGTTCCTGCTTTTTGTAGGTAACTGATCTGCAGAGCAGAGATAAGCCCATAAGCATAAGCTTTGAAATTCATATAAAGACGGTTGCCTCTTCCTTTCATGTAGGATTAAACTACCCTAGAGTGGATGGAGATTTTCCTTATGCTCATGGGAGTAAATTACATTTGAAAATTTTAGAAAGGAAAGATGAGAGACTTGTTACTGACTAGTATGGCATCATGAGAAAGTCTAATTTTCAGAGGCTAGTCAGTCCTGCCTGTGAAGGGAAGTGAGCGATGGCAAAATATCAATAGACTTTATTTTCTCTATCCTTTTTTCTATTCCTTAAAAGCCTAATATTACTACCAGCATGATACAGTGGAAAGAGGAGTGGATTTGTAGGCAGTGGCTTAGGTTCAGTGGTCTGTTTCTGTTACATCACATGTGACCTTCTCCTCTTTGGGTCTCTGCTTCATCATCTGTAAAAATAAAGGGTCAGAGATCTGAGTTCCCTTCTGCCCAGGAGTGTGCTGGAGCCAACTCAACCAGTCCAGGAGAGTTGATTGTTAAACTTTCAGTATGAACATTTACACCTTGGAAATCAGAAAGCACTACAAATCAGGGTATGATTTATTGTTTTGTTGATTGTCCAGTAGACTTAAGAAAGTCATTCTATTCATGTATCTCCCAATTGCTTTCCAAAATGGTTGTACTAATAATTGACAGCTCCACAGAAAAGACACTTGTGTGCTTATACCCCACAAATCCCTCTAAGATCAACTATTCTCATCTTTTGTAGTCTTTGCTAATTTGTAAGGTGTGTGGTGAAACACTGGTGTTGCTTTGATTTTCATTCATCTTATGTTTTAGTGTCTGAGCTTTTTTAAAATGGTTTTTAATAGCTTGCAATTCTTTATGTTCTGCGACTTTCTTCATTCTCTGGACTTCGATAGTATAGTCTACCTTCCTACCTACCTACCTACCTTCTACTCTTAAAACCTCCTTGTTTCATTATTGAGTTCCTCCTAGAATCTCCATTTTACGAAAGAGTTCAGAGTATTCATCCTTCATTTTCTATGCATTTCAACCATACTTTTCCTCATGAGTTCCTCCCCTCCCTGCTTTAAAGTAGTTTTTTTTTAATATACCAGTCTCCTTCATTAGAATATAAGCTCTTTGAAGACAGGGGCTACCTATCTTTTTGCTTTTTGTATTTGCATTTTTAGCATTGTCCACTACATAGTAGATATTTAATAAATATCTTTTGACTTATCTTTGTTTCTCTATTGTGGAATGATTTTTGGTTTTATATATATATATATAAAATTGTAAATTCTGTAGGATATTCTAAAAAATATTGGCATTAATAAATAGGGATTTTTATTTCTTTTCCTTTCTATATAGCTTTAATTTATTTCTCTTCTTATTGAATTACTAGTATTTCTCAAACTATACCAAATAAAAACGGAGAAACTGGACATCGTTGCTTCATATCTGAACCTAACCAGAAAGCTCGTGTGTCCTCATTGCATGTGATACCTGATTTTGCATTTAGATAGATACTTGAAATGCTTTTATTAAATACAGTTTCTTTTATGCCTATACTTCGTAGGGTGGTTTTTTTTACATTTTTTATTTATTTGTGTTTTGTCAAATACTTTTTCTACAACCACTGAGAAAAACAGGTAGTTCTGGATGTTTTTATTTTTAATGGTTGAACCATTCTTGAATCCTTGTTATAAATCCAACTTGTTCATAATGAATGATTTCTTTGATTATTTGATGTATTCTGCTTCATAAGATTTTGTTTTAAAACTTCGAATCAACATTCATTTACAACAATTCCCTATAGTTCTCCTTTGCTCAATTCTTCCTCAGTTTAGATAGTGGGACTACATGTATGTTTGTCTCTAAAAAAGAATCTGATAGTTTGTTTTCTTATCTTTTAAGAATCATGTATGAAACATTTACACTAATTATTCTTTAAAACTCTGAAATAATTATACTTTGAATCCATCTGGACCATCAGGATATCTTCCTTTTTCCCTTACTCTCTTCTCTCTTCTCTCTTTCTCTCTGTCTCTGTCTCTGTCTCTGTCTCTGTCTCTGTCTCTGTCTCTCTCTGTCTCTGTTTCTCTCTCGCTGTCTCTCTCTCTCTCTCTCTCTCTCTCTTATTTATTAAATGCTCATTAAGTGTTAGGAACTGTGCTCAATATGTCAATTTATGTTCACAGCTATCCTGGGAGATAGGAGTTGTCATTGTTTTCTTTTGCAGATGAGGAAACTGAGCAAAAGTTAAATGACTCACTGAGAATCACATGTCTAAGACCAGATTAGAATTTTTCTTACTAACTCCCAGGTTCCATCCACTATGTGTCTTTCATAGTTTCATTACAGCTAGATCAATTTCTTTTTCTGAGATTGAGTTCGTGAAGAATTCTATTTGGTCTTCAATTATTTGAGTATTTTACATTTTTGAAAGTCTGTTTCTTTTGTGCTCTCAGTTTTAATAGCACATGACTAAACAGTAGGTCCTGATGATTTTTTTTCCTGATTTTATTTTAGCAAGGCAATCAAGGTTAAGTGACTTATCCAGGGTCACACAGCTAGTAAGTGTGTCAAGAGTCTGAGGTCATATTTGAACTCAGGTCCTCCTGACTCTAGGACCAGTGCTCTATCCAATATTCTACCTCGCTGCCTCTTGCATCTCACTTGAATAAAATAATTACTCTTTTTAACTGTTCCTAAAGGTTTTATTTTTTAAATTTCATATCATATTCAGATTTATCCCAGTCTTTCTTATGAGCTACCAAATTATTAAGAAGAATCTTATATTTTGCATTTTACTTACATAAAAAGTAAAAGGTCTGTCCTTATTCAGTCCCTGTAATCAGTCTTTGATATATACCTAAAGTTTCTCTTGGCTCTTCTATGTCAAATCTTCTATTAAGTTCAAGGACTTTTTTAGAGTCTTCTGTGTATTTATTGTTTAACAGCAGAATGTCCAACACAGGTCATCAAAACTACGAAATAGTCAGTTGTGCAAAATAGCATATGTAGTGCTTAAGTATAAATGGGAGACATGATTTTTTAAAATAAATACTTAAACACAAATTTATGGTCCTACAAAAGAGCATTTAAACTAGATGGTCTAAGCTGATCTGCCTCCTTGGACCTACAGAAACTGTTATTTTCCCAAAAACCAATAATCAGTATTCTGAATCATCATCAGTTCCACTGTGTGAATAAATGAGTCCCTTTTTCTAAGAGCTTTTTCATGATCTGACCGAGATAAAAAGACAAAAGAAATTTCTTGAAGGTCAGTGGTCGAAAATGTTAAGTGTGGTTACATGATCTATATTCACTGGTTCCTTAGTTCGGATGTACTTAGAATAATTTCTTCAATTTATCATACAGGACAAGCACGAAAGCTCCGCCCATGCCTCTAAGAACATTGGACCAGGCACCCTTGAAGAAAGCTTTGCCACTCTCATCTTCAGTAATCTTCTTCCAGCAGTCAATTGTCCCCGTGTACATGATATCAGCTCCATTGTGCCCAGACTGCATGTCATTCTGAGCCTTACTGTATCAAAGGGATAAGAGACCACACCTGCTACAGCAGTCACTGATTGTGCAATCATCCAGTTTTCACAATATGAGTGTTCTTCGGAGCTGGGAGCATACCTTTTGCTGCATCATAGATGCCAAAGTAAGCTGCTCTATAGATAATGATACCCTGCACCGAGACATTGAAACCTTGATACAAGCCGCGGATTCCATCAGACTTGGAGATTTTCACAAGGCAGTCTCTCAGACCTTTGAATTCTCTCAGTGTCAGATTTCCCAACATCAGCTGCCAAGCAGGTTCTCATAAAATCCAAGGGGTAAACAAAGCAGAGAAATGGCTCCAGCTGCACCCCCAGAGGCAAGATTGCCAACAAAATACCTCCAAAACTGTATGTGCTTGTCCACTCCTCCCCAAAACACCTGTTCATACTTATCCTTAAAGGCAAAGTTAAGGGCCTGGCTGGGAAAATATCTCCTGACATTTGCCAAGAAAGCACCCCTTGTTCCTTTGGAATTCGGACTATACAATCCATCATGCCTTTGTACTGCTTATCTGCGACAATTTGTTTACTTGCATGCTGCACCTGCAATAGTAGCTTAACTCTCTCAATGGGGGCCACCGCTGTCTTGGAGATAACAGCAGCGATGCCACTGGCGAGGAAGTCCTTGGCGAAGGAGATGGACTGTTCTCTCAAGGTTACCGAAGAGGAAGGTGCTGGAGTTGGAGAAAGAAAGCCAGGTGAGAGAGCTTGGAAAGCTGGGGAACTCGCTGCCGCCTGCACACAGCCCCTTGCTACAGCTGAGACTGAAAGGGCCGAGTATTTTTCCTAACAAAGTCTTCAAAGTCTGATAGTTGATCAAATGTCCATTTTGTTTTCATTCAGTATTATGCTTAACTTTGCTGGTATGATATTTTCAGCCAGAACCCCAGTTCTTTTGCACTTGAACATATAGTGTTCCAAGACCTGCAGTCCTTTAACGTCTCTGTTGCTAGATCTTGTGTGATTCTGATTGGGGCAACATCATATTTAAATTATTTTATTCTTGCTGCTTTTAATAGTTTATCTTTGAGCTGGGGGATCTGGAATTTGACTATAATATTCCTATGAGTTTTCCTCATAGGATCTTTTAAGTAGCGATCGTTGGATTTTTTTCTATTTCTACTTTTCCCCTTGTTCTAATGCTTCAGGAAAATTTTCTTTAATTATTTATTATCAATATTTTTTTTGATCATAGCTTTCAAGTAGTCTGATTATTTTATGCTTTCTCTTCTTAATTTATTCTCCAGATCTGTTGTGTTTCTTATAAGATGTTTCACTTTCTCTTCTATTTTTTTCATTCTTCTTATTTTGTTTAATTCTTTCTTGATCTCTTATAACTTTGCTGGCTTCACCTACCCAATCCTAATTTTCAGGGTATCATTTTATTCCTTAGGATTCTGGATCTCCTTTTCTAATTGGTTGACTTCCCTTTATAATCTTCTTTTCTTGGATTATTATTATTATTATTTTTTAGTTTTTCTTCCATCTCTGTCATTTTATTTTTAAAATCTTTTAAAAGATCTTCTATGAATTCTTTTTGGGCAGGTGACCATTTGACATTACTCTTTGGGGGTAGAAGGGGTTTTTTTGCTTCCATATCCTTTTCTGAAGATGAATCCTGGTCTTCCCTGTTCCCATAATAACTTTCAATGGGTGGATTCTTTGTCCTTTGCCTGTGCATTTTTTTTGTGGTAATAGCTTAATTTTTGTAATCACCTCTAGGCCTGGGGTGTGGGGGATGGTGCCTCTTACCCCCTATCTTTAGACCTCCCCTCCTGCTTAGAATCAAAGCCAAATCTTCAGCCTCCTGTAAGTGTCTGAAGCCAGGGGCATCCTGTCCCAATGCTTCTGCACTCACTGGGCATGTGCTCTTTCCTTTTTGCCCTGGCCCACACAGCTGAGTCTGACATTCCTTGACAGCAGAGGTTCCCTCACTATCCCAGGGGGCAAAAAGTTCCTGTGGCTGGAACCCATGAAGCCTCTCAAATCAACTATCCCCAGAGTATGGCACGTGTTATTAAAGGATACCCTAGCCTAGAGGTATTTACTTTTCAAAGGAACCAAACCTTGTCTTGAGATTTTTCTTCTCAAATTGTGTGGTGCCCCCATTCTTATTTATTTTTACCAGCACTTTTTCTTCTGAGTTTGATGTGATTTCATTCTCTATTTTGGTGATTTAACTTTCTCTTCTATTTAATCATATTGGCTAAATGCTTTTCAGTTTTGTTAGTTTTTGCAAAGAACTAGCTTCTAGCTTTATCATTTATATAGTCTCTTTGATTTCCAATTCATCTATTTCTCCTCTACTTTTAAATGCCTTCTCTTGCACCTATTTTGGATTTAGTTTTTGAATTTTGAATTTTGCAAATGAATATTCAGCTCATTAACTCTTTTCTTTCCTATTTTGTTAGTGTATGTTCTTAAGGAAATAAATTCATTCTGAGGTCTACTTTAGTTGTATGCCAAAAATTTTAACATATTGTTTCATCTTTATCATTTTTCATATAATTATTGTTTCTAAAATGCATTACTTGACCTATTTGTCATTTAGGATTGCATTGTTAAGTCCCCATGTGGGTTCGTGTTTTTTCTTTGTGCTGTTAGATGTTTGTTTTTGTGTTATGGTCTGTAAATAATGTTTATTGTTACAATTATATATAATTAATATAGTAGGATATATCCAATTATAATGCCTTTGTACATTTATATATCAATAGTTCTGGATCTGAACATATGGCAGATTTTTGTCAAGTTTCCATGAGGCAGTGCTGAGAAATATCCAGGTGATACCAAAAGTTTTTTACCTTTAGTTTTTCCAGTAATTTGTTAAATTCTACATTTCCTTTTTTGTTACATTTATCCAAAACTGAGAGAAGTAAATTAATATCTCCTGCTGCTATCATCTTTTTGTAATTAAGCTAATACTTTTTACATTATGGACTTAGATGCTATAGCATTTTATGTTTATAAATTTAATATTCAAATTGGTTTGTTGTCTATGGTTTCTTTCAGTATAGTTTAATTTCTTTACTTCTATTTATGCTGTTTATTTTTATTTTTGCTTTGTCCAATAGTATAACTGTAGTTCCTACTTTTCTGATTCATCTGATGAATTCTGTAAATTCCTTATTTTTATTTTGTGTTTGTCTTTGTTTTTAAATGCGTTTCTTGTAAGCAACAGATTGTGTCTTTTGAAGGATGGGATTCTTAGCTGATCCGTTGATTTCTTTTGTTATATTGGATTGTTTAATTGGCTCACCTTTAAATTAATTTTATAATTTCCTCCATTTCTGTCTCTAATATTGCAGAATCTTATTCAAGTGGGCTTTGAACTGCAGGTTACATATAGTCAAAAGCTCAGGAGTAGCCATGGTTCATTTCTGTGTTTCTTTCCTGTGAAAAGAGCTATACTACCTTACCTTGTAGCTTTTTACATGTATGCTTCAACATAGTTTTCCACATTGTGATTCTGCATGATTTGTCTACTGTTCTACAAAGAATCAACAATCATTCATTAAGCATGTAGCATGTGCCAAATAATGTGCTAGTACCTCAGGATGCAAACTCAAAGAATGAAATTATCCCTTCTCTAAAGGACAGTATAATCTAATGGTTATTTCAAATGAGGACTCTTTATGTACCTAAGTCCTGAAGGAATAATATGCTCTAGGAGATCTAAACCACAAGATTTAGAATATAAATGAGCTATCAGTGTGTCTAGTCTAACTTAACAGGCTTAGAGAAGTTTTGACTTACCCAAGCTATGACAGGTAGTGAATAACAAAGCAGAATGGTTTAGATAGCAGAATCTGATATACGTTATTGACACAAACACATTTGAAATATAAAGATGTACACAGAGTTAAAATAAGGTAGGTCAGCAAAATCTATTATGTTTCAGGTAAATTCTCAAAAGCAAGATTAGCAATCATGATCTCAGATAAGACAATAAAGAAATAGACTTGATTTGAAGAGATAAACAGGGAAAATATTTTATACTTAATTGTATCACAAGAAATTCTTAAAATATATGTACCAAACAGTAGAGTCTAATCTCTAGCACTACCTTTGAATGCTAGGACAATTTTTGCCCCTCCTTCTCACACATAAGTGAGGGATCAATGAAAATCTGTAAGATGACTCTGTCTTGCATGACATGTTTGAATTTTGAATATTAGATTTTTAAGGTACTCTTGTTTTCTGTTTTGGAAGAAGGTGTTTCTGGAAGGTATACTTTCATAAAATCAAAGCATTACTTTAATACTAACAACAATTTTCCTTTCCCTTATTTGGGTTATTAATCTTACCTCCCTCCAAAAGGGGAGATTTCAAGCGGAGAAAGCAAAAACTCTTAGCCTCTCTATTAAGCTGGGTTATATCTATGTGAAGAAGAAAAATGAATCTAACATTTCATAGATGACAATGTCCAGGTTATTAATTGTACATTTTCTAACTTAAGGCTAATGAGGGTAGTTGATCAGGACTCCTGTGATCAGTTAATTTCTACCCCTACCTTATCCTTCAGCCCAGTTAATGAAATCACAGAAGATAACAGGGAGAACAATGTGTTAAGATCTTAACTGAGGTGCAGTGTCTACATCTTGTTACCAAATTATAAGATTTTTCTAGAATCATAAATTAGGACTTGAAGGGATTTACAATTCATAAAATCTAAGTCTCTCATTTTGAAAATGAAGAAACTGAGACCTATTAAATGATATTCCCAGGATGTATAACTTATATGTGAGGCAGAATTCAAACCCAGGTCTTCCTGTCTCAAAGCACAGCATGTTTGATGTTATTAGATGATCTAATTATCTGACATACCTCTGATGGCCTTTTAAAAACTGTCAGTTAAGGCAAGAGACAGCTCTCAGGACTGTGAACTTTGTGAGTCATCCAGAAAGCCATTTATGGCAGAAGAACCCAGCCACTGAGAGGAAAATGTTTCTTGATTCTTAGAGAGGAGATTTTTTTCCCCTCTCTGTCTACAATGACCATGGTATCTTGCAGTGAAGCTATTTACGACACCTAATAGGCCCAGTTGGTGAGGGCATAACATTGAAGGAACTCTGCTAGTAGAGAATTAGTGCTTGCTTTGGAAAGTTGAGCTGCAGGTTCATGAAACCCAACTGAACAAGCTAGCCAGGAGACATAATGTGAAAAATGGGAGAAGCATGAGTACATCACAAAACAGCAAAGATCAGCATGGCGCTGTACAGTGTCAGCCACATATGCCCCTAGGTCCCTACGCATATGCCTTTCTACTGGTGTACTCTATTATGAGTGCCCACTTTTCCCACTGATGCTGAATGTAGTTGTGAGAAAATATGCCCAGGTTGATGAGGAAATATTTTGTTCCTTTTGTTCTTACAAGGCCATCTCACTAACTTTTCTTTGAGCTAATAGTATATATTAACTGTTAAAGGTGAGTAGATAAATGGGGACTCATGAATCACAGTTTAAGCAGAACCAGAAGATTACCCTGACACTTGAGGTAACTGTTCTCCCCTGGGAGCCCAATCTACAAGAAGAATTTTGGGGGGAGGGTGGGGTGGGTGACTGCTTGAGATGGATATTACATAAACAAATCATGTATCTTTCCTTAAAAAAACGCATGTGATTGTAACTAAGTGGAAGTAATCAGGAATTTTGTGGATTAACTCAATTCTACTGCCTGAAGGACCAAGATAATGTTCCAATTTAACCAGAAAACATTAAGTTTTGATGAGATCTAAGATTCATATGGTGAGCAAATGAATTTCCTGTGCCAAAAATGGAAAGAAATAAATCGAAGTGATAAAGTCATAGAATCTTGGAGCTGGAAGAAACCATAGAGATCATTTAGTCTGACTCCCTCAATTTGTAAATGAGGGGACAAGAGCTAAAAGTGGCTTAAGATGACATAAGGAGCTAATGCCAAAGCCAGGACGGAGTTCTGGATCTCTTCACTCCTAATCTAATGGTTTTCTCATTTTCCAATGGTGTCTCACTAGAAGGATATTTTCATCTGCATTGTCATCTTATTGGGATAAGAAAAAAAAGGAAGTATTAGAAAAAGGCTAGGTAATGCTGAAAGACAGGAGGAATCACCTGAAAAGAGCAAACATGAGTGATAGCTTCAGAGACAGGGGGAACTGAAAATGGCAAGACTGAGCATACTATATGACTTACCCTCCAAGCTACTGGATATTTAAAATATGACTCTAATTATGTACCTACCAAATGACTAGACTTTTGTTTATATTACTAACCTCTACATAAAAAATGA
Organism: Notamacropus eugenii; assembly: GCF_028372415.1. NCBI lineage: Eukaryota > Metazoa > Chordata > Mammalia > Diprotodontia > Macropodidae > Notamacropus > Notamacropus eugenii. The sequence goes on along the minus strand of NC_092874.1, from coordinate 351,152,551 downwards.
GAAAGATCTCTTTCAAAGAAGGAAATCAATTAGAAAAAATCAAATGAAAATTTTCTCCCATATGAATATTTTTCCTTACATTTTGTATTCAATGAGTTTGGCTGGTAGCAAAAAGATGAAATCTGTCATATCTAATGTAATAAGCTGATCATATTTTAAAAGCTGGTTTCTGCATTCCTCAGATGTATAGTCTGAAAGATCCTCCCCAATAGGTTCAATTAGGAAGGATTTGAATCACAGTATGAGACTTTAAAATTGTTACTTCATTCATTCATATCTAGTTGAGTTTATATTTTGTGCAATGCAGAGGTACTGGATATTGTACATGGTACAGAATTATAAGTAATTAAATACCTTCCTTCAAGAAACAAGAGAAAAGATCCATGATAGAGGATATTTAAAATTGTTTCAAAATCTTATTAAGAGTTAGACTGCATCACAAATAGGCATATAATTACAGGATTTAGAGCTTGTTGGGAGTATTTAGATCACCTAATCTAAGCGCTTCATTTCTAAAGATAAAGAAACAGAGACCTATGGAAGTAATATTGAGGCTCAGACTCACACAGCAGAATCAGGATTCCAATGGAGGTCTTGATTCCAAATCCACAATCCTCCATTATATGCTAGGTGTAGTATTATTAAAATCAAGAAGTCTTTTATTTTACACGAAATTCTTGAATGTGATGCTCCAAGGCTGACTTGTATATAGCTTTGGCCAACTCGTTTAACTATTCAGTGTTTCAGTTTTTTTTTTCTTTCATAAGATTATAATTCAAGTGAAATATTATTAACATAGTCATAAAAAGAAAACCCATTATTAAAATTAATAAAAATGGATTTAGGAATCCAATAAGATCTTGACGGGCTTGAACAACAAGCTAATAATATGACATCAATATGGAAGAAGGTAAAGTCTTACTTTTAGGTTCAAAAATCATCTTCAGGAGTACATTAAGGGGAGGGCAAGATCAGATTTCACCTGAGGAGGGCAGCCAAGATGTTGATGAGCCTAGAGCCTATGTCATATGAAGATCAATTAAAAGAACTGGCTCTATTCAGTATGGAGAAGCCTCAGAGGGGACTTGATACCTGTGTCACTACTTAGGCTAGTGTCATGGAAAGAGTATATTTTGGGGAGTAAGTGGTAAAAATATTGAACAACAGGAGTGGGCTAAGTAATGAAGGGTTTTAAATGTCAAACAGAGAATTTTGTATTTGATCCTAGAGATTATTGGGAGTCACTCAAATCCTACAATTTAGGAAAATCCATTTGGTGGCTAGAGGATGGACTGGAGTGAGGAGAGTCTTGAAGCAGGCAGATATGTGCAGGCTGTTGCAATAGTTCATGTATGAGGTGATGAGGCCTTACGTTAGAGTGGTTATAGTGTCAGAAGAAAGAAGGGGGCCTATTTGAGAGGTGTTGAAATGGTGAAATTGATAGACTTTGGCAATCTATTATTAGGAGCGAGAAGTAATAAGGAGTTGAAGATGACACCTAGGTTATTAGGCTAATGGACTGGGAGATAGTGTTATCTTTGAAGGTAATAGAGAGAGTAGGAGATGGGGAGGCTTTAGGGAGAATGATAATGAGATCTGTTTTGGATATTTTGAGTTTAAGATTTATACTGCACATCTAGTTCCAGATGTCTGAAAGGCAATTGAATATACATCATCAGAGTTCAGCAGGTTGGAGCAGGATAGGTACTCTTGAGAATCACCAGCAAAGAGTAATAAATCCATTGGTACTGATGACATTTTCACATAGTAGTAAAGAGAGAATATAGAGGTAGTTTAGGGGGAGAAGGGAAAAGGGCTCAGAACCGAAACCCAAGGGACACCTATAGTTAAACGGTATGAAATGGATGAGGATCCAGCAAAGAAGACAAAATGAGTGGTCATAATGGAGGTGAGTCATGCCTCAAGAGAGCGTGGTGTCCCAAAAACCTAGAGAAAAGAGAGTATCAAGGAGGAGAGGGTGATCAACAGTGTGAAAGACTAAGGAAAATGAGGACTGAGAAAAAGTCATTGGATTTTCTAAAAAATCATTAATAGCTTTGGAGAGAGCAGTTTCAGTGGAATGATACAGTTGGAAGTTACATTTTAATAGTCAACTTGAGAAGAAAATGAAAGAGAAAATGGAGGTGCCTATTATAGACAGATTTTTAAAAATAATATTTTATTTCCCTCCAATTACATATCAAAGCCCCATTAGATGTAAAAGCAATGTTTAACATTATTTTAAATTTTTGGAATTTCAAATTCTAACCTTCCTTCCTCTCCTTTCACTCTGAGACAAAAAGCAATCTGATATAGATTATACATCTGCACTCATGTAAAACATTTCCATATTAGTCATTTTGTGAAAGAAAACTCATGAAAGAAAGGAAGAGAAAAAGGGAAGAGAGAGAGACAAAGAGAGAAACCAGGAAGGGAGGATAGAAGAAAGAAAGAAAGAAAGAAAGAAAGAAAGAAAGAAAGAAAGAAAGAAAGAAAGAAAGGAAAAGAAAGAAAGAAAGAAAGAAAGAAAGGAAAAGAAAGAAAGAAAGAAAGAAAGAAAGAAAAAGAAAGAAGGAAAGAAAGGAAGAAAGGAAAGAAGGAAGGAAGAAGGAAAAGAAAAGAAAGAAAGAAGGAAGGAAGGAAGAATGTTTTGATGTATATTCAGACACCAACAATTCTTTCTCTGGAGGCAGATAGCATTTTTCTTTTTTTTTTAAATTTATTTATATACTTTCAGTTTTCAACATTCACTTCCACAAGATCTTGAGTTCCAAACTCTCCCCATCTCTCCCCTCCCCTCACCCCAAGACACTGTGCATTCTGATTACCCTTTCCCCCAATCTGCCCTCCCTTCTATCACACTCCTCTCTTCCCTTTTCCCCACCTCCTCTATTTTCTTGTAAGGCAAGATGAATTTCAATACCCCATTACCTATACTTCTTATTTCCCAGTTGCATGTAAAAACAATTTTTAACATTCGTTTTTAAAACTTTAATTACCAACTTCTCTCCCTTCCTCCCTCTCCACCCATCTCCACTGAGAAGGTAAGCAATTCAATATAGGTTATACATATGTAGCTATGCAAAAGATTTTCATAAATGTCATGTTGTGAAAGACTAACTATATTTCCCTCCATTCTATCCTTCCCTCATTTGTTCTATTCTCTCTTTTCACCTTCTCCCTTTCCAAAAGGGTTTACTTCTATTTACCCCCTCCTCCCATTTGCCCTCCCTTCTACCATCCCCCCAACACCCCGCTTATCCCCTTCTCCCCTACTTTCCTGATAGATACCCTGTAAGATAGATTTTCCTACCAAAACAAATGTGCATGTTATTTCCTCCTTCAGTCAAATGTGATGAGAGTAAGCTTTGCTTTTCCCCTCTCACCTCCCCCCTTTCCTCCTCCATTGAAACAGTTTTTTCTTGCCTCTTTTATTAGGGATAATTTGCCCCATTTAGTTTCTCCCTTTCTCCTCCCAATATATTCCTCTCCTACCCCTTAATTTTATTTTTTAGACATCATCCCTTCCTTTTCAACTCACCCTGTGCCCACTGTCTATATGTATATAATCCCTTCCACTACCCAAATACTGAGAAAAGTCTCAAGAGTTATAAATATTAGGCAGACAGCATTTTTCATCATGAATCATTTGGGATTGTCTTGGATCATTGTATTGTGCAAGCATTCAGAGCTGTTCACCATACAATATTGCTGTTACTATGTACAACGTTCTCCTGGTTCTGCCCACTTTATTATGTATCAGTTCATATAAGCCCTTCTAGGTTTTTATGAAATCCTTCTGCTTGTAATTTTTTATAGCACTTTATACATGTGCTATATAAGTGCTATATATAGCACACTCATTACAATTATATACCACAAATTGTTTAGCCATTCCCCAGTTGATGGGTACCCCTTCAGTTTCCAATTCTTAGCCACCATAAAAAGAGGTGCTATAAATATTTTGGTATAAATAGGTTCCCCTCCCCCCAGCTTAAAAAAATCTGTTTGGAATATGGACCTAGTAGTGGTATTGCTGGGTCAGAGGGTATACATGGTTTTATAGCCCTTTGGTCATAGTTCCAATTGCTCTCCAGAATGGTTGAATCAGTTCACTACTCCACTAGCAATGCATTAGGGTTCCAGTTTTCCCATATCCCCTCCAAAATTTATCATTTTCCTTTTCTGTTAGATGTCCTTTTCAAGGAGTTTAGTTTCAAAGTGTAGAAGAGATGTAGGATGATATTTAGTGGGGATGGAAGGGTCAAGTGAAGAGACATGGGGATGTTTGTAGGTGGTAGAGAATGAATCAGTAGACAGGAAGATACTGAAAATAAATGACAGAGTGTCAATGACCCTATCGGAAGAGTACATGGCAGGGAGTATGTTATAAATAGACTAGAAAAATAGGAGGAACCTATGTTATAAAGGGCTTTGACTGCTAGAGAATTTTATATTTGATCCTGGAAGTAATAGGGAGCCAGTGGAGTTTACTGAGTAGACCTTTAGGAAAAATCATTTTGGCAACTGAATGGAGAATGGAGGAAACAAGATGAGGTGGAACACAATAATTCAAAGAAGTAGAGGGTTAGCCTTCATAAGTAGTCATAAGTAGTCATCATGTGAGACAAGGATGAAAAAGAAGATAGTAGCAGAAGGCATCTGAGTGATAAGAGGTACAGAAAAGGGGAGAAAAAAGAGCTCACAGGAAATAGTTTCATTTTTTTTTCCTTTAAAATATGAAGCAAGGTTCTCAGCTGAGAAGGTAGGGGAAAGGGTGCCATGGAAGATTTGAGAAAGCATGAAAAAATTTGGAAGAGACATTATGGAGAACGAGATAGAAAGTTGATAGGATTGTCTAGCAGTGAGAGCCCAGTTGAGGCTGTGTAACATAAAGTTGTCATAGACTCAAAATGGTTGAATGATTTTCTCCAAGAGCATTCATCAGCATGTGAGTAGGAGCAAAGGTGGCAAATAGTGACAGTGATTTAAAGTTGAGGCTTGACAGGGCATATTTGGCAAAAGAGGAAGGAGGATTTAAGAAATGAAGACAGCATAGAGTTGAACTAGTTCACCAAGGGGGAGAGAGCAGAAGAGAGAGTGCAGGAGAAATGGCCTGGGAGATAACTTAGGGGATCCAAGGGATTAGAGGTCACACATAAACAAAATGTAGAATTTTGTAAGGGAAGGCAGAGAGAGAAGTTTTTAAAAAAATCAATAGATTAACAGGTTTTCAGAATTCTTGGACATGGGGGTGGCACATTTGCTATGATAAGGTCAAGAATATGACCATCTTTTTGTGTGACTAAGGTTAGGATGGATAAGTAATTCATGCAAAGTGAGTAGCTTGAGGAATCGAGTATTTAGCGTGTTTGCGAGTGGGTCAGTATATATATTGAAATCTCCTAGTATGAGGGTAGGACTTGGAAAGGAGAGAAAAACTGCGATCCACATATATAACTCATTGAAGAAGGAAGGAAAGTGACATGGGAGGTCTATAGACAACAGGTAACAGGATTTTAATTGGGTAGTAGATATGAATAGTATGATCCTCAAAAAAGGAGAAGTTACAGCATGACAGAGGTAAGGGGAGAACATGGAAGGAGCAATGAGGAACAAGAAATATTGCCTTGATCATTGAGCCAAGGAGAATGAATGAAAGTACAGCTATTGCCAGAAAGGGTGGCCAAGGAGGCTGTGTTCATCTCTTGGAACCCAAGATGCAATAATAGGAAGTGAATGTAAGGAATGAAAGAGGCAAAGATTTAGGATGAAGAGAAGTTTGTTGCCTATGGAACAGGGATTTCAGAAGGCACAGTGGAAGGGCTGGGTTGTGTTTGCTTGAAATTTTGGGGTTGGTCAGTTAAGGGGGTAGGAAAAAAGGAATTAGGGGGTGGGAAATGGGATTTGGATGATGACCTACAAGTGTTCAGAATCACTGAGAGGTGAAGAGGAGGACCATGCTTGAGAATGGGCCTCACTGAGTGGAAGGTACCACTCTTCTTCCTGAAAGAGGCTGGAGATGGGACTAGTGACAAGTGCAGTATGGCATGGGAGGCACATGGTCAGATGGAGGGGCCTTACTTCATTACTCCTCTTCATTCTAAAGGATAGAAATTAGAAAGGAAAGGGTGCAGCAGGAGAAGGAAGTCAAATTTGCTCAGCAGGAGAAATGTCTTATTTCCCAACAACTTTCTTTTTTCTCTTGCCTTAAAAGACAGACATATCAGGAGATGAAAAGCCTGAGGTCAAAGGGAGTCTTGCTTCCCTCTTTGTACTGGAGACTCTCTGCATCTCTGTTGGGAGATTAGGCTGGCAACAGGGGTAGAAGTTGCCTCGTGTTGGCACGGATGGAAGTCATTGCTTTGGCACAGATGGAAGGTGCTCTGCAGACACCTTGTCACTTTCCCTTAGGGGATGCTGCACCCAGCAGAAGATGAAAGACACAAGACACGCATTCAGAGGAATGTTTGGCTCCTCTTTTCATTTGAAAGAGCAACTTCTGTTGCATATAGTTTTCAAGTTAACATTTAAAATAACAGAGCAATAATAAAATTGCCTGGCTTGTCTGTGTCTCCTTCTGAATTGCTTTTGACTCTCTTGTGTGATTTTAAAACACTTTTCTCTTCTTTTTTGCATCATTATCACTATCCATGAACTTCCTATGATTTCCTTAAATTGAAGTCCTCCCCTGTAACCAATAAGTAAATATTATCAAGCAAAACAAATCAACACATTCTCTGTCTGAAAAATGCATGTTTTATTATGCATCTCTAGTCCATTAAGTCTCTGAAAAGAAATGGGAAGGATGACTAGAGTTCTAAAGTTTTTTCTAAAAATTTTCTTTACACACACACACACACACACACGCACACAAAACACACGCACACACACCACACACATACACACACACCTGAATTCCATTATGTTCACATTACTTCTTTATTAAAAGTGCATCTTAAATTTAACATGGTACTTCCTACACTTCTCTGATTGCGTTACTTTCTGAAATTGCTTTATGCGTATTTTAAATGTTTCATTAACGATTTCTTTTCTTTCAGTTTGAAGTCATTCAAAGTTGTTTTCTCTTTTTTTGGGTATTCCATGAACCTTTAATGAGAAGTCCATTTTTCTAAGTCAAGCCTACTCCATAGGTTTTTAGCTGAAACATGTTTGTCTCTGTTATGGAAGAGATATCTTCTTTCTGAGTACATGTATAGGTACCTGATGATGAAATATATCTACCATAACAAAGAAATTATAGAGCTAACAAACTATGTTCCATTATGCTTACACATCGGTTCAGATCTGACAAAAATAATAAGCCTGAATGAAGATTAGCGTTCTACAAAAGCCTCTTAGGGATAAAATTATGTCAAGAGTGACAGTGAAATGATTCTTGTATATATTGCAACCTTGTACAGTCCTCTTAGGGCATAAAAGTTAAAAAACATACAGATTCATAATTCCATGCTTCATTCAATGTCACAGAAGTTGAGCAAACTTAGTTACACAAAATCATAATCTCACATATTCCCCTAAGGAAACAAACCTAATTAAACAGACTCTACAGGTAAACTAAGTTAAGTTACAGAATACATTACATTTAGAAGCTTCCTGATAGATGATCAAGTGGCAAGATTTACATGTCACTAATATAACTAAGAAAACTAGGGCCAGGAAAATCCTTCTTTACACAGTTAGCTAGGGTTGTTAACAAGCAACCAAATCTTTTGGGGGAGTTCATATTCCTCTTTGGCTTTTTTTCTTTGAGGGGGAGGGAGTAGAAAAAAGTCTAAGATATGGAAGTGATTGTCAAACACTGGAAACAAATAAAATAATTCAATTGAAAAAATGAAAGTGTTCTTTTACATTATTGTGTCATTGTGTAAACTGTTCTAGTTTGACTCACCTTGTTCTAAAGCAATTTATACTAGTTTCTTCATGTTTCCATTATAGATATCATCTTTTATGATCTAATAATATTCCATTATAATTATATACTATCTTTTATTCAGTCAAATGGGATTTTCCCTTAATAATCCTTTTGGAGGACATCCCAAAGTAGTCAGATTTCTTTTGTGTAACTGTACTATTCTGCCCAAATAATTATTTTTAATTATCATGATTTGACTGACAATAAGTTCAGAATTAGAAATTACAATATTAGGCAGAATATTAATAAAACCTTTTTAGGTCTGTCAATCGTAATATAAACAATGGCTATATATTTGTACAATAAATAATGTAATGAATAATATTAAAATAATATATAAATATATAAAATAATAAATAAACTTCTGTATAATTATTACATCGTTGCATAATTATTCTGTATAATTCTGTATAAAATAATAAATAAATTTCTGTATAGTTATTACATATAATAATTATATATCTAATGATACTTGCCAAATTTTAAAAAGTTACTGTTTAAAAAAAGAGGAATGTGAATATAATAAAAAGCATGATTTTATATAATCCTTTCCCATTCTTCATATGAAAAGTTTTGTTGAATAAAGAGATAATTTAATAGTAAATATCATTATTCACTTAAGAAAAAACTTCAATCAGAATCCTTAAAAAATATTTTATGAAAAGTCTTGTCTTCTAAAATATCTATATTTTCATTGCTAAACTGTTCCCCACCCAACACCCTCCAATTTCATAAAATGACAACAAACTACTTTGTTTCCCCATACCAGCACCCATCAAATAAATTTATTAGACGTACATTCTCATTTGACTTAATAGAAATAAAATCACTGCAATAAAACATTGTCATGGGATTAATGTCTTCTGCTCTGAAAATGAAAGTCTTTGACTTGATATTTTATTAAGCAGCAGGAGACCATTATCTTGTGACAACATTCTATTTCATTGGCATCTCAAATATATTCTTAATATCTTTTATATTTATGTTTCTGTAAAGTGAGAGGATTAGAAAAGGCATTATTCTCATGAAAAATAGTTATTATTGCATTGCAAACAGCATTCCAATGTGCATGTTTCAGTTATAAGAAGATATTAATAAGTGTTTCCCATTCCCCCTATTTACTCACAACAAAGCTGGTTCTGCACCACAACTGGGGCTTTGCTTATTGGAATAATAAGCTTCAGACCAATTTTCTTTGTCATTGTTAATATTATACTGTGTCTTCCATTTGCTTACTATAAATCTGATTTCTGAAATCCTAAGGAAATATTTAAAGGCAGAAGTAATTTTCAGGGTTTAATCTGACATACTAACCATGTATCCAAACTTATTCCTGCACTGGTAAATAGATTTCATTCTTTAATTTGGGAAGTACTACCTTCGATCTATCTCTACTAGGTACATGCAAATTGTGTCTAAATACATACCTGCTAAATAGAAAACTGACACTGTTATCCACAAAATGGGTAAATGAAAACTACTTTTATTTGAAATATTCACACAACTGAGGCAAAAGTTCATTTTCTCTTGCCTTGAATTATCTGCGTAACTCTAAGACTGCACAGAAATAGTTTCAATGGGTGTGATGAATGTTAAAAGAAAAATTTTAAAAGGAAAGGAAATCTATTTAATTTATTTTGTGGCACTAACATTGAAAGTCTATATAAAAGACATTCCAATGTTAATATCCTGACAAGATGTTTTGCATTCATTGAGGTCTTTCCCTCATTTAAACCCAATTGATTTGCATGTCATGGCATCACCTCCCTGACGTCATGGTCCTCTTCAAGAACACAGTACAAACAGCAGCAACAGCAACAAAATGCCAAAGTATACTTTAATGTATACATTATTGAACTGTTTGCATTATGCCACTTACATATTAAAATTTTTTTCATCTAATTAAGTTCTGAGAAATTTTGTCTATGCAATGGTAAAAATGTTTTGATTAATCAGAGAACAATAGCGAAGGTATTGATTTTTTTATTTATTTCTGGTTTTATATCTCAGAGATAGTGAAATGAAAACTTTTTGGTACCCATAGAGGAGAATGGATTCAAGTGATGATGAAGTAAAAGAACAGCGAGATTCTCTGAAAATCTATGGACCACCACAGAATTCAACATGACTGAAGGATTTAGGAGGTACCATTTGTGACCACAAGAACTTATAATTATGTAAATAGAGGCAAATCAAAGTGCCTTTTTTTGTTATTGGGTGTGGTTAGCTACAATAGTCAAATCTTTTGGTCTCTGCTTCTGTCTCACTAAAATCAGATGCAACCAATTACAGAAGAAGGAATCCATGCAGGATATTTCCTTCTTAGCTATCATTTATTTAATTGTCTTAAAAACAACTGAACTCATTACCTTCTTCCCCAAACCTGCTAATTTTTTTCTATCAAACTCCAAATTTCAGTCATTTGTGATATTATCTTATATCTCTTATGCAGTTACTAAGACCTATTGACTTTACTTTGACGTCTTGCATGGTCATACTGCTTTCCATTGTCATTCCTCCCACTAGAATTCAAGACCAGATTATCTCCCATCTAGATAATGCATAATGGTCTAAGTCCTGACTGACCTCCTGTCTTTTAGTCTCTTTCTTCCATTTCTTCCTTCATATTGCTTCCAAAGTAATTTTCGTAATGCACAGATCTGATTATATACTGTCTTGCTTAAAAATCTTCAGTAAATCTCCTATTACTTCTGGGATAAAATTTAAACTTCTTTTCTTGGCATTCAAATCACCCTCCTTCAAATCGTGCTTTAATTTTTTTTTCACTCTTTTTCTCACTTGTCTTTATGACAAGAAATACATCAAAAGGGTCTCATGTAGATTATTGATGGCTTCCCCTCCATACTATTTTTCTTTACATATTCTATATTCCAGATAGTTGGGATTATTACCTATGGACAAAACCATCTTGCCTTTTCATACCATTGCACATTTTTCAAAGCTATCTCCAATGTCTGAAACAGAATCTTTCCTTATCTCTGCCTGTTGAAGTTATTCTTTTAATCTAAGGTCCACCTGAGGTGCTGCCACATTTATATCAGGAAGGCCTATCTGGTGGTATATAGCAGGAAATGATATCTGTCTCCTCAGCTCTCTTATTCTTCCTTTGATCTCTCCTAAGCTCATTTTGTTTTTATTAATGTTAACTGTGTATATGTCGAGTCCCCCTACTAGATCATACATTTCTAGATGACAGGGAGCCCATACTATACATATTTGCATTCCCAATCACTTAGTGGGTCCTGCTTAATAAATATTTGCTGAATTAATTTGAATATAATATACATGTGATGAAACATTCTCAAAAGTTGTTAACATGAATCTGGTATAATTTTTATTGACCCTAAATCCCTTACTTTGTTACTGGTCAAATGGGCCATCTTGAAATTAGATTGTAAAATGGTTCACAAAAATGCATAACCTACATTTCAAAATCATTTAGTTCATAACAGAATTTCTAATTCTCAGGGATTAAATTATACAGCAATTTCAAATATATATAATTTGATTGCAACTGAAGAAAAAAATTCTTCATTTTTCCTCTGTTTTGTATAACAAAATATTTAAAAACAAGCCTTCTATATAAGTTATCTGAAGCCACACACAAAGTGGTATCACACTTGATTCAATAAATCAGACCTTTATTAAGAATTTACTATGTGCTAGACTCTGTGTTCCTGTTTTTGTAACTCTAAATGACAGCTACACTCTGTGTTTATATAAATGTCAACACACAACCCTATAGGAGTTATGAATTTAAAGTTACAATAAGAGTAGGCTGTTTCTTTTCTCTCAATATAATTGGCAGTGGAAAGAGAACCTCTATTCTTCTGTCTCATAGGAGAAATGTTCTCCAGAGATTAGGAAATAAAATATTTTTTTTATTTTTTTATCCCTGTGTTCAACAGGTAAATAGAATCTTTTCATTTCTAACTTCTTTTCTTTTTTAATCCACAGGGAGATTTTCAAGTATTATTTCACATGAGATCTGTAGGAACTTCAAAAAAAAAATGTCTTAATTGTCCACACAGGAAAAAACCAGCAGATGAAAATGACTATTATCAGATTATGACATATTTTGATGTGCAAATGGATAACTTGAAGAACTCATCCATTGGTATTATCTAGATCTTGATTAAGACTTTGCAAGAACTGAAAATGAAAAATAAGCTGGGCTTAGAATTTATCATAATGGATTGCTTTTTTTTTTTTTGGTAAATAGGGATTTTTAATGACTACAAGCCTGAAACAATGACCTGTCTTTTGAATGTCAATATTCTTAAGGTAATCATATTAGTATAATAATATATGTAACTTATATTATTATATATGATTATATATGTAATATAGTAAAGTATTATACATCAACGAGACTATATATACATACATATATACTTTGGCATTACAAGATTGAGCCATACAATATTTCAAAAGCATATATATAGAAACATATATATATATACAATATCATGTAAGCATATATATGATATAAGCATATATGTGTGTATATGTATATATACATATACATATACACACACACATACACACACACACACACACACACATATACATATATAAAATATTGCATGGCTGAGTCTTGGAACACCAGTCTCTGAAACTGTAGTTTATGATCAGTTAAAAAGTAAGAGGGAAGATTCTGAGAAGATGGTGGAATAAAACAGGAAATACTGAACTTTCCAAAAGCATCCCACAAATAAGGCAAAATGTTACCTCAGAGTAAGATCTGAGTAGCAGAAAAAAAATTAAAAGTAGGGGTAAAGCAGCTGTCTGACTTGTGAGGAGATCAGGGAAGACCCAACCTCCTAGGGTAGGAGTTTGACCTGATTGAAATGAAAACACCTCTAGGGAGACTCTGCTGAGTCAACACCCTGGAGGCACTTGGGGCAGACTCAGCTTCAGGAACTTGGACTTCACAGACTGGGTGAGAGTCAGACAGCTGAGCAGAGGAAGACTGAAAGACCCTCTGATGTCACTGGAGACCAAGTTCAGATATACCAATCAGATGCCCCATACTGTGGCTGGATGAGAAGAGAGCTCATGCCTGGTGAGTATGGTAGCAGTGAGGTGGGGACTCTGCTGGCTGAAGGCACTTGTAGGAGGGCAGAGTTCCTGCTTCTGGTTCCAGGGCAGAGAAGTGAGTGCTTTCAAACTCCATCAGTTCTTTCTCTGGAGGTGGATAGTATTTTTCATCTTTAATTCTTTGGGATTTTCTTAGATCTTTGTATTGCTGAGAATAACTGTCACTCATAGTTAATAATGGTACAATATTGCTGTTACTGTGTAAAATATTCTTCTGGTTCTGCTCACTTCACTTTGTATCGATTCATTCAAGTCTTCCCAGGATTTTCTGAAAGCATCCTTCTGGTCATTTCTTATAGTACAGTAGTGTTCCATTACAATCACATACCACAACTTGTTCAGCCATTCCACCAACTGATGGGCATCCCTTAAATTTCCAATTCTTAGCAGCTACAAAAAGAGCTACTATAAATATTTCTGTATTTATAAATCCTTTTCCTTTTTGTTTTTTAATTTCTTTGAGATACAGACTGTGATGTCTATTTTATTTCTATCAACTACCTGATGCACCCTTGGTACTGCCTGAACTCCAAGTCATTTGGGGTCACAATCTACTATGTTTTGAAACTATAGCTATGAGGGGGCTAAGCTGTCCTAATTAATGAGTAGTTGAACACAAACTGGTAGAGTTCATTATATCTAGGAAGCCCCACTTCTTCTAATGTCCGCTTCAGCCATCTTCTTGCCACTTGCTCTGGTGCACATTCTCCCCTCTCCTCAACTTTCCACTTCTTTATTCCAGTAATCAAAGAAATCCTATCATTGCTCCTGGAAAGTTTCCTCCTTCCTGTGACTTCCTAGACCAAAAACCCTTCCCTATCTACCAATTCCCTTTATGTGTCAATTACCACATTAAGAATATAAACCCCTTGAGAGCAGCAGCTGTCTTGCTTTTGTATTTCTATCTTCAGCACATAACACAATACCTGGCACACAGTATTTAATAAAAGTTTTTCATTTTAGGCATATATACTTAGAACACGTACCTAGAATATGTAAGTGGTCTGATAGTTTTTTATTACGGTTATTTTTCATTTTTATCCTACAGACCTGTGATTTCATTGGCATTAGGAGTCCCCAGTAAGGTATTCCCTTCTTCTGTACTTTGTAGTGTTAGAGAGTTGCCCAAATAAAATCGGGTTTCAAACATGTTGCCAGGGTGTTATGGTCAGTACATGTCGGAAAGTGAGATCTGAATCCAAGTCTTCTTGAATCTAGATTGCCCCTCTAATAAGGTTAAAAAAGACTTTTTAAAGTAACATACTTTGACAATCCTGAATTTTTATTTGCAGTAGATTTGCTTAGAAATTCATCTCTGATAATCTTTTAAAAAATCTATCTTGACAACTATCCTTATGGACAACATAAATAAATGCTTACAATTAATTAAACAGAAAGCTATTTCAGGGTGGACAATCAATCAGAAGCATGTTTTATCTAATCCTTAACTGATCGGTACTATAATGGTACCTAGCAGTTGTTCCAAATATAAAAATCACATCTGTTTATCTGAGATATCTTTGTTCCATATTTTAAAGTAAGGAACTACTACATACCGTTGAATCTTAAATCGCTTATTACTATGGCTCTGTTGTGTGTTATCCTCCTGTTGCTAATGAATGACTCATTATTATTTTATGAAACAGTTGTTCTAATTTTAGGCATCAGAATCAACTGAAATGTCTCTCTAATCTCATCTTTCTGAATAGGGATGTATAATCCTTTCTAGTTTGATTTCAAATTCTAGCTTGCAAAATAGAACTCTACTAATAGTCTTTCTTTCTAGAAATTTAGTTTTTTAGAAGTATACTACATTTTTAGACTGTCACATGGTATTACTTTGAAGAAAATAATAAAATTTCTTATTTTACTTTAAACTTCATATGGAGATATTAAGCAAGGTCTATGTTGTATCTTTGTATCTCAAGGTTTAATATACCATCCTGAACTTTTGGTGCTTAAAAGTATGTGTTTATTGAACATAATAATGTGCAAAGAAATCAACTAGATTGAAAATAAAAAGACTTGGCTACTATTCTTGATTCTATCACTAATATGATCCTCAGGAAAACACTTAAAAATTGTCACTATAGGAAGCTGTATACATTTTGCTGCCAGTAAAACTTTGTGAGAATTCTTTGGGGGGCAGGGTCTTTTAAAATAGGTGTGGCCTAGAAATGCAATGTTTCAACATCCACAGATTAATCGCATCAGACATGCACTGTGGCATTATGGAAAGAGCACCATTAGGGATTGAGTTCTCATTGTAGCCTCCCCGCTATCACCATGGGCTAGTTAGTTATGATTTTTCTGAGGTACAGTTCCTTCACCTGAGAAATGAGGACATTTGGCCAAAGGATTTCTAAGATCCTTTTCTACTATAAAATTATATTATTTTAAGTTATTATAAGGAATCTTTGGACAAATACAAGCCTATTCATTAGAAAAAATTTGAAAATGGAAATTTAATTGACTAATGAAGGTACTAGAATATGGCAAATAAGTACAATAGGTACACTGAATTTGCTATTAAATGAAAAAGACTTTCTAGATCTGAATGCCTAGGTAAAGAAAAAAAGATAAAGAACATGGGAAGTAATTATTTTTTATATGTTTATGGTTGTGTCAGTCACAGTTATATTGAATCAATTTAAACTAAGAGAATATTTAGTTTTTATTTAGAAGGTTAATTTATGAAAATATATAATACTGTTGTCAATGTAAGCTATAGTACTTGCAAGGCTATCATGGTCACTGAGACAGCTATTATTTCTTGCCTGTGGCACATTCCTGATGGCCTTGTGGTTAGCTGCACCTTTATTCAAATTATAATAATTTATATTTCATGCCATGGACTAAGCTTCAGAAGTTCATTCATGGCAGCCTTCAGCCTTCAGCCATTGCTGTACTACAGCTATTTCAGTCCTCAACATATCCTCCTGTTAATGCTCTTAGTAATTATAATGAAATCAACTAGCTGTTCAGTTTATTTTTGCTTTTGTTTTTCTAATATTTTATTTCTTTAAATTGTCAGTAGGTTGATACACATGTGTTAAGCACCTACTATGCGCCAGACATTAGCTATGTACAAACAAGCTCTTTATAGAATAAATAGGAAATAACAGAGAGAAGGCATATGAATTAAGAGGGACAGGAAAAAGTTTCTTCTAGAAGAGAAATATCAATAAACTTTAATTAAGTGGGCATGGGGATAGAGGGGAAGAAAGGAATGCTTTTGAAGGCCTTTGAAAGTCAAACAGGCTTTTACATTTCTTCCTGAAGATGACATGGAGATATTGGAGTTTACTGAGGACTAGGAAAACATAGTCATACCTGCACTTTAGGAAAATCACTTCGACAATTGAGTAGAGGAAGAAAGGGAGTGGGGAGGGATTATGGGAAGCAGATCCACAAACAGACTATTGGAACTCCAGGTGTAAGTAGATGAGAGCCTGTACCAGAGTTGTGGCAGTATCAGGAAAGGGAAGGAGGTATATTAAAGATATTGTACAGTGGTCATATCTATGAACCTTGGCAGAAGACTGAATTGGAAGAGGGGGAAGTTGAGATATAATGAAGAGTCAGTTTATTCTTGTCAATTTAGCAGTTTCTAAGAGAAACTGATCTCTATAAGCTGCTTTGTAATTATTAATTTTATGACAACAATAATAATGATAAAACGTCAATACTTTGAAGACCAGTGATTTCATCAGTGTAAGCATTACCTTCTTTGACACAGAGAACAAAAATTCCACAATTTAGGAGATTATCTTGAAAAATTTCTGAGTCCAAGCAGCCAATTTGGTAATCAGTCTCCTCAGTCTTAACTAAACTGGTCCTTGAACAGCAGACACATATTCTAACACTTGAAGTGTTATTTTATCTTAGTAAGACCTGCTAGACAATGTGCTTTATTAGCATACCTAAGGTTGCTTTCTATGCCATTATGAGGTATCAGAAAAGGCATTTGATGAAGAAACAGTAACTGTTGATTTTTCTTCCCCAAAAGTCCCATATTAATTCTTTTTCATGGAGTAGAGGTAATTTTTGAATTCTCAAAGTCTATCAGTGGAGCACAAACTGTGGAAATTTCCACTATGCTAGAAAGACTTTGACATAGTTCCGGCAAACAGGATTAGTCTGACTATGGAGAAATGTGTCACCAATATGGGGGACATTAAGTAATAAATTCTCTAAACATAGGAAAAGACAAATGGCCCTTGGTCCCATGTGACTTCTTCCCAACCAAGGGAACCAAGATGGTGAAGTAAGCAGGAAATCACCTGAACTCTCCCAAATTCACCTAAAACAACTATAAAATAGTGCCTCAAAATGAATTCAGGAAAGGTAGAACTAACAAAAGGATTGCAAAAAGCAATTTTCCAGCCCAAGTCAACTTGGAAGATAGTCTCACTTGGATAAACGGGGAGCACAGTTCAAAGAACACAGCATTAGGTGAACATCTAAGTTCTCCTACAAGCCCCAATGAAGCACTAGCACATACAGACACACACACCCTGCACCATGGGACACAGAACAGCACCAGGTAAGCAACCAGGCCCTCTTGTAGCCCCAGGCCCACCATGAAGATAACTGAAGCATCTGGATATTCTACAAAGAACTTTAACAAGATCCTCTCAACTAAACCAACCGATATTTTAATGCTCAGTGACTTCAATACAAGGCAGAGATAAAAAAGAGCAGAAAAAATGTATTGGAAAATATAAGTTATGATTAAGAAAAGAAAAAGTACAAAAGCTTGCAGACTACAGAAAAATGTTTCTCATCTGTAAATCACATTTTTCGGGTTTCTTTTTTCATGGAAAGTGTTGGGAAGCACAGCATATGACAAATGCTGGATAAACAGCTGTAATGATCATTTAAATGGGGAGATATTTCCCATTCATTAATGGGCAAACTTGAGTCACAAGAGTCTGAGTCACATGGAACCTGTGGTAAGAGGAGTTTGCTGAATGGGTGGAACAGGAAGAGGCAGAGCTAGAGCAGGGCTGAGAGGAAATTGGTAAGAGAACAGAGGGAGGAAGGATGCAGGCTGCTGGCTAACAAGAGTTCAAGTGCTTGCTCATGATTTTGTTTCAGAGAGCTTACTTGGGATTTGTTTAATGGAGCTGATGTGGTGCTTGGGTGCATGTACTTGGGACTCAATTCTAAAATCACATTTCTCTTTAAAAATCATATTTCTCCTTAGCCTCAAAATACTATCTCAGGCAGTTTCTCCCCAGGCCAAGGACACAGCCTGCCCTAGCAACAACCGTTATCTCTCTTTCTCCTATAGTAGCCAGCTGCACCTAGTCTGAACCAGCTGTGTACTGTCTTAACAGACTGTGCACTGGGTCATAACAATATTTACTACTCACTGACCAATCCCCTGTATCCTAGATTTAGATATACCTATACTTCCTTACATTTATCTTGTCTAACAAGACATTGATGAGAGTAACTTGGTATTTCTGAGCTAAACCTGACCTTTGGTTGATGTAGTGATGTTTCAGGTCTAAACCCACACTAGCCCCCTCTCAAGCTATTTCCCAATGAATCTTGGGTAAAATACCTGTGCAGTAGATACCAAAAGTATGTATTTCTTGAAGGATTGACCACTCCTTAACCACTCCCTAATCCCAACCCAAAACACCTAGTTAGCATATTTGGCACAAGTGATAACTGTGGAATATCCCATATAAACTTTACCTGTACCCCTTGAAGGTTGCAGGTTCCCTAAGAGCTCTTGCCCACTGAAAAGCACAATAAATCTTTACTTTGACCTCAACAATGCTTAAGTTCATGAATTATTCTCCAGATGACCTGCACCTGGTACCCTGGTCTTCGTGGGGCTCTCACAGCCTGCTTCCAGTCATCAGAGATGGTTTGTGGGAAGCCTAACGGGGGAAGGTGTTGTTCTCTGCATTGTTATTATATATTGATTTTTGTTACTATAATGGATTTGACTTTCTGGTATCTGAATAAATATTTTGGTTCTGTCTTCCATGTGGAGAGTCTGTGGTATTTCATAATTCAGAATTGAACCAGGATATTCATGGCTGCCATTGGCACTGTGAATATCGCATTGGTGCTACAATGGTACAAAACATTCAAGTGGAGAAAAGCTGAAAAAAACTGCATATCTACATATATATATATAATATATATATATATAATATATATATATATATACAAATACATATATATATAATAAACTGTTAAGAAATGATGAATGTGAAAAATTCAGAAAAACAAAAGAAAATTCATATGATTGTAAAAAGAATGAAATAAACAGAACCAAGAGAATTGCATGCCCATTGAGTATTACAATGTAGGTGCATAGATCACTAGAACAAAGTCAAATGCTGAATGAAAAAAATGCATATTCTCCTCCCCTCACACAGCTTAGAAAAGACTAGTAAAAGAACGTAGTAATGTTTACTGTTGGATTCTCTCACTCCATCAGATATTTATGTTTACTCTGAAAGGTGGGATGTTTGTGGATTGAGTTGTATTTGAGAAATTGCACAATAATTAAAACTACCCTGACTTTCAAACAAAAAAATAGGTTTTTGAAAACATCTATGTCCCTCCAGCAACATTGTATAGCAAAAAACAAACAAACAAAAGAAACAAAACCCCAAACAATAACCTAAAAATATCAAAGTTGTAATTGTCACAAAGAATGAATAGTGGTCACAAGATGAATAGTGACTATAAGCAGAAGCAGCATATTATAAATGAGAAGAAATGGCATGAAGGATATCATCAATGTAACATATGACCAAAAAAGGATACTGGTTGGCTATACAGCTAAAACCAGGGAAAAACAAATGGACAGCTGGCCTCCTATGTCTAAGTAGTGTTGAGGTGGGGAGAATTTGAAGGAAGCGCTCAACCACATCATGAGGACTTGTGGGTACATGTGGACAGAGATGGGCTGTGATCCACACCATCGGACACAGTATTTATACTGATGTGATCATAGATTCATTAAGTTCATGATGCTGAAATAGAAATTGAATTTCATATAATGTTTTATGGTTTGCAAAGGACATTACAAATGATTGGTTTGATCTTCACAATCAATATGGTAGCTGCCACAAATATTATTGTACTTTTTATTATCTTTATTTTATAAATGAGAAATTGAAATGGAGGACTTAAATGAATTGCCCCAGTTTTCACACTCTAAGTAATATACAAAGTGATTCAGATATATCTAAAATGAAGTATAGTCTTACCATCTGTGACAGGTAGTGATGGAGAATGGAGTGGAGGAAGAATTTGAGCTATGTTTGGAAGCACAGGAACAAAAAACTGATAAGATATGGAGGTTGTGTAAGGACATTTGGGGCGTGGGGTGTCAAGAAGTAAAGGGAATCATGTTCTGTTTTCTTTCTTTCTAGTCTTTCTCAGTCATTAGACATTAGATAGCAGGAAGCCTAACTAACTAAACAGCATTGAAAAATACTTTTTAGCTTGGAGAAAATTTGGAGGGAAATGAAACTCCTGGTTGAAGAAAGATAAGAGCAAAGCAAGAATCTGGGTTATTATTATTATTATTATTATTATTATTAAACCCAGGGAAAAGAAATAGCAAATCTGTGGATTTTTGAAGTTAACTGAGCCTAAAGTTAAGAAGAGGTTGAAAAGTAGACAAGGTTAAACTTCTAGAAGATGTTTTCACAGGTCAAAAAGTAAAGAAGATACATTACAGAGGTGATTACTCTAATCAAGTTCTATGCAAAAGATTAAGTGAAGATGTTATAAAAAAGTTAGATTTTCAACAGGATTCCTATTTATAGTTTAAAGTTTTTATATTAGTGTTAAATTTATTCTAAAAAGTATCATCTTGAAGATGGTGGAGAAAAGGCAGGGGCTAGCCTGAGCCCTCCCTAATTCTCCTCCCAACAACTTTTAAAAATATCTCAAAACAAATTATGGAGTAGTAAAACCCACAAAATAACAGTGGTAAACAATTTTCTAACCTAAGACAACTTAAAACATTGGCAGGAAAGGTCTGCTGTACCAGAATGAGAGTTGATCGTAGTCCAATGAAGGCTCTGCTAGAACAGGCTGTGCCTCAGCAAATCAGCAGCACTGTTTAGGGCAAATGAATTAACCATGGCAGTGATGGCTTCTGGTACTCTCTCAGCCCACAGACTGTAAGAGGGTCAGACAGCTGCTCAGAAGGAGATTACAGGGGTCCCTTTTCTAACACTTGGTGCAAGACTCTGTTGAATTGCCTATACTTGGATTCAGATGCCATCCTGGGTCTTAGTCTCATGGTGAGGAGGACCACTAGTACACCAGAGCTTGTGGTTACCACAGGAGAGCTGGGAATCTGGCCACAGTTCCAGGACATAAAGAGTGCTAGTGGTCTCTACACCAGTCCTTAGATCATATCATCTTAGAAGAACTGAAAACTTACAGGACCCCTTTCCCCAGAATTAGCTCTAAAAATGGCTGGGCAAGAAACTGAAGCTTAGAACAGTGCCCCCTCCAACTCAGGAGCAGAACCCAAATACAAAGTTAAAAGTAAAGAAATAGGCTGGAAAAATGAGCAAACAAAAGCAAGAAAAAAGAACTTGACCATTGAAAGTTACTATGTGAATTTGTCTCAAGTCCCAGAAGAATTCCTAGAAGAGCTCAAAAAGAATTTTCAAAATTAAGTAAGGGAAGTAAAGAAAAAATTGGGTAGAGGAATGACAATGATGTGAGAAAATCATGAAAGTGTCAACAGTCTGGTAAAAAAGTCACAAAAATACTGGAAAAAATCTTACAAAATACAATAGACTAAATGGTAAAAGAGACAAAAATCCACTGGAGAGTAGAACTCCTTAGAAATCAGAATTGGCCATATAGGTAAAGGTATACAAAATTCACTGAAGAAAGGAACTTAAAAATTAGAATTGGATAAATGGAAAAGGAGGACCTGAAAACCATGATCAAAGGAAGACCCTAGGCATCATCTTCCAAGAAATTGTAAAGGAAAACTGCTTTGATATGCCAGAATCAGATGTTAAGATAGACTTTGAAAGAACCCATCAGTCACTTCCTGAAAGAGATCCCAAAGTGAAAACTCCATTTTTTTTCTTTCTCATGATTCCTCCAATTGGTTCTAATTCTTCAGTACAACAGTATAAATGTGAAAATATGTTTAATAGGAATGTATATGTAGAGCCTATATCAGACTGCATGCCATCTTGGGAGGGGAAAGGTGAAGGGGAGAAAATTTAAAACTTACAGAAGTGATTTTTGAAAACTAAAAATAAATAAATAAATTAAAATAAATAAACAAAATGAAAACTCCTAGATATATTAGAGTTAAATTTCAACATTCTCAGGTCAAAAGAAAATATTGCAAGTAGTCAGAAAGAAACAATTCAAACATCCTGTAGCCTCAGTCAGGAAAATATAAGAGTTAGTAGCTTCTACATTAAAGGATCAAAGGGGTTGAAATATTCAAAAGGACAAAGGAGCTGGGATTACCAAAAAGAATCACCTATCCAGCATAATAGAGTATAATCCTTCAGGAGAGCAAAAAATATGGATATTTAATGAAATATAAGAATTTGAAGAATTCCTGATGACAAAACCAGAGCTGAGTAGAAAATACGACTTTCAAATACAAACTCAAGAGAATCATAAAAAAGTAAATATAAAAGAGAAATCCTAATGGATTCAGGGAGGTTAAACTATTTATATTCTTACATGGGAAGATGATACTTGTAACTCCTAAGAACTTTCTCATTTTTAGGGCAGTTAGAAGGAACATACATAGACAGAGAAAACAGGTGTGAGTTGACTCTTATGGGATGATATCTAAAAAATAAAATTAAGGGGTGAGAAAGAAGAATGCACTGAAGGGGAAAAGGAAATGTAGAATGGGGTAAATTATCTAACATAAAAGAGGCATGCAAGAGCTTTTACATTGCAGGGGAAGATGGAAAGGTAGCAGACAATGCTTGAAGCTTGCTCTGATTGGAATTGGCTCAAAGAGGGAATGACATAGGAAAGCACAAGGCAAAGAGGATAAGAGAAAGGGGGAGGCTGATAGAAGGGACTGGGGGAAGCAGTAGTCGGAAGTAAAACATTTAAAAGATGGACAGGATGAAAGGAGAGAGAGTATGATAAACAGGGGAAATAGGAGGGAAGGTAATACACAGTAATCATAACTGAGAAACATTTTAAAGCAAGTTTCTCTGATGAAGACTTCATTTCTCAAATATAAAGAGAACTAAGTCAAATTAATAAAAATAAGAGTCATTCCAAAATCGATAAAAGGTTAAACATATGAAAAAGCAGTTTTCAGATGAAGAAATCAAAGCTATCTATAATCATATGAAAAGATGCCCTAAATCACTATTGATTAGAGAAATGCAAATGAAAACAATTCTTATGTACCACCTCATACTCAAAAGATTGGCTGATATGACAGAAAAGGAAAATGATACACTTTGGAGAGATGTGGGAAAATTGAGACACTAATGCTCTGTTTGTGGAGTTTTGAATGGATTCAACCATTCTGAAGAGCAATTTGGAACTTCGCCCAAGCACTATAAAATCATGCATACCCTTTGACCAGCAATACCACTACTAATTCTATATCCCTAAAGGGATAAAAAACAAAAAAGGAAAAGGACTTATATGGACAAAAATATTTATAGCAGTTCTTTTAGTGATGGCAAAGAATTGAAATTGAGTGAGTACCCATCAATTTGGGAATGGTTGAGCAACTTGTAGCATATGATTGTGATAGAATGCTATTGTATTATGAGAAATGATGAGCAGGATACTCTCAGAGAAACCTGAAAAGATTTATATGTACTGATCCAAAGTGAAATGTGCAGAACCAGGAAAACATTGCACAAACTAAGTACAATATCGTATAATGATCAACTGTGAATTACTTGGCTATTCTCAGTGATACAACAGTACCAGAGAATTTTGAAAGACCCATGACAAAAATACTATCCATCTCCAGAGAAAGAATTGATGAACTCTGAATGTAGATGGTAATGCACTTTTTCCCTCATTTTTCTATTTTTTTTGGTCTGTATTTTCTTTTACCACATGACTAATATGGAAATACATTTTCCATAACTGTACATGTATAATCTCCATCAAGTTACTTGCCTTCTCAAAGAGAAGGAAGGGAATAGAGAGAACTAGAAACTTGAAATTTAAAAAAAAATGAAGGTTAAAACTGTGTTTTACATGTATTCAGGGAAAAATAAAATATTAAATAAAAAGTATCATCTTTAAGTTTGAAATTTGCTTAAGTCTAGAGGTTTTAAAAATATGTGTGTGCAAATACACAAATATATATAACATATATATTACATATACATATGTTCATATATATATATGTATATTTATGGTGTGAGAATGTATCGTTCTGATTCAAGTGTTCTTGAGTTGAGAGCCATCATCTTGAATCTAAGGAGCATGTGTCCTGGAACACTGAACCAAGGACCAAGGAATATCCTTTTCTTAATACTGAGCTTAATATCTTGACAGCAATGTGTTGTTAAAATTTCCTCAAGTTCTAGAACTGTAAAAAACAATTGCCATGAAGTGATAGCTTTAAAAACCCAGTTATCTGACTTTCATATTTCACTAATACTCTTGTCTTGATAAAACATCCTGAGCTGGGTAGTATCAGGCAGCACCTTGAGCACTGTGGTACCTCATCTCAATACTTTTTATCAACACTACATGTAAACTTCTTAGCTGAGATAATAAAATGTAAATTCTTAAATTATGTACAAATACAGTTAACTGATTGCAAATTATTATAGTGTCAAGAACATAATACACACTAAAAGTTCTTATTGATTACATAACTTTATAACTGGAATGGAATTTCACAATCCCCTGATCCAATCCTTTCATAAGGATTTTATAAGGCTAGTCAACTTATTCAAGGTCAAACAGATGTTTAAACTCTTTCCAGAACTCTGCAGGACCTCTATTGTTGATTCTCTCTTTGAAAACAGCTAGCCCTCTGTTTGGTTAAAAAAAAAAAATACAGGGTAGCTTTATTCAACACGCAAATTAAACCAAGAGAGCACCAGGGACATAGAACAAAAGTTTTATGCCCAATGGTGCATATTCATGTTGTATTGTTTTTTAAACAAAAACAACAAGCTCTTTATGCAATTTAAAACCATACTTTGTGCTAAAATCAAAAAATTGTGTCTAAAATAGTTAATTCATAAGAATTATTGTTGAAAATTCATAGTTTCTATTAGAACTCTTTGTCTTTTTGTTAGTTTTAGATACTAATACTTAGTTTAAGAGAAAATTTCCATTTTTCCCATCCAAAAATAGATGTGTGTTAATTTTTGAATAGTACTTATAATTTTGGATACTTAAGACAATGCAAAATATTAATGGTTATAATAATGATGTACAAAACTCTGCCCTGATTATTTCATTAAAATGACTGATATGTTTTCAAATTGAACTCTTAAGTAACTAAAAAGTATTTTTATGAATTAGGGCTAATGAATAATGGTCTTTTAAAATTTATACAAGATTGATTTAGGATGCCATCTTGTGGCATATTCAATATTTTCAAAATGGTAAAACATACTGCAGTGGAATATTTCTGACCTACTACTGTCTTCTCTTACTGCTGGTTAGCTCTCTTTAGAATCTTATGAGGAAAAAGCATCAAACTTCTGTGAAAGATTTCTACTTATCATCAAAGATAACAACAGGGCTCACACTCCAAAAATATCTAAATACCAGTTCAATTTGGCTCTTCTAAGTCTTTCAACAAGTTTCAAGGAATAGGAAAATAACAAATAGTCTCAATTTCTGGAGGCATCTTAAATTTACTTCCCTGCTAAAATGAATAGGCCAGAGAAGAAGGAAAAGGTGTAACAAGGGATAGTAGATAAGTAGGAATGAAGAGGAGGAAGAGACCACAAAGGAAAGAGATGGAGCAATTAGAAAAGCAAGACAGCCAGGACTATGCAGAATCACAAAAATCAAGGAAGAAGAGTTTCCAGGAAAAGTTCAGCAATATCAAATGTAGCAAAGAAGTTGACAATGAGAGGTAGATAAAGCAATTTGATTTGATAAGGAGTTCATTGATAACCTTTGAAAATCAATTCAGTGGAGATGTCAGAAGGAAAATCACGTTGCTGTGGGTTAGGAAGGGAGTAGTTACAAAGGCAAAGCACTGAATAATAAGTTTAAATGTAATATTTTCCAAGATTAGAAAGCTGGAGATGGATGCCTGCTGGTTAGGGTGGTAGTCCTTCAACATTTCGCTCACCTTGACTCACCCATGGAGGAATCATTCCCAGGTTAGGCAAACTCCTCAGAGAGATCCATCTTTATGCCTTGTTCCTTGGACATATCCAAACAGTGATGTAAAAGGTCTATTTTATATTTATCTTAGGTATGTTGGTGGATATCACCAACTTCTTCTTGAATGTAACATGTAAATTTTATGTTGACTTCATACAAATCAAAATTTCTCAAAAATATTGTGACTTTATCATGCAGATTCCTCCATTATTTTACAAGAGGGCTGTAGAGCTAACCTGTGTGGTTGTCTCAATGCATTTAGCTTATAGTAACTCCATGACTCGTTGGTTAATGAATCAATTTGCCCTAAATACCCAGAGAATGGTTATTCTTATTCTTCTCTTTCTATTTTTGAGTCAGTTTAATTTTCCCCTTCAAATATATGAAACCATTAAAAAGTTAATCTTAAGAGAAAGAAGCATTCCTCTTGCCTCCTTTATTAGGCAATCAACCAATATTTATCTAATATCTACAATATGCAAGACTATAATATATTCTATAAATATATAGTTGAGATGAAATTTGGAATATGTGCATATAAGGATATGTATCAATATATACAAATGTATGTATGTATATATGCAGACCTATACACATGACTTCACACATGTGTGTATGTATACATACACATATCTACATGTATATGTGTGTGTATATATGTCTATATGTGCACACATACATTCAGCTAGGTGGCTTAGGGGAGAGAGCACTGAACCTAGAGTCAGAAAAGCAAGAGTTCAAATCTGATCATCAACATGTATTAACTGTGTGACCTTGGGCAGTCAATTATTCCATGCCTGCAGAAAACTAGAGAAAGAAATGGCAAAGCAATCCAGTATATTTGTCAAGAAAACCCCATGGACAGTTGTTCTACAAGGTCATAAAGAGTTGAACATGACTGAATGACTTCACAAGAAAACCACACATACATATACTCACATACATACAGCAAAAGAATAGATGTTAAAATAGTGACGGAGATGAAAACTGGAGAGAGCAGAATCACTGTAGCAATATTGGTTCCTACATATCCTACAAAATACAGTGACATTACCTGCCTTATGGAGGTGGACACTGAGTCCTATACATTCATAAAATAATTCCAGCAAAAACATCTTAGATAACAGATGGATAGTTCTTCCCTCTTGGGCAAAGGCACAACTTGACAAACTTTTCCCACTTCCCTCTGTCCCAAGGGAAGTTGCTCAAAGTATGTTCTATGAACCAGTAATGATTTGTAATTGTCCTGCTTATAAACCAAATGATTGTGTGCAAACTGTTCTTCTCTACTGTTCATGTTTTCAGTGTCTAGACTGTAGAGAGTCTAGACTTTGGATTGTTTTCATGAATTAATAACTTAATGATGCCATCCCTCACTGGTGTCTCCCCTAAGTAGTCCCTCACTTCCTATTGACTCTGGCAAAGAAAAAAAAATGTTTGTGTGGTACTTTTCATTTTCTTTAACCCAATCAAACTAGTCCATCCAATTTAGCTGCCAAGCTGAACAACAAAATGCCATATTGATATGAGCTATAAACAAAGGAGGCTTCTTGATGATGCAGACCAAAAATACAGAACTGAGAGAGGAGTTCTCACAATGGAGAGAGGGCATAAGGTATTAAAAATAAATGTTATGACTTTCTGGTAAGATAAACTATGAGAGTAACCAAGATCTACTCCTGGAAATATCTAAAAAGGGGCCAAGAAAGATGAATGATACAGAAAATCATCCAAAAAATCTAGAAGGAAGTAGAGGCTATGAGAAGAACCACACCTTGGATACCCCAGCTCAATCTCAGAAGGCAGGAGAGGAAAGAACAGGAGTCATATCAGGGAAGCCTACACAAACTCCAGAAAATGTGCCAAAGGGTAGCAAAGGCAGAGACTCTAGGTAGAGTTACTCTAGGAAAGTAACCTTGCTTACCCAGCAAAAGGGATATGAAGTCAGTTTGTGCTCTGGAGTGGAAGGGAAGTTGCAAGCCAGTTCAAAATCTAGTAGTCTGTGACTTAAAGCATAATCCTGGTGTTGGTTTGTCAGAATATAAGTGGGAACAGATTCAGACCCACAAGTCAGGGGTCTGAATATAGGGAGTGTAGGGAGGCAGTGCCTAACCCTGTAACTCCTTGGAAAACTTAGAGCAACAACAGAAGACGAGGCCATCTCAACACCTGGGTGAGACAATGACAGTACCAGTGCTAGGGGTCTACTGGAGGCTTGAGACCAATATGATTTCCAATGTTCCCTTGGGGCCTATCCAGGGCACAGTTGGAGAAAGAAGCAACTCCCAATTTGGGATCATGAAAGAAAAAGGAGATAGATATTTGCTGAAGTCAGAACTTACAGTGGACCACCAGGAGACTGAGAGATAAGAAAGAGATTGAAGAACAGGGTGAAATCTAATGCCAACCACTCCATTCTGACTGGGAACAGTAATGGTATCTAAACTACAGAGAGGACAGCACAAAACAAGGCTTATTCAACTCATCCTAGAGTGCTGAAAGGGACTAGGCTGAGCACAAAATCCTAATACAAAATATTTAACTAGAGGTTAAAATTATTATTAAAAAGGAGGAAAAAACTGAACATGACAAAGAAATGTAATGGGTTAAGATAAAATCAAGACGTAAATCGAGGAGAAGAGTAATCTCACAACAACTGAAAGCAAGGTAAGAACGGGGAAAAATCTTATATACAAGGACTGCAAAAATGGCGAGAAAAAATGAAGCAAAAGATAAACAATGAAAGTACAGGGGAAATAAAAATTCAGGAATTAAAAAAAATTGAAAAGAGGAAAAATGGTTTAGAACAGGAGGTAGAAAATCTTACCTAAGTAGTTCATTCCTTGTAAAATAGAAAGGAAAAAATGACTGACTCCATACAAAAGAAAAAAATTGAAAAAATACTTTTGTCGTTGTTGGAATGGAAAAAAAGAAAATTGATTCCAATTGACAAATGGAAAACCAACTCGCCTGGAGGTGGAGCCAATATGGTGGATTCAAAGCAGCAACTTGGCAAAACTCTCCATTCCCCTCCAAACAACTTTAAAATAATTCCAAAAATCAAATTGTGGAGCAGCGCAGTCAACAAAAGGTCAGGGTGAGACATTTTTCCAGTTTAAGGAAACTTAGGTGAGCAGGAGAGGTTTGTGGTACCAGGTTGTGGGGCCAGCCCAAAGTGCAGGTAGTGAAGCACAGGAGTAAGCTTTGGAGACAGCTGTGATGGTGGCAGCAGCAACAGCTTCCAGGAACTCTCAGTCCAGAGATTTTCTGGATTCACAGTTCCATGGCAGAGAGGGGAACTAGCACTTCTGTCTGCATGAGAGCAGGGGAACTGGTCATGGTTCTAGGGTCAAGGGGGGAATGGGCCATTCCTGGGTAAAGATGAGGACAGAGACCAGAAAAGCAGTGACTACAGTTGTCCCTAGATCACACCATCTTGGAAGCTCTGAAAACTTGCAGACTTCTAGAACTAGCTCTGAAAACAGAAAACAAAAAAAATCTGAAGCTTGGGACAGTGCATTCCCATAACTAGGTGAGCAGATTCCAACTTTTAACAGAAAATCAGAAACAGACAGGAAAATGAGCAAACAACAAAATAAGAACTTGGCCATAAAAAGTACTAGAGTGTCAAGGAAGATCAAGACACAGACAGAGAAGAGAACAATGTGAAAACTTCTGTAATCAAAGCTTCAAAGATAAATGCTAATTGGATCAAAGAGCAACAAGAATTCCTGGAAGAGTTAAGGAAAGAACAGACTCTAAACATAGAGCAATTTATTTAATTACTTATTCTTTGCTTGGTAACTGTATTTATTGTGTTTCTCTTGTTTGAAGATATTTGAAAGTTGACTATTTTAATCAAACCTGATTTTTTTTTGTAGGGTTGCATCAAATGATTCCATTTTATTGAATGTCTATTTTTTATGCCCATGCTCAAACTTGCAGGGTGTGCCATTTTGTGTGACATCTTGAGCTCCTCTTTAAAAAAATGAATATTCCTTTCCCTTCTCTGCTTACTAGTAAATGTGAATGTGGAATAGTCTTGTTTTATTTACATTTCTTTCATGCGAAGGTGTTTCTTTTCCCTAGCCTTTTAAAGAATTTGTTATTTGTCATTCAATTTCTTCAGTGTAATGATCATATGATATGGAGTTTGAAATGTAAGGCCCCTTTTTTGAGGTGATCTGTAGATTTTTTCAATGTTGGCTGTAATTCAATCTGTAGAAATGTAGAAATGTTTTCTTGCATATTTTCCTTCAGTATTATCTTAGTATTTTTGATTTGTCATGGTCAGAAGATCTATAATCCTTAAGTTGCCTCTAAGCATATTATCTTCAAGGTGAACAAGTTTGATTTTTACTGGAATCGTGTATTCTTTCAGCTTCATTGCCTTATGCTTGTCTGCTTCAAGATTTTCCTATACTTCAGTTCTATTCTAAATCTATTAGAGAAGAAATTCGGAGAAATTTGCTATCCCACATTCATTTTTTTCTCCTATATTTCATAAATTTTAACCTTTATTTCTTCTTCTGAAATGCATTTCATTTATTTTTTTAAAGATTCTAGAATATCTTGTTCCGTTCTCTTGGGACTCCATGGGATTCTGTGTCTCATTTGATATTTTCCATTGTTTCCTCATTTTATTACAGAGCTTTGTAACCAGACATGGTGATACAAAATCCTGGTACTAGGGAAAGCTGAGGTTGCTGGATTATTTGAGCTCAGTAACTCTGAGCTACCACAGGGCTAAAGTAAATCAAGTGTCTGTACTAAGCATGGTACTAATATGGTGAATCCCCCAAAATGAGAGGACACCAGGCTGTCCAAGGAGAGGTAAGTTGACTCAAGTTGGGAACAGAGTGAGTCAAAGCTTCTGTGATAATTAGAAGTAGGATTAGACTTGGGAACGGCCTCTGCACTTTTAATTTGGAGAAGACTGAGAGATTCAGTCACTAAAAAGAAAGGTGACAGAGATTTATAGAGACAGAGAGATACAAAGAGAGACAGAGAGAGGCAAAGAGAAGGGGGAGTTTGAGAGTTTAAAACTCCCCTATCCTTAATTCTAGTTTTAGAAATCTCTCTTTTACCCCACAAGTCACTTTCTTTTATTCATCTATTCGATTAGGTTCATATTGATTTTTCTTCCCCTTGAAATATTTAGTGTTTCAGTCTTCCCCCTTATGTTTCCCTGCCACTAATGTTCTGATCTCTTCCCCCCTTTTATGTTGGGTATCGTCCATGGGATGGAATGTAAAGTTGTCTCAGTCACTTCCCACTTTGGGAGATTGTTCCTTCAAGGACTAAATTTTTATTTTTTAATTTATAACACAGTTTATATCACATAAAACAATTCCAACTTTTGGTGAAGTGATACTTCTTTTAAAGCATTTACAATATAGAGAACAAATGAATTTTTTTTAACATTAATCAACTGAGACACAAATAATAACTATGTATGGTAACTTCACAAGCCCTTGACCTAAATCTATCCACATTATTACTAAGAATTAAAGGACCCTAACTTACTGTTGTTGGTCTAAAGTCCTAAGCCTAATAGCTTAATTTTAGACTTAACTTTGGATGTTCCCCTACCAACAATTTATAATTTAATAGATCTGGTATTAAGCTAACAAACCTTTTGACTATAGGAAATTTCCACTAAGAGCAGGGACATTGCAGGGAAACAATATCTCCCTAACTTTATTTCAATTCCAGGCAGGAGTAGATTGTCAACTTGCATTCAGTCAGGCTTAAAGTCTTCCAGGTGTCAGTGGGGAAATTGAGTCAGGAGAATCCCACCTCAGCCTAGCCTGAACAGCTGCTCTCCCACCCTTCCCATGATATCACCTTTTTGCATTTCCTACCAGCATCTCACAGGATTACTGGCATCATGGATTGGAGGCTCAGACTGTCTTTCTTGCTATCCATAACTGGAGTTAGACTCAGAAGAACAATCAGTTAAACATAGCATCTTAAAATAGCAAGGTCTAATAATCAGGTTTCAAATATGACTATAATTTCATATTGGCTA
Source organism: Notamacropus eugenii (assembly GCF_028372415.1). Classification (NCBI taxonomy): domain Eukaryota; kingdom Metazoa; phylum Chordata; class Mammalia; order Diprotodontia; family Macropodidae; genus Notamacropus; species Notamacropus eugenii. The sequence goes on along the minus strand of NC_092874.1, from coordinate 351,120,134 downwards.
AGGAACATCTTTTGAGGCAAGTCTTAAGTGGCTTACGTGACCTTCTATACATGTTCTAGTTCCTGATTAAATAACAATCATGAAATCAAATTTACCATTAAAACCTTAACTTTTACATCAATGCCAAATTTTACCCAAGGTTACCTGCCTCTAGGAAACTTAGACTAAAATTCTTTTCCCAAAACTAAAGATGTCTCTGATATAGTCTCAGTAATTCAGTCAATTGTTTTAATACTAATTGCTTTTACATCACTTTGTAACGTCTGATTTTTCTCCCCATCTCTCCACTCCTCCCACCCCCTAATACCTTGCATTCTGACTACCCCTTCCCTCAATGTACCCTTCCTTCTATCACACGCCCTCTTCCCTTATCCCCATCTTCTCTCTTTTATTGTAGGGAAAGATAAATTTCTATATCCCATTACTTGTGTTTCTTATTTCCTGGTTATATGCAATAATAATTCTCAACATTCTTTTCTAATACTTTGAATTCCAACTTCTCTCCCTCCCTATCTCCTTACCCATCCTCACTGAGAAGGCAAGCAATTCAATACAGACAAAATATGTCTTGTTTTTCAAAAGACTTCTATAATAATCATGCTGTGTAATACTAACTACATTGCCCTCCATTCTACCCTACCCCCCTTATTCTTTTATTCCCTCATTTGACTTTGTCCCCTCCCAAAAGTAAGACAGATTTTCACATGAAATTTAGTGAGCATGTTATTCCCTCCTTAAGCCATATGTGAAGAGAGTAAGCTTCACTTTTCCCCTCTCCCCTTCCCTTTTGTCCTCCATTGAACAAGATTTTTCTTATCTCTTTTATGAGTTATAGCCTGCCCCATTCCCTTTCTCCCTTTTTCCTCTAAGTATTTTCCTCTCTCATGCCTTAATTTTTATTTTATTTTTTTTTTGGATATCATCTCTTCTGATTCAACTCAACTTGTACTCTGTGTGTGTGTGTATGTGTATGTGTATGCACAATCCCTGCAACTACCCAAATACTGAGAAAAGTCTCAAGAGTTAAAAAATATTATCTTTCCATGTAGGAAAGCAAACAGTTCAGCTTTAGAAAGTCTTTCATGATTTCTCTTTCCTGTTTACCTTTTCATCTTCTCTTGATTCTTGAGTTTGAAGGTCAGATTTTCTATTCAGTTCTGGTCTTTTCATCATGAATTCTTGAAAGTCCTCTATATCATTGTATGACCATTTATTCCCTTGAAGTATTATACTCAGTTATGCTGGGTAGGTGATTCTTGGTTTTAATCCAAGTTCTTTTGACTTCTGGAATATCCTATTCCAAGCCCTTCGATCCCTCAATGTTGAAGCAGCCAGATCCTATGTTATCCTGATATTATTTCCACAATAATCAAATTGTTTCTTTCTAGCTGCTTGCAGTATTTTCTCCTTGACCTGGGAACTCTGAAATTTAGCCACAATATTCCTAGGAGTTTCTCTCTTTGGGCCTCTTTCAAGAGGTGATCAGTGAATTCTTTCAATATTTTGCCCTCTAGTTCTAGAATATCAGGACAATTTTCCTTGATAATTTTATGGAAGATAACGTCTAGGCTCTTTTTTTGATCATGACTTTCAGGTAGTACAATAATTTTTAAGTTGTCTCTCCTGGATCTATTTTCCAGGTCAGCTGTTTTTCAAGTGAGATGTTTCACATTATCTTCTATTTCTTCAAACTTTTGGTTTTGTTTTTTAACTGCTTGGTTTATGTCATAGTCATTAGCTTCCCTGAACTCGATTCTGTCTTTTAAAGAACTGTTTTGTTCAGTGAGCTTTTGAACTTTGTATTCCATTTGGCTAATTCTGGTTTTTAAAGCCTCCTTCTTCTCATTGGCTTTTTGTACCTCTTTTCCCAATTGAGTTAGCCTCTTTTTAAACGTGTTGTTTTCCTCAGCATTTTTTTGGTTCTCCTTTAGCAAGCTTCTAACTCACTTTTCAAGCTCTTCTATTGCCTGAGCCCATATTATGTTCACTTTAGAGACACTGGAGGCAGGGGCCTTGACTTCCTGTGACAGTAGGCTTTGCTCTTCCTCATCTGAAAGGATAGGAGGAGACACCTGTTCACCAAGAAAGTAACCTTCTATGGTCTTATTTTTTTCCTTTTTGTGGGCATTTTCCAGCCAGTTACTTGACTTCTCAATCCTTTGCCAAGAGGAGGGTCTTATTGCCCCTTCTCTCCTCAGTACCCTGTTCAAGGCTGAGATTCCACTCAGCTGCTCAATTCCCCAGGGCTTTGGGTGGGGGCAGGGTCATCGCTGAGGGCTGAAGTTTAGATCAGCTGCTCCCTACCACTAGAGGCTGCCTGGACAATGGACGCAGGTTGATTCCTGGCCACAGTAGCTGCCTGCAGCCTGTTGCTTCTGCTGCCCCCAACTGGGGTTATTGCTGGAGGAACCCCATTCCCCTCTCTCCTGGCTGGGAAAGCCTTCCCACACTGACCTTTGGAGCTTCCTTTGTCACTTGTGGGTTGAGGAATTTGGGACCCTCCCTGATGGGAACTCTCCCAGAGATCTGTTCAGGTACTGTTCCTCCCACTGCTGTGAGGCCAGGGCTGGATTCCACTCTGCTCAGTGTCCCATGATACAGACCTTTACTCTCAGCCTTCTGGGTTACTTTTGCCTGGAAATCTCTTTTGTGGGTTCTGCTGCTCTAGAATTTGTTGAGAGTCATTTTTTACAGGTATTTTGTGGGCTGTGGGGGAAGCCCTAGAGTATATGCATTTTTCTACTCCACCATCTTGGCTCCATTCTCCCCCAAGGACTTAATTTTCAAATAATATTTGAGGAGATAAGAATGGCCCCAGATGGATTTCAGTCCACTTTCCATCAGGCTAGGTGCAGTCGGTCACATTGGTATCCTGATCCAATTTAGGTGTTGTCTTTTCCTTGTATGGCTAGATTAAATCAATATCTGGTGCATTTTTTTTAAAACTTAGTTGAATGTGGGGAAGGAGAACTTGTTCCAGATGAAGTTTCTGTAACTTTGAAGATTACTAATCTCATGGAGCCCTGTAAGAAAGCAGCATACCTTCCTCTATTTCATCACATGAATAGGAAGAGTCAATATTTGTTGCTTGCTGTCAGCAGGGGATGGTCATGTAGTGAGTTATGTTGGTAGTTTCTATAGCAGAAATTCCAATTTGTTCCAGAGGTAAAATCCTGTAGAGAGGAATGTGTTGTTTTCCGGATGGAGAGATGGAGCAATGTAATGGGGGAAGAATATTAAGTAAATACAATAAATATAAGTGATTAATATCCTCAAGTAATAATTCTCCTTTTTTTTGGTCAAGTGAATTCAACTATAATAATTTTATATCCAGCATGTAATATTCTGTTTCTCTTTTTTGAGCTAGTAGGAACTGAGAAAAATGTACAATCTGCCATCCTGTTGGTCACATGATCTATTATAATGTGACTATAACATTTTTATACTTATTTCAAAAATGGCTTTGGATTTGTAAATCATCAGTATTTTCAGATAAGTCAGAATTGTATATTTTAATGAATTTATTAAATAAATTCACACTCATTTAATTTATCTAATGTACCTTTTGACAATTTTCTTTTATATATCACATGCTTACACTCCATTTGCCTATATCTCACTTAGTCATTATGGAAATTCCTTAAGAAAAGTACTTCTCAAACTCATTAATTTTGGCATCTAGGTTTTCAAGCAAGAAGTCTAACTGTGAATCCTAAACAGAGATCTTAAGTGATATGTTATGTCCTATAACTTTATAAGGTTTGAGAAGATATGGATGACTTCTGAGTGATTTTATGCCTTGTACTTACCCAAAGATCTGAATTTTGAAATTTGGAATATTTTAAAAAATAATTTTATTGAAAATGCTTGTCATTCATCATTTTCTTCATTTGGAGACTCACAATTATCCCTTCTATGATTTCAAACTGATTTGTTCTTAGAAATTTTTTTTCAGATAGAACCTGTATCATTTTTTATTTATCACTTTAATTTTTTTCCTTCAGTTACAGTTACTTTAGATACACATTAGTATATAATGAAACTAAGAAAACTTTCCCAAGAGTGCATTTATTTCCTGGAATTAGTTATTTCCTTTGAGGATAATTTTGTTCTGTGCTCCTTTAGTTTGCTTCATTTTTTAATGAGCAGGGGATTTTTTTATGTGTCTCTATTGCCCCACTCACAATTAAACAAAAAATGTTTTGTATTCCCAAATTGTAATCCTAAGTAAAAGAGCAACTCCTTTCAAGTCACTATTGATATGCTAAGAATACTTTCATATTTAATGATTTCAAGACAACCTTCATGTTTTGGGTACATTTTGGTATACTATTAAGAAGAGATAATGTCATTTTAGAAGCTAAAAATTGAGTTTAATTTTTGAATGTTAAGATCATGAGAAAAGTCTTTTAGGTCTTGAGTTTTTATATAACTATTCAAATACATATAGTTTCCTTTAAATAAATAACCACCTATTGAGGATCCTACCTATGTATATCCCTATTGGGATCACAAAAATTGTTATCAGTTTCATTCATTCATTCAGTTTCATTCTGAATTTCATTATTAATATCTGAATCATCATTTTCACCTTTACTTAAATTCCGAGTTGCTGGTGTTTTTGTAACATTGTTCTTAACATACCTAACAGCTGGTAGTAGATCTAGATATTGTATTATATTATACCTTGAGGTAATTCCTAATTTATGTGTAAAGCAAAATAGCAAAAGTTGAATGATCTTTTTGTTCAAAGCTGAATGATCTTTTAGTTCTTTTAAAATCACAGGAACGCCAAATAGCATGTGTCAGGATTAATGTATCCAGTTAATAGTCTACACAAGTGATGAAGAACAAGCAAGAGGTTTACTCCTTGTCTTATTTATCTTTTTCACACCCAAAACAGAATGCATAGGTTTCTGAACTAGAGGAAAAAATTTTGTCCCCATGACTTAGCTAACTGTATACATAAAAACTATTCAAGTTATTGATGCAAATTGATACAAACTAAGAATTTAAAAAAGGTGCACCTGTATTTTTTAAAGTATTAAGACACTTGCGAAAATAGGGTTATACATTATAAAGATATTTACCAAATGATGCCAAACATGCAACTGACAGAATGTTCCACTATATATGAACACTAAATGATGACACATATGTACATACCTTGGCCTGTGTAATGTTAAGGGAATTTCAAAATCTTCCCTGCCCCTTAATAGGCCCATATGATCTGCTTTGAGCTGTGGTCCAGCCCACAGCCTGAGTTACATGGAGCTGATCCTGAGAGGAGCTTGCCAAAGGGTCCAGAAGAACTAAGAGAGAGAGAGCAGGCAGAGCAGAGTAGAGTACCTAGTGTGACTGAGAGGAGTGATTTTGCCTAAGGGAGCTGATTTGTAGAGAGGTCTGATGGAGGGAAGGCTTGGGGACGGCTGTGTTCCCTGCATTGATAATGTGTATAGATCTATTTGTCACTATGATGGATTTGGCTTTCTGATATTTGAATAAATGTCTTGGTTTCATCTTTGAGGAAGAGAGCTTATATTTTGCAAATTTTCCCTGGAAATACACATGCATATCCATAATGGCTGCTGTGGGTATCGGATTGGTTTTGCAGCCTGCCATGACAGAGCATAAGCAAGAATTTCACAGTGTGCACTGAACTGAAAGAGTTAATAACTTTTCATTATCTTCACCATTTTATAACCTGTCTTAAAAATGAAATTACATAATTTACATCAAAATTCATGTCATTCAATAACAAGGGATGATAAATTCCATTTGCATTTTAAAATTCAGCATCAAAAAATACATATGAAGCACCAAGACACTTCCATGAAACACTTTGTTGGATAGCACATAATCATAGTCAACATAGCATGGTATTTATAGAGAGCTGGACTGGACATCAGAGAATTTAAGCCCATATCCTGGCCCTATTGTTCATTTTATCTCTATGACCTTCAGAAAATTAACTTTTCTGGGCTTCAGTTTCTTCATTTGTAAAAATAATGGGTTGGTTCCTTCTAGGTGTAAATCTTGTTTCAAAAGAAATTACTTTTTTCTGCTCTCAAAAGAAAATGAAGTTATAATTATCTACGGCTAATTTTGAACCATATAGTTTCTCATTGTATTCATATATTCCCTTATGGTATCTATGATTTTTCACATAAGCTAAATAAATTCCATCCATAAAAAAAAGAAAATATGTGGACACATTAGAATCTTATCTAAATAAGTTCTGTCAGGATTGATTTGCCAAGAAACCCCCATAAAATTCAATTGCCGTATTTAATCCTGAAAAGTATGTATTAAATCACAACCAAAAAGCTTTCAATTCTCAATTCACTGAATAGCTCAGAAGTTCTCATTAGGACAAAATTGACTTTGTCAGGAAATCTCTACTGTTATTGCGGACAGTGGCAAAATGACTCAACTGTAATATAACTGAAATCTCAGTCAGTGAATTAAAAAAAAAACCTACAGTAAGAAAGAGTTTCATTTCATTAGGCATTTAGGATGAGATTAGGCCTTTTGGGGCTCAATTGCTAAGCTCTAGATGAGAAGGGCTGAAATGAGGAGAGTAAAAATAAAATGGCAAAAATAGTTTGGAAGAAAAGAAATTGGATGAAACCTTTTGGTTTCGATGTTACGTATAAGCTTATAGTTCAACGTCAAATGGAACAGTAAAGGTTTCACTTCCTCCCCCTTTTAAAAGACTTCTTTATTATCCAGTTACATTTTTAGTTTTCTTGATATTTGATTGGATACATTTAGCTTGCTACCATTTTCCTGAGACATAAAGTCTGAATAATGTCTCATAAAGTTTAGCATTGCCTGTGTGTATATAGAGATGTACTTTTTTTCTCCCTTTCTATTATGAGTGTGTGGTACATTGTCAGATCACCTAAGGGTAAAACTACTACAAAATATATGGTAGGCCAGTACAAAGTGCTCATACTTATACCAATTTTATTTCCCAGGAACAAGTTCCTGGCTTTTTTTTTTATTATTATTGCTTATAAGGTTATCTTTTAAAGTTTCTCTTTAAATTCTTTCTTTGACATTTTTTTTTTGTTTTTCTCCAATATCTTTTCCATTATTTCCTAATCTATAGTACTCATTTTCACCATTTTCCTTTAGTGACTCTTCTTGTTTTCCTTCTTCAGACTCTCTAACTATGCTAAATAATCAGATGTAAAAAGACAAATTCTAAATGTTTTGCCATCATGAAATATTTCTAAATGTGCAAATGTTTGTCATTTTGTATATCAAAATTTAGGATAATTCTTTGACATATTCATGTTGTTCTATTTTGATGCTTTAGAAATATTTGCAGATCTTTTCTCTTTTATTCAGTTTGGCTGGATTATATCTCTGTTTTCCAGTTGATTATAGTATTGTAGCATATATTAGACTTTAAAAACTCCAATGAATTCACTGCAGCTACTGCTTCAGAGCATTGAAATGCATGGTTGTCAAATGACTGAATATCAATGAGGATAGTATGAAAGGTGTTAGAAGAAAATAATTCCCTTGACTTCCCCATGCCAAAGGAACTGGATAAAGATTTAAAATGATGGATTTCTTGAGTGTGACTATTTCTTCTTTCATGTTTCCTTATTTTTAAGAAGCTAAGCCCCAGATGCTATATGTACCTGAAACATTGAATGGAAATATCTTAACTGCTTATAAACCTGAAGTAATCAGGTAATTTGGAATTAGATTGCCTGATGCTATGCTTGTAACCATAAACAAAAATAGCTTCAAGTCAAATTTTAGATTTAATCATCCAGACAATGTCACTTTAGTGACTATACATTTTGTGTAATTTTTCTCCTGTGACACAGACATTTAAAATCTACCTTTAAAAGGTAGAAATCATGTAACATTAACAACAAAAGGGAAATCATAATTGAAAATATGTTTATAATGAAGTAAATTGGATTAAAAGAATGTTAGGATAACTATTCTTTTTAAGTTGAAGAAATTGAAATTTTAAGAGAAGAATTGAATGTTATGATAAAGTTGTACTGTATGAGTCTATTTCCATCCAAACCTTTCTCTTGAAACCCTGAAATCTGGGCATGCACTCCAGGCATTCCATAGAAACTTCTCTGAGATCTCCAGTGACTTTATAATCACTAAAAATATTTGTCAGTTGTCATCTTAATTGAACTGTCTGCACCATTTGACATTGTTAATTAACTCCATGTAACCATCAGATGCCTTTTTGCTCTCTTGGTTTCTGAAATACCATGTTCTTCTGGGTTTTCTTCCTCCCTCTCAAATAGTTTTTCTATCTCTTCCCCTTGGTGAGTGTTCTCCAAGGATTTATTGATAGTGCTCTTCTCTCTTTTCCTTTTCCTTTGGCAATCCTGATCATTCCTTTGTCCCTTTCACTTTTCTGCAAATAACTCCCAAACTTGTCTCTATATCTCTCACTCTTCTTTTAAACAAACATTATAAAGCCTATTGGACACCTTTACTAGAGGTCCCACTGTGGCCTCATATCAAAACTGAGCTCATTTTCTCTTCTCCCTCTTTCTGATATCACTATTTCAGGAGTACAACTGGTTTTCCATGTTCAAAAGTTTACTTTTTTCTTTCCCTTTCAATCAATTACCAAATCTACTAATATAATTCTTACAAATTCTATCTACATGACACCCTCTCCTATATATTTCCATTGCTTTCCACAATGGAAACATATCAAAACCTCCTTTGAGTTCAACTGAAAACATTGAGAAATAATATTCTCTTCAGTTTAAAATACTTTCTAGACTTTTCCCATTAGGAAAATAAGTAAAACCATTATTTATTAAGTGTGATGACCAAGCTTAACTTTTGTCTAGATAAAATCATTTACTCCCCACTTACCTGAAGTTATTGGTAACATGACCCACTTTAAAAAGTTGTCTTCTTTTCCATTCAAAAATTAAAATATTTATCACCATTAATAAGGACTTTCAGTCCTTAAGGGGAATGATAAAGGCTCAGGAATTGAGTAGTGACTATTCTGAAATGTTAAATCTAAACTATATTTTAACATAATATTTCCCTTCTTCAATATTGCTATGAATATTACCTCAAATCATCTTGGAAAAGAGACATGTCTAAGGTATGGGGATATGGGAGCGTGGGAAAGGAACTGCCACTTTTGACATCTATCTTTCAATGCTAAAAATGGCTTGGACATTAGCTTGATGATTAAGTAAATAAACTAATTTTGGAAAATGTTTGCCAAAATGCAGAGTACAGGATTAATATTCTATTTGTTAGGCTATTAAAAAGATCAGGTATTCAGATTCCAACACCCAATAAAAAGTCAGAATGGATCCAATAAAAAGACTTCTTTAAGAGAAGGCATGCTTCAATGGCCAATAAAATAGAGGTAAGACAACATAAATTATTAGAGGAAGTTTTTCAGGGTAACTGTACAGCCTTGCTAATCTTAATTAGATTCATGGAATCTATTTGAGAAAGTGGCCTAGTATATCAAATACTGTAAGAATTATTTATGCATATTTATTCATACTTATAATTAGCTATCCTATGTATGTTGTCATATAAGATAACCCTTTAGCCATGTCAATGGAAGCCTTTCCTCAGTTAATTGTGAGCCTTTCCTTTAATAGTTATGTTACCTATTAGATCTGACTAAGATCATTTTAACCCCACCAGACTACGTGCAATTTTTTTCATAGAGACACTTTCCTTACTGTTTTCTTTAGCAGTGGGCATAAGATCTGGACATCACATCACCTGAATCTGGTAGCTTATGCTATGATCAGAAAAATAATTATTCCCAGTCAATCTGGGAAATCCAGCATCATATTGCTTCTATCCAGAAACTCCCAATTGGTTAAAACTGATCTTTGATGCTTTCTTCACTATTTGTTAGTGACTTGCATAGTGTCTATGAGTCTATTCTGGGATTAGAAATACAAAGGTCTAAGGAGCGACATATTAGAATCAGTAGGTATTGTACAGTAAAGGGGTTGATCATAAGACTTGCCCTCCAGAGGTGCTTGATTCAAGAGATCCTCTTGGTTTTCACATTGTGCTCACCCCAAATGATCAATGGACCCTGCAGTCTGATAAGTAACTGATCTGATCAGCAGATTCTTGGGAAGAGGAAATGAAACTAGAGATGCTTGCATGCCCAGGAAAAAAAAATAACAAATTCCATTTAAAAGAATGGACTTACAATAAAACTCCTGTGAGTCAATGAGCTTTGAAAACAAATTTTCTACTATATAGATGACGTCTATACTGACTATCTTAATTTGAGACAAGTTGGGAAAAGCTCAGAATATGTAATGGAGTAAATAAAAATGTCTCTGTTCTAGGAAATAAAACATTTTTATCTCACATACTTGAGGAATCATACAAATTCTTAGATGATATTGAATTGTTTTTTTTTAAACAATTCTTTCATCTTTTATTTAAATTTAAAATGCATTTAAAACATATTATTGATCTTGTGAATAAATGTTTTTTTAAATATATTTATTTAACTTTTAACATTCATTTTCACAAAATTTTGGGTTCCAAATTTTCTCCCCATTTCACCCCTCCCCCCACCCCAAAACACCGAGCATTCTAATCGCCCCTATCACCAATCTGCCCTATCTTCTATCATTCCTCCCTTCCCTTGTCCTCATCTTCTCTTTTGTCCTGTAGGGCCAGATAGCTTTCTATACCCCATTACCTGTATTTCTTATTTCCTAGTAGCAAGAACAGTACTTGACAGTTGTTCCTAAAATTTTGAGTTCTAACTTCTCTTCATCCCTCCCTCCCTACCCATTCCCTTTGGGAAGGCAAGCAATTCAATATAGGCCATATCTGTGTAGTTTTGCAAATGACTTCCATAATAGTCATGTTGTGTAAGACTAACTGTATTTCCCTCCATCCTATCCTGCCCCCCATTGCTTCTGTTCTGTCTTTGGATCCTGTCCCTCCCCAAGAGTGTGACTTCAAATTGCTCCCTCCTCTGATTGCCCTCCCTTCCATCATTTCCTCCACCCTGCTTATCCCCTTTCCCCCCACTTTCCTGGATTGTAAGATAGGTTTTCATACCAAAATGAGTGTGCATTTTATTCCTTCCTTTAGTGGAATGTGATGAGAGTAAACTTCATGTTTTTCTCTCACCTCCCCTCTTTTTCCCTCCACTAAAAAGTCTTTTACTTGCCTCTTTTATAAGAGATAATTTGCCCCATTCCATTTCTCCCTTTCTCCTCCCAATATATTTCTCTCTCACCACTTAATTTCATTTTTTTAAGATATGATCCCATCCTATTCAATTCACTCTGTGTTCTCTGTCTCTGAGTGTGTGTGTGTGTGTGTGTGTGTGTGTAATCCCACCAACTACCCAGATACTGAAAAGTTTCAAGAGTTACAAATATTGTCCTTCCATGTAGGAATGTAAACAGTTCAACTTAAGTAAGTCGCTTATGACTTCTCTTTGCCATTTACCTTTTCATGCTTCTCTTCATTCTTGTGTTTGAAAGTCAAATTTTCTTTTCCGCTCTGGTCTTTTCATCAAGAATGCTTGAAAGTCCTCTATTTCATTGAAAGACCAATTTTCCCCCTGAAGTATTATACTCAGTTTTGCTGGGTAGGTGATTCTTGGTTTTAGTCCTAGTTCCTTTGACTTCTGGAATATCCTATTCCACACCCTTCGATCCCTTAATGTAGAAGCTGCTAGATCTTGTGTTATTCTGATTGTATTTCCACCATACTTGAATTGTTTCTTTCTAGCTGCTTGAACTCTTTTCTCCTTGACCTGGGAACTCTGGAATTTGGGCACAGTGTTCCTAGGAGTTTGTCTTTTTGGATCTCTTTCAGGCGGTGATTGGTGGATTCTTTCAATATTTATTTTGCCCTCTGGTTCTAGAATCTCAGGGCAGTTTTCCTTGATAATTTCATGAAAAATGATGTCTAGGCTCTTTTTTTGATCATGGCTTTCAGGTAGTCCCATAATTTTTAAATTATCTCTCCTGGATTTATTTTCCAGGTCAGTTGTTTTTCCAATGAGATATCTCACATTATCTTCCATTTTTTCATTCTTTTGGTTTCGTTTTGTGGTTTCTTGGTTTCTCATAAAGTCATTAGCCTCCATCTGTTCCATTCTAATTTTGAAAGAACTATTTTCTTCAGTGAGCTTTTGAACCTCCTTTTCCATGTGGCTAATTCTGCTTTTGAAAGCATTCTTCCCCTCATTGGCTTTTTGAACCTCTTTTGCCAATTGAGTTAGCCTATTTTTCAAGGTGTTATTTTCTTCAGCATTTTTTTGGGTCTCCTTTAGCAAGGCGTTGATCTGCTTTTCATGGTTTTCTTGCATCTCTCTCATTTCTCTCCCCAGTTTTTCCTCCACCTCTCTAACTTGATTTTCAAAATCCTTTTTGAGCTCTTCCATGGCCTGAGCCCATTGAATATTTATTCTAGATGTTTGGGATACAGAAGCCTTGACTTTTATGTCTTTCCCTGATGGTAAGCATCGTTCTTCCTCTTCTGAAAGGATGGGAGAAGATATCTGTTCACCAAAAAAGTAACGTTCTGTGGTCTTATTTTTTTCCCCTTTTTTCCAAGCCAGTTAGCTGACTTCTGAGTTTCCTTTCCACACCCACTTCGCTTCCAGTTCTGCCCTGTGAATAAATGTTGCTAGCAATAGAAATGAATTCTCATCTTTTCTGTTAGTCTGTGCTATCTGTTGTAGCAGTAAGCACCCTGGCATACATAGGATGGCATGCTGCACAGGTTCTTAGATCTGCTAGTTTAAAAGAAAAGCAACTTTTGAGGGATCAGCAATCACTTTAATCAGACACATATACCAAAAGAGAAAATAACTGCAGGACCAGCAAGAGAGGGTTTCCAACTGTCTGACTATAGGCAATACATACATCATTACCAGAGAGAGCAGCACCATCTGGGTTTTCAATGTCAGGGGGCTTCTTATAATGGCTGCCCAGAATCTAATCTGGCACACAAACCTCCTTCCAAAAACTAAGCCCCAAAGCAAACCTAACCTCAGAGTATATGAAGTCTTTTCAGAGCCAGAGGACACAAGCCCTCTTGACTAGTGTCTTATTAGCAATCAGCAAAAGGTGTGGGCCACCATACAAAACAAGCCTCCCCCAATCAAGTCTTCCTCAATAGCCTTACCTGAGGCCTATCAATGGGCAGGGAAGATTTTTAATTTCCATTACATTTTTTTGGTAAAAAGGTGCTGAAGTGAAGTCAATTTACAAGTTTCCACTGACAAAAAAAGTTGTTGATTTGGCTTTCCAGATTTATCTCATATCACTCTCCATTGTCCTCTATGTGTTCATCAAACTGAATTACTCTCCACCCTCTAACCATACCCATTCTTTCCCATTTTCATACCTTTGTTCACATTATTCCCTATGACAGGAATATTTTCTAAGTGAGGACAATGTTATATCTAAGTTTTATTTTTCCTGCCAGATCTAGTAAAATATCTTGGACAACAGAAGCTTAATAAAGGTTTTATTGTATTGAAGTTGTAATGAAAGAGCTACTGGTGGCAAACAGAAAGAAAGACAGTAGAGGAGTTCTTGGATTAGAGGAGCAAAGAAACAAAAAGGCAAAGGCAAAATTTAGCAGAAAAACCATAGGTCTACATAAAACACTTAAGAGTCTTCAAAATATGGAGAATGATGACAAAATTTTTGTGAATTTATACATCAGCTTTGACCCTTAGTATGTTGCAACAGTTTTTTTTTTAAAGTATTAAACTGAGTAAAGAGACTTTAAACAAACTGGGAATTGGTAAACTTGGGTTCCAATTGCTCTATTAATTTGGGAAGATGGTTAAATAGCTAACTCAGTCCTTACTCCCAATGTTTTATTTTTCTTTTTTTCTAAACACGAATTATCCAACTTAGCCATCATCATAAATTTAATTTGCTGTGCCACTGCCCACTTGTACATGGATATGCAGTGCTTAGATACAGTATAGGTCAGAGGTTAGATAAATCCTTTCCTGGTTGTACTTTTTGTTACATGTTAGCATATAGGATCACTGAATCATCTCCATGTCTGATTGATATGGCCGTGGGTTATATTTACATAGTGCTTTTAGTTTCTTAAGGATTTTACCTTACATTTTCCCATTATCTCCATTTAGAATACACTTGGGCCAACTCTTAAGTACTAGGCACTTATCCCAATTTATCAGGGTAAATAGAAAAATTAACTAGTTGACAAAAATATTTTCATCTTATAGTAGTTTTCTAATATTAAGTCATGGAAATTAGTAGCTAATTATCATTTTAAATTCTTCCAAAATTTGTTGAGTAACAGAATAGTATTTTACCAGTGTAACTCAGAGTTTTCATATCACTTGGCCACTTATATTGAATATTTTAGAGTGATGGTTATGAAGGTTTTTATTAATTGGTTGAAATGAGTACTATGAAAAAGATTACTGATACATATAATAATAGAGCACTGCACTAAAAGAGGGAGTTCACAGAAAAATAATACAAACATAATAACAGAACAGATTTCCAAAGATCATTTAATTTCTCCCTATTTGAGAATGACCCACCTCTATATAATTTTATTATTCAGCAACTGTTTTCATAATGTTAGAATTAAAAGATCTTATGAAACTTCCACGTAAGTGGCTCACTTGCCACTTCTTTGAAATTTTAACTTCTAATTTTCAACAATATTTCAAAGACTATTGCTGAAATTCCTATTTTTTTAATCATTCACTGATTAAAGATAATAGTGAAACTTGCTTCAGTTTTTAGACCAACAACAAAAATCACCTTCCATGACAATTATTTCCTATTTCATATATAATGCAAAAGAATCAAAAAAAGTAATGATTTATTCTTCTTCAGAAAGTCTTATTACCACTAAATAGAACCAAAGAATCATTAAATCAGTGTTTAATCTATTTGCTCTCCCCCGCCCAACCTCCTACTATTGATAATCAATTTGCTTCCTGATTTATGGAAGATTTCCAGCTTTTCCATGAATCTTATTTATGCCACATTTCTGTGTCATGCTACCCTATTCCTTTGATTATATAAATGATTTAATGAAGAAATTATATATAACTGGCTGGGGATTAGCTCAAGCCTTGACTTAGATAATATTCTAAAGTTCATATTATCAACTCCCTTTCATCTGGAGATTATACAACATACTCTGTTAAATATGAAAAATTACAACTTCTCTATTCCTAGGATAATATTGCTTGATGCAATATGGTGTCTATACTACTCTTTCCCTTGATTTTTAATAATTATAAATAAAAATATTATTTAAATTAATATTGTCTATTATGTATGATCCCATGTACTATTTTATATAAAGAAGAAACTGAAAAAAGAATTTTGGGGGGGCAGAGCCAAGATGGCAGAGCAGAAATATGCACATTCTCTAGCTCTTCCCCCACAGCCCATAAAATACATGGAAACAATGACTCTCAACAAATTCCAGAACAGCAGAAGCCACAGAACGACAGAGTGAGAGATTTCCAGACAAAGGTAACGTGGAAGGTTGACAGGAAGGTCTATCACACGTGAAGCGGCGTGGAGCAGAGCCCAGCCTTGGACACTCAGCACCAGGAAGAACTGGAAGAGAACAGGCCTCCAGGGCAGAATCCCCAGTACCAGAGGAGGGTCTCAGATCCCTCAACCCACAAGTGCCAAAGAAAGCTTCAAAGTTCAGTGAGAGGGCTTTCCCAACTGAGAGAGAGGGGAGCAGGGTCCTCCACTAGCACCGGCCCAAGGTGGTGGGGACAGTAGCAGTGGTGGTGGCAGCTGCAGTGTTCATTTGTGAAGCACTCTACCTAAAGCCCCTGAGGGAATCAAGCAGCTGATGTGAATCTCAGCCCTGAGCATGGTCCTTAGGTGAGGAGGAGCTCTAGGACCCTCCTTTTGACAAAGGATTCAGAAGTCAAGTAACTGACTGGGAAAAATGCCCCCAAAAGTGAAAAAAAATAAGACTATAGAAGGTTACTTTCTTGGTGAACAGGTGTTTCCTTCTATCCTTTGGATGAGGAAGAACAATGCATACTCTCAGAGGAAGTCAAAGCTTTTGCATCCAGTATCTCCAAAATAAATATCAGGGCCATGGAAGAGCTTGAAAAGTGAGTCAACAGCTTGCTAAAGGAGACCCCCAAAAAATGCTGAAGAAAATAACACCTTTAATAATAGGCTAACTGAACTGGAAAAAGAGGTCCAAAAAGTCAATGAGGAGAAGAAGGCTTTATAAAGCAGGATTAGCCAAAAGGAAAAGGAGGTTCAAAAGCTGACTGAAGAAAATAGTTCTTTAAAAATGAGAGTGGAGCAGATGGAAGATAATGACTATGAGAAACCAAGAAATTACAAAAGGAAACCAAAAGAATGAAAAAATGGAAGAAAATGTGAAATATCTCATTGGAAAAACAACTGACCTGGAGAATAGATCCAGGAGAGATAATTTAAAAATTATGGGACTACCTGAAAGCCACGATCAAAAAAAGAGCCTAGACATCATCTTTCATGAAATTATCAAGCAAAATTGTCCTGATATTCTAGAACCAGAGGGCAAAATAAATATTGATAGAATCCACTGATCACCTCCTGAAAGAGACCTGAAAAGAAAAACTCTTAGGAATATTGTAGACAAATTTCAGAGTTCCCAGGTCAAGGAGAAAATATTGCAAGCAGCTAAAAAGAGACAGTTTTCCTATTGGGGAAAAACAATCCGGATAACATAGGATCTGGCAGTTTCCACATTAAGGAACTGAATGACTTGGAATATGCTATTCCAGAAGTCAAAGGAACTGGGATTAAAACTAAGAATCACCTACCCAGCAAAACTGAGTGTAACACTTCAAAGGAAAAATTGCCATTCAATGATATAGAGGACTTTCAAGCATTCTTGATGAAAAGACCAGAACTGAATAGAAAATCTGACTTTCAAACACAAGAATGAAGAGAAGCATGAAAAGGTAAACAGGAAAGAGAAATCATAAGGGACTTTCTAAAGTTGAACTGTTTACATTCCTGCATGGAAAGATAATATTTGTAACTCTTGAGACTTTTATCAGTATTTGGGTAGGTGGAGGTATTACACACACACACACACACACACACACACACACACACACACACACACACACATATAGACAGAGAGCACAGATTGAGTTGAATCAGAAGGGATGATATCTATAAAAAACAAAATTGAAGAGTGAGAGAGGAATATATTGGGAGGAGAAAGGGAGAAATGGAATGGAGCAAATTATCTCTCATAAAAGAGATAAAAAATTTTCAATGGAGGAGAAAAGGGAGAAGATGAGGGGAAAAGTGAAGCTTACTCTCTTCACATATGGCTTAAAGAGAGAATAATATGCTCACTAAATTTGGTATAAAAATCTATCTTACACTACAGGAAAGTAGGGGAGAAGGGGACAAGGGGGTGAGGGGGATGATAGAAAAGAGGGCAAATGGGAGAAGGAAGTAATTAGAAATAAACACTTTTGGGAAGGGACAGCATCAAATGAGAGAATAGAATAAATGGAGGACAGCATAAGATGAAGGGAAATATAGTTAGACTTACACAACATGACTATTATGGAAGTCTTTTGTAAAATTACACATATATAGCCTGTATTGAATTGTTTGCCTTCTCAGTGGGGATGGGTGGGGAGGGAGGAAGGGAGAGAAGTTGGAATTCAAAGTATTAGAAATGAATGTTGAGAATTGTTATTGCATATAACTAGGAAATAAGAAATACAGATAATGGGATATAGAAAGCTATCTTGCCCTACAAGAAAAGAGAGAAGATGGGGATAAGGAAAGGTAGAGTGTGATAGAAGGGAGGGCAAATTGAGGGAAGGAGGAATCAGAATGTAAGGCATTATGGGGTGGGGGGAGGGCAGAAATGAGGAGAAAAATTGGAACTCAAAGTTTTGTAGAAACGACTGTTGAAATCTAAAAATAAATAAATAACCATTAAAAAAGACATAATAGATGTGATAACTCCTGAAAATCAATTAATGCTTAAATATGCATGTGAAAACATGACCTTGTATTATGTACACTTTTCAGCTACGTATTAATTTAACATGATAGTCTCAAAAATAAGGATTTTTAAAATCAAATAAGAGAAGTAGAGGAAAAATGAGGCAAAGAAATGAAAGTGATGAAGGAAAGTCAACAGCTTTTTAAAGAAGGCACAAAAATACTGAAGAAAATAACATCTTAAAAACAGAATAGGTCAAAGGTTCAAAGAGAAATTGAAGAGAAATCCTTAAAAAGTGCACTTGTCCAAATATAGAAAAGAGGTACAAAAGTTCGCTGAAAAAAATAATTCCTTAAAAGTTAGAACTGAGCAAACAAGCACTCCATGAGACATCAAGAAACAATAAAACAAAATCAAAAGAATGAAAAAAAAAGAAGACAATGTGAAATATCTCATTGGAAAAACACAACTGACCTGGAAAATAGAATGATGATAGATAATTTAACAATTGTTGGACTACCTAAAAGCCATGAGAATAATAAAAAAAGAACCTGGCATCACATTTCAAGAAATTATCAAGGAAAACTGCCCTAATAGAAACAGAGGATAAAATAAAAATTGAAAGAATCCACCAATCACCTATTGAAAGAGGCCCTAAAATGAAATCCAATGAATGTTATAGCCAAATTCCAGAACTCTCAGGTTAAGGAGAAAATATCACAAGCAACCAGAAAGAAACAATTCAAATCATGTCGCCATAATCAGTATGAAACAAGATTTAGCAGTTTCCATATGAAAGGACTGGAGAACTTGGAGTATGGTATTCCAGAGGGTTACAACCAAGAATCACCTACCCAATAAAAGTGAATGTAATCCTTTTGGGGGAGGGGGAGGGAAGTGATAGATATTTAATGAAATAAAGGGCTTTCAAACATCCCTAATGTAAAGACCAAAGCTGAATAGAAAATCTGACATCCAAACACAAGACTCAAGAGAAATATGAAAAAGTAAACAGGAAAGAGAAATAATAAGGGATTCAATAGAGTTAAATTCTTTACATTCTTACATAGAAAAATGATACTTATAACTCTTAAGAAATTTTTAATTAGGATTTAGGGGAGAGTGCTTTAACTTACTAGTCAAAGTGCATCTGTTGAGTATGTACTATATATGCCAGGCACTGTGCTAAGACTTAGTAATACAAAGAAATTAAAACACAAAACAGTCCCTTTTCTAAAGGAGCTCTTATTTCTACTGGGACAGTAATAGTTATTGTTGTTCAGTTGCTTCAGTCATGTCGAATTCTCTATGACTCCATTTGGGTTTTTCTTGGCAAAGATAATGGAGTGGTTTGCCACTTCCTTCTTCATCTCATTTTACATACAAGGAAATGAGGCAAACAGGGTTAAGTGATTTGTCCAGGAATACACAGCTAGTAAGTGTCTGAGGCCAGATTTGAACTCATGAATATGAGTCTTCCTGATTCCAGGCCCAGCACTCTGTCTACTGTGCCACCTAGCTGTCCTCATGGGGTAAACAACATGAAAATAATTAGGTACATACACAAGATATATAGAGTAACTGGAAAGTAATCTCAGAAGGGAAGGCACTAACGTTTGGGGAGGAAAAGATAGAAAATGCTTTATAAAGTTTCATTTTAGTTTAGTATTAAAGAAAGCCAGAGAAATTATGAGACCCAGGTATGGAGGTATGGAAAATTAGAATTTCAGAAATAAAGATGAGCTAGAATTAAAGGAATGCCACATATCTAATTTGCTTATTACATTTTAGCAAAATTTTTATAAGGGTTCTCAAAGCATTCTTGGAGAGAAAAAGGAGAGATATGCAAGAGATAACAGTATAATTTGATGGATTTGGAAGTTGTTTGTTGGGATTGGAAGCTCAATTCCGTGTGGACAGTCTCGGGCGGGTAAAGGTGGGAGCTTCTAAATCTTAGAGCTCTCACGAGACCCTCCCAGGAAACGGCAGGGAATAGAGGTGAACCGAGCTATCTCGAGTAATTCTGCCTCTTCCCGTGAGAAACGTGATGGGAGAGAGATCTCCCCGCCCTCGAGATGGTCCTGGATCTGGGCACACTATTGTTACCTAACAGCACGGTATTGAGATGCAAACTATGCGGCTGAAGGTTAAGTAGGATTGAGGAATCCTGAAAGCTCTCTTAGCACGTGAGGAGCCAAGAGGACAGTAGGCTCCGCTTCTCTTCTTTCCTCTCTCCCCTCCCCCTCTCTCCCCGCCTGTACTTCTACTTCCAATCCCTTAAGATCTTAGCCTCCTTAGGAAATCTCCCCCTCTTCCTCCTAAGGAAGACCCCCCTGCACTTGTAACCGAGACCCTGAGATAAAGCTCAACCCTTGTTCGACTCTGGAATGTCCTTTCTCTCATATGAGCATCCGGTTTTGGCCAACCGAAGACCTCGGAGGTGAGGTAAGAAGACTCGGGTAGCCCACACAGGCCTCTAGGCTTGGCAGTTGTTGTCAACTTGGAAGGAATGGAATGGCACAGGATCCATGCTGGGCTCTGTCTACTTAATATTAATATCATGACTTGGATAAGTCACAGTTGGCATGCTTGGCAAATTTTCAGATGATAGGAACTCTAAGGGGCAACAAGCCTGAGAGGAATATGTGACACAGGGATTTCTAGTTTTGGAAAATATTAAAGAGACAGATTCTCTTAATAACATGGTGATAGTCCTCCTGTTGTCTGCCTTAGTTAGACAACATCTGGAATATTGTACTCAGTTTTATATAGCAGGAATAACATTGTAAGTAGGGCTATATATAAGAAGGCAACCAAGATGGTAAAGAGCCTTGAAATTATGCCATGTAAGAGTTAGTTGAAAAAACTAGGCATATTTAGTTTAGAGAAGAGCAAAGAAGAGCATGATATCCAGCTTTAATTATTTTTAAACGTTATCATATGGAAGAGGGATTTTTTTTTTGGGTGGGAAGAGAATAAAGAACAATGAATAGAAAGTACAAAGAATCAAAGTTAGATATGGCGTCAGGAAAAATCTACAACAATTAGATCTGCCTAAAAGTGAATGGGCCATCTTGAAGTTCTTCATTGGAAGTCCTCAGGCAGAGGCCATGTTGTGATTTATTGGATATGTTAGAAAAAAATATTTTATTTGGGCAGAGAGTAGACTAGATGGTTATTGAGATCCCTTCTAACAATCTGTGACTGTGTGAAGTCACTTAATCTCTAGACTTCTGTCTATTTGTTTGTAAAATGAAAGAATTGGGTTAGATGTTTTCTAAGGTCCCTCTAGGTCTAAACTTACCATAAAGGATATATCATTCTTTTATATTAATAAGCAATAAACTATAAAAGGGCAAAATTGTGGCATGTGCTACTAGTCTTAATCACTACATTAAATTGCTTTTGCTGAACTCTAAGAAATAGACTTTATTAAAAGGCTTTGGATTTTTTGTATGTCAAAACAAAATTTATTTTTCATTTCAATTCAAAAAGCATTTATCAAGTGCCTACCTTGTGCCAGGCACTTTTCTAAAGTGTTATGGATTCAAAAAGAAGCTAAAGATAGTCCCTGCTCACATCTAATGGAGGGGGGTGCGAGTAAACATATAAGCAAATATATACAAAATAAGCTGTATACAGGATAAATAGGACATAATTAACAGAAAGAAGGCCTAAAATTAATAGAGTAGCAATATCACCAACCACTCAACTAGGTCACTGGTGCTCTCTATTCAGTTAGGCCTTTCTTATCCACTTTAGGCCATAGTGAAAGCATTCCCAGAGTAATCACAGATATCCTGGTATATACAGCTTCTGTGCAGTGTAGATGGAGAAAAAGCATGGGTTAGCAGAAAAAATTCAACTCTTAGGGAATCTGAGTCTGAATCTCATCTCTGTCAATTACTATATGTGACTTTGGACAAGTCACTAAATTTATCTTGGCTTGTTCCCTTATTTGTAAAATGAGGTAGTTGGACTCGATTATCTTTAAATTCCCACTAAATTACAGCATTCTATGATTTCTTTCCCTAAATCTTTATCAGGAGCTTTCCTCAAGAATACTAAAATGCAAAGGGAATCCTTCTTGATTCACGAGGGGAGAGAAATATTTTGAAAACACTTGTTGTGGTTGGTCTGAAAGAGATAATGCACCTCTATTAGCACAGAGATGCTACCAAAAAAAAATTGGCTCAATGAAGCATTTGTTATTCAGTTGTGTCTGACTCTTCAAGACCCCATGGAACATGTTGTCTATGGGAATTTCTTGGCAAAGATACTGGCATGGTTTGCCATTTCCTTCTCCACTGGATTAAGACAAAGAAAGTAACTTACCTAGGGTCATACAGCTAGTGTCTGAGGTCAAATTAGAACTGAGATCTTCCTGACTCCAAGCCCAGTGCTCTATTCACAGAGCCTTCTCACTGTCCTCATTGAAGCATAAAGCCTATTAAATGACTGATGGCTATAGATTGGTTTTCTATTGAAAAATACATACCACGTACTGAAAACCTTCAGCAACTTGAAGCTACAGAAAACAGAATTTACTGTTATCTCTGCATGAATTACCTGCATTTGTTCTACTCTGCCAGCTCTTTCATTTTCAACTTAATAGTGACATCCCCTCTTTTATCTTTGAAAAAAGCAAATGGTTAAAAAATATAAGAAGCAGTTATTCTTTGCAAGAGAAGGATTTTCAGCTGTAGGTGCTTATTATTTTATGTTTGTTTTGATTGATCTACACATAACATAACACCTCAGGGGTACTTCTCTCAACTTAAACTCACAGTTTAACATTTCCTTAAACCCACAGGAAGGTTTATTTCCTGGGGTTGAAGGTATTCATTTGGTCTGCATTCACAAAACCATAGCACAGAAACTACAACTGATTTATCTTCAGTAATCAGCTGATTGACATAATTAACTCAAAGTGAAGGTATTTCCTGAAATGACATAGAGCAATAACAGCATATGCATCCAAAACTATCTTTCCATTTCATTTTGTGGCAGCCACAGTAAAAGCTCACATGAATAGAGTTGTCTCTTTGAAGGCATTTAACAGATTATTGCATAGCTACTGCTGCAAGTATCTATAGGGGATGTGGAGTCATGATGGGAGAGTAGATGGAAGAAAAATAGCCTGGTGCCAAAACACATCTCCTCCACAAAGCTCTAGAAAACACACCAGACCAAATTCTAGTAGGGAACTAAGAAACACAGTAAAACATTTTTCTAGCCTAGGTCAGCAGAGAGACACAGGTAAAGGTCTGTGGACAACTGGGTTTGGGTCCAGTCAGGAGAGAATCATGTAGAGAATTTCAGTGCCTAGGAACTAAAAGAGGAAAGAGATTGTGTACTTGGAAAAGAAAAAAAAAACCTGAACATAAAGAGATCCCAGAGGATCCCTGAACTAGTGAAAAGCAGGGGAAACACTTAGCAGCTCTGTTGCTCACTGCCAAGTTTCTTGTAACAAGTCCAAGGCAGACTAATGAGGGGATAAACCCAGGATGGCAGAGAAGAACATCTGTGGTCTCAGGGAGCATGTGTATACTAAAGTAGTATAAGAAAAAAAAAATAGTTTCATGGCTATTCATGAGCACAACAGGAGCTCAGTTCTATCCTCCAGTTCAGGCTGAAACCTTCAGTGCAATAACCAAGGTAGCAATCTCAAACCAAAGAGAAACCTGAAGTTAAATTGCTCTGAAGCTGTAGAGCTTCTTAATGGACTGATAATGGCTGGGAACATCCTAGTAAGGACAAGCCAACAGGCATCTTGCTCAGACATTAACTTGTGTCAGCAACTTGCAGATCTCAGAGTAGGAAAGAACAGTGAACATTAATCAAAGATCATTTTGGAAGCACTAAAGTTTGCAGGTCCCTTACTTGTGCTGTCCTACAGATCCTGAAATAACACAATATCCAATAACCCAAGAAAGCAGCAGAATCCAAAAGTTAAGATCAGCTCAAATATCAGCCCCAGAAATGGTCAGAGTTCATTGCTAACATGAAATCCAAAGGCAAGTGGTAAGTGGGAGGAATGAGGGGGAAAAAATCCTGTCATAAAGAGCTGTCATGTTGACAATGAACCATAACACATTCCCTGAAGGAGAAAATCACTAAAATATAAACAAAGAAAACACTGAAGAAAAGTGCAGCTTGGGGACAAACCCAAACTTAATTTCTAGAAAAATTAAAACGAGTTTTTTTAATTAATTAATTAATTTATTTAACTTTTAACATTCATTTTCACAAAATTTTGGGTTCCAAATTTTCTCCCCTTTTGTCCCCTCCCCCCACCTCAAAACACCAAGCATTCTAATCGCCCCTATCACCAATCTGCCCTCTCTTCTATCATCCCTCTCTGCCCTTGTCTCCATCTTCGCTTTTGTCTTGTAGGGCCAAATAACTTTCTATACCCCTTTACCTGTATTTCTTATTTCCTAGTGGCAAGAACAGTACTCGACAGTTGTTCCTAAAACTTCAAGTTCCAAATTCTTTTCCTCCTTCCCTCCCCACCCCTTCCCTTTGGAAGGCAAGCAATTCAATATAGGCCAAATCTGTGTAGTTTTGCAAATAACTTCCATAATGGTTGTGTTGTATAAGACTAACTATATTTCCCTCCATCCTATCCTGTCCCCCATTACTTCTATTCTGTCTTTTGATCCTGTCCCTCCCCATGAGTGTCAACCTCAAATTGCTCCCTCCTCCCCATGCCCTCCCTTCCATCATCCCCCCCACCCTACTTATCCCCTTCTCGCCCACTTTCCTGTATTGTAAGGTAGGTTTTCATACCAAAATGAGTGTGCATTTTATTCCTTCCTTTAGTGGAATGTGATGAGAGTAAACTTCATGTTTTTCTCTCACCTCCCCTCTTTATCCCTCCACTAATGAGTCTTTTGCTTGCCTCTTTTATGCGAGATAATTTGCCCCATTCCTTTTCTCCCTTTCTCCTCCCAATAAATTTCTCTCTCACTGCTTGATTTCATTTTTTTAAGATATGATCCCATCCTCTTCAATTCACTCTGTGCACTCTGTCTCTATGTGTGTGTGCGTGTGTGCATGTGTCTGTGTGTAATCCCACCCAGTACCCAGATACTGAAAAGTTTCAAGAGTTACAAATATTGTCTTTCCATGTAGGAATGTAAACAGCTCAACTTTAGTAAGTCCCTTTTGACTTCTCTTTGCTGTTCACCTTTTCATGCTTCTCTTCATTCTTGTGTTTGAAAGTCAAATTTTCTTTTCAGCTCTGGTCTTTTCATCAAGAATGCTTGAAAGTCCTCTATTTCACTGAAAGACCAATTTTTCCCCTGAAGTATTATACTCAGTTTTGCTGGGTAGGTGATTCTTGGTTTTAGTCCTAGTTCCTTTGACTTCTGGAATATCCTATTCCATGCCCTTCGATCCCTTAATGTAGAAGCTGCTTGATCTTGTGTTATTCTGATTGTATTTCCACCATACTTGAATTGTTTCTTTCTAGCTGCTTGCAATATTTTCTCCTTGACCTGGGAACTCTGGAATTTGGCCACAGTGTTCCTAGGAGTTTGTCTTTTTGGATCTCTTTCAGGCGGTGTTCTGTGGATTCTTTGAAGACTTATTTTGTCCTCTGGTTCTAGAATCTCAGGGCAGTTTTCCTTGATAATTTCATGAAAGATGATATCTAGGCTCTTTTTTTGATCATGGCTTTCAGGTATTCCCATAATTTTTAAATTATCTCTCCTGGATCTATTTTCCAGGTCAGTTGCTTTTCCAATGAAATATTTCACATTATATTCCATTTTGTCATTCTTTTGGTTTTGTTTTGTGATTTCTTGGTTTCTCATAAAGTCCTTAGCGTCCATCTGTTCCATTCTAGTTTTGAAAGAACTATTTTCTTCAGTGAGCTTTTGAATCTCCTTTTCCATTTGGCTAATTCTGCTTTTGAAAGCATTCTTCTCCTCATTGGCTTTTTGAACCTCTTTTGCCAATTGAGTTAGCCTATTTTTCAAGGTGTTATTTTCTTCAGCATTTTTTTGGGTCTCCTTTAGCAGGGTGTTTGCTTGTTTTTCATGCTTTGCTTGCATGTCTCTCATTTCTCTTCCCAGTTTTTCCTTCACCTCTCTAACTTGATTTTCAAAATCTTTTTTGAGTTCTTCCATGGCCTGAGCCCATTGGGTGGGCTGGGATACAGAAGCCTTGACTTCTGTGTCTTTGCCTGATGGTAAGCATTGTTCTTCCTCATCAGAAAGGAAGGGAGGAAATGCCTGTTCACCAAGAAAGTAACCTTCTATAGTCTTATTTCTTTTCCCTTTTCTGGACATTTTCCCAGCCAGTGACTTGACTTCTGAGTATTCTCTTCAAATCCATTTCGCCTCCAGGTCTGCCCAGCCAGCACTTGGGGTCTGAGATTCAAATGCTGCTTCCCAGCCTCAGGGCTTTGGGTCGGGGCGGGGCTGCTATTCAGTGTGAGATTAAGTTCAGGTGCTCAGGTAGGGGCAGGGCCGCCTCACGGGCTCAGTTCCCTCAGGAAGTTTATGCAGAGACCTTCAACAATGCATTCTGGCTCCTGCCTGCTTGGATTGCCCTGGTCTGCTCCTGCCTCCGCTGCTGCCTCCTGAGGGTGCCTGAGTTATCGGGGCACCCCACTCCCCTCTTTACCTGTCAAAGAGACCCTCTCACCAACCCTTGTCACCTGTGGGTGGAGGGACCTGCGTGGCTGCTGGAGATTTCGTCCCTGAAGCCTGCTTGGATCTAGTCCTCTCGGCGCTGCGTGACCAATGCAGGGCTGGGCTGGGCTCCAGGTCCACAACACGAAGGACCTTTTGCGAGATGTTTTCAGGCTCTCTCGAACAGAAATCTCATCCGTTCTGTTGTTCTGTGGCTTCTGCTTCTCCAGAATTTGTTGGTAGTTCTTTTTTACAGATATTTTATGGGCTGTGGGTTGGGAGCTAGTGTATGTGTGTCCTTCTACTCCGCCATCTTGGCTCTGCCTAGAGTGTTTTTTTTTTTAATTAATGATTTACAAAGCGAATGAGAGTGATAGAGGTAAAAATAGGAAAAGAAATGAGAGCTTTGGAAAAAAGATATGCAAATTTAGAATTGACCAAATAGAAGCAAGGAATCTAGGAGAACTTGAGTCAAAGGTTTGGAAAAAAATGAATGTAAGTAGAAAATGTAAGGTACCAAACTAAAAATAACTGACCTGGAAAACAATTTGAGGAAATAATTTAAGAATCACTTGACTACCTAAAAGCAATAACAAAAAATAGGCCTAGACATTACATTCAAGAATTCAAAAACAAACTGGCTAGATCTTTTAAAACCAAAAATTGAAAATGACATCTAGTCCCCTCCTGAAAGAAATCCTAAAATTAAAACTCTTAGGAATATTACAAATTTGAGAGTTCCTAAATCAAAGAAAAAATATTGCAAGAGTTAAGAAAAACTTCAAATACTAAGGAGCTACAATCAGGATCACATACAATTTAGAATTCATCATAATAAAATGCCTGGCCTGGAATCAGGAAGTTCAAATTTGAGCAAAAATTTGACCTCAGATATTACTTGTATCATCCTGGGCAATTCACTTAATCTTGGCCTGTCTTAGTTTCTCTAAGTATAAAAATGGAGATAGTAACAGCCACTACCCCAACAGGGTTATTGTGAGAATTAAATGAGATAATATTTAGATCATTTAGTATACTGCCTGCCATACAATAGGCACTATGTAAATGCTTAGTCCATGAAATAGGATAGCATGGAAAGTAAAAAGAAAAAATCTAGGAAAAAACGGACCTCTAATGAAATAAGGGAGTTACAAAAATTCCTACTTCAAAAAAAAAAAAAAAACCCACAGCAACACAAAAGAGAACTGGGTAGAAAATTTGATATATAATCATAGTAACCAAGAGAAGTATAAAAGGACAGACATGGGAAAGCAAAGATAAGGGGCTAAACAAGGATGAATTATTTACATTCTTATATGAAGAAATAATATTTGTGTCTCTTTAGAGTGGTGCTATCTATCATCAAGGGTCATTGAGGGAATCTAATTAGACAGTGGGTCTGAGAGTGATTCTCTTATGTTTCAATGGTCTTTGAAGAAGAATGGAAGGGGAGGGAAAGAGGAATATACTAAGAAAAGGAAGAGAGAAGAAAGGAGAAAATTATTTCACATTATCAGAGTGTGGAGGTAGAAGTCATTACAACAAAGAAGAGAGAGTGGGCAACACTTGAACCTTATTTTCATCAGACCAGGTCAAAGGAGTAGAGGACAGGCACACACACACACACACACACACAGTTAGATACAGAAATATATTTCATCAAGTTACAAAACCAATGGCAAAGGGTTAAGGGAAAGAGGGAAATAAGAAGGTAGATTAAGGGATGGATTGATAGAAGCAAAACAAACTCTTAAAAATGGAGCAAGAAACAAATAAAGGTAAAAGTATAAAAGAAGAGAACGAAGGAAAATATACAATTAAGAATTAACAGTGACTATGAAGGAATAAGCTTATACACAAAACAGAAAAGGACAGATGAATAGATTAGAAATCAGAATCCAGCAATCCAGCATATTTGAAACAAAGTTACACACAGAGTTAATTATGTTTCAGCAAAAAGTAAAAAAAGAAAGAAAAAGAAATACACAAGAAAATTATCTTTAAAAATCAGAAGTAAAACTTATTAAAACAAAAGAGTGGGAATGGAACAGATGGAAGCTAATGACTTTATGAAAAATCAAGAAATTATTATAGAAGACCAAAAAAATAGCAGACAATGTGAAATAGCTCATTGGAAAAACAACTGACCCAGAAAATAGATCCAGGAGAGATAATTTAAAAATTATTGGACTACCTGAAAGTCATGATAAAAAAAAGAGCCTACACGTCATCTTTCAAGAAATTATCAAGGAAAACTGCCCTCATATTCTAGAACCAGAAGGTAAAGTAGAAATGGGAAGAATCCACCAATCACCTCCTCAAAGAGATCCCAAAAGGAAAACTCCTAGGAATATTGTAGTCAAATTCCGAGCTCCAAGGTCAAGGAGAAAATATTGCAAGCAGACAGAAAGAAACAATTTGAGTATTGTGAAAACACCATCAGGATAACACAAGCTTTAGCAGCTTCTACATTAAGGGATCAAAGGAATTGGAACATGATATTCCAGAGGTCAAAGGAGCTAAGATTAAAACCAAGAATCACTTATCCATCAAAACTGAGTATAATACTTCAGGGGAAAAAGTGGTCATTCAATGAAATATAGGATTTTCAAGCATTCTTGATGAAAAGACCAGGGTGGAATAGAAAATTTGACTTTCAGACACAAGAATCAAGAGAAGCATGAAAAGCTAAAGAGGAAAGAGAAATCATAAGTGACTTAAAAAGTTAAAGTGTTTACTTTCCTACATAGAAAGATAATATTTGTAACTCTTGAGACTTTTCTCAATAAAGTTGTTGGAGGGATCATATATATATATATATATGTGTATATATACACACACATATATACACACACACACATATATGTATATATGATATGTATACATATATGTATACATATGATATATATATGTAGACAGAGGGCATGGGGTGAGTTGAATATGAAGGGATGATATCTAAAAAAATAAAATTAAGGGGTGAGAGAGAAATATATTGGGAGAAGGAGAAAAGGAGAAATAGAATGGGGTAAATTATTTGTCACATAAATGAAGCAAGCAAAGTTTTTCAATGGAGGACACGAGGTGGGAGATGAGAGGGAAAGAATTATCTTACTCTTATTGGATTTGGCTTAAAGAGTGAATAACATGCACACTCAATTTAGTATGAAAATCCATCTTACACTACAAGAAAGTAGGGGGGAATAGGATAAATGGGGGTCATGGGGGATGATAGAGGGGAGGGCAAATGGAGTAAGAGAAACTTAGAAGTAAATATAGAGTTGGACATGAATGAAAAATGATTGAACAGCAAACAGCAAAATATAAATGCAAATGAGCACAATAGTTTAGTATCAGCTCAAAAATACCAGTTATTTGGGTAAGAACTTGCTAATCAGCAAAATTTGTTGGGAAAACAGTCAATCAGTCTGGCAGAAACTTCATAATAAGGAACATTTCATATCATTTAAGAAGTAAATTTCATAAGGATACATGATTTAGATATGAAGGGTGAAATCAAAGAAATTAGAAGACCATGAAAGAAATAATGTATCAGATCTTTTTCTTAAGAAAGAGTACATGACCAAACAAGGGATAGGGAAGTTCACAGGAGGTAAAAGACAATTTTGATTATACAAAATTTAAAACTATATGCACAAGGAAAATTATTACAACTAAAATTAAAGAAAAGCAGGAAACCAAGGAAAATCTTTGTAGCAAGTTCTAATTTCTAAAATATATAGGGATAAGCTTCAAATTTTCCAGAATAAAAATAATTTGATCAATGGATATATTAATGGATGATAAAAGAGTATGACTAGGAAGTTTTCTGGGGAAAAAAAATCAAAGTTATAAACAGCCACATAAAAAATGCTCTAAGTTAATAATAATTAAGGAAATTTAAGTTAAAACAACTCTGAGATACCAGTGTACACCCATTAGATTGGCAAATTTCACATAAAAGGGAAAATTATACATTCTGGAGGGCTGTAGTAAAAGTGAAATTAATGCACAGTGGGTAGAAACATGAATTGGTCCATTGATTCTGAAAGGTGATTCACAACTATTCTCCAAATGTTATTAAAGTGTGCATACACTTTGACCCAGCAAAACCACTGCTAGTTTCATATCCCTGAAAAAATAAAAAAAGAAGAAAAAAACCTATGTGTACAAAAATATAGCTGCTCTTCTCATGGTGGGAAAGAACTGGAAATGGAGATAGTCCCCCTCAATTAAAGAATGACTGATAAAATGATGGTATACAAAAGTGATATGGTATACCTTTGTGATATAAGAAATGATGGAAGGGATGGTTTCAGGAAAACCTGGGATGCAGTGAAACTAATGTAGTGAAGTGAGCAGAACAAGGAGAACAACTTATACAATATTAGCAATATTGTAAAAAGAATAGAGAAAGACTTAGGAACTCTGATCGACATAATTACCGACAACAACTCCAGGGGACTGAAGAAACATGTTACCCACCTTTAGAAACAGAGGTGATTGACTCAGGAAAGAGTGAGGTATATATTTTTTTTTTTTGAAATGTCAGAATTATTTTGCTTGAGTATATATATTTTAATATATAAAACCATTATATAATATTATATACATACATACACACAAACATAAACATATACATTTGTGTGTGTATGTGTGTGTGTGTGTGTGTGTGTGTGTGTGTAATAGTTTTGTCTCTCTTGTTAAATGGGGCCAGGGGACATTGGAGAGGAAAGTAGGAAGAAATAAAATAAAATTGAATTTTAAAATTTTTAAAAAACACAGAATTCGTTATAGAAGGGATATAGCACCTCCCGTATTTTCAGCTCTCTTTTACGTGCTACATTCTCCAACTAGAAGGCAAACTGAAGGCTACATTCCCAGCACTAAGCCCCCAGCACTAAGCCTACTCCATTGTAAATGCCTAATAAATGCTCTAGGTAGCTAGCTAGCTAACCACTTACTTTAAACAAGGTATCTATCCATTATAAATGCCTCAGTCTTCAAGTCTCCTAGCCTCCAGGGATGATTCTGAAATGCACATGAGAGCACCTCCACTACTCATGCTGATATCAGCATCTTGATAAAAACTTCCCACAAGCTTTCTAAGGAATATTGAGCACAAGGAGGTTTTTGAAGTTTTTTTTTTCTTCACTTCTTCTTCCCATTATTTCACAAGGCTTAGGTTGAGGCTCTTGTGGATCCATCTTCCCTTATATTACTCTAAGGCTAGGGTTTTGTTATACCAACAGGAAAGAGCAAGAGACATCTTATCTCTGAGTCAGAATTGTAGAGATTAAACCATTCCTATGGCTTTCAGAACTCATCCTCATTGTAGATATATTATGACATGAAAATAAAGCTGGAATATTTCTGGCTACTGGATAACATGTAAACATCTTTAGTTGAGGAAACACTTCACTTACGTCTTTACATTTGCCAGCATGTAGTTCAATTCCTTGCACATAGAAGCCACCTAAAAATGTGTGTTGATTGATTAAGGAAATGTCACCTTTGAGTTTCTAGTTAATTTTTGGTAACCAGATTTAAACATTTGATATGTATATCGCTACTAACTTGAAATGAATTTTGGAGCCAGTAAAGCTCCTGAGAAATCAGTGCTTGTAAATTACTAATGAGCAAAAAAGGACAGGAGCTCAGAGCTTCTCCTGACCCCAATAGCTTTCCATCAGTCTCTTCTATCATATAACTTTTCATCCTATTCTCTCAGTCAGTCACTTAATTAGTTTTAAAAATTAAACTGATCAAAATAATAAAGGTAGAGAAACACTGAGAGGATAGAGAAACACTTGAAGTCTTGATGAGGACAGGAGGAAGTAGAATATAAAGAAGGAATGAGACTTTGGAGTATTAGACACTTAAAGGAAGGCAAGATTGATGATGATGATGATAGCGAGCATTTTATAGTGTCTACTCTGTGTCAGGTACTGTGCTAAGCAAATATCTCATCTGATCCTCAAAACAATCTAGGGAGGTGGACGCCATTATTATCCCCATTTTACAGTTGAGGAAGCTGATGCAAAGACACACAGCCAGTAAATATCTGAGGCTAATTTTGAATTCTAGTCCTCTTGACTAAGAATCAGTCGTCTAACTACTGCATATCTAGTGGCCACAAGGCTAGTTGTACAGCCACTGATGGAAATCTTTGGTAGCAAAGAGACAGTCTGTGGGCGCTAGGGTTCTAGAATCTGAGGGAGAACAGAATAAGTAGAATATGAACAAATAAAGGAAGGTTAAAAAAAGTTTAACAACAAACTTCAAAATACTGTTGTCTTACAATGCTCTCCTTCATTTCTGCCTCCCAGTCAATTCTCCTGTGGTTCTCAAACTTGGCACTGATCTTTGAAAAGAAGGGAAAGCTAATAATATGAAGTGAGGGAAAATCTTGCATTCCCAAAATATCTCCTCTGCATTGACTGAAATCCAACTACTTACAGATGCTGGATTATTGAGTAAACAGCTCTGAGAGGGGTTGAAGAGTGCACCATCCATTCTAACTACTTGTTCTGTGGACTGCATGAAATTCTAGGCATTATTTTGATCAATAAAATTCCCCAAGAAAAACCTCTCAACACAACAAACACACCCAAAGATGTAGTTTCATATGTAAGTCATTCCTGCTGTCACATCTGGACAATTTGTTGAATCTACACTTTTGAGCATGCAAGAAACTGGCTTAGAAACCTTGCCTGTAGAAAACCTCAGAAACAAAAATGTTATTCTAAAGTGATATCTTCAAAAAGCCTTGGCCCAAAACTCTTGGCCCTGAAGGAAAACATAGTATCACTGACAAAGAAATACAGATAAATTCTGTACTATATTTAAGTAATACAGTTACATCATATGCCAAATTTTTATAAATTATGTTTTTATGTGGCCAGTAAATCACTATAATGTTTGTTTTTCCAAACTGATTTTTTTATTAGAAATTCTTAATCCTTTCATGTGTCATGGATCCCTTTGAGAGTCCAAGGAAGTTTATGGACTCCTTCTCTGAATAATATTTTAAATAAATAAAGTACACAGAATTACAAAGAAAACCCTTAAAGTGCAATACAGTTGTCAAAATACTAAAGAAACAAGTTCAAACACTGAGGGACAGAATGCTAATTTAGAAAGACAAAAATATGGATCAAAAAGCCAGGAACAATCTATTTCATGCTAAATGCTATCCATACCATATGAAAGATATACTTTTTGAAATCAGGGTATATTGTACACATAATAAAATTACATATGAGAAAACAATATCCATCAAGTGTGAAATGGGAATAGGAGCTGGTAAAGATTCATTGTCACCGGGTAAGTTCCTTTCTTTTTTAAGTTTTCACATTCCAGGCCTAAATAAGTATACCTTAGGACTTGCAGACAGTAAACAATGTTTTCGCCAGTTACCTTTTAACCATGACTTCTTCCTTTATTTTCTGATAAATGGTGCACTCTTAGCTTTCTTTTACTTTTTTATTTTTTGTTTTTTTATTTTTATTTTATTTTTTTTATTTTTTTATTAAATTTATTTATTTAACTTTTAACATTCATTTTCACAAAATTTTAGGTTACAGATTTTCTCCCCTTTTCTCCCCTCCCCCCCAAACACCAAGCATTCTAATTGCCCCTATGACCAATCTGCTCTCTCTTCTGTCATCCCTCTCTGCCCTTGTCACCGTCTTCTCTTTTGTCCTGTAGGGCCAGATGGCTTTCTATACCCCTTTACCTGTATTTCTTATTTCTTAGTGACAAGAACAGTACTCGACAGTTGTTCCTAAAACTTTGAGTTCCAACTTCTTTACCTCCCTCCCTCTCCACCCCTTCCCTTTGGAAGGCAAGCAATTCAATATAGGCCAAATCTGTGTAGTTTTGCAAATGACTTCCATAATAGTTGTGTTGTATAAGACTAACTATATTTCCCTCCATCCTATCCTGTCCCCCATTACTTCTATTCTCTTTTGATCCTATTCCTCCCCATGAGTGTCGACCTCAAATTGCACCCTCCTCCTCATGCCCTCCCTTCTATCATCCCCCCCACCCTGCTTATCCCCTTATCCCCCACTTTCCTGTATTGTGAGATAGGTTTTCATACCAAAATGAGTGTGCATTTTATTCTTCCTTTAGTGGAATGTGATGAGAGTAGACTTCATGTTTTTCTCTCACCTCCCCTCTTTATCCCTCCACTAATGAGTCTTTTGCTTGCCTCTTTTATGAGAGATAATTTGCCCCATTCAATTTCTCCCTTTCTCCTCCCAATATATTTCTCTCTCACTGCTTGATTTCATTTTTTTAAGATATGATCCCATCCTCTTCAATTCACTGTGTGCACTCTGTCTTTATGTGTGTGTGCGTCTGTGCATGTGTCTGTGTGTAATCCCACCCAGTACCCAGATACTGAAAAGTTTCAAGAGTTACAAATGTTGTCTTTCCATGTAGGAATGTAAACAGTTCAACTTTAGTAAGTCCCTTTTGACTTCTCTTTGCTGTTCACCTTTTCATGGTTCTCTTCATTCTTGTGTTTGAAAGTCAAATTTTCTTTTCAGCTCTGGTCTTTTCATCAAGAATGCTTGAAAATCCTCTATTTCATTGAAAGACCAATTTTTCCCCTGAAGTATTATACTCAGTTTTGCTGGGTAGGTGATTCTTGGTTTTAGTCCTAGTTCCTTTGACTTCTGGAATATCCTATTCCATGCCCTTCGATCCCTTAATGTAGAGGTTGCTAGATCTTGTGTTATCCTGATTGTATTTCCACAATACTTGAATTGTTTCTTTCTAGCTGGTTGCAATATTTTCTCCTTGACCTGGGAACTCTGGAATTTGGCCACAATGTTCCTAGGAGTTTCTCTTTTTGGATCTCTTTCAGGCGGTGTTCTGTGGATTCCTTGAATATTTATTTTGCCCTGTGGTTCTAGAATCTTAGGGCAATTTTCCTTGATAATTTCATGAAAGATGATGTTTAGGCTCTTTTTTTGATCATGGCTTTCAGGTAGTCCCATAATTTTTAAGTTATCTCTCCTGGATCTATTTTCCAGGTCAGTTGTTTTTCCAATGAGATATTTCACATTATCTTCCCTTTTTCCATTCTTCTCTCTTTGTTCTGTGATTTCTTGGTTTTGCATAAAGTCATTAGCCTCCATCTGTGCCATTCTAATTTTGAAAGAACTATTTTCTTCAGTGAGCTTTTGAATCTCCTTTTCCATGTGGCTAATTCTGCTTTTGAAAGCATTCTTCTCCTCATTGGCTTCTTGAACCTCTTTTGCCAATTGATTTAGACTGTTTTTCAAGGTGTTATTTTCTTCAACATTTTTTTGGGTCTCCTTTAACAGGGTGCTGACCTGCTGTTCATGCTTTGACTTCATGTCTCTCATTTCTCTTCCCAGCTTTTCCTCCACCTCTCTAACTTGAATTTCAAAATTCTTTTTGAGCTCTTCCATGGCCTGAGCACATTGAGTGGGCTGGGATATAGAAGCCTTGACTTCTGTGTCTTTGCCTGATGGTAAGTATTGTTCTTACTCATCAGAAAGGAAGGGAGGAAATGCCTGTTCACCAAGAAAGTAACCTTCTGTAGTCTTATTTCTTTTCCCTTTTCTGGGCATTTTCCCAGCCAGTGACCTGACCTCTGAATGTTCTCCTGACACCCACCTCGCCTCCTGATCCTCCCAGCCAGCGTTTGGGGTCTGAGATTCAAATGCTGCTTCCAGCCTTAGGGCTTTTGGTGGGGGCAGGGCTGCTATTCAGTGCGAGATTAAGTTGAGGTGCTCAGGTTGGGGCAGGGCTGCCTCTCAGGCTCAGTTCCCTCAGGGGGTTTATGCAGAGACCTTCAACAATGGATCCAGGCTCCTGCCTGCTTGGGGAACCCTGGTCTGCCGCTGCCTCTCAGCTTCTGCCTCCCAAGGGGGCCTGAGTTATGGGGGCACCCCACTCCCCTCTCAACCCACCAAAGAGACTCTCTCACCGACCCCTGTCACCTGTGGGTGGAGGGACTTGTGTGGCCACTGGAGATCCCATCCCTGAATCCTGCTTGGATCTTTTTCTCTCGGTGCCGCGGCCGCGGCAGGTCTGGGCTGGGCTCTGCGTCTGCAGTGCGACGGACCTTTTGCGAGAGGTTTGCAGGTCCCTCTGGAACAGAAATCTCCTTTGCTCCACTGTTCTGTGGCCTCACTGCTCCAGAATTCGCTGTGAGTTACTTTATACAGATGTTGTATGGGTTGTAGGTTCGGAGCTATGTGTATTTGCGTCTTTCTACTCCGCCAGCTTGGCTCCGCCCCTTAGCTTTCTTTTAGACTCATGTTTTTAAAAAGGTATGTCGGAATGAATTTAGAGCATGTGATATAACATTATCATTAGGAGCTTCTAAAGAGTAAAAAAGAATCAAAGGCACATCCATACCCTTGGACATGGAGATTCCACTATCAAAAATACACCACAAGTAGGTTGCTAACAAAATACTTAAGAGTAGTTCTTTTTGTGATAGCAAAGAAGTGGAAAGAAAATGTGGTTCTTGAATGTGCTGTTCCATAAGAAACGTAAGAATGGTGAATACAGAGTAGGAATGAAAAACTTATAAACTGATGCAAAGTGAAGTATGGAAGGCCAGGAAATATAAGATACATAATGACTACCACAATGTAAATGAGAAAATAGTAGTAACAATGGCCACAAAAGAAAAGTATATGTCGTAAAATTATGAATAAGCTTAGCCCAAAATAATAGATGTGAGAAGACACTTTTCTCTCTCCTTCATAAGGTTCACATACTTAACTATGAACCAGAAATTCTGGCAAGTTGTCTCATTATTAGTCTTTCACATAGCAATTCATTGATCTCATGATCTATCCTTTGAGATACTCATGGTTCAGAATGTTTTCACTAGGTCTCCACATAAGTTCTTATCCCTTGCTTCTCCTTGTCTCCACCATTTGCTTGTCCAGAATTGAAGTAGTTTGGAAAAAATGAATAATCTTTCTGGTCATGTGATCCATAAGTCAAAAGTAGTTTTAAGGAAATGTTTGTACATATGCTTGACCATTTATACATTGGAGAATAGCTCTTGGTCTTCTGTCTTCGTGGTAATTCTCTTTATGTTTTAGATGTTAGACTTTATCAGAGATATTTGATGTAAAGATGTTTTCCAATTGATAATTTCCCTTCTAATATTGAATTTATTTATGTAAAACCTTCAATTTAATGTAATAGAAATTGTCTATTAGGCTTTTTAAAAAAAAATATGTTCCATGCTCCATGTTTCAATTTTCTCTTACTCATGGTTGTGAAAGATACTCCATTCACTTTTCTCTTTTTTAAAACTACCATTTTATATTTCATTTGAGTATTTATAAACTATTTAGGTAGATGGCATAATATACTCCTCATTTTTGCAGTAGGCTTCATTGAATATGGAGCCCTTCCTTAAGCATTTATTTTCTTAGGTTTCACAAATATTGGGTCATTGAGTTTCATGGGTTCCTATTCTATTTTTTTCAAGCCAGTATCAGATGGTTTTAGTGACTGCTGCTTTATAATACACTTTGAGTTGGAAGTTATACTTTCCTCTTTGTTCATCTTTTTTCCTATAATTTCCTTTGAAATTCTAGAAACTTTGATAATCTAAATGAATTATTTATTTATTTATTATTTTGTTATTTGTTATTTTTTTATTATTGTTATTATTTGTTATTATTTTGTCTTTCTTCATTTCCTTTTGGTTTATATTATTGTCATTTAGAAAAAGAGATGGCTTATTTTCTATTTTCTTTAAAACTATTGTTCCACTTTCTTGGATGACTCTCTAGGGTTTTCTAAGAAAGCATCTATCATCTGCAAATACAGATAATTTTGAATTTCTTTTGCCAAAGATTGTGACTTATTTTTTTCTTCCTTTATTGTGATAGCTAGCATTTCTAGAACCATGTCAAATTAAAAAAAGAGAGGAGATATCCTGATTTTACTCTTACATTAAATAAGACTACTTATAATCTTCCTACTTTGCTAAGAGGCAAAGTTGTCCACATCTTTTATTCTGCTTCTTCTTTCTCTTCCAGGGAGGAAATAACCCTGGAAATTGAACTGGAAATCATGAAACAAAATGATTAACAGGGAAGAGATACTCTATGTTAGTAAAGAGTAAAGAAATGCCTAATTGTCTTTGACTAATTTGTTTGATTAATTCCTGGTCTTGCATTAGCTCAGATGAATTTTGTTCTCAGGTTTAGTAGATGTGACTTCTATCAGTAAGATTGAAAAGACTATAGAAAGTTGGAAAAAAAATCACAAAAGATTGGAGAAGATCCAATTTAAAAAAAGAAAGAAGACAGAGTCTGTAAAGCATGTAGTGGTGATCTTAATCCTTATTCCTGGGACAATTCTAGAACAGATCATTACATGTGAGCAGCAAGACTTACAAGAAACTGCTTGATTAAGAACAAATTACACCAGGCTAACCTCATTTCCTTTTTTTTTATAGGTTTAAAAAGCTTGGAAGTGATATAGGCATTTTTTTATCGAGAGCTTTGTAAGGGATTAGATAAAGTATATCATACTATTTTTGTGGAGAAGAGAAACAGAAATGAACTAGATGATAATGCAATTAGATAGGACTGGACTCAAAGGCTAGACTCAAATATTAGCTGTTAATATTTCAATATCATCTTGGAAGGATGTTTTCAGAGGAATACCATAGAGATCTATGCATTCTATCTGTGTTTATCAATGATATAAAAAATCTTCATCAAATTTGCAAATGGAATAAGGCTGGAAGAGTTAGTTAAATACACAGAACGATGGTCAGAATCTGAAAAGATTGATAGATTTGAACACTGGGGATGATTCTAATAAGTTCATATTCAATAACAGTATGTGTAAAGATTAATATTTGAGTTCAAAAAAATCAAATTTATAAGTAGAGGACTGGGCAACCATGGATAGAAAACAATTTGTCTGAGAAAAGATATAGTGGTTTCAATGGATGGAAAGTTCAATATGAATCAGCAATGTGATGGAGCAGTCCAAATTGCTAATGAAACCTTCGATTTCACTAAGAGAAACATATAAGGACACACAAATAGGAGGATGAGAGTATCGGTATTCTGCCCTTGTCAAACCCCATCTACAATATCATCAGCTCCCATGGATAAATTATTCTCTTCATGCTAGTAACTCTGAAATCCACCAATCTTCCCAAATGCCCAGCGGACCTCTAGTCTCACATCTCCAACTGCTTTTCAGACATCTCAAAATGAATGGCTACCAGACATAAACTCAATATGTACAAAACTAAATGTGTTATTACTCCTACATCCACCCCACCAAACTGCATCTCCTACATTCTCTGTTATTGTAGAGGATAACACCATACTCTTAGTCCCTCAGGTTTGTAACCTAGGTGCCATCTTCAACCCTTCACTATCTCTCATTCTTCAATATCCAAATCTTTTGCCAAGGTCTGTTGATTTTACCTTTGCAATATACCTCAAATATTCATCTTCTCTCCTCTGACACCACCATGACTCTGTAGAGGCCTTTATCCCTTCACAACTGGGTAATTACAATAGCTTGATCTGTCTGTCCCAAATATCTCCCCACTCCAATCCATCCTCCATTCATCCACCAAAGTGATTTTCTAAAATTACAGGCCCAATAATGTTATCACCCCACTTATTAAACTCCAGTGTCTCCCTATTGCCTCCATGATCAAAAATGAAATCATCTAGTTGGTTTTCAAAGTCCTTCATAACCCAGTCCCTTCCCACCTTTCCTGTCTTCTTAAACCTTACTTCCTGATACATTCTCTTTGATCCAGTAACATTGACCTTGTGGCTGTTCCATGAGCAAGATACCCTATCTCTCAATTCTGGGTATCTTCTCTAGTTATTCCTCATCCATGGAATGTGCTCTCTCCTCAACTCTTCCTACTGGCTCCTTTTAAGTCCCAATTAAAATCCTGTCTTCTAAGATGCCTTTTCTAAACCTTCTTAATTCTAGTGCCTTTCCTCTCTTACTTATTTGCTCTTTCTTCTGAACATAGTTTGTTTGCACATTTTTCCTTGTTCTCTTCTACATTAAAAATTGTGAGTCCCTTGAGAACAGAAATTTTTGCTTCTTTTTATATCTCCATCACGTATCAGAATGTCTGCTACATAGTTATCATTTAATATTTTTTTATTGACTGACCATTCCTGCGTATTGTTCTGGGTGCCAAATATTGTGGTGGATAATTAATAATAACTGGGAAAACAATTCAAGGTATGTGATTTCTTCACAAAACAGGTGTGATAAGTGAGTCAATATACTCCCCAGCTAGTCCAAAATCCTGAATACAGTGAGACAGATTTTTTGTGTATTAAAAACAATCAAATAAGACCAGTTAATCAAAAGAAAACAATTAACAGCATAAAGCCAGGATAAAAAGTTAGGTAATCCACTTTCTAATTGGAGGAGAAATTAGGGACTTTGCAACTTTAGCAAATAGTGAAATTTAGGCAAGTTGTGAGAAAGCCCAGTAGGTTTTAGCATCTTTCTTTTCCCAGAATTGAGAGATGCTGCTTAATTGCATCCATCTGCATTTATGAAACAATAGATGACTTATACCATCTGGTTTCCCATGGATGATTTGCAAAAAATAAAAAGATAGAGGCTAATAAATGTGACAGCAGAATATTGAGTCAGGGCTCAATGAGATAGAATCTAATTGATTTTCTTAATTCTTACTCCAAATCAATTCCATTTTGTAACTGATCTTCACTCCATTCTGTCAATATAAGGACATCAATAAGGTAAAGGCTATCCAAAAGAGGGCAATCATGATGGGAAGGAATCTGAAGCTAATGCCAAATGAGGATTGGTTTGAAGAGCTATGTATGTTTGGTCTGAAGAAGGGAAGAGTGATGGGTTTGTTTGACTACTACCAAACTAAGAAAAATTTAGCTTGTTTGACCCCACAGGAACTTAGAGAAATTGGGAAAAGTAACAAAAGACCTGAGCATGATATCAGGAGAAACTGTGTAGTAGCTCATCAAAAAGGGGAATGGAAAGCCTTGGAAGAGGATAAGTTCCAATTCCTAGAAGGTCTTTGAAAATAATGTGTGATCCTTTATCAAGTATGCTATGGAAGGCACTCCTGTCTAGTATGACGTTGGCTAAATGAACTTTGTGGCCCCTTCCTATATATTTTAGGGACCATCTATCTAAATTCTAAGAATTTCCAAAAAAATCCAATCCAAAGACTTTTTTCTTAGTCTTTATCTGCATTGACTTATCTAAAATATTTGACATTGATGACCTCATTGATACTCCCTCTTCTGGCTTCCATAACAATATATACTTCTTTTCTATCCCTTTACTTTTTCTTTCTAACTCCTTAAATAAGTGTTTCCGAAGAGTCTGGTGACTTTAATACTTGTTTGAAAGTCATCTGAGATAACACAGTTTGTCCCAAAAATCTTAGTGCAGTTTTACATTTTAATTACTTCTAGAATATCAAAACTACAAACTTAAAATAACAAAAATTCAAAGGTTAATTATTAATATTTTAAAATGTTATTTCTTATTAAAATTCAACATAATCATTATCTTGTCTACACATCTCTTTAGTCAATTTCAAAGCTTTGTAAAATCTTTCATCAGCTGAAAGGATCGTATTTGTAATATAAACCTTAAGATTCTTCCAAGAGAAGTTTTCACATAACAGTCTTTACATGACCTCCCAACCCCAAGAAAAATTCTAATGAAGAGAGATCAAGTGACTGAGTTGGCCAAGCAAGAGGACATCTTTTATTGATGCAACAATCTGAGAAAGTGCCATTTGGAAACTGTTCCACATGCAACGTATAATAGAAGACACCTCCATATTGATGAATTAAAATTTTATTTTTCAAAATTCACAAAACTAAGAAAATGCACAATTAAGAAGTTGTTCATGTTGGTAACATTTATACTTCTAAAAATATTAAAGCTTAAAACTGCAATAAAATTATTGGAATGCCCTGCCTATCTATGTTTTTTACAGCTCATTTTCTGTTTTCCATCTGCATTTTCCCCTATTAATGAATTTATTTATCCAACTACTTCAATTAATGCCTCTGTGCAAATATTACATAGTCTGCCTCTTCAACCATGTCTTTTTTCTGAGTTCAAGACCATCATTCTCAACTACTTCTTGGATATCTCCATATGGATTATGGTTAATAAGCATTTCCCAAGTGCCCACTATGTGTTAGATCCCTACGTCCCATCCCTCTATGAGGCAGCCCCAGAACCTTGCAAGGATGAAAGCTTGATTGGGTTCAGTATCCAAAATGCCTCATCTGGTCTGCCTTAAATTGAAAATTGAACACATCCAGGTTGTTAAGTCACTAGATGACCTTTTATTCCTGGATAAGCCCTCCCTCATGAGGGGCTCTGGTATGCAGAAGCCTTGAACTTTGTTGCTACATGTGTTGTTGAATTCTATCTGTTGAAAGCCCTTTGGGTCAATTCTTGGCAATTCTTATATACAGCAGAAGTGTGGTTTTCACATAAGGTGATCAAATGTTCAGTGTGCAGATGGTAGTTAAAATGTTTCTTTGTATGACCCTTTGATGTTTCTTGAACTAGATGATTTTCTGATGTTTTTTTAAGTATTATCTTACTATTTGGGACCTGTCTTTTAACTTTAGCTTGTGATACAGTTCTAATTTGCTGTAAAAACTTAATGGTTGACTTGCTAAAACACCGTATGTCTCAACATGCTCTCACTATATACTCCAATAGTTTACTGTCTCTGATAAAGAGTCAACAACACCAAGGCGGATCCCAAGATAGATACTGGGCTGTCCTTCACACTCTCCATCTGGAGATAAGGTTTTTGGCTCAGATCTTCAGATGAAAATTCCCCATCAAAGTCAAGAAGAAATGCCCTCATCTTTACCATAGAATGAGAAAGAATGGACCACTCCCATCCAGAAGGTCAAATAGAGGAATGCTCTAGAAAGTTCAATGCATTAGAAAGAAAATACCCTCCATTTAAACCCCACTGAAACCCCAAGGCAGCAGAGCAATCAATGACAGTCCCAGTGCTGCTTTGTTGTTTCACATTCTCAGCTGATTAGAGGAGTATTCAGTACTCATGGCTAGGCTATACAGGTATAATAAAAATGACACTATTACTAAAGCCAATCAGATTATCAAAGGGATATTTTACAGAGCTTGATAAGATAATAAAAAATAATTTGGCAAAACAAAAGATCCAGCCTAACAGAAATATGACAAAAAAAAAAACAAAACAAAAACAAAAAACAAACCACCTAAGGACGAAAGGGTAACAGCATTGCTTGACCTCCATCTATATTATAGCAGTAGTCATTGAAAGCATCTGGTAATAGTTAACCATCAGAGACATAGCTCAATGGAACAAAATGACTACAGGGGA
Source organism: Notamacropus eugenii (assembly GCF_028372415.1). Classification (NCBI taxonomy): domain Eukaryota; kingdom Metazoa; phylum Chordata; class Mammalia; order Diprotodontia; family Macropodidae; genus Notamacropus; species Notamacropus eugenii. Next base: position 351,076,091 of record NC_092874.1, on the reverse strand, counting down.
GACTCAGAAACAAAGAAACTCAGTAACCCCATGACTGATAAAGCAGAAAACATCTTAGTTAGGAAAAAGTTCTTTTATGATAAAAAAAAAAACAAAACAAACAAACCTGCCAGATAGACTAGAAAGCAGTCTGACAGAAATTAGGCGGGGACTAATTCTTTTCACCATATGTGACCTTATTTTTACAGTTTATACAATGAAATGAATGAGAAGACTAGTAGATGATATACCTGTCATAGTAAGAGTAGGAGATGCAATTACAAAAGATAATACAGATAACTTTGTGTGTCTAAATTGTGTCTTGCTCTAGTTGTTCTTATCACCATGACCCCTTTTCTAGTCAGTATAGTAAGTAAGTTTAAAAGTAGCCAGTGTAAAGGAGCAGTATCATGGAATAAGATTGCAAAGAGGAACCTGAAAGTCACATAAAAACTGTACCAAGGATCATAGGAGTATAATTTACAAATTACATCATATTCTGATACTATGTGCCAAATCAGTTCTGTTGGCAGGGTTCCGGTCCTATGATACTTAAATTTCAGACAAATTCTGGACCCTCACAGTTCCAGACCAACAGAAGAACAAAATGGTGCTGATAACTTTGATATAATGTGGATATGTTATCTTTAAAGTTTGAGATGATTTGGACATGTTAATGAACTAACCCCATAGTGGAAGGAATAAAAGTTAGTCTGTTCCCTCAAAACCCTATAAAAATGAGACCTCAAATACCTCCTCCTTGATAGTATGGCCATAGATTTATTCATGCTGACAATGGAAAAAGATTTTTATAAATTCATGGGTGAGTTATATAGAATAGGTGATCCATGGAAGATAAGACTATTTTGAATTTGTCCCTAGCCTTTTGATATTAACATAGTGTAGGGTAATTATCATGTTCTTCTATAACATTCCATGATGACACTGTAAATAACCAGGGCCTGGTTTGAGTGAATCTGTGGCTATTGTTATAATTTTAAATAAAAATAATGTGATGCAATAATTATAATGTAATATAAATAATAGTAAATAACATAATCTAAATAATTAAAGTAACCCATAAAATTGAAATGAAAATTTTAATTTTTTTGGTCAGATTGACACTCACTATGAATAAAAACTACAAAAAATGACAGAGGACATTCTCACTTATAAGATATATCTCTACAATTTCTACCTTTAGTAGTAATATTGACTGTAAAATTCTTTGAAGAGGTCTTACAATACTAAATCTAAGGGGGTTACTTATTCACTTAGAAGTCATATCAATGATCACGTTTAACAATGTCAGTACTACATATCAGTTTGCTAGAGTGGTTTTCCATCTTTCTACTTGATGTAAAGTCTAGATCTGGCAAAATATTCTATTACACACAAAAGGCAAAAAGAAATTTCCAGGTGCATGCAAGGAAAAAAGAAATGACTTTTGCATTTCAATTAAAGGTAATTGAAAAAAATTCAAAATAATTTGCTATAGTATAACTGTTCTTCTATCTTTGAAAATAATGAATTTGAAAAAAAACCAAAGGGAAATTATATGAAACTAACAACAAAAGTATGTGAAAAACAGCATTATTAGAATTTATTTAAAAAAACAAATAGAAACTATGCGTTTACTAGAAAATGGTTGTGTTTTGTTCAAGGACCTTTAAAGTGTAACACATAAGATGCCCAGAATTATCCAAGATAAATGAGGTTTTACTATACCTGAAAGATACATGTACAACTTTCTTCTCAATCTGATATTCTTTTGGTTTTTGATACTTCGGCTGCTTTTCCTCCTTTTCTTGTCTCTTTAGAAGAAGACTAGTTGGGCCAACAGGTGGTAAGAACAGTCTGGAAAGTGCACAGGCAAGTCTATGTCCTACATACTGGAAGAAAGTTTGGTTCCTTGGAGCTTTTATAGTTGAACAAATGAACGGATTTATGGTGTCATTTAGCTCAGCCTATTGAAAAAGGGGAAAAAAAGAGATAGACATCAGTGGAATAATTTGAACCAATAAAACAATCACATAAATTATTAAGAACTATAATCCAAAGAGAAAAGAAAAGAGAATTTTAAAATATGGGATATGTGTTAATGGAAGCTACATAATAGAGTGGATACAAAGCTGGATTCAGAGTCAGAGAACTTGTCTTTGCCATTTATTATGACCTTGAGCAAATCACTTAAACTCTCTGGACCTCAGTTTCTTCAACTGTGAAGTAAGGAGTTGAATTAGAAGATCTTTAAGGTCGTTTTCAGCTTTGATCAAAAGTCATGTGATCTATGCCACTTGTAAGTCACATATATATGATTTCTATGAACATAATTATAGAAATATGCACATATTTTATACACATATAAAACTATATGTTATTTACATGCATATGTATCTTTTCATCTTCAGTCACGAGATTTGGGTCACCTGTCATACATATTATAAATTATATCATACATATATATAATATATATATATATAAATATATAATTTACAGATGACCAGGATCACATGATTGTTGAATAAAAGTTGAAAGACCCTTTAAAGATTTTATACATATAATATATACACTCATGGTATATACATAAATGTATAGATGCATATGTACATTTATGTATATGTGTTTACAAGAGAAAGATGATAAAGATAGGGAATATAGTGTGAATACATTGGTATAAGTGACTTCTACATGAGGAAACTCCTTCTATCAAAACAGATTGGTACCTTCTCTGAAGTTAAAGTTTTATCCAAGATTTACGCAGCCAGTATGTATTAAAGAGAAGATTTGAATTTGTGTTTCCTTTTTTCTAAAGATACCCTATCCTTCCTCTACATAGACATACACACATACTCACACACACACACACACACACACACACATATATATATCTCACATATAAATTATATGTATATCTCACATACAAATATATAAATATGTATGTCTCTCTATATATATATTTAGTTCGGTGACTGCATTGGTGTTGGGAGGAACTTTCTTTAATAATGCAAATTGGCAGCTATTCTTCAATTTATAATCTTAGAGAGTTGCCTACAGACATTTATGGGTTAAATGACTGATTCAGGGTCACAAAGCTAATGTGTCAAAATATATTCTCACACATTGGCTTTCTGACTCCAAGTTTAGCTCTTTACTACTCCATTCTAATATCTTCCTGTTCTTAAATAACAAACAAGGCATTGTGCAATATATACCATAATACGATACCAAGTAACCATTTAGATGTATTTCTGTTTTTAATCTTAATATATGTATATAAAAGTAAAATTTATATATATATATATACATATATGTATATTTATAAAATACCACATATCAAAATTGTTGCTGCTAGGTCAGTTTTTAGTTGTGTCCAACTCAGTGACCCCAGTGGGGTTTTCTTGGCAAAAATACTGGTTTGCCATTTCCATTTCCAGGTTTCTCATTTTACAGCTGAAGAATCTGAAGCAAACAGAGGTAAAGTGACTTGCTCAGAATCACACAGCTAGTATATGTCTGAGGCTGGATTTGAACTCAGGTCCTCACCCCAGGTCCAACACTCTATTCACTACACCATGTAGCTCCCCTACACAACAAATCACACACACACACACACACACACATAATTTAACCAGATATATAATTTGAAATGACAAAAACTCTGACTTTGTCTTAACAAATATAAATACTATAAACTTTTTGAAATATGAAGGCCACCAATGTGCCCTCAAGCTCTAAATCTGTGATTACACTATTATGACAACAGATATATTATGATAAATTAACATATTGTCATGTATCTCTTTAATTTTTAGCTCAACTCAGAAGACCATCTGAATAAATCAGAATTTACAATTGGAAAAGAAACAAAGAATGAAATTAAAATAGACAACTTTTTTTTAAATCCAATCTGAGTCATTCCAGAAGAAGAAGAAGAAGAAAAAGAAGAAGAAGAAGAAGAAGAGGAAGAAGAGGAAGAAGAAAAGGAAGAAGAAGATGATGATGATGATGAAGGAAGAGATGAAGGAGGAGAAGGAGGAGGAGAAGGAGAAGAAGAAGAGGAGGAGGAGGAAGAAGGAGAGGGAGTGGAAAGGGAAGAAAAAGGAAGAGAAGGAAGAGAAGAGAAAGAAGAAGGGGAAGAAGATGATGATTTTGTTTACCTCATGGGGATTTTCTTCTTTCTTTCTTTGGCAAATATCCAAGATTGATCTTTAAATTATAATACATATTTTATTTTGTATGACACAATCATCATAAACTGAGTAGTTATTTTAAAAATGTCATTTAATGCTCTAATATATGTTTTTATGATTATAAAATACTCTTCTTATAAATGAATCACATGCTTCATTCTGCCACCTCAGATTCTATTTATAGGCTTAAATCTATATTCAGCCTTTTTCCATTCTGTCGGGTTTCGTTTTATATTTTCATTAATACCCATCATCCATCTCTGATAACTATTATCCTGTATCTCTTTTGTCATTTGTAACAAATCTCCTGGTCATATACAATAGGTGCACCTATTTTCTTTCATCTAGCTCTCTTCTTAACCCTTTAATAACCTTTTTACTGATTAAAATATGAAATTATTCTTTTTTTATGAATGTCAGTGCTAATCTCAGTGATTTTAATATCTGCTCTTGGAAAATGTGATTAACCATGTTACCAAAATGGGTATCTAATTAGATTGACAAAATAATGCACAGTATATGTACAGATAATGTGGTATATAATGATAACCATTTTAAAAACAAGCTTGATATAAAATAAAGCAAATAAAAACTGAGAGAAAAACAACTTAAGTAACAGTCAAACAAGATGATTTATTTAGTACTTCCATCATATTTTGTGTGATCCACACAAAAGCTTTAGTGTAGTCAATGAATCAGAAGTAGATGTTTTGCTGGAACTCCTTTGCTTTCTCCATAATTCAGAACATTGGCAATTTGGTCTATAGTTCTTTTACTTCTTTGTAAACCATCCTGCTCTTCCAGTAATTCTCAGTTCACATACTGCAAAAGCCTACTTTACAGAATCTTAAGCATAATCTTGCTGGTGTGTGAAATAAGCACAATTGTTCAGTAATTTGAACATTATTTGGCATTGCCCTTCTTTAGAACTCAGATGTAAAGTCATCTTATCCAACCCAGTGGATTTTCCAAATTTACTGGAATATTGACCCTTTAACAGCATCATCTTTTAGAATTCTACATAGCTCAGCTGGACACCTTCACAAGTCTTACTTGCTAAGAATGTTTCATAAAGCCTACTTGCCTTCTTTCTACAGGATTTGCACTCAGAATTCATTAGTTCTTTCTCTGGAGATGGATAGCATTTTTCATCATAAGTCATTTGGAATTATCTTGGATTACTGTATTAATCAGAGTAGCTAAGTCTTTCACAGTTAATCATCATGAAAATATTGCTGCTGCTATATATGATGATTTCCTGGTTCTGCTCACCTCACTTTGCATCAGTTCATCTAGGTTTTGCCTTTTCTCCTGGAACCACCCCTAGCATCATTTCTTATATCACAACAATACTCAGTCACAATCGTGTGCCGTAATTTGTTCAGCCATTGTCCAGTTTATGGGTATCCCCTTAGCTTCCAATTTTCTTCACACCACAAAAAGAGTTGCTATAAATATTTTAGTACATACAGGTCTCTTCCTTTTTTCTTTGATCTCTTTAGGGTGTAGACCTAGTAGTAGTACTTTGACACAGTAGTGTCAAAGGGTATGCATATTTTTATAGCCCTTTGGGCATAGTTCCAAATTGTTCTCTAAAAAGGTTGGACCAGTTCAGAACACCAACAGTTTATTAGTGTACCTATTTTACCTCACCCTTTCCAGCATTTGTCATTTCTGAGAGGTGTGAAGTGGTACATAAGAGATATTTTAATTTACCTTTTCCCTAGTCAACAGTGATTTAGAGCATTTTCTTCATATATCCATCAACAGCTTTGATGTCTTTTTCTGAAACATGCCTGCTCTTATCTTTTAACTATTTATCTATTGTATAATGTCTCTTAATTTTATAAATTTTACTCAGTTCCCTATATATTTGAGAAAAGAAGCATTTATCAGAGAAATTTGCTTTTTATGTTACTTTTTATTACTTACATTTATATTACATTTTTATAAGGACTTTTAAAAATATTACTTCATTGTCTGTGGTATAAGATCTAGTTACCATGATTATCCCTTTTAATTAGGTCTATTTTAACTTTTGCTTTGCCTGAAATCATGATTGCTACTTCTTTTTTTCCTTTACTTCAGCTGAAGCATAATAGATTCTGCCCCACGTCCTTATTTTAAGTCTTTGTATGTTTGTTGCATGTGTGTCTCTTGCAAATATCATACAAAATGAGTTGTCTGAGCATTAAGCACTAAACACTAAGCACAAGTCACTTAAGGCAACAGCTACAGATTTCAGAAATAATGCTTGAATCTAGGTCTTTCTGACTCCAGGGCTTCTAACCATTACATCATACTGCCTTTCTTTATAGTACATTGTAGTGGAAAGACACTAAATATAGAATCAGAGGCCCTTGGTTCAAATCCTAGCACTTGCTACCATTATGATCATGTATAAATTAAGTAATCTATCTGGATCTCATTCTCCTCATTTAAAAATTAATGTATGAAAGTAGATTGCCTTCAAGGTCTAATGTGGGTTTCAAAATAGAGAAAATAGGAATAAAATTCACCTAGAAATATACAAGACCAAGAATATCAATGGATATAATAGGATAAAGTAAGAATAAATTACTGTTATGTTATAAGTATTAATTATCAATAGTATCTTGTACTGGGCAAAAAAATGGAAAAGGAGATTGATGTAAATTTTTTTTAATGATACTTAGAAGCAAATATTCCCAGCAGTTTTGTGCTAAATAAACCTCTAAAATCAAACTGTGAGAGAAAAGACTATTTATTTTACAAGAATTTCCATGATGGGCCATTAGGTAGCGCAGTAGACAGAGCACTAGCTAAGGAGTCAGGAAGACCCCAGTTTAAATCCAGGCTCAGACACTTACTAGATATGTAACCCAGGGCAAGTCAGTTAACCATGATTGCCTTCAAAAATAATGATAATGATAAAAAAAAAAACAAAAACTACTGGGGAAAACTAGTGACTAATTTAGCAGAGAGTAGATTTAAATCAGAATCGAACAGGATAAAACACAACAACTGAAAAAGAAATCTAGTTATAAAAAAGTAACGTCATACAAGGCTTAGCAGAGAATAGAAGCTTTTACTTTTCACAGCTATAGATAAGGGAAGAATTTATAACTCAGACATAACATAGAGGAAGTAATAAAAAACAAAATAGAACATTTCTCTCTACATAAAATCTGAAAGTTTTTGGACAAATAAAATCAATGAATTTGGAATGAGAACAGGGGAAATGTAACTACATCTAAAAATATAAAATGTAAACCAGGCTACTTGTAAAAAAACAACTCTATTGCACATATTCTCAACCAGGGGGAAAAAAGTATTTTTGTTATTATTGCTTAGTGATGCTGGGCTCTTCCTGACCCTCTAAAACAATGGTCCTTCATACAATAGAATACTGAGCCTTTGAGTGGTCATTCAATAAAAACTGATACAAAGCTAAATAAACATCATTAACTTAAAGCTGCGGTCTCTACTTTTTTAACCACGCACCTCCATGAAAGGTAAAACCCTTTGAGAACTAACTGAGAACACACACACATTTAAAAAATGATATAATGTACGTTAATATGATTATTATAAATCATACCTAAGATAGACATTTTTTAAAAAATAAAAATGAAATGAAATATTCTCTAAGTAATTTTAACATACAAAAACATTTTGAAATCTTTTAACACTATTAATAATAGTAGGAAAAATACACTTGCATACATATTTCATTAGTTTTGAAAATCTTTATTTAGTGCTTCGTGATATAGGGTAAAGATTAGATCACTGATTTCACTTTTAAAGAGAACACTCCTATGAAGAAACTTCTGGAACCTATATTGGTCAGTTTCTTCTCTAGAACCTAAAATCTTAAAGAGTAACCTGGAGAGATCAAGTGGTTTTCCACACAAAACACAACCAATAAATATTAGAGGAGGTATTTAAACCCATATCTTCCAGGTCAGCCTCTTAACTAACCCTAAAGCCCAACTGCATGTGTTGTCGAATATCCTGAAACTCTTCCTATCCTAGGTTGTCTATGCAGTGCTATCAGACATGAAAAATAATATTCCACAAAGATATATACCATCCAAAAGGGAAAGTTTCATCATTGGCTCCATTTACAAAAGTGTGATACTCTTTTTTAAAAATCCTATCCACAATTATGCAAAAGATTTTGTTGGAATCTGACAAGTAAATTTTCATGATTCCCTGATGTCAGTCAGGTTTTCTTGGATATTGTTCAAAAGGTGCTGAATGTTTTATATTTTTAACAAAAATCCACTGAAAGTATTCCCTTAGAAAATTTTTAAATAGATTAGAAAATTCCAAGTTTTTAAAGTGTGCTTTTATGAAAACTTCTATAAATGATACTTAAATTGCTTCTCCAGAAAGGGAACAGGGGAGTTAGTTTCTAAATGCTCTGCCAAATTATGATTACTTCATTAAAGGGATTTGTTAGTAGATGTTCCACAACTGGTTCCCTGAAAAAAAAAGTACATACAACGTACTTTTAAGTTGAGTATGAATTTTTAACATTTTCTCCATCAGTGTCTTAAGTCTATGTAATCAACAAAACAATAAATCAATGCCTAAATTATAGTGTTTATTCTGTAAATGCTCATATTTAAAATTTCACAATCAGTCAAGCAAGTTCAAGCTAGCTGCAGTCCACCCCTGCTACCTTCTATCAATAGCTAAACATATCTACAGGCACAATATATGTGTTAGGTGGGGTTCATCATTAATGGCAATGAATGTATTTCAAAGGATCTTGAAAATTCCAAATCTGAACAATCTGGCTTATTATCAGATATGACTACATAGATCATTATTGTTCTTATGTCACATGTGAGCAGCTAAGTGTCTCAGTGGGCTGAGAGTCAGGAAGACCTGAATTCAAATTTGGCATCTTAGCTGTGTGTGCCTAGGCAAGTCACTTTATCTCTATTTGTCTTAGTTTCCTTGCCTGAAAACTGGAAATACTAATTATACCTACCTCCCTGATGTGAGGAACAAGTGAAATAATAGCTGTAAAGCTCTTAGCACAGTACCTGAGTAGCTACTGTACAAGTGTTGGCTATTACTATTACTATGTGACTATTTTGTGGCTTGTACTAGAAGAAGCAGTGTCAGAAGTACCATTTTCTTGTTGTTCACTTATGCATTCATTTTATCTTCAATCTTTATTTTCCTTTTTGGAATCTTTTTATGTCATCTTTTTGTCACTGCTGATTCAATGAAAATTAGATAATCTACTCCATAAATACAAATGTCCCAATATACAAAAATGAACAAACAAGTGAAGGTTCTATTGTTAACCTTTTCACTCTGTGGAATTTCATTCTTCCTTTGAGATACTGTCAGTTAAGAACAAACACCAAATCCTAAAAAAAGATTTCAGAAAAATTTTTATTCAGCTATTTGGCAGAGGAGAGAGCTAGAAATAGATGTGGCTCCCTCTTTAAGTCTCTGTGACGTTTACGTTATTTAGAGTTCAGGCAAGAATATCAGCACACTAAATGCATGTAAGCAGTTTCCAGAAATGTGCACTTTCCCAGGTAAGGTTGCTTGAGTTGGAAATCAGCTGGTAAGTAAAAATACTCAATCTATTTGAGGAAGTCCAAAACACAAGGTTTGAGTGGACTCAAAACAAGACTTGGGTACCATTTAAGCGTTCCCTCAAGCCATGGCTTCTTTAAATTGTCTCTGATGTCAGCCTGACCTCTGCTGCAAATTTTGGGTTACACATTTTTTTCTAGCTAAATTAAACTATGTTCAAATAATATTAATAAATAATGAAGCATTTTTTCCAAGTTTCTCTTGTAACTTTTAAAAACCCAACATTCTCATACTAATGGAAGCATAATTACAGAAACAGAGAACTGAATCAATATTTCAGAGAAAGTTTGTTAAAATAACCCAACTTATTGGAGACATTCTCTTATCTCCCTATCTTGTCTAGAGCTTGATAGAATTCCTTTAAGGAAGGGTAGGCACCAGATAGGTGACAAAATTTTCCCAACCTATCCTGGTCAGAGGAATCAATTTGAGGAAGCCTTATGGGTTTAAACATTTACTAGGAAACAAATGCACTATACAGTATAAGGAAATTTCCCAGGCATTGAAAGTAATAGCAGAAAAGAAGGCATATGTCCAGGAATATCACAAAAAAAATATAATGTCATGCTACCTTCAATGTAACAAACTTCAATGAACAAACTTAGTTAAGCAAAGTCATAATCTTATACATCCCCTAAGGAGACAAACCTTGTTAAACAAATTCTCTGGGTAAACTAAGTCATGTATCAGATTAAATTACATTTAGAGGGTTCACAAAGGACAGACTGAATGAGGAGATTTATATATCACCAAGGTAACCAAGAAAACTAGGCTGAGCTAACAAATAATTAAGTTATTTTGGGGTAGCTCAAACCTCCTGCTTCTATCTGAGGAATATCAAATAGACAACATTATTTTTCCATAAGTCAGGTGTTGGTCAGGTAAGGTTAATATTAACAGAAGGCAAGGTTTTAATTAATTTTAATTAATCAAAGCTGCATGGATACATGAAAAATAAATAAAATTAATTTGAGCATGCTCCTCTAGAGGGCAAACATAAAACACCAGGAAACATTAAAGCAAGAACAAGGCAACCATGATCATCAATATTAAATAACACAGAGTCTTCTTGTTCCTGGTAACCCACTTCAAATGTCCATTTAATTATTACCTCTCATCTTGAGTCCCAGTTGAGTTCCAGATTTATAATCAGACATTGATTCCTCTGGTTCAAAGTCAGTTGCAGAGATTTCTTAGGTTATGCTATTAAAATCTAAAATTCAGCTCAAAATGTATAGAACTAATCTTACTAACAACCAAACTGTAAGATCATCAGATTAGGAATCCATAATTCATCTAGAAGTTCATAAAATTTCAGTTTTCATATCATCACTTGCTCTTTCTATCTTTACTTAAACTCTGTGTGTATGTCTATAATATGTTTGTAATGTATATATGTATATAATCTGTAAGTAATATAAACAATGCCATCTACAGGAAGAATCTTTAAAAAGATTCATGAGGTTTTATTTGTAAAATGAACCCTTCTGTCTCTCAATATTATGAAACAGTAAAAAAAAAGAAACTAATGATGTAAAATTTTCCTTACAAAATTATTATTGCAGTTTTATGTATAAAAACATTAATCCAATTTTGAGAACTTATTACTAAAACATACTCAAAACCTTAGCCCTATTTGATTCCAGGGAAGAGTAAGCTTTATTTTGGAAAAGCTAATCATGCAGTAAAGTTCTATAATATCATAGTCAGGTTCAGACCAGGTGAGAAAATAACCTGTTCAGAAATGAAAGAACACATTGGGGAAAGTGAGTCAAGAGGCTCTTAGGTTAGCTTATGCAAGATTGTCTCCTCAGCTTTCCTAGACACAGATTTCCACCTCTAACAGTTCCTTCACTTCCTTTGGGCAGCACATGACATTTCCCTTGAATTAGTGTCATTAGTGACAATCCAGAAAATCATACCACAAATCAACATTCAGAAAAATATCAAATTAAAGTCCCAAGAGATTTCATTTAAAAATAGCAAATTCCACTAATCATAGTTTAGGGCTAGATTATTCTTCTTCTCATGTTGTTGCCATAGCAGTTAAAAATAAGCAACATAAGGTCTTATCTTATTCATCCTTTTCAATTTAAATCCATCCTGGAGCAAGAAATCGATGGTTAGAAATTAACAATTGACACATTCTGGAGTTGCACACATACAATGAACATGACGGTTCATTCAAAAACTGAGAAGAATGCTGGACTAATAGATATCCATTTTGCCTACTAATCTCCCAGGCAAATACAAAATCTTTAAAACTGTGGTCTGTTGATACTAAATTATCTCAAAGATGAAACTTAAACATATAGTACTCCAAATAGAATTTCATTAGCCATGACCAAATAATTCATTAGATAAAAATCACTTAAAAAAAGAAACTTATAAATGCTTATGACTTCTAAGCTATGAGAGGTTCTAGTTGTTCATCAAATCATTTCATTAATTTAGAATCTTATAACAAGCTGCCAGTAAAGCTGATAAGATCTTATGACCCTCTGCCCAAACACAATTTCAAAAAATCTCACAGATAAGGACAATTTACAAGTCTGTGGTATTTCCCACTCCCCACCCCAACAGTAATCTATAATTATCTATTTTAAAGCAAAATATACCCAATTAAACAGTTAACAATTTTCAGGCATAGGGTCCACATTCTTTAGCAGCTCAATTCATATTCTAATGGCATTAATTCAATACTTGGCACCACTAAATATTTAACAGTTTTCAAATATTATGACCATGTTCTTTAGCAGCTCAATTAATAATCTAATGGCATTAAGAGAGAAATTAATTTTCTAGTGATACAACGGTATCACTCTATGGGTATCATTTGTCAAATTAACAGCATTTATGACACTGAAATTTCTCAAAAATTACAATAGAAGAAATATTAGAAACCTAGCAATAACATAAGCAATAGTATGGAATTTAAAAACATAAAACAAATAATATCAATTCAATTGAATTCATTTTGGAATCCTCTTATATAGAAAATTACTTCATATATCTATCATTCTGGGATTCTAAATACATTCAAAAATTACTATCAATTATACTTTATAATAATAAATAATACATAACACATAATATATATCATAAAATAATAATTGCAGATAGAATTTCCTGTATTAAAAATATGGTACTAAAGCACTTTACAATTATTATCTCATTTGATACAACAACTCTGGGAGATAAGTGTTATCATTCACCCCATATTACAGATGAAGAAATTGAGACAAACTGAGGTGACTTCTTCAGGGTCATACAATTATTAAGTGTCTGAGATTAAACTTAAACTCAAGTTTTCCTGATCAATGAAGTTTCCTAGAATATAACTTTCATGCCAAATACTAAGTATATTTTTCATTAAATTCTGATCTAACACAGCTATCCTAATAGGAAAACACATCTTATTTTAAATGAGACCACATTATAATTTTTTTTCAGATATCTGTGTCTTGTCCTAGTTAGTTGGTCAGACTAGCCAACCAATATCAGTTCACTCATTCACTTAGGACTATTCCATGTTAGTAAAGGAAATTTAAGGTGGACTTTGATTGAGGTTTCTACTTCACAAGTTCTCTTGGGGATTTTTGAAAGAGGACAACTAGTTGGCCATAAAGATTGCTGTAAAAAAGCACAAAAAAGGGAGTTTTAAAGGTTGGTAAAGATTAAGTCAAATACCTAAAACAGGTCTCCAAATAATCTGTAATATAGAGATTTTTCTCAATTTTCCCAAGGCTTATTAGCTACTAACACTTGAAATTATAGAGCTTACTATTTCTGTTACTTTACTTTCAAAGATTCATGGTGGCAGTCTCACATTCTCATCTGCCTCTTTTGCAATCTACAAAGTTCCGAAGATCAGGACACTCTTCTAATGGCCTTTCAAGGACAGAATGTTAGTATGCCATACTCAAATAATTCCATGCTGCAAATTTATTTCTTTATCTATTTGGCAAATACTATAACTTGTAAAACCATCATCTCTCTGAAACTGCCAACAGGCATTTCTCCAAAAAGCTTCTGACATTCTTCTTATCTCAATGAGATAAAAAAACCTCAAACTCTTTCCCACTCCAAACCCTTATTTTACATTACCCTTCATTCAGGTCAGTGCAAACAGACTCCACCTTTAAAGTTCTTTCCATTCTGCCCTTATCTCTACTTATTTATAGCTTTTTTTGTGTGTGTGTTTTTTCTCCTTCCAGTGGACTTTGATTAAATCCCAACAGACTTCAAAACTCCATCTTTCTTGCTATACTTTCAGTATTTTATTTTATCTTCACTACTTTTCTTAGTTCATCTCCTTTTTTTAAAATCAGATTTGTCTAACACTCCACTGAGTTTCTCCTATATATATTTCCTAATACAGTACCAATTTATTGCTAAACTTTTACTTCTCAAATTGTATAGTCAATTTCAAACTAGTTGAATAAATGATTACATTGTATTGAATCATTTCAAACTACTTTCAGTTCTGCTAATTCTGGAGTCATTGAAATCACCTTCTAAAGCAGTGCCTCTGTCACCCTCCAGGGATGGGAGGGAATAATAGAAGCCTGTGCCATCTCTCTGTATTTTTATCCAAGGGAGCTACAAACCTCTGTAAATATCCACTAAAATATTTCAGCAGTTACAAAGCTTTTAAACCATATCTTGAACATTTACAGTAAATATACTACATTTCAGTTACAATTTTAGTCTCAAGTTTATAATGTAAATTTCTATAAACCAGGAAAAATATTTCTTTTTTCTTTACAATCTCCAATCTGACCAGGATTGTGAAGGCAGAGAAAAAGAAAGTAGCTTATAGTTTGTCCTCTTTATCTCCCCCTGAATGTCTAAACACAATGTCACTGAACAGTCCCTGCTCTTTATATTACAGATTATTTGGAGACCTGTTTTAGGTATTTCACTTAATTTTTACCAACCTTTTAAACTCCCTTTTTTGTGCTTTTTTTACAGCAATCTTTATGGCCAACTGGTTATCCCCCTTCAAAAAATCCTCAAGAGAACTTGTGGAGTAGAAATCCCAAACAAAGTTCACCTTAAATTTCCTTCAGTAATATGGGATAGTCCTAAGTGAATGAGTGAACTGATATTGGTTGGCCCTTCCTGGATCATAATACCATCCCAATGTGGCTACTGGTCATCACAGATCAGATATCAGAAAAAGGTTGAGGATAAACATAGGAAGAAAAAGGAAAGAACTTTGTCAAATGACCAGCCTAATTTGAACCTGATTTTAACTAGCTGAAGATGTTTACCAAGTCTTCCAGCAATCAAACCAAGGAGATTACTCATTTGCAGATCAGGATGACCTGGACTAACCAGCCTTGCCTCTCAGGATTTCCCTGGGTTTTTGCCAGACACAGACCTTCAACATTGGCATCTTCAGTGTCTAACCTTGGTGTCTTCAATGTCTGACCAAACTCTTAGCAGGTTTGAGGCTTATTGTTCCTGTCACCCTGGGTTTGGCCCATCTACCTAGATGATTTTAGTGGAGTGTAGCCGTTGAACATTCTACAGCTTCTTGAATCCACAGGTGAGACTAAAATGTAGGCCAAAAAGTTTATAATCTTTATGTCTTTGATATCTGACTATGCTCTAAGCAGGCTGGAAGTCTGTTGGTTATTCTCAAGCTTAAAATTTATTGTAGATAAAAGCATCCCATTTAAGCAATCTTCTTTATAGTAATAGTCATCCCATAAGAAACTCCCCAGATTTTTGGAGGGAGAGAAAGGAATTGGAGTTTCAATGAAAATAATATCTCTTGAACCTTTACTAGGTTTACAAAGGCAATGAAGAAAGTTGGCAGGCATCTATGGATTCCTGCTTTGGTTTGATTGAGGTTTAGATGCATAGCAGATGGATGCCTCTGGAAGTGAGAGTGAGGCTAATGATTTTGTGCAACTCTGCCTCACTTAAACCTAGTTTAGGTGAAAATCAAGACATTACCCAGTGATATCCTTGGTCCTCCTCCAAAATTCACAAATAACAACAACATGAAGAAGAGGGATGCTGAAGTGATCGTTTAAAATTGAGAGTATACTATGGACTGGGAACTACTCCGGATTGTGTTTGTGTCCACAGTAGTAGGGTTGGGGGAGCGTATTTCTCCATGCATTTCTCTTTCTTTGAAAAGCCAGTGAAAACCCTTTCCTTAGGTCTTTTTTTAGGAGTCTTAGAAGTATTTGTTCAGGGAACTTCCTCATCCTGTAGTAAGATGAAGGAGGGAAAGGAAGGAGCATGAAAGGAAGAAATGGTAAGCAATGGTTATCTCTGCTTGAGCAGAGAGTTTTATCTATTTACCTTTTCATCCCAGGTTAATTAAAGCAGTAAAGATGAAAAATTTGAATAAATGTAGGTATAAATGCAAGAGAACCAGGTGAATTACCTCCTAAGGAGTCTGGAAAAAATAAAGCAAAATGACCTCAATATTCTTGAGATAGCTTCAAATACAGTCACACACAAGGTATGTGATCTTGGGCAAGACACTTAATCTCAGTTTCCTCATAAGGAAAACTGGGATAATGATAAAAACAACTACCTCTCATCATTTTGTGAAGGTCAAATGAGGTAATATTTGTGAAGCACTTAGCACAGTGTCTAACACATAATAGATGTTATGTAACTGCTTTATTATTATTTCCATCTCCCAGATTAAGACTTAGGTGATGAAAGAGAGCAAACCCGCACTTGAGTCAAAACTTGAAAGCAAAATTAGTACTCTTTTGGGGGTAGGGGTGCTGCCCCAATGTGTTCATATTTTGAGTGGTCTCAAGAAGCCATAGGAATGTTGCAGTTTATTAAAATATGACCAGCCCTGTGGAGGTGGGAAGATAGGAACACTGATAGGAGAGTGATTCCCATAAGGATTCAAATTTTGAGCTCTGACAATTCAAAATCCTTGACTGGATTTTTTTTTTTACCAAGATGACACCACTAATGAGCTGAGATCAAAGAACATTATCCAAGTGAATGTCAAATATGTATATTTGTTGCCAGACTAATGGTATTTCCAGAATTTCTCTTTTAGAAATAAGAAATAAATATGTATATCTATTTCTCAAAATGGTTATGAGATTTATTTCTGATTTTGTGGAATGATGACATCCTTTAAATTACTGGATAAGAAATTTTTTTCAAAGGGAGTTGACCTAAGATTATTTAACTATTTGTGCACCTTCATATCTCATCACTATTCTGTTCAGACACATGGTCAAAAATATAGTTTCACTAATAAGAGAGGGAAAGGATGATCCCTTATCTGTACTTTTCTACAACCAGGCTACTTAACAAGCTTAACTAGCAAGGTTTATGGTTTTTCCAACAATTTTACTTGGTATTTATGAAAAGTCTCAATGAAGAGAATATTCTTGTCTTGAACCTGACAATTCTGAATGCTGAATGAAAATCAATATTAATAATGTCAGTAAATTTGAATTGAATTTTGGTGTATGGATAGTGTTCACAATTGCATTATTTTCATTGCCAGACCCTGATACACAGGCCAATAAATGTTAATGAATGATAATACAAACATATGCAATTGGGAAAAGCCACAATCTGTTTCATCTTTGACCCACAGTATGCAGGAAAAGGTAGAAAATTCTATTGTAATTGATTTCTCAAAACACAGGCTCATGTGACATGTAATATGTTATGGTTCCTTGTCAAAGCTATCTCTATCAAGTTATATGTTTAATATTTATAGAGGGAGATCTCTAGCCACAAAACACATCAAAGTATTATATTTAGCATATGAATATGATAGGTACAAAGTATAAACATTTCAGAAATGGAACTAGGGTAGAAGAAGTGAGTGATACAGGAAGCTATAGATATTTAAATGGAAAAATCTGTCTCATAACTTCTATGAAATATTTAGCAATTTATAAATTAAGTGATTTTAGGTTTCATACTTTATCCTGTTTATATTAGGGCTGCCTATTTTTTTAGTCATTTAAACACAAATGTAGCCAGAGGAACGATGGACTAAATTCCCTTTTGCTTAACTCTACATACTAGAATGATTTATACTATTTATTTTTTATTTATACCAATTTATTTATTTTTTATTCATATGAATAGAATGATTTGTTGAGAACATTGAACATATTCAAGCTAAGTAGAAGCCATGGAGCACTCCCAAAGGAGATCCAGAATTGCACAATTTTAGCTTTTCTGCCTGCTTTGTTTTTTGAATCAACTTAAACATCTCAGTGGCAGAAAGAGATTATCTACTACTGAAAACAAAAAACAAAAATTTTCAAGTTTTGGTGTAAAAATAATTAAATTTATGCAAAAGAATGAGTATTAGCTTGATGGAAGTTTTGAATATAATTGTTAGATGTGTTCTCTAACATTCTCACATGCTAAAATAAAAGAAAAATTAAAAAACAAGTTGTTAAATGCATGCAATGAAACCAAATAAACAATACCATGGGGAAAGATGCCTAGTAATTCAGACTATGGGACTTTAAAAAAACAGTTACTCGTCAACAGGATAAATGTTAGTCATTACATCTGTAAATGCAGAAAAGCAGCAATAACACATTATATTCATATCCAGAAAGAAATGTCTAAATCTCCCCAAATTATTTACCTTTACAAATTTGTTGTTTTATTATGTAATTGCTCTCCTGGTTCAGCACATTTCACTTTGTATCATGTCATGCATATCTTTCCAGGGTTCTCTAAAACCATTCCCTTCACCATTTCTTACAGTAAAGTAGTAGAGACATTCATATATCATAACATTTTCAGCCATTCTCTAACTGATGGGCACACTCGCAGTTTCTATTTCTTTACCTTTATGAAAAGAACTGCTTTAAATATTATTATACATATTAGTCCTTCTCCTTTTCCTCTAATATTTTTGTACCTTGTAGTGGTATTACTAGCTTACAATTTAATAGGTTTGGGAACATATTTCCAAACTACTTTCCAGAATCACTGAACCAAAAGTGCATTAATATGTCTGTTTTCCCACAATCCTGCCCATATTTTTTTCTTTTGTAATTTCTGTCAACTTTGACAAATATGATAGGTGTACGATGGTACACCAAAGTTGCTTTAATTTGCATATCTCTAATTATTAGTGATTTAGAGCACTTTAAAAAATGTCTATTGACATATTGGATTTGTTCCTCTCCAAACTGCCTTTTCATATCTTTTAATTATTACTCTATTGGGGAAAGGTTCTTATTTTCACACAGCTGAATCAATTCCCTGTGTATTTTAAAAATTTGACCATTGTCAGAGAAATTTATTGTAATTCTCCCTTATTGCCAGCTTCTAATCTTAGCTGAATTGTTTTTCTTTTGAAAAAAATAACTTTACGTAATGAAAATTGGTCATTTTATTTTCTGTGATGCTCTCTATCTTGTTTGGTCATGAATTCTTCCCCTACCCATAGATCTGCTATGTAATTTCCTCCTTGCTCTTCTAATTTGTTTATGATGTCACTCTTTATGTTTAGTTCATGAGCAAATTTAGAGCTTATTTTAGAATATAGTTGGATATATTGATCTGCTTTCCAGTTTTTCCAACAGATTTTGTTGAATAATGAACTTTTCACCTAATAGGTAGGATGTATGGTTTATCAAACACTAGGATAACGTGCTCCTTTGTTTCCCTATATGGTGTACCTAATCTGTCCCACTCATCAACCTCTTTATTTTTAACCAGTAACAAAAAGTTTGGATGATTGTAGCTTTGTAGTGTAAGAGGCCTTATGCTTCCCACCCTTTTTTTCCTCAATAATTCCGTGGAGAGTCTTGGGCTTCTGTTCATCTAGATAAATTTTGCCATTTTTCTCTAACTACATAAAGCTATTCTTTGGTAGTTTTCTTGGTATGACACAATAAATTAAGTTGCCATTTTTATTATATTTTCTCCATATATTCATGAGCAGTTGATATTTCTCCACTTAGATCTGTCTTTATTTGTGTAAAGAGTGCTTTGTTAGTTGTGTGTAGATATAGTTGCTATGTGTATTTTGGTAGGTAGACTCTTAAGGTTTTTTTTTTTTTATATTTCTATACTAATTTTAAATGAAATTTCTCTTATTTTTTCCTGCTGAATTTTGTTGATAAAATACAGAGACACTAGTGTTTTGGGTGGGTTTATTTTATATCTTGCAACTTTACAGAATATGTTGTTTCAAATAGTACTCAACTGACTCCTTGGGGTTCTCTAAATGCTTGTTCTAGGTGGGCAATATTGCCAATAGTTTCTGAATGTTGTCAAGAACCTTTATTTAAATGGTCAAGTAATGCTTGTTTAACATAGAGTCATGTGTATGAGGTAGTTTTTGCTCAAATTCACAGTGATTCTATACTTGGAATAGAAAGGCAGTTATTAAATGGTCTGTGAGAGCAAAATTCTTTAACAATGATCTGGGAGTTAAACTCCTAAACCTGTACCAGAAAAGGACCCTCTTCAGGAGATTTTCTGTTGTGCCCTCATGCCAGCAATAAAGGGATATATTTGACCACTGGTGTTTATGAAAAATAATATAGAATCTGGCAAATATATACTTTAAAAAAATAAATTTAAGAAAAATACAAATGGAAGTAAGGCTGGGGTAAGTCTGAGACCAACTATTGTTCTTATCATACCTCTTGGTCAAGAACCCTAAATACAACAGTCACTTGTACCCCTTGTCACGTCTGTTCAGATGGATGTCAACTTTTATGACTTTAAAGAAAGGAAATGCAGATGTGGTGGGCACCAAGAGGAGCAGCTGCTGCTCTATTCTGCTGCTGCTGGGAGAGAACAACCACTTCTCCCTCTCTTTTCTCCTCATTTTTCTCAAGAGTTTCCAAAATCCTAGGCAAGCCTTGAATTAAAAAAAATCCACCCTACTACCCACTTCCCATGCCTGAGGGTTACATCCCTTTAGTTTTCAGTCTTCCTAAATAGCAAGAAATTATAAATCCCAGAATATTTTGAAGTCAGTCTATCTCTTTTCCATTTTATATCAGTTTCATTTTACATCAGTTAGTAATTTGAATAATGAAAACCTTATGTTAGATTGAGAGCCCACATCTCATGTTTTTACTTCCTCAGGTAATCTTATACCTATGGTTTTTCTTGTTCTTTTGTAAATCTTCCCCACACCCCTAAATTCTGCTCTTTCTTCAAAACAAATGCTTTCCCCCCCACAGTTCACAAACGCAGAATTTCCTCCAACCTTCCACAAAATTTTCATTTAGCAGAAAGCAATAAGGCTGTGTTTTTACTTTCACTTCTTTTTGCTATGTGCAAACAGTCACATTTGTGCCTGTAGGAGTTCTCTATTATAAATAATAGGAGAATCAGGCAATTATTTCATTAGAAATATCTCAATGCAAAAAAACAAAAAGGAAAAGAACCTCTAGGTACAAAAATATTTCTAGCAGCTCTTTTAGTGGTGGTAAAGAATTGAAAATTGAAGGGATGTCTATCAATTAGGGAGCGGCTGAACAAGGTGTTGGAAATAGTTATGATGGAATACTGTTGTGTTATAAAAAAATGATGAGCAGGATGCTCTCAGAAAAACCTAGGAAGACTTACACATACTGATGCAAAGTGAAATGAGGAGAACCAGGAAAACACTGCACACGGTAACAATTTAATATTGTATGATGACCAATTGTGAATGATTCAGCAGTTCTCAGCAACACAACTGATTCAATACAATTATGAAGGACTTGTGATGAAAAATGCTATCCATCTCCAGAGAAGAACTGATGGATTCTGAATGTAGATGAAACATACTTTTTCTTTCCTTTCTTTATTGTTCTTGCTTGTTTGGTTGTTTTTGGGGGAGGGTCTGTGTTTTCTTTAATAACATGACTAACATGAAAATGTGTTTTGTATGACTAGAGATAAATAGTTATCCCGTTTACAAGACAGGTGAAGGACATAGCACCCCCTGCAATCTGGAAAATCTGTGTAAAAATTTTGACCCTCCCTTCATACCAGAGAATAAGTTTAAATTTTGTCTTTTTCTTTTATAAGGTGTTACAGTATCTTACTGTAAAATCTAAGTTGATATTAAACAATATTATACATATATTTTATGCATTTCTGAGATTCTGTTTTCTGCATTGACCTTTGCCTATCATCTGTGGCTTCAGCAAAATTCCCCCCAAATTCCCAGAATCTGCAATACTTTGAAACCACCATGTGGAAGGGATAATTGTATAACTTATACCAAATTGTTTGTGACCTCAATGAGTATGGGAATGGGAGGGACAAGGGGAGAGAATTTGGAGCTCAGAATTTTACAAAGCAAATGTTAGGAGTTGTTTTTACATGGAATTGGGGAAAAATAAAATATTAAATCATTAAGAGCAGAAAAAAGAAATATTTCAATGGCACATTAGCATGTTAAGCCACGCTTGACTTTTTGTCCCATCACTTATTAACATTATGGCATTAGACAAATTACAAAAGCTGTATGAGCCATTTTATTATCTACAAAATGGAGATAATAATACTGCTTATAATGAGGAAATAATTTGGTCAGTCATAAAGCAGTATTTAAATATGAGCTATAATTTATGCGATTTTCACCAAAAAGCTGATGGTTCTTCCTTATTGTAAAATAATATTTTTTAATGTTTAATTCTACAATTACATTAATTGCATACATCATATCTTCAGATGTGAAAAACACGAAATTCCTTACAAACAGGTGTTGGACTTGAAACCTACCTCGGCTATCTCTATAGCATTCAAGATCCGTGTATCCTTCTCATCCTCTTTTACTGTCTGTAAGGTTTTCCACAATAAATTTCTTAGTCCATCTTGCCTCTCATCTCCATAGAGTTCTCTGGTCATTTTCACTAGATTGTATACTAAGCCATAGTAAACAGCCCAGGTCATTTGACAACCTATTTTAAAAAATCCAGAAACTTCTTATGTATCAATTTGGTTATTTAAGAAATTATACGTGAGGAAAATAAAAGTAACTTTCCTGTGAAATGGCTATGGAGTTCGCATGTATACATAATAATTATCCATAGTTTTTTAAAGTTCTCTTTTAAACATTGTATTATAAATCATCTTTAAAAACAGCTATAATTTACCCTTTGTTGTACATAGAAATAGATATTTGAAATACAGGAGAGAAAGGCTTCTAGAGAACCTTTTTCTTAATCATCCTGTCACAATGATGGAAATGTTAAAAAGAAACTGCTAAAAATTCTCAAAATAAATTTAAAATCATTCAAATGAATAAGCAAATCAAATAAGATCTCTAACACAATGAGAAAGAAAAATATTAAGAAAAGCAGAGGTAAAAATACCTGGAGAAAAAAACTATTTATCAATGACTTCAACAGTAACGTGAAAAACAAAGGTGCACTTTTTTTCAAGATACAATAAAATTTATTATAAACACAATGATGTTTTAAGGAAAATTAAAAAAAAATAAAATAAGGATTTTACCATTGCAAAAAGAAATTGTTCAGAGAAAATTATGGTCTGGCCTGGCCTTGTCCAATAAGGCAAATTCAGGAAATACGACACAGGAGTTTATTAGCACAATAAGACTGCAAATGAACTGTGATTGCTGCTTTTTATAGAGAGAAGTAAACAACTTCCATATAAGGACAAGTGTATTTTGATTGTGTTATTATGAATTAGTGCTGATTTGGCTCCTCCCTCATTACAGTATCATAGGGAGATGCAATTATTTAGTACACATGAACAAGAGTATTTCCAGATCTATCATCTTCTGCAGCCTGGCTACAAATGTACTCAAAGTCTAAACAAGGTTTAAAATGGAGTCACTCAGACTGACTATGCACAAGTAGCTGACTTTGTACAACCCTCATTTTGTGCTCATACTCATAGTATAGCACCACATTTAGATCTATATTGCTGCTCTGTCCTCAACTGCATCATCCTATTCCCTGCTGTTTGTAATTTGGGAGTTGTCTTGGGAATCAGTTCTTTGTACCAAAAGAGACACCACAAAAGCAAGCAATATAGAGTTTCTGCTAGGATACTCCAAAACTAAGAGGTTAGCCATTCCCATGGGGGCCAAGGTTTCTTCCCATACTTTTGGAACTTGTTCCAGGCTTTCCAGACTGAGGCCATATGAGTATGAATGATATCAAAGTTGTCAAGAATCCAATTGCAGCACCCCTGACCTGCAAAAGCACATAATCCTCCTCTCTCTGTCAGAGGAAAATCTAGAGACAGCATATTTTGTAAGGCCACAGTCATAATTGTGGATCTCAGTATTTAGGTCTTTCACTGAATGTATGGTTTTATTAATGAATATTTGTAAAATTTTGTTCATTTTATTTAATAGCACTATCCTGTGTACAGTCCCATATTTATGTAATATGATGGGTTAAAAATGTGTTCAAGCTCCCTCACATAAGGTGGGAGTGTAGTAGAAATTTAAATTGCTGCATATCTGCCTTGCAAGTGTGTGCTAAAAGGCAAGGTAGGTGTGGGCAGGAGATCAAAAAGCACCTCCTTTAACCCATGCCTACTCCATCCAATTTGAGAGGAGTCAGTAATAAGCTTTTCTGTTACACAGGAAATAAAATCCCTATGGGACTATTCTAAAAAATCCACTCATGTGGATTTTTTGTGAGAGTGCCAGGCCTCTCAGCTTAAGAAAAATTAAGAAAAATAATGCCAACCAATTTCCTGACCTTGTGTCCTGTTTTTCTCATAATAAAGAACTGGCAACTTGACAATACATTGCAAACTCAAGGTGGGGGTGCGGGATGATAATTGCTAAAGGTTAATAATCTTTTCCCAAAGAAAAGTGAAAGAGTAAGCAGACTCATTCTTCCAGCCCACAGCAGCACAATTTGGTGTTGTATGTAATGTTGCCTTATTGATTGCAAAATAATAATTACATAAATCCTGCATGTCTGCCTCCAGGCCCAGCAGGAGCATCCCTTCCCCCAAGGACAAAGGGGCTTGTGAATATATCCATAGCAGATGGTCTAGTTTAAATGCATGGGTGGGTTGTTGAACCAGATGTATATAAGTTCTCCCAACCGCAGAATACAAAGCAGGGCATTAAAAGCAAACAAAAGAAGGATCAAACAAATGAGTAGCCAAAGAACACTGATTAGTGTTGGGGTCTTTTTTTCAGATTATCTAGTTCTGGAGGCTAATCAGGGGTTGCTTCTGTTGGGCTGAGGTCAATCATGGCAGGCTTCACATGGGAGTGATGTAATCAGGTCATCTGCTCAGCATTCTTGGTGGTGGTATGACTGATCAGCATGATCTGGAAAAGTCTTTATCCAATGGCTCAACTGGTCACTGCACACCAAAATACATTTGTGGTCCATAGATTGTGGCAGTTCAATAAAGTCAGTCTATAGGTGCTCAGATGATAGGGTACTCATTTCCTCCCCACTTTGTCATAGTTTTCTTCTACAAGGACTTACACTGTTGACAAGAAAAGCAACTGGAGATCAATCTAGATGATCCTTTGTATAAACACTGTGCACAAAGCATGGCTGGTGAACTTGCTGTACAAGATTCATATGTCAATGTCAGTCCAAGGAGAAATAATAAGCAATTTACAAAATAGGCAATAACACAGAGAGAACTAATAATAAAAAAAACAAAACCAAAATTACAATAGGATGAATAAAGAAATTCAATAAGAAGAAACCCAAAGTAGAAACTAATAATTCATCTGAAACTTTAGAGAATTTCAGTTTTTATATACCATTCACTCTTTTTATTTTTACCCCAAACCTGTGTCTGATATGGACATGCCATCAACAGGTTAAAGGAGAAATCTTAAAGGATTCATGAGAGTCTGAATCAGAAAATGGACTATTTTGTTCCTTAATATTATCAGACAGAGATTTCAGAATAGGAAAAAAGATGACTCAAAATTTTCTTTACAATTACCAATGCAAATTTATATGTAAAATCCTTAATTCAATCTTGAGAACTTAATCAAAATTTGTAATTCCTATTAGAGACATTTGGAAGTTAATCGTTTCTATTTAACAATCTAATTTTGTTACTTCCTCAAAGTTTACAACTCCATTAAACCAAGAAATTTTTAATAGCTTATTCCTATTCCTCTCTTTTGAGGATATACACAACAAACATACATTCATACAAACACACATAGTGTGTATACTTCATATAGTCCTAAAAAAATGAGATACATCAAGGACCTAATCTTATGCATGAATATATAATTAGTAGCAAGGGGATGCCAAACCTAAGAACTCATTTATTTAGTTGCTTAAGATATGGAGTTGACCATAATTTCAGATTAAAAATAGTAAGATTTTTCATTCTGCATGCCATGATAGTAACTCAGATGTTTTGTGTTAATCTATTAATTTAGTAGATTTAGTATTGCAACAACAAAACTTCCACTGTTCACCTGTTCTGATTTTACAAATTTTTTATGAAAGGAAAAAAAGAGAGACATGGTTATGACAGTATCAAAGCTGTCCTTTCAAGGGCATGAACTGAGCTGATATAAGCCATTAAGAAAGAGGAAATATCCCTTAGTTCACTTTGATTCCAAGTAAGACTCATAGTTAATAGTTAATCATGTTCCACATTCTTCATAGGGTATTATAACCAGGCTCAGAATTCACCAGGGAGAGAAATTTTCCTGTTCAAAAAGTAAATAGCTCAATGGAAAAATTGAGTCAAGAAAATCCTAACTTTGCCTGTGCAAGGTCTTCTCTCAACTTTCCCAGGTAGAGACATCCTCTTGTAGCAGTTTTTACACTACACTCCCTTGGAGTAGCATACAGTTTTCCCCCAAATGATGCACTATTTATTGGTTTACTGACAATTGAGGCAATCATACCTGAAATCAAACTCAAAATAACATCAAATTATAGTCTCACCAGATTTTCCATCAACTAGAAAAATTTTTACTAATCACAGCTTAGGGATGGGATGGGACTGTCTTCTTCACATTGTAACAACAATTACCAATGAGCACATATGAAGACATCTCATTTATTTCCTCCAAGAATCTTTTAGGACAGAGATCTAGACTGGTGATCAGTGAATTGTCCAGTGTCGGAAGAGGCTGAGAATCTTTCAGCTACAGCATTTAGGGAAACCATCAATAGAAGAGAAAAAGTCAAAAAGTGAGAAAGTGGAGGGAAAAAAGATAAAATCTTTTTTTTTAATCTACACTATGAACTGCTTTTCTCCAAAGGCTGTTTTCCATGCATGTTAAAATCATGCAAAACTCCCTAAAGGAAGAACAAAAGCACTTATTAAGTACCTACTATGTGCCAGGGTCTCTGCTAAAGTGTAATCGCATTTGATTCTTACAACAACCTTGAAAGGCAGGTGTTATTATCCCCATTTTATAGTTGAGGAAACTGAGGCAGATAGAGGTTAAATGACTTCCCAAGGTTAGCTAGTAAATATCTAGAACCAGATTTGATCTCCCATCCTTTTGATTTCAGACCCAGTGCCAGGGATCCCTTACTGCCTGTAATAGATGCAACTACGGAAAGAGCTTCATTCAATATTCCTCTGATTAATGTCAAAAAAGTAATAAAAAATGGAAAATGCCAAAAAAGAAATTTCAAAATGACTCACAGTTAAACAAAACATTCTTTACTCAAACTAAATTTAAACTTTTTCATAAAAAATTGGTTTGATTTTGGTTTAAATTAAATAGTAATAAATTAGTTGAAATACATTTAAACTTATTGAAGTTTGGTCAATAATTTTAGCCCACTGTGAAAAGATCTTTGGATCTCTTGATCTTGTTACACAACATTCAAAGCATCTCTTCCAGGCTTGTGTCATCTGGAGAGCTGATGAGCACACTCTTCAGAAATTCATCAAAGTCTTTCATTAAAAATGCTAACAAGAATAGGATCCTATGTTATACCATTAGAGAAAGTTCTACAACATTAATACTCTTTGAGTATGTTAAATTAATTATAAATCTGCCTAACTGGATTATTATCTAGTTCATATGTCTTTTTCTTTTCTTTCTTCCTTTTTTGTTTTTGAGGCAATGAGAGTTGTGACTAGCCCACCGTCACAGAGCTAGTAAATATCTGAGGCCAGATCTTAACTCAGGCTCTCCTGATGCCAGGACTGTTGCTTTATTCACCATACCACATAGCTAAGTACCTCTCACATCTTCACATTTTTTTTCCTTGGATAGTCTAATCACTTTGTGTCTTTTGACTTCTGTTTTGCCCTCTGCTTCTAATGCATTGGGGTAGTTTTTCTTTATAATTTCTTGAAATATGATGCCAAGGCTATTTTATTGACCATGGATTTCAAGTAGCTTATTAATTCTTAAATTATCTCCCCTTGATGCACTTTCTAGATGTCACCCTGACCATTTGGTGACAGTGCCACTATAGAATTCAATTTGATGTATCATATTAAAATTGTTTAGAGAGGAATGTTGGATAAGTTTGTTTGTGTTGCTGCCTTTACTCTGCTATCTAGACTCCACCAACAGGGAGAGAGGAGTTTAAAAGTGATTAAAATCCTTTACTTCACATTTTGCCTAGAGTTAATTCTGATTCAGAAATAAGATTCATGAAATAGCTTAAAATATTTTTTTCAATTATATGTAAAAACAGTTTTTACATTCATTTAATTTGACTTCCAAATTCTGCCTCTCTGCTTTCTACTCTCCCCTTTCACAGGGAAGACAAGCAATTTGATATAGGTTAGATATCTGCAGTCATATAAAACATGAAAAATCTTGATTGATGTTATTCTGAATCTTTTCCACTACAAGGACTTTAAAATTCTCAGTTGGAAAGTACTTATGTTTAAATATTTTGCAAAGTTCTGTCAAATTCTCTTTAGAGTAAAAAATATGATATTGATTTAATTTCCTCTACCACAACTTTTCAAAAAGCTAAATTAGATATGTTAATGTACATATACAGATAAATTCATATAAATTTGTACCTTTTTAAACTAATCAATAAGATGCTAATGCTTGTACTTACAGTTATCTGACATTTGTGAAGAGAAATATTTTAAAAGGTCTAAAAAATTTCCAGTCTTTAATTCCACAGGTCCTGTTGATTTTGTGTTCTTTAGATCTAGACATTCTGAGAGGTTTTCACAGTCACTGAAGCCCATAAAAGCAATTTTCCGCAAACTGGATGTAGCTGCATGCAGACAAATGTCTCCAAGAATAACTGTATACATGTAGGCTATAATCCACTCCCATGAAGAGTCAATATACCAGCTTTCTTCCTAATAGGCAAAAATCCTTAGATTTTTGTGATTTGTTAGGATTGAGATTTTAGCAAAATAATTCCAAATATGTATATATTAAAGACCATCCTAGAATTTTACCTTAGAAATTACCCACAATACTTTGTACAGTTGGTTGGTTGGTTGTTGTCCCTTCTGGAGAAGACCAAAATAATATCATTATTTTGAAGTCAAGGTACAGTGTGTCTGCCTGTGGCTGATTAGGCCAATATGAGCTCATAAGGCTCTACTATAAATAGTATACATGAATTTTCAAAGTGGCAATGTCTCTAAATTTACACACGTCATATTTCTTTTGAACTACTGCAATTTTGCTTCATTCATAGAGCACAGCGTCTTCTTTGATGTCGGCATGCCATGCTGGGCAGTCCTTTGCCAGTGTCTCTCACACAATTGCTTGCAAAGTTCTGTAGAGAGGCCTAGAGAGTATTCTTGAATTGTTTTTTCTGTTCTTCATCTGAAAGCTTGCCTTGTGTGAGTTCCCTGTAACACAGTATTTTAGGCAAGTATATGTTTGGTATACAGACCATGGGGCCAGCCAACAGGAGTTGAGCTCAATGCAGTAGAGTTTGAATGCCTGACAGTTTAGCTCAAAAAAGGACCTCAGTGAAAGGTATTTTATCTTGCCAGGTGATCTTCAGAATCTTCCTAAGGCAATTCTAATAGAAGCAATTCAGTTTCCTAGAATGGCTCTGGTATACTATCCAGGTTTCACAGGCATGAGGCCAGCACAATGACTCTGTAGACCATCAGTTCAGTAGGCAGCTTAATACCTCTTCTCTCTCACTTTAATTCAGAGCCTTCCAAACACTGAGCCAGCTCTGCAAGTGCATGAGTCAACCTCAACCACTTTGCAGAGCCCTGGGGATGATACTGCCCAGGTAAGTGAACTTATCCACAGCACTCAAAATTTCTCCATTTGATTAGCCAATGATTTTGCATATGGGTGGTGTGTTGCTGGTGTATTGTTAATGTATTTTTGCTAAATTTGAAGATCTTTCCCATACATTAACAGGCTCATGTGACCTGTTCAAATCACATGGAAGCCTAAGTCACACATGGTGGAAGAAGCTTGCTGAATGCGTGGAACAGGAAGGGTGGAGAAGAGCTGGGAGAAAGTTGGTGAGAACAGCTAGAGCAGAGGGAGAGAGGACACAGGCAAATAGACAGCTAGTATTGTGAGTGTTTCTTTGTGGGAAAGTTCCAGCCATGAGGCAGGGGAAGCCTTAGAAATGCAGGGGTCCCTTGAAGTCGTAATGTGTATTAATGTCTTTGTTGCTATGAATAAATCTGGTTTTCTATTGTTGGGATTTGGCTTTCCAGTGTCTGAAGAAATGTTTTCCTTCTGCCTTCTTTAAGGAGAGTATGTTATATTCTGCAATTCCCAACTATGCTCGCATATTCACAGTTGCCTTCAGTGCTGTAAATATTGCCTTGGCAAAACATTTGGTGTCACGGACAGGATATCTGGGTATAAAATCTATACTTGGAGGCAGAAGGGCTTTAGAGGAAGAAATGGACAGCCCAGGATGAAGGATTTATCTTATTCATCTCTAGCAAGGGAATGGGCTAAAAACACTGGACTCTATGAAAACTGGGAATTGAGGTTAAGGAAGGGAGTACTTAGAGCTTTAGAAAGATATTTGAATAGAATAACAATAAAACCAGGTAAAGAACTGGCAGAAATGTTTAGGAGAGACTGGATTTTATTAACAGGTTGCCATATTATGTGTAAAACCAGAGATGGGCTGCTGAAGGGAAAAAATTTCAATGGAAAAAGAGTTAGTGATTTTGCATGGGAATTCTCAGCATGCAGGCTCCCCTTTAGAAGATCAAGCTGGGGATCTCAGGTGGTATAAGAACAAGCTACTGTTCATTTAACTAAGAGGAAATGAAAAATTAACAAAAGGAATGTGCACACAACCTTTGTACAGGCCAGACCTAATTGCCAAAGCAACTGCCAGGGGAGTGCATGGGAGAAAAACTTAACAAAGTCAGAGAAGGAAAATGAAACAATGTTAAAGGAGGAGGATTCTCAGGCAGAAGCACACCCAATAATGAAAGATGAAAGCAGAATGGGGGGGGGCGGGGGAGGGAAACACGGTGTTTAGGGAGAAAACTGAGGATTTTACTCAGCAGGAGATCACAGATACTTTGAGTCAGTTCACCCTAAGAATGGGAGAATCATTAATATCTTGGATAGTGAGAATCAGTGATGAAGGGGCTGGAGGAGTATTGTCAGATGGTGTGGATTGCTTGAAATTAATAGGTATTAGAATACTTTTGTACAGCAAGATTTTAGAGATTTCCCTATGCAAAAAGGTAACAATATGACCAATCTCTTAGCTTTAGCAGCAGGTGCATGTAATAGGCAATATGCTATTGACTCTATATCAGTATCCTGGTATTCACTTAGGGACTGTATAAGAAAGTTAAAGGAGGAGGTAATTAAGACTGCCATAATGATCAGAAATGCAGCTGTATACTATGATACCTCTTAGCAGTTTCCAATAGAAATATCACAGTGAAGAGGGTTCCTTCTGCTTACAAACATATAATTCTGATTCTACTAACTGGGGAGATGGGGCACCCTCTTTCAGAGGTTCTGGACAAGATTTCACAATTTAGTGATTCAAGGGACTGAAGAAAAGATAAATTTCCTTGAAAGAAAAGGGTAAATAGCCTGTGGATTCAAAGTCAGACTAGATTGACAAGGAAAGAATTATTTACTTCTCTATAGAGAACAGATGTAGATTTAGGAAGAATAGATGGTATTCCAACTAATGAACTATATACAAAATGTACTAAGAAAAGGAACTTGATACTAGACTTAATAGA
Source organism: Notamacropus eugenii (assembly GCF_028372415.1). Lineage (NCBI taxonomy): Eukaryota > Metazoa > Chordata > Mammalia > Diprotodontia > Macropodidae > Notamacropus > Notamacropus eugenii. The sequence continues at coordinate 351,044,235 of NC_092874.1, read as the reverse complement.
AAAGTAAGAACTGCCCCTACAGATTCTTCTGAACCCTTGTGTCCAAGTTTGTCAAACCTTCAGGGAGAATAGGAAATTGACCAAGCCACAGTTCAGATTAAAGAAATACACAGATGGGATTAGAGACCCCATATCAATTTGACCATATATTGGAAAAATGAAACAAATATTGTTACTAGGGCACCAATAGATACTGGGGCAGAGGCCTGCCTTATATCAGGAAAACCTGATAAGTTTAAACATGGAACTCCTGTCACCATCACAGGACTGGTTGGAGCTAAAATATCAGTCAGACAAGTCAAACTAATGATGAAAATTGGATAAATAACTAAGAAAGACTATGCCATGGTAATTTTACCCAATCCTGAATACATCATTAGAATAAATATATTGAGAGACATGATTTTAAATTTACTTTTGGGAAGATATCAATTTACAGTAAGGAGGATAGGAATTAATACAGTTTTAGTGGGTAAAATAAAAATGGACTTCATCATTTTACCTGAGGCTTCTGAAGTAATGACTTTAAAGCAGTATCATATGCCAGGTAGGCAAGATGAAATTGCCAATACTATAAAGGAATATATTAAGGCAGGAGTGTTAAGTCTCTACAGTCACTTTAAGGAATAATCCTGTCTGGCCAGTATGAAAGTCAGACGGGACATGGAGGATTACAGTGGATTATAGACAATTGAATAAAGTTACTCCTCCTTTGTATGCTGCTGTTCCAGATACCATTACCCAATTTCCTCATCTTGGGTCATCTCCGGTCATCCTGATGAATATCTGGTCACTGGATTCAGATGGCTCTGGAGGAGAAGTGAGGCTGGTGACCTGCACAGCCCTCCCCCACTCAAAACAAAGTCAAGTGCAAGTCATGTCATCATTTCTCTGATGGCATGGTCTTCTTTGGCAACAAAGGATGAATACACACACACCTTAATAGAAATGATCCAGAAATATAAGGAGATTTAGTACATAGCTCAATAACTAAATCAATATTTAGCCAATGCTTTTTTACCATCCCAATAGATTCGAAATAATGGGACCAATTCCCTTTCACTTGGCAGGGCCAGCAATATACTTTTACATGCTTGCCACAATGATACCCGCATAACTCCACTATTTGTCATAGGATTGTGGTTGAACATTTGGATGAATTAGAGCTACCTGGTGTACATCTTACCCACTATGTAGATGATATTATGATACAGGGAACAAATGTAAAAGAAGTGGAGAAGAATTTGACACTTTTAATTGAGCATAGGCAAAGCAAAGGGTGGTAAATTAACCCTGCAAAGATTCAAGGACCAGATCAAATTGTAAAATTTTGGGGTGTGCAATGGAATAAGGGGCTGCAAGAGATTCTCTTGCAAGGCCAACAATAGATTCAGGATTCTCCTATTCCTACCAATCAGAAAGAGGTCCAAAAGGGTATGGATTATTTGGATATTGGAGGTACCACATCCCTTATCTGGGGAAGAGTTTGAAATCCTTATATAAACTGACTAGAAAAAAATATGAATTTGAGTAGGGACATAGGCAGAGTAAAGCTTTTGAAGAATCAAAGGCTTCTATACAATTAGCCCTAGATTTATGGTCTATGCAAAGTGGCCCAGTGGAATTACAAATGATTGCACAGGATGAATATGTAAAGTGCAATTTACAGCAAAAATAACAAAGCCGAAATTTTTGATTTCAGGATTTTAGTCTAGGAAATTCCCTTCATCTGGCATTCAATATAGCCCTTTTGAAAAATAGTTGTTTATACATAGACAGAGGGCACAGGTTGAGGTGCATATGAAGAGAGAATACCTAAAAAATAAAATTTACTGTTCAGTGAAATGTACTAGGAGTAAGAGAAAGGGAGAAGTAGAATGTACCAAATCATTTCACATAAAAGAGGGAATAAAGAGCTTTTACACTGAAGGGGAAGAAGGGGAAGATGAAAGGAAATAAGTGAGCCTTACTGTCATGGAATTTGGTTTAAGAAGGGAATAACACAGACTCACGTGGATATGGAAATCTAATTTATCCTGAAGGAAGGCAGGGGGGAAAGGGATAGGAGAGGGAAGATAATAGAAGGGACAGTAAATTGGGGAAAGGTATAATCAGAAGCAAACACTATTGGGGGAGGACAGGTCAAGGGAAGGAATAGCATAAATACAGAGCAGGATAGAACAGAGGAAAATGTGATTAATCTTTTGCAACGCAGCTATTATGGAAGTGTTTTGCATGGTTACACATGTATGACCTATATTGGATTGCTTGTTTTCTCAATGAGGGTGAGTGGGGAGGGAGGAAGGGAGAGAATATGGAACTCAAAGCTTTAATAATACATGTTAAAAACTGTTTTAGCTTGTAACTGGAAATAAGATGTACAGGCAATGCTGTATAGAAATATATTTTGCCCTATAAGCAAATAGAGGGGCAGGAGATGGAAGAAGGGGGGGATAATAGAAGGGAGGGCATACTGAAGGAAGGAGTGGATGGGGTGAGGAGTGGGAAGAGATGAGGAGAAAATTTTGAATTCAAATTCTTGTGGAAGTGAATATTAAGAACTGAAAAATAAATTATTAAGAATAAAATGGAAAAAATATAGTTGCTAGCTGCATGTTGGGCTTTGGTAGAGACTGAACAACTGACTCTGGGCTTTGATGTAATATTAAGACTTGGAATCCCAATTATGACCTAGGTAATGAGTACCCCAGCTTCTCACAGAATTAGACATCCACAAGAGGCTAGCATAATTAAATGGAAGTGGTATATTCAAAATAGATCTTACATAGACAAAAGTGGAGTTTCTGCTTTACATGAATGTAAGCAAACATAGATACTGAGGGAAATGATATACCCCCTGAACCAAAGCAACAGGTGTCACAGTCCTTGGTAAAATGGAATGAGGGATATGATGGATTAACTGAAGAATAAAAGAGACATGCATGGTTTACTGATGGGGCAACAAAATATTTGGTCCATAAAAGACAATGGAAAGTGAAAACCTGTAACTCATGTACCAGCAGACTTTGGAAAGTACTAGCATAGGTGGAAGTGGTCAATATACTGAACTTATGGTAGTACATCAAAATAGAACAAGGAGGACAGTGTCATATATTCACTGAATTCTGGACAGTAGATAATGGGTTAGCTACATAGATGCCCACGTGGAAAACCAAAAATTGAGAAATTCATGACCAAAAGTCCAGGGCAAAGAATTATGGAAAGTTATATGGGACATGTCTTTGGTTCCTAATTTGTCAGTTTTTCATGTAGATGCTCACGTGGCCTCATCATACCAGAATGTGAGTACAATGTACATGCTTATTGACTAGCAAAGGCTGTTACTCAACATATTGTTCCTACTCTGGCATCAAGTGATGATCTGGTACTAGCAAAATGAGTCCATCAAATGACCAACCATTTAGGGTTCCAGGCCACATAACACATCGATTGGAAAAGAAATGAACTGTTCCACAGGTGGCAACTGGAGAGATAGCAAGGGAGAAAGTACCAGCCCAAATCTGGCAAATATTTTATAATGGACCCCTACCCCAAGAAAAAGGATCAAATTTTATATGTACTTGTGTTCACAGTCATTCAGGTGTACTAATGGTTTATTCCTATAAGAATGTAACCCAGAAAGAGACCTGTAAAACTCTAAAGATCTTAAGTCTACATTATGGAACCCCAATGGAGATTCAAAGTGACAATGGGTCACATTTCAAATGTAATGAAATGAGGAGATATTGTGTATTCAACAATATAGAATGGATATATCATAGTCCATATTATCTACAAATGTTTGGGTTAATTGAAAGAATGAATGGATTATTGAAAGAATGGTTAAGGAAGGTAAATTCTAATAATTCTTATCAACATTGGAAAGATTATTTGTTCACTGCTTAATGTAATTTGAAAAACAGACCATTGGTAGGAAGTACACCTGTAGTGAAAATGATGACCCCAAATATGCAGATTAGAAAAAAACTAACACATAAAATACCAAATATTGAATATTGGACTATAAGGCCAGATGTCCCAGCACCATATCTGAGGAAACCTGATTCAGCAGGATATGATTTACATTGCTTAGAGGACTTTAGATTAGATCAAAGAGAAATAAGAAAAATACCTACGGAATATGCATGAGATTCCCCAAAATCATTTTGGACAGATATTACCTAAACCTAGATTAGCAGTTCAAGGAATACATGTATTTGCTAGAGTGAAAGATTCTAATTATCAAGGAGAAATTATTGTTACATTGTTATATATTGTTACATTGTTATATGTCATTCTCCAAAATTTAGGCAAAGAACCCATACAGTTTTGTAAAAATAATAGAATAGTTCAAGTTATTATTAGTCCTTGTGAAACAATATTCCCTTGTGAAAACTGACCCTTTTTCCAAAATAACTAGCAGAGGAATTGAAAGATTGGGTTGTAAGGAGTGAATAAAATTGGGAGCTAAAGTATGGATAAAATGGAAGCCAGATAATGTTCCAAAGGCTGTGGAAATTATAGTACATGGGAAAGATAATACTATAACTGTTATTCATTCAGGAGATGATGATTATCAAATTGTAGCCTTAACTCATATATTCTACCATTAATGAAGCTATGATGGTAGGTTCATGGACTTCAGAAGCACAGCTGATCTACCCTGTTTCTGTTTATAGTGAGACAAGAGTCTCCCTATTCTTTTTGGCTTTTTGTCTGTTAAACTTGTTTGCTGGGTTTATTTTCTGCAGGCTTAGTACTATCCTCCTGCAGATGCCTGATCACCCTTAGCTGGATGTCACCCCTGTCCACATATGTGATATGTCACCCCTGAACCTGGTCTCAAACAAGCTCTGGATGTCAGCTAAAAACCTGACCTCTTGAATGAGACCTCTTAGGGCTGAGACAGCTCTATGTCCAATTTCAGCAGGAAATAGCTATGGAATAAGAGACCTTTGCACCTTACTCCAAAATTTTGGGTCCCATTTGATCAACAGGGAATGATGGAGTGCTTGTGCTCAAGTTCCACCCTAAGATATTTTCTGGGCCTATTTTGTGTTACACTGTTGTACAGGTCTGCTGACAGCAGTTGCCCAATTGACCTATGTAAAGAATAAGAAAAAAATTTCCCAGTTTTCTGCTTCCCTCCTAATCTTGGCTGCATTGCATTAGTGCAACTAATATCTGTGATAAAGGCCTAATTTCTAAAATATATAGAGAAATGAGTGAAATTTATAAGAATATATGTCATTCTCCAGTTGATAAATGGTCAAAGGATATGAACAGGCAATTTTCAGAGGAAGAAATTAAAGCTATCTATAATCATATGAAAAAATGCTCTAAATCATTATTTATTAGAGAAATGCAAATCAAAACAACTCTGAGGTACCACATCACACCTATCAGATTGGCTAATATAACAAAACAGGAAGATGATAAATGTTGGAGAAGATGTGGGAAGAGTTAGAACACTAATTCATTGTTGGTGGAGCTGTGAGCTGATCCAACCATTCTGGAGAGCAATTTGGAACTATGCCCAAAGGGCTACAAAAATGTGCATACCCTTTGACCCAGCAATACCACTTCTAGGACTGTATTCCCAAGAGATCATAAAAATGGGAAAGGGCCCCACATGTATAAAAATATTTATGACAGCTCTCTTTGTGGTGGCCAAAAACTGGAAATGAAGGGGATGCCCATCAGTTGTGGAATGACTGAATAAATTGTGGTATATGCATGTAATGGAATACTATTTTGCTATAAGAAATGATGAACAGGAAGATTTCAGAGAGTCCTGGAAGGACTTAGATGAACTGATGCTGAGTGAAATGAGCAGAACCAGGAGAACTTTGTACACAGTAACAACCACAGTATATGAGAAATTTTTCTGGTAGACTTAGCCCTTCACAGCAATGCAAAGACCTAAAACATTCCCAAAGGACTCGAGGCAAAATGAAATCTACATTCAGAAAAAGAACTATGAAACTGGAATGCAGAATGAAGCAGAATATTTTCTGTTGTGTTATGTTTTGTCTTGGTTTGGTTTTTCTCATGGTTTCCCTCATTCATTTTAATTTCTCTATGCAACATGACTAATGTGAAAATGTGCTTGATAAGAATGTGTATATAGAAACCATATAAGATTGCATGCCATCTCAGGGAGGGAGAAAAGAAGGGGAAGAAAATCTAAGACTTCTGGAAGTGATTGTATAAAACTGAAATAAATAAATTAATTAAAACAAAAGAATGAAAAAAAATCTTGGTCCAAATGTATTGTTAATGTATTTTTGCTTAATTTGAAGATCTTTTCCATTCATTAATAGGTCCTTGTGACCTGCTTAAATCATATGGAAGTCTAAGTCACATGAGGTGATGTAATGATAATTTAAATGGGGAGATCTTTCATATTCATTAACAAGCCCATGTGAACTGCCTGGATCACAAGGAGTCTGTGGTGGGAGGAGTTGACTGAATGCATGGAACAAAGAGGTAGAGCTAGAGCAGAGCTGAGAGGAAGTTAGTCATGAGAGCAGTCAGAACTAGGAAGGATGAGGGCAAGCCCAGAGTTGGCTATGATTGTGAGAAGGGCATTTTGTTTAAGGGGAGCCTCTTTGTGATTTTGTTTGGGGGAGCTGGCTTGTGGTAAGCCTAGTAGAGGGAAGTCTTGGGGCTGGTACTGTTCTCTGCATTGTCATTGTGTATAGATTCTTGTTATTATGATGGATTTAGCTTTCTGGTGTCAGAATAAGTGTTTTGGTTCTGTCTTCCATGTGGAGAGTCTGTTGTGTTTTGTGATTCAGAATTGCATGGGGATATTCATGGCCCCCATGGGCACTGTGAATATCTTATTGGCACTACAGGTAGGAAGATCTTGCTGAATGGGTGGAACAGGAAGGGTGGAGCAGAGCTGGGAGGAAGTTGGTTAGAGTAGAAGGACAGGACACATTGAAGCAGGCAACTAGGATTGTGAGTGTTTGTGGGAAGACCCCAGCAGTGGTGGGGTGGGGGTGGCAGGAGGCTTGGGAATGGAGGTGTCCCTTGCAATGATAATGTGTATTATCAACTTCTTTGTTGCTATGATGGATTTGGTTTTCTGTTGTTGGGATTTAGCTTTGTGGTGCTGGGATTCTGATTTCTGGTGTCTGAATAAATACATTTCTTCTTCCTCCTATATGGAGAGTCTGTTATAATTTGCAATTCAGAACTATACTGTCATACTCATAGTCACATAGTCACCATTGGTGCTATGAATATTGCCTTGCTGACATAGCTGGCTCTTCTACTTTCTTGGATTTAATTGTTAGGCTAAAATTAGCACAAGCAGCAGAGAATTGATCCATATTTTATTTCCTCTTGGCCTCAGAGGCTACACTGAGTGCACAATCATCTGTGAACAAAAGATCATACACCAACTCTCCTTCCACTTTAATAGTAACTTGTAACCTTTTCAAGTTAAATAATTTACCCTCAGTGTAGTAGCTGAGTTTAATGCCATTTTTAATCCTCACCAAAGGTGTCTAACATTATTCCTGAAAACATCATGCTAAATAACATGGGAGCAAGCACACAGCTCTGCTTCACGCTGCTGGTGATGGGGAAAATGTGAAAGCATCATCTTTCATTCAGAACCTGTGCAAGCATGCCATCATGAAACTAACATACAATACTGATGAACTTCTGCATGAAACCAAATTTTGCCATAATTTTTCACAAGTCCTCACAATTGACAGTAATAAAGGTCTTGGTTAGACCTATCAACATTGTGTAGAAACCTCAGTTCTATTCTTGGCATCTGTCTTCGAGGTGCTGGGCAACAAACACCATATCAACCATTTCCTGGCTCTTTCTGAAACCAAGCTGGCTCTCAGGAAGATGATTGTCTTCCAGGTGAAGGATCAGACTATTAAGGGGGACTGTGGAAAGAATCTTGCCAGCAATGACAAAGAGAGAGATATACTCTGCCCCACTATGATTGTCACAGGAAAATCAATTTCCTTTAGTAATGGACAATGGAGGGCATTCTTTAACTCCTGAGGGATAACTTATTCTTGTCATATAACCCAGAAATTTTCAGTCAGCTTTTTATATAGGCAGTGGACCCCTGCCTCGCAAATCTGAGATGGAATACAATCAGCATTGGGTGTTTTGTTGCCATCGGAGAGAACCCAAAAGGCATTCAAAAGCAAGTCTTCAGTTGGAAGTTTGACTAGAGAGAATATGACCTCAACCTTAGGTATACAGATAATGGCTTCAGCATTGATTGATTGAGAACATTGTAGAAGTGTTCAGTTCAACTCTCTAGGAACATGTCCTTATCACTGAATAATGTGACTCCATTAGCACTGAGTAACTGAGAAGCACCATAGGTTTTTGTCCCATAAATAGCCTTCAAGGCATCACTTTGGATTGTTAATATCAGTGTAAAACTGATTTCACCTGCCTTCTTACTGAGCCAAGTATCTTGCATCTCAGAGCTTCATTTGTATTTTGTTTTCTGATGGAATTAAATATTGCCTTCTCAGAGACAGATTAACAATGCTGCTGGTAAACCCTGTTGTGTTCTTGTTTTTTATTTAGCAGCTTCTGAATTTCCTTACTATTTTTTGTCAAACTAATCGTGATTATTGCAAGTGTTCTGGTCTACATAAGTAAATGCAGTATTGTACACCAAATCTATGAAAGCCACCCTCTCCTTTTCTTCTACACTGTTGCCAACCATATGTTGGTTCATCTTTCCCTCCAATTTAGCAATGGATTGTTCCCACTTGGAGAAGCACTCTAATCTGTTGGTATTAAGTATTCTAGTAGTTGTCTTACTTTGGAGTTGCTGCTTTTATTGAATGTGAATATTTAGCTTGGAGAGGATGAGTCTCTGATCAGTCCAGCACTCTGCACCACATAATGTCTTCATCACTCTCACATCCTGTCTCTTCAACTTCTAATGACATAATCTATTAAATGAAAATGTTTGCTGTAAGGGTCCATCCATGACTTTTTATTTCTTTAGGTAAATGGGAGACAGTGCTAGTGATGAGAAGGTCTTGAGATGCACGGCTCTTCAATAGTAAGCAATCATTACTGTTGCTGTTTCCAAGAACTCGCTGCCATGTTTGTTAGTCTGTATATACTCTTGCATTAAAGTCATTCAGAATTATAAGCTTGTCCTCTTTCATCGCATCAATGATAAGGGTTGCCAGATCTTTATAAGATTTTTCTTTGACTTCATCAGGGTTCATTATGGTGGGAGCATGGAGTTTTCCTGCAAGTGGCAATCACATTGTCATGAACTTGCCTTTTATTCCTTTTCATAGGCATATAAGTTGGTTGGCTAGTTTGGTTTTGATTTCAAAATCTAAGCCAGCTTCACAGTAACCACTATAGTTTTTCCTGCTCTGAATTTGGTAGTCTAGCCTTCCTTCACCAGCCTTATTTCACTCAGGGCTGCTATTTGAATGCAGTTACTGCTGAGTTTTCTTTATAACAACAACTGTTTGTCTTTTTGACCTGCTGAAATTAGTGTTGTCTGTAAGAGTGTGCACATTCCATGCACAATGACGAGTGGAATCATCTTTGCAAAAATTTTTATGTATTTTGTTGTGTGTTTTGACCACAGAATTTTTTCAGAAAAACCTGGAAAGACCTAAATGAATTTATGCAGAGTGAAGTGAGTAGAATTCAAATCCATTCTATTACTTTTTATTTTGTAAATCCCCCAAAAGTCTTTTACATTTAAAAATAAAGTTAATTTTGTTTTCAAATGTGAAAAATCATTTTTAGCTCAGGGCCTAGAAGAGTAATATTTGGCCCTGAGGCTATAATTTACCAACCCTCAATCTTAGGGCAAAATCTGGAGAGTTTCTTCCAAAGGACTCACAGCAGCTGTGAGTTACTCCTTTGTCATTTGTACTAAGTTTGAGCCCACTTACCCCTGTATTTATGGGAAAGTGTGACCCAGGATGAGAGTGAGAGTGGGTAATGTGATTCAGCAATTGCATCCCTGTGGCTAATATTTGCTTCTTAAAGCTAATTATATATGGCTAAATAACAGAAACCGACTAATATTCATGGGGGTACACTTATAGGAACTATAGTCCTAGAAAAGTCCCCTTAATCACTCAGAGTCCCCTATAACTCTGAGGAGGCAGTACCACAGTAGGTTTAGAGAGGAAATAAAAATGTTTTAAATGTTTAGTCTTCAAAGAAAAAAGTGTCTGCTTATTCTATATTCCAATTCAAAATGCTGAAACCAAGAAAACATTCAATTTTAAATAAATAAGAAACTCTCCTGCTGTCCAATTTAGTATTTACTTTCATCAAACACAATTTCCTTTAACATTTAAGTTAGCTGTTACCTGCTTCTGAGGAGACATACATGTTGAAATAAAGTATTTTCCAAGATTCATTAAAACCTTCAAGCAGGACAAGTTTAATTTTGCTGCATCTCCAAGTACAAATAAACCAAGGATTGATTCCAGCCTAAATAATTCAAGAGCAAAATCACAAAATTCTATGAAAAATAAAATGTCAGTCCTTTAAAAAATAAAAACAATCAGCTAAAGGTGACTAGTAGTTCCTGTTTGCCCAGTGTCTGTGGAATCAATGTATGTTTGAATTTGCTGACATCAGATTAAGATCTACTTGAAAGTAGAAAATTTTTATAGAGATTTTATGAAGTACAGTGTATGAATTTACAAAAGCTCTATAAAATGAAAACTTGATCACATATTATTGTATCCATAATGAAGAATGATCACAGAATTTAGAGTTAAAAAATATTTGAACAATTATGTAATCTAACCTCTTCATTTTACTAGTAAAGAAACCATCTGAAGAATGACAGAGCCAGCTACTTACTAGCTGGCTAATCCTAGGCAAGTTACTTAGCTTTGTTTGTCTCAGTTTCCTCATCTGGAGAAGAAAATGACAAACCACTCCAGAATCTTTGCTAAGAAAATCTCAAGTGGGGTCATAAAGAGTTGGAAATTCTCCAGATTTTCAGAGATGGTTTAGAAAATGGGATGTTGGTTGTGTTATCTAGTTCTGAGCAAATTGCAACTTGAATTTATTAGTTCTAAGTGACTTCAAAATTTGGTCTCATAGGTATGGGATGTATCCCCTTAAAATCAACTGACAACAGGGAAAAACTGCCTTAACAACACATATTACTGCTGTTCATCCTGGCAACAAATAAATAGTGTGATTTCCTTTAGGGAAGAGAATCACTTTGGGATTTTTTTGGTCATTTATACACAAAGATTGTTCTGTGAGTGATCATCTATGGCCATTTTTCTTTCAATTGCTCCATTTTCATTTTTCCTCCTTGGTTGACCTCAGGTGGTCTTCTGTGTTTGATTTAAAGCTTTCTTTTCTTATCGAGTATGCAAATTAACATGAGTTTTCAAAACCATATTCCAGAAAGGAAATAAGGTTCATCATTCAAGATTCTTTTTCTTTTGTTATGCTTCACAGAACCTTTTAAGAAATATATTTCTGTGAAGAATGACATATCATATTTCATGGCCCATGCTTACTACATGTAAAATTAAGAAAGTTTTAAATGTTGGAATTGAGATCTTATCAAAAACAAATTTTAGTTAAGACAAATTGCAATGCATGTCATGCAGTTCTTAAGAAAAAAGCTAAAAACAACTTATGGAGAAAATGAATTTAAGAAAAGCACATAATAAGTCTCGGGTTTTCACATTGTGATTATAAATTATCTTTGTTGCCAGCTAAGGTGTGATTAACATTAAAATAAAAAGGTGTTTTTGTTTTATTTATTTATTTTTTTTACTATTTAAGCACAAAAGTTCCTCCACATGTTCCATCAGGTTTAAAAGGGGACTCTTACCAGAATTTTTTCTGAATCTGTCCTTTATGCACAAGGAGATGTTCAAGTACTTCATTTAACTGAGACCTGTGGTTGTGTACACAAGACCAAACAACAATGCAATGCCAAAGAAGGTGACTCACTTCCTGTCTTTTTGAATAAGTCTTAGATTTGTCTTTCTGTGATTTAAAGAGACATGAAAAAAAGTGTTCAAGAATTCTTCAAATTAAAATCTACTTCTATTCAATTTTCACTGTCAAGTAATTTATGCTCTATCAATATTATCTTAAGTACATATTATAGATAAACTTGCTACATACACTTAGCCAAATGCAAGTGCTCATGTCCTCAAAAGGACCCATAGGATGTAGCAAACAGCTAGCTGTGCTTTGAGGGACTCAGTAGTGCTCCGAGCTTAATGGTATGCAAATTGAGGAAGGAAAGGGAACTCCTAGGACACAACACCTACAGCTGTTCTGATAGATTTACATTTCTATTTTATATACAAAAAGACTCTTTAGATGTGCTGGTTTCTATCTTATACTGTATTCAAACCATTCTTTAATCCAGCAAAGAAAAAATGCATTACTACTATTTCTTTGAGATCTGTATACTTCTTGGATGTATCTGGTTATTTAGATGCTGTTTACCTCATTACAATGTGAATTCCTTGAGGGCAAGGTCTCTTTTTACTTTTCTTTTATCCCAGCGTTTAGCCCAGGGATTGCCACACAGTAAATAATTAGTAAAAGTTTTTGATTGGTTGACTGTAGCATTTTCTGGTCTTATTATTTAACAATGGGGGAAGGGAAAAATCATTTACATAATACCTACTATGTGCCAGGCACTGTGCTAAGTAGTTTTTGCAAATATTATCAAATTTGATCCTCACAACAACCCTAAGGAGTAGATGCTTTTATTATCCCCACTTTACAGTTAAAGAAAAAAGATAAAAGGTTTAACTGGCTTGCTGAGGGTCCCATAGCTAATAAATATCTGAGGTGAAATTGATTTCAGATCTTCCTGACTCTAGGCTCAGTGTTCTATCCACTGAGCCACCAGCTGCCTTTAATAACAATCACCACTGAACTTCTGTGAAGAATTAAGTGTTCTGAGAATTGCATTCATTTTTTAAAAATTATTTTTAGAACTGATCATCAAAAAAATTGCCAAGAACTCATATATTCTGCTTCAATTTCTCAAAAGTATCACTTCAAGAGTTTTAAGTAGCAGTAAGGAATAATTGCATGAAAGAAGTAATGGCTAACAAATACAATTTTAAAAACTAGAGTACTATTTCATAAATGTTAATTAAAGAGATTCAAAAAAGTTTCTAGTAATAAATCATATCAAAATATCCAAATGCAGATTTACTATATCCAGATTTACTCTGTTATAATTGTTAATTTAGTAGAAAACTGAAGAAAGAAAATGAATCACTACCTTAAAATTTTTTCACTTAATAGGATAATATGTCATTTGACTATTTTCTGTTCATAAAGATAGGGTCTGAATGACTGGCTACGGTAAATGCAAGAACAGAGAAGAGGAGAGGAAGGAAAAGGAGAGAAGAGAGGAGAGGGGATCCCATAGTATTTATTATTTAACTAATAAAAGAAAAACAAAAATATTAACTCCAGAGAACAATACTCTTCCTTAAACATTCTCCTTTCAATAAGGTTCCTCTCATAAAATTCACACAAAATCCCCTGAAAAATGACATTTTCAAATGACCTCATTAATAGTATAAAGCAAAGAAGGCACAAAATAGAGGCATGAGATCAGCAAAAGGGTTTGACACTATCATGGAGGATATATAGCACTAAGCCAAAATTAATGAGGGACTCTTATAGTGAGGTCATCCAGACACTACCATTTGCTGATGACATTGTACTGACTGAAACAAGACCCAAAATATAGCAGGGCTTCTTAAAGAAGACATATAATTGTTCAAAAGAGTTTAAGCAATCTATTCATACAGAAAAAAACTAAGTCGATGAGAAATTTCTATTGTTCAGACTAGGATAGGATCAAAGGAGCATGGATTTAAAGCAGAAAGAGACCTCAGAAGTCATCTAGTTCAACTCCCTTATTTTTACACATAAGGAAACTGAGGCCAAAAACTTGCTCAGTGTCACCCAAACAATAAGCAGCAGAGCTAAAATTTGAACCTAGGTTATCTCATTTACAATCTAGCACTTATAAGATGCAATTGAGTGGATAACCTATAAAGCTTATCCACTAGTATTTCTACTATTTTGGAAAGACAATGTAAATGAGTAATAAATGGAAGCTCAGACCTGACCCCAATTGAATGTAAGCTCCTTGAAGGTAGGGTCCATTTTATTTTGGGAGTGTGTACCCAATGCCTTGAACAGCAACAAAAAGTACTTAATTAATGTTGATTGTTTTTTGCAATTCTTAAAGCAGTTTTATGCATAAAAATAATTGCCATAAGAGAGAACAACAACAAAAGCCTAGAAAAACCATCTAAACTGAATGTGTTAAGTCAGTGAAAACTTCTCAGGGACCTAAGTATAAAGTAAAGCAGACATAAGACCTGAGTTTCAATTTATCAAAAATCATATGATATGGGGAAACTTGAAGTTGTGAAACTGTCTGTTGCCCCTCTCCCCAGTTTCGCTGACTCCCATTTCCTTATTTCTGAAATAAAGCTGAGGCTTTTGACCAAAAGGGTAAGGGGGAGATGGGTGTTTGTGGTTTTTAGCTTTGTAACTTGGCATCTGCTTCTGTAAGGTGCCTCCCTGCTCCAAGAAACTGGTGAAGGGACTGTCTGCTTCTTGCAAGAACCAAATAAAGGACTTCGTGTTTGTGCTTTGAGATGCCTCTGAGTAGTCAGTTTGAGTAGGGGTCTCTTCATCCCACACATAAACTAATAAACATTTCAATATTTTTGCCAAGTAGAGAGATATTAGAAGGCAAGGGTCCTGTGAAACATTTAAGAGAAAGATGATATAAGATTAGGAGCAATATTATCTCAGAAAATAGTGAAAAGCAGTATAAAGGGAATAAACAGCTTCGTAAAGCTTGGCATGAGACTCAACTGAGTCAAATTATTGCATAAACATTAATATACAAAAATAAAAAGACAAACCGAAGTGTCTCTATAGTTATCTATACTTATTAGATAAGTATCATTAGATAACAGAATTGCCATAAATGCCAGAGAAGAAAAAATAGTACTGAAAAAGAGAAGTTGGGAAAAGTGGTTGAAGTTAGGAAATATTGATCAGAAAAGGAGGTGAGTCAATTTTTAAAAGACCTAGAATCAATGAAGTCTCCAACATTTTCAAGTATATCATTTTATGAAAGATTTATGAAAGGACACAAAGAATTCTATAGAATGAAAAGACAGGAATGGATTTTGATCTGCTCCAATGATGAAGTCACAGAGCCATCCAAGTATCAGAGTAAGTAAGTATTTTCATTCTCTGCTATATACCAGATTATTAGGGTAGCCTGGTAAGTGACATATGAATAATAATAATAATTAAAAAAACCGATTTCTTTGGATGTCTTCCTGGTTTTAGGTCCTGTATCACTCCTGACTAATGTAGTGTACAAAAAAAGTTATGATAGGATATGATGTTAATTGTAAAGAAGAGTAATCTAATTCCTAATAGTCCTTTAAAAATTCTATATACTTCAATTTGCAATATGCAATTAGGGGTATGGGCAGGGATGTGCTGTTTAGCAACCAGCTATCCAAAAAAAGAAAAATGTACATTTCTCATTGCTTCCTAAAGTCTACACAATCTACAAAACAATAAATCATGTGCTGATTTGCAGTACTTGCTGATTCCCCAAGATCAAAATGCTCACACTGAAAATTTAACAATAAGCTCTCATCATTCATTTTGAACTGGTTCCAGTACAGCCCTGGCTATTCTCAAGTGGATTAAAGGGTTGACAATTCTTCAAAAACAAGAAGCAATTTTTCTCAGTATTTTTTACTATCTCATTAGCTAGGAATGGTCCAGGTCCTGTTACCAGGAAGAAATTCAGATAGGGCAGTTTTTCCATTATTCTCATCATCAAGGCAGCTCAACACTATAGAATACATCTGAGAATGAGGATATTTACTCTGATATTTGGATAGGTTTCCTCCTGTAATAACACATCACAATCCATTTCTGCCTTCTTACTGTGGGATTCTTATCTATGTCCTTTCATAAATACCCCATAAAGATCATACTAAAAGTATTGAGGCAGCTAGGTGGGTATAATGGTAATCAAATTAGAATCTTTTGCTGTTTTCATTTAACTAAAAGTGCCTTTGATTGAATAATGTGATTGGGGAGGATATTTCCCATCCATTGATGGGCCTGCCCATTAATACACTGAGGGGAGTTGTTTTTAGGAGGGTCCCAAGTACATTTTGCTTTTACTATGGAGGCACTGGGTCAGAGGGTTATACTCTCTGGCTCTAAAAAATGCCTAAATATTATGAGGGTGAGGTTTTACTTGGGGCTTACTGACTGGAAGTGTTTTAGGCAGATGAAGATGCTGGGAAGCTACTTTAAGGAGCCCTACCCCTCTCATCACTCCCCTGAAATGTCACCCCATCATGTTTCCTTTTCTGGTAACTGGTCAGGCAGCTGAACCTGTCTACTGAATTATGGTCAGACAGAAGAAGCCATGTCTGCTGATTACTTTGGGGTTCACAGAGTTGACTCTCCTGAACTAGATCCAGGATATATGTGCTTGACTAAAGGACTGATACATATGCTTGATTAAAGTGATTGTTAACCCCTCAAAAGTTGCCTTTCCTTTTAATGAATGCAGATTTAAGAAACTGTAACAGCAGGTTCCTCTATGTATGTTGGGGTGTTGGGGTGCCTACTGTTACAGTGCGACAGTGGATAGAGTTCTGTGTCTGGAGTCAGGAAGACTCATCTTCCTGGGTTAAAATCTGGTTCAGGACCTTTTTAACTGTGTGACCCTGAGCAAGTCACTTGATCCTTTTTGTCTCAGTTTCCTCATGTATAAAATGAGCTGGAGAAGGAAATGGGAAATCACTTCCAGTGTCTTTGCCAAGAAAACACCAAATAAAACATAGGTATATTATATTTTAAAACTAAGTGAATAGCTGTAGTTAATCATTATATAAGGATTAGCGGTCCAGTTGCACAATCTAATGGGGAATATAACATGCAAGTATTCATGTCCAAATAGAAATAAATAGGAAGTACTCAACAGACAGAAGATATTAGAATTAAAGAGAATCGGGAAAGACTCCCTGCAGATGGAAAAATTGTAGTTGTGATTTGTGGAAGCAAGGGAAGCCAGGAGGTAGAGACTATGAGTGAGAACATTCCAGCCAGTAAAAATTCCCAGAATTGGGAAATGGAGTGTATTGTTCAAGGAACAAAAAGGATAGTGTCCCTGAACAGGAGAGTACATTAGGCAGTATAAAAATAAGAAAAATTGGAAAGCTGATTCAATATCAAACCAAGATTTTTGCCGACTTGTTTTCCTTTCCATCACTTTGATGCTTTATGAAGTGATTCCTACTCTGTCATACTTTACAAATAAGTTTACATATAGTATTGCTATCCGATGTTTGGTTGTGGGATAATTTTTTAGTTCTGTTGACCTTCCTATAGTGGAAATTGCCTTATATGGACTAATCTTTTGTGATAGTCTATGACAGTGTTTTGTACTTTATCCATTTTCCATTTTGTTGTCCACAACCTGTTTGATCAGACTGAAGATATTTTAATTATCTTCTTCATATCTTTCTCCTTCTAATTTGGCATAGATATTAATTCTGGAAAGACAGCTGATTAGGAAATTATTTACATATCAATAAGACATTAGTCCTCCTGCCAGCATATAGTCAATTAAATCTTGAAGGGATGTTTGATGGCTTTAAAGTCCTATACACACTGACTCTCTTCCTAAAAGAAGTATCTATGATATACAGGCATGAGGCTTCTGTATAATCAATGAACCATTGATATTTTTCTTTTCTCAATCCAGAATCATGTTTTCAAACATATTTTTAAATCTTTTTCCTATCTTAACTCTAAAGTAACTGAAAATCACTGACTGATTTTAACTGTTTGGAGGATATTGTCAAGTACATCAAAGAATTTTTCTATTTCTCCATTCTCCGCAAAAAATAGATATCAGATAAAGCTTCTTCACAAATCTTTACAGTGGTCTTTTGGCTTATGCTCATCATCATAAGTCCTGCAAAGAAAGATGACCAGGTGTCTCTTGAAATTATGTATCTTGTTACTTTTGGACACATGATAGAACCAACTCTGCCAGTTCTTTCATTTATCTCTCCAAGGATGGGAGACATAGTCCCATTTTGTTGAAAATTATTAAAAATTCCTTCTGGTTGCATATGCAGCATTCTCTTCTATATTTCTGATTATATTCAGGAACTTCTGTGACTATATCAACTATATAAACATAGTAAGAAAGATACTATCAATATATTTATATTTCTCTAGTAGCATATTACTTTATTTGTTAATTCACTGTTTAACATGTTTGTTCTTAGAGGACCACAGTTAAGGATATCAATACATTAAGTTTACCAATAGTTAAATTAATGTCTCCCTCCCTGTCACTCTGTCCCTGACACTGTAAAAGGGGCTATACATAACTGAGAGCTATTTTGAATTTTTCTTTGTTTCAGGGATTGTCACAGACATTGGTGACTTACCATGACGGGGCTTTTAGTATTTAGCTAATCTGATTTTCAGGAAACATACCCAATATTTCATAGGGACCATTTCTTCATTCTACTTCCAAAATATTTTCTCATCATATTCCCTCCTCCCTATCCATATTATCACTATCTTTGTATACAGGCTCTCATTGCCATTTCAATAGCTTACCAATTATTTTGCCATCATTCTCTCTCTACTTGGGTCCATTCTTAGTTCTTACCATACTAATACTCTTTATATATAATTTTTTTCTTGTCTGGAGATGGATTTCATTATCCATAACATCTGTGCCAAGAGACTTGATGTTTGAGGGAAATTGTGTAAATTACACTTTTCAAAAGATTGTACATAAGCTTACCATACAGCAGCATTGCCTAACACATGCTCTGACTGGATGAGGAGAGTATAATCAAGTGATGGTTTTAGTACTATAAAAGTCTCCCAAGAAATGCTGCAGTGTTGATAAAGATAGATGTAGAGGACAGAAATATGGATAGAAACATGGCTACATTTTCCCAACCAGTTTGAGAAAAAGTCATGCTTCCTAGACCAAGAGGGAACAACTTCGAATTTTAAGCAAAGCAATTTTGAACTCTAATGTTCAACACTACTATTGTGAACAATCTGACTATGACCCTTTCTTCCTATATTGGAGAAGCAGAGAGATTTCCTGGGGAGCTAATTAGCATACCAGTCCCCAAGAAGTATAGAAGATGACATTCATTTGCTAAGGGTACAGAGAATGTACTTGATTCAATGTCTTCTGTAATTTCATTTTCTATTTCATTCTACTTTATGTTCTGAATTTACATGTCATGTGAGATGCTCCATCATTAAAGATATATTATTCTTTGAAGACATGATAAAATAAAAAGTACTCTAATCTTTTTCTGGGAGTGCTATTAAGCATATCTAAATTCATCGTGACATTCTTCTAGTTGAAACATTTCAGTAGTCCTATGTTGCCAACCAAATGAAGCTCAACCTACTCCAGTCAGCATTCAAGACAAAACAATCTACTGCATTTCTTGCTTTTTAGATTTGTCTTTTATTACCTCTCATCACATGTTCTATACTCTAGTTGCACAAATTGCACTCTGTAGTATGGACAAATTACACTTCTCTTTGTTCTTTGAACATATCCTGTGACTTTCTGCCTTCATGCTCCAAGAACCTCTAATGAAGCAAAAGAGGTTGAAGGTCTTTTGGAACGTTTCCTTAGATAGTGAAAGGCCCTCCCTTCCAATTCTGGTTAGTAGATTGGAAGCAGTTAAAGTCCAAACATGCTCCTCTCTATAAGGCATTTGTCTTACACATCATCACACTTCTCTTAGAGGGTCTCTACTCTTTCTATGTGGAAAGATGTCATCCCAAGTACTCTGTATATGTACCAGAATATTCTATAACATATAGATAGTATAACATATTAGGCTGAGAGGAAGGATAGGCTCCATTAAAATCTAACCTCTGACCATTATGTCACTCTGAGAAAATTCTTTAAGTTTTATGTGCTTTAAGCAGCTCCCTAGAATGTATCTATTATGTAAGCCACAGATTGGCTGCAAACAATTGTTAGATAGAATTCTCCCATAGAAATTTCTTATCCTAACAAAATCACTGATCCTTTATGTTTTCATATAATTACTGTGCATGTGTCTTATCTACCTACTAGATTATAAATTCCAATAGTGCAGGAACAGTTTCATATATAAATTTTGGATCTCTCCCAGAACTTAGCATAATTCCCTACAAATAGCAAGTACCTATAATCATTGAATTGATAATGTAATTTGTCAAAGTCATAACCATGGATCAGTAAAATATATTAAATGATATCATTTTACTTTAGGTACAAAATCTATCAAAACACAGAGAAACTTAATGCAATACAAGAGACACTGCCTAGTTTGTAGCAAATGAAAGACAGAGATGTAGGGACACTGCACTGTGCCTACAAAGCTGAGATATTTCCCAGACGACAGTTGGTAGCATAGAGCACTGGACCTAGAATCAGGAGGACCTGAGTCTGAAGCCAAGCTTAGACACTAGCTGTGTGACATTGGGCAAGTAATTTAACCTTTGTTTACCTCGGTTCCCTTAACTGAAAAAATGCACTTAATCTGGAAGGGTTGTTGTGAGAGCAAATGAGTTGGCTAATATTTTTTTTTTTTTGAATAGCACAACATGTAACAGGTGCTATCTAAATGTTTATTCCTTTTTCTCTCTTCCCCCTTCTGTTGAGCTCACAAGGGCTAAAGTATATGTAAAGTTTCCCTCAAATTAAGGTGATCCACATAGTGAAGATGAGAGTCTTCAGGGAAAGTCCTACTCTTGGGTGAAATTGTTTTGGGTCAAGCAAAGCATTACTGGCAAAGAATCCAAAGGGAAATCACATTAAGGTATATAAATCCAGCAATGAATTTCCTAATAATCAAAAACAACCAAAAAACAGTGGGAGAAAATGGGGAAGTGGAGGGAAGACTGTGAAAGGTGACAATTATATGCTTGGATGAACTGGAAAAGGTACAACGGATTAGCCTGTACTGTTCTTAATTCTTTGGAATTAAGAAGAAACTGAGGTTATCAAGTAGTCCTTATATGTTAATTTGCCATGGTAACATATGGTAGTAATATTCAATTAATATCAGTGATATTCAGAACATAAAATGGGAGTGTAATTATGAGACTAAATAAGGTGGATCAAAATCAGTCAAAATGACATAAGTTCATAGAATTTTGGAGTTGAGGTGCTCTTAGCTGTCATAAAATACCATTCTCTAAACTTATAGATGAGGAAACTGAAATAGGATGAATAATTTAACTTTTTAAATTATAAAAAAGGCATTTCATTATATGAAAATGTCATTACAACATATACTGTTTTAAATACGTGCCCACTTGGTTGAGCTTAACAAGGGAAATATTTATCAACCAATCAATCAGCATTTATTAAAAATGTCTATGGAGGTAACCAGATGGCATGCACTGGGCCTAGAGTTGGGAAGATCTGAGTTCAAATTTAGCTACTGACACTGTGTGATCCTGAGTAAATCATCCAAACTCTATTTGCCCCAGTTTCTTTAACTGTTACATGGGAATAACAATAGTACTTCCCTCTTAGGGTTGTTGTAAGGGCTAACTGAGATAATACTTGACAAGCATTTAGCACAGTGCCTGGCACATAGCAGACACTTAATAAATGGTTGTTTCCTTCTTTCCTACTCTGCAGCAAGCATTAGGGATATAAAGATAAAAATGAAATTGTTCCTGCCCTAGAGAAGCTCACATTCTATCAATGAGACAACATATACACATATAAGCATGTGAAACATAATTACATACACAAATGCAATTTTAAAGGAGAAAATATTGGTGATTATGAAGATCAGGATTGCTAAAAGCAGTCTCAAATAGATTTGTAGCCCCAGCAAGGCTAAATTAAATCAAAGTATATGGATACATTCTTCACTTTCTATAACCCTCATTTAAAAGTTGGGAATCCATATATTGCCACCCAATTATGGCTATTGCCAAACTGTCCTGGCACTGCTTCCTTTTCTACACATTCTTTCATAATGATCTCAACAACCTCCACTTGGTCAACTGTCTATTGGACATTTCTCATAAACTCAACATCTTCAAAACAGTCATCATATTTCACCAAAACCTACACTTCTTCCAAATGTGCCTCTTAACTTTAGGGCACCACCATCTTTTTACACCAATCAAGTTCTCAATCTTGGGATCAGTCATCTTTGACTATTCTGTCTCTCTCAGACCAAATATCTAATTAATTGCTAAATCTTAATAATTATGCTTCAAAAGCACATTTTTTATTTGTTTCCTTCTTTAGACCTTATATGGCATGATAGGAGAAATATTTACCAGAGTTCTCCATCATGTCAATTGGTGCAGTTTTATTCCTTAAAAGGTATAAAACCATAGTGGACAATTAATTGGCTCAGGAGATTAAAGGCTTTTGATATAGCTCTATCTACCATGCCACCTACCTACCCCAAAGTCAAATTGCCAGTATTAAAAATGAAAAAGATGAATTCACCACCAGTGAAGTTGAAAGGAAAGCAATTATTAGGAGCTATTTTGTCCAGTTATATGCAATAAATTTGATAATCTAATTGAAATGGATTAATATAAAAAATATAAATAGCTTAGAATAACCAAAGGGGAAGTAGAATACTTATATAACCCAATCCTAGAAAAGACAATTGAACAAAAAATAAATGAGCTTACTAAAAACAAATCCCCAGGACCAGATGGAATTATAAGTAAATTCCACCAAACACTTAAAGAACAATTAATTCCAACACTACAAAAACAATTTGGAAAAATAAGCAAAGAAAGAATCCTACTGAATTTCTTCTATGACATAAGTATTATGCTGATCCTAAACCATAAGGAGCACAAACAGAGAAAGAAACATGAAGACCAAATTACTTAATGAATATTGATAGAAAAATTTTAAATAAGATACTACAAAGGAGATAATAGCAATATATCAGAAAGACCACAAATGAGGAAAAGGTGGGATTTATACCCAGACTGCAGGGCTGGCTCAAAATTAGGAAGACCATCAGGAACACTGACCATAGCAGTTAAAAGAAAACACAAAAGTCATGTCATTATCTCAATAGATGCAGCAAAAGCTTTTGATAAAATAAACACTCATTACTGTAAAAAAAAAAACCCCACTATGATATAAAGGAATAAATGGAACTTTTCCTTAAAATGATAAATAGTATCTATCAAACACCATCAACTATAATGGGGAGAAGCTAGAGTCCTTTCCAGTAAGATTTAGAGATGAAGCAAGGATGCTCATTATCACAGTATTATTCAATATTGAGTAGAAATGGTAGCTATAGTAATAAGAAGAAAAATAAATTGAAGAAATTAGACTAGGTAAGGAGAAAACAAGCTATCACTCTTTGGAGATGATATGATAGTATATTTATAGAATGATAGAGAATCAACTAAAAAAGTAGTTTAAATAATTAACTTCAGAAAAGTTGCAGGATACAAAGTAAACCCATATAAATCATCAGTATTTCTCTCTATATTACCAACAAAGTCCAGCAGAAGAGATAGAAAGAGACACTCTATTTAAAATAAGTATAGGGGATAGGATTCTGGGAAAATGGCATAGTTCAGAGAATTCCAAGCTCTATGAATTTCTTACACAAACAAGACAAAACACCACCTCGGAGTCGATGGAGGTGGCAAAAATAAACAAGAGTTGGGGCAAAACAGAGATCCCTGGGACAACTCCATATTTGAAGAAGTAGCCCAGGATAGAGGTTTAGCCCTAAATGAAGTGTAAATATCTCTAGGCTAGCTCTGGGGGCAAATGGGTTGGGAGATAACCTCGATCTGGGCCACAGGAATTTTTACCTCTCAAACACTATTGAGGAGTTGAGCACCTGAGCAGGGAGCTCAGATGAGGAAGCCTCTGCTGACAAGGGATGCCAGGCCCAGCACTGCTATCAAGTCACAGTCCTGGGTGAGAAGGAATCAACACATGCCTGGTGAGTGCAGAAGCAGTAGGGAAGGAATGTTGCTTGTTATGGGCACTTATAGGAGAGCTGAGTTTTTGGTCTGAGTTCCAAGCCAGAGGAAAGAATCGAAGGTTATAGCCACTGGGGGAAGGAGGAGTCCTCAGGGAGCAAGAGCATTTCCAGCATAGTGTGCCATGGGTCCCTAGCTGGGGCTTGGAGAAGGAAAGGAGTGCATAGGTTGGGCCCAGGACAAAGCTCAAAAAATAAAATTAAGAAGGATCTGAGACCAGCAGTGCCATCCCACACACCCCAGGATTAGAGGTGATCCTAATTACATACTGCTAAAAATTAAAGAAAAAACCAAAACAGAAAGGAGCAAGCAAAGGAGAAAGAACCCAACCATATACATAGAGAAGACTGAGGTTCATCTTCAGAGGAAGTGAAGCAAAAAGTCTCTCCTATCCCAAAGAGTAACATTGAAGAGTCACTTGCCCAAAAAGAATTCATAAGACTCAAAAAAACTTCAAAAATCAAATAATAGAGATTTTTTTGAAAAGTAAGAACAATCTAAGAAAAAAAAGATTATGAAACAAAGTCAACCAAATGGAAAAGGAGATATAGAATCTTAAGGAAGAAAATGATTCCTTGAAAATTGGAATTGGACAAGGAGAAGTCAGCAAAGTTATACGAGACCAAGAAATAATCAAAGAAAATATAAAGATTGAAAAAATAGAAGAGAATGTGACACATCTCATAAGAAAAACAAGGGATCTGGAGAGCAGATCAAGAAGAGAAAACATAAGAATAATTGGATTACCTGAAAAGTACAATTAGAAAAAAAGAACCTTGATAGAATAACAAAAGAATTAAAGAAAATTATCCTGAAGTGTTAGAATAAGAGGGGAAAGTAGAAATAGAAAAAATCTGCTGATCACCACCTGAAAGACATCCTTAGAGAAAAAACTTCCAGAATATCATAACCAAACTGTAAAACCCCCAGGTTAAGGAGAAAATATTATGAGCAACAAGAAAAAAACAACTCAAATATGACAGAATCACAATTAGAATTACACAAGACCTAGCAGTGGCTACACTAAAAGACCACAGGTCTTGAAACACTATATATTGAAGAGCAAAAGAACCAGGGTTACAGCCAAAAATATCATACTCAGCTAAGTAAATCTTGAATGAAATAAATGGCCATTTGGTGAACTGACAGACTTTCAAGATTCTATTGCAAAAAGACCAGAACTTACTAGAAATTTTAACAGATGCAAGAGAAATATAAGGTAAACATCAAAAACTAATTATGAGGGACTCAATAAGGACTAATCATTTACTTTTTTGTATATGGAACATAAACCATATGTCTAAGACTGTCATTAGTAATTGGGTAGTTTGAAAGAAAGCATGAGGTAGATCTCAGTATGGGTAAATCTTAAAAAAAAAAGGATGTAGGAAAAGGTAAAAAGAGTAATTATTTCATCCAAGTGAGGTTTGAAAGGAAGAACTGATACTGAGGAATTAGATTGGGGCAAGAGGGGGAGGTTGTTCTAGAACCCTACTTTGATCAGGAATGGGTCAAAGAGGCAAATATATGTATATACACATACACACATATATACATACACACACGCATATATATATGTATGAGCATAAAAGTCTTCTAAATTCAGAAGGAAGTAAGATGGTAAGGGGATAGGGAAGGGGAATCGGATAAGGAGGAGCATAGAAAGGTATTTAGATTAATGAGAATGGATAAAGAAGAATAACATGTAATTAAGAGGGTATAAAAATCTTCTGAATTCAGAAAGGAATAAGAGGGTGAGGGGACAGGGTACAGGGAGAGGATAAGGGAGGGATCCTTGGAGGAAAGGTAGGTTAAAGAATAGAAGTGCAAGGTATCGGGTAGAAATAACGTAGAAGAGTTAGGAGGGATAGAAATAGGGTGAAAAGGGTAGTAAGGAAAA
Source organism: Notamacropus eugenii (assembly GCF_028372415.1). Lineage (NCBI taxonomy): Eukaryota > Metazoa > Chordata > Mammalia > Diprotodontia > Macropodidae > Notamacropus > Notamacropus eugenii. The sequence continues at coordinate 351,018,215 of NC_092874.1, read as the reverse complement.
TAGGAAGTAGGAAAATATATAAGTAATTATAGTTTAGAATATATGATGAATTTACCTTTAAAATGGAAACTCACAGCAGACCATAAATAAACAGAGAGACAAACAAACAAACAAACAGATAGATAAATAGACAAATAAATAAATAAAATAACTATAGCCAGTATAAAATACTTGGAAGTCTACTTGCCAAGAAAAACCCAGGAACTATATGAACACAGCTACAGATCATTTTTCATACAAATTAAGTTAGATCTAAGCAATCTGAGAAATATTAATTGTCTTGTAGGCTGAGACAACATAATAATAATGGCAATTCTGCCTAAATTAATTTCCTTATTCAGTGCCATACCAATCAAATTACCCCCCAAAAAATTATTTCCTAGAGCTAGAAAAAAATAAAATTCATCTGGAAGAACAAAAGGTCAACTATATCAAGATTATCAATGAAAAAATTGTGAAGGACAGTGGCTTCAAAATTTGAAACTGTATTACAATAGGGTGAACTGAAACTGTATTACAAAGTGGTCATCATCAAAGCAATTTGGAACTGGCTAAGAGAGAGAATGGTGGATCAATGAAATAGATTACATAAAATACATTGAAGTAAATGATCATATTAATGATAAAGGTCTCATTTCTCAATTATAGAGGAACTGAGTCACATTTAAGAATAAGAGCCATTTCCAAATTGATAAACTGTCAAAAGATAAGACCAGGCAGTTTTCAAGAATTGAAAAAGAAATGAGAGCTGTGAAGAAAGACTTAGAAGGAAAATAACAATTTAGCACAGAAAGATACAAAACTTGGCCCAAGCAGCAGGTAACTTGAAAATTAAAATGAATCAAATAAGATAATTCCATGAGAAAATAAGAAATATTCAAAGTCTGAAATAATCTAAGAAAATAGAAAGTATTTCCAATCAAAAATAAGAGATCTGGAAAACCAGTCGATGAGAAATTATTTAGGAACCACTGGACAACCTAGATACTATAATCTAAAAAAATTTAGACATCATATTTTAAGAGATTATGGAAGGAAATTGTCCAGATCTTTTGGAACCAAAGAACAAAATGAAAACAGAAACCTTTTAGAAGAAACCCCAAAATAAAAACTCCCCAACGTGTCATTGTCAAAATCCAGAGTTTCTAAGTTCAGGAGTAGGGAACCTGTGGCCTTTGAGGGCACATGTGGCCTTCCAGGTCCTTAGGTGTAGCCTTTTGACTGAGTTCAAGTTTTACAGAACAAATCCTTTCATTAAGGGGATTTTTTCTGTGAAGTTTAGATTCAGTCAAAGGGCCATACTTGAGGACCTAGAGGGTCACATGTGGCCTATGTTTCCCCACCCCTATTCTAGGTCAAAGAAAATATACTGCAAGTTGCTAGAAAGAAAGTGTTGAAGTACTGATGAATCATTCTTAGGATTACATAGTGTTTAGCAGCCACCAAGATAAAGGGACAGAGAGTTTAGCACATGACAATCCAGAAGGCAAAATATATGAACACCAAGAATGATTTTGCACAGCAAAACAGTACCAATGTACAAGGAGGAAACAGACTTTATTGAAAGACAGGATTTACAAGTATTCCTGATTATAACTGAGTAGAGAATTTTAAATTAAATTAAATTTTAAAAAGGTATCAAAAATATTTAAAAGAATAAACAAGAAAGAAGAACGACCTATACATCCAATAATCATTTTAACCAGCTTCATTGAGTGAAAGTATGATGTGTGTGCAAAGCCCTCCTGATCACAATGTCCTTGTAGTCAATAACAAGAGTTGTAGTCAGGCCACCTGTCCATTAATTAATCTTTCCTATGATCCCTGTGAATTTGCACACCAATAGTAACAGACACAATGACTGAGATTCAGAATTATGGGCTATTAACCGGATTATGTATCCATTGTACAACAAGCCACAGCCCATGCTTGTCCCTTAACCATGGAGCTGAAGGGGCTGAGGAGCTGCACACTTGGATGTCTATCCAACTACCTGATTTATGTGCTTATGTTCCTCCTCAGTATCTCAACCCACGATCTCCATACGAAATGGTAGGCACCAATTGTAGATACCAGGTCTGGAGCCACGAAGACTCATCTTCCTGAGTTTAACTCTGACCTCAGACACTGGTTGTGTGACCTTGGGCAAGTCATTTAACTCTGCCTCAGTTCCTTATCTGTAAAATGAGATGGAGGAGGAAACAGCAAACCATTCCAGTATATTTGCCAAAAAATTTCAAATGGGGCCACAAAGAGTCAGACACAACTCAACAACTGAACAATTTTTCAAGTTTATTTTTTAAAATCTGTAATACTAGTGCTTAGAACAGTGCTTGAAGTATAGTAAATTCTTAATAAATTTTGTTTATTCATTCATGTCATTATGCCACCAAAGTAATAGTTATATTAATTTTTAAACTAAAGAAATCCTAGAAAATACATTCATTATTATTAAATATTTTGGATCACTATATATTAATAGCTGTGCTGTTTACACAGAGTCGAGGAAATTTGTCCAGTTAAATACGTCTTTATGAATCCTTATTAAATAACAAGCATGCTTTTTAAATCATACTAATGCTGTCTGATATATTAGATGGTTACCTACCATGTCAGGAAAACCCAGATCCTGTTTTGTATTAGGGTCTACATATGCTTCAGAAAACCCTTTTAGATTACAAATGACTTCACCAGTCTTCTGTATAAAAGCCATACTCGAAAGCATGTTGGGATATTTATAGTAGGCGATTCCACAAAAATAAAGTGCTATTGAATGGGAAAAAAAGTTTTCAAAACATCATTATTATTTTACATTTAATTCCATCTGTCTTTTACTTATTATACTATATTTAACTTCACTACTTAAAATTTGAAAGAACTATAACATTTTCAATTAAGATTTAGAAGATATATTTATGAATCTTTGTGGGGAAATATAATATTGCAATATAAAGAAGTCAAAAGCAATACAGGTAGTTCATTATGACTAAATGACCAGTTAAATATAGTTATTCCTCAATCATGTATGGAATGTACCAATTAGACATAAAGACATGATAGATACATAACAGATGTCTAATCAATACATAAGAATTATTATATGATTAACAATCCGACTCCAGCTTTTTTAGCCCAACCCTTTCCAAAATACTGGTATTAATTGGTGTCATTCAAATGTAGACTCAATACATTCACTATCTTCCTTCTAACTGAAGCTTCAAACTCATTGCATACTTCTAAGCCTGGCTGCCTCCAACAAATCAATCAGAATACTGTTAACTTTCAGGAAGATACAGTGTGGAATATTATAGAGCTGGTCTTGGAATTGTGACCTTCATCAAGTCATTTAATTTTTCAGTGCCCACAGATAATTTTCTAAGACTATAAATTTCCAAGAAGATTCAGATCCATGTTAAAAAAGGAATTTCTTTGTCATGATCATGCCTAAGGGTAACTTCATGAGACACCTATCATACACCCATAAAGGGAAACAAAGGACTTCCAACCCAAATCTCACGTGTGTATTCTCTAAACTTGAACCTACTTTCTCCTGGGCTTTTATATACTTGTAGGACATGTCATAGACTTCATGAAGGAATACCAAGTCTAGCTAACTGAAATAAACTGATAATCGTGGGGAAAAGTCCACAAGTCATAGCATTAGAAAAAATAGTCCAATAGCTCTGGGTTTTCCCTAGAATCCTGAGGGGAGATGAAACAGCCATGATCTGGGGACCCCTCCTAATCTAAGTGAGGGTTAAAAGAATAAAGCAAGGCATGTAGAATAGGTACATATTGTACCTTCGATACGTACAAATTGTCTCCTGGTATAGAATATAATCTCTATGACAACAGTTCATGGTTCTTTTTGGTCTTCGCCTAGGTCCAATGCCCAGCACAGTGTTTCGCACGTGGTAGAAACTTTAATAAATACTTGTTGATCAATGGGCCTGCTACACCTGCAGACCTCAAGAAAAGCATTCCTATTGTCCCTTTTCCAACTTTACAGCACGTTAGGGATCTTAAGACATGAAGGTGAGGGAGGAGTACAAGCACACTATCTGATTCAATTGCATATTATATCAAAATGAGAAGATAAAGACAGGCAAGGAACAAATGGTTTTTTTATTTTATTTTTTATTTTATTTATTTATTTAACTTATAACATTCATTTTCACAAAATTTTGGGTTCCAAATTTTCTCCCCATTTGTCCCCTCCCCCCACCCCAAAACACCAAGCATTCTGATTGCTCCTATCACCAATCTGCCCTCTCTTCTATCATCCCTCCCTGCCCTTGTTCTCATCTTCTCTTTTGTCCTGTAGGGCCACATAACTTTCTATACCCCTTTACCTGTATTTCTTATTTCCTAGTGGCAAGAACAGTACTCAACAGTTGTTGCTAAAACTCTGAGTTCCGACTTCTCTTCCTCCCTCCCTCCCCACCCCTTCCCTTTGGAAGGCAAGCAATTCAATATAGGCCAAATCTGTATAGTTTTGCAAATGATTTCCATAATAGTCATGTTGTATAAGACTAACTATATTTCCCTCCATCCTATCCTGTCCCCCATTACTTCTATTCTGTCTTTTGATCCTGTCCCTCCCCATGAGTGTCGACCTCAAATTGCTTCCTCCTCCCCATGCCCTCCCTTCCATCATTCCCCCCACTCTGCTTATCCTCTTTTCCCCCACTTTCCTGTATTGTAAGATAGGTTTTCATACCACAATGAGTGTGCATTTTATTCCTTCCTTTAGTGGAATGTGATGAGAGTAAACTTCATGTTTTTCTCTCCCCTCCCCTCTTTATCCCTCCACTAATAAGTCTTTTGCTTGCCTCTTTTATGAGAGATAATTTGCCCCATTCCATTTCTCCCTTTCTCCTCCCAATATATTTCTCTCTCACTACTTGATTTCATTTTTTTAAGATATGATCTCATCATCTTCAATTCACTCTGTGCACTCTGTCTCTATGTGTGTGTGTGTGTATGCGTGTGCATGTGTGTGTGTGTGTGTGTGTAATCTCACCCAGTACACGGATACTGAATATTTTCAAGAGTTACAAATATTGTCTTTCCATGTAGGAATGTAAACAGTTCAACTTTTATAAGTCCCTTATGACTTCTCTTTGCTGTTTACCTTTTCATGCTTCTCTTCATTCTTGTGTTTGAAAGTCAAATTTTCTTTTCAGCTCTGGTCTTTTCATCAAGAATGCTTGAAAGTCCTCTATTTCATTGAAAGACCAATTTTTCCCCTGAAGTATTATGCTCAGTTTTGCTGGGTAGGTGATTCTTGGTTTTAGTCCTAGTTCCTTCGACTTCTGGAATATCCTATTCCACACCCTTCGATCCCTTAATGTTGAAGCTGTTAGAGCTTGTGTTATCCTGATTGTATTTCCACAGTACTTGAATTGTTTCTTTCTAGCTGCTTGCAATATTTTCTCCTTGACCTGGGAACTCTGGAATTTGGCCACAATGTTCCTAGGAGTTTCTCTTTTTGGATCTCTTTCAGGAGATGATCGGTGGATTCCTTGAATACTTATTTTGCCCTCTGGTTCTAGAATCTCAGGGCAGTTTTCCTTGATAATTTCATGAAAGATGATGTCTAGGCTCTTTTTTGGTCATGGCTTTCAGGTAGTCCCATAATTTTTAAATTATCTCTCCTGGGTCTATTTTCCAGATCAGTTGTTTTTCCAATGAGATATTTCACATTACCTTCCATTTTCTCATTCTTTTGGTTTTGTTTTGTGATTTCTTGGTTTCTCATAAAGTCATTAGCCTCCATCTGTTCCATTCTAATTTTGAAAGAACTATTTTCTTCAGTGAGCTTTTGAACCTCCTTTTCCATTTGGCTAATTCTGCTTTTGAAAGCATTCTTCTCCTCATTGGCTATTTGAACCTCTTTTGCCAATTGAGTTAGCCTATTTTTCAAGGTGTTATTTTCTTCAGCATATTTTTGTGTCTCCTTTAGCAGGGTGTTTACTTGTTTTTCATGCTTTACTTGCATGTCTCTCATTGCTCTTCCCAGTTTTTCCTCCACCTCTCTAACTTGATTTTCAAAATCCTTTTTGAGCTCTTCCATGGCCTGAGCCCATTGAGTGGGCTGGGATACAGAAGCCTTGACTTCTGTGTCTTTCCCTGATGGTAAGCATTGCTCTTCCTCATCAGAAAGGAGGGGAGGAAATACCTGTTCACCAAGAAAGCAACCTTCTATAGTTTTATTTTTTTTCCCTTTTCTGGGCATTTTCCCAGCCAGTGACTTGACTTTTGAATATTCTCTTCACACCCACTTTGCCTCCAGATCCTCCCAGCCAGTGCTTGGGGTCTGAGATTCAAATGCTTCTCTCCATCCTCAGGGCTTTAGGCGGGGGCAGGGCTGCTATTCGGTGTGAGATTAAGTTCAGGTGCTCAGGTGGGGGCATGGCAGCCTCACGGGCTCAATTCCCTCAGGGGGTTTATGCAGAGACCTTCAACAATGGATCCTGGCTCCTGCATGCTTGGGGAGCCCTTGTCTGCTGCTGCCTCTGCTGCTGCCTCCTGAAGGGGTCTGAGTTATGGGGGCACCCCACTCCCATCTCGGCAAGCCGAGAAGACCCTCTCACCAACCTTTGGGGCCCATGGGTGGAGGGACCTGCGCGGCTGCTGGAGATTCTGTCCCTGAAGCCTGCTGGGATCTGTTCCTGTCAGTGCCACGTGGCCAAGGCAGGACTGGGCTTGGCTCCGGGTCCACAGCATGAAGGACCCTTTGCAAGAGGTTTTCAGGTCCCTATGGAACAGAAATCTTGTGCGCTCTGTTGTTCTGTGGCTTCTGCTGCTCCAGAATTTGTTGGGAGTTCTTTTTTACAGATATTTTATGGGCTATGGGTTTGGAGCTAGCGTATGTGTGTCTTTCTACTCCGCCATCTTGGCTCCACCCCCTTGGAACATATGGTTTTTAAAGTCTAACAACATGAACTTGAATTTTATGTAAAAGATTACAAAATTGCAAGATTCTGAAAAGGCAGATAACATGATCAAAATGACACTTGACAATGATTCTTGCTGCTTTGAAAGGACAAATTGGAAAGAAATTAGAGAAAGAGGTGCCATCAAGGTGGAATGACAAAATAAGAGAATTTCAGCCATAGAAGAGATTTACAAAGTCATCTAGTCCAACCCTTTCAGCACAATAATTCAGCCCACATCTCCAACAAGAAATCACTTAGCCTTCGCTTGAAGGCCTTTGGTGAAGGGATACCTCCAAAATGCAAGCTACTTCTACTTTTGGATAACTCTCAATTGTCAGGAAGTATTTTCCTTATATCAAACTGAAATTTTCCCCTCTTCAGCTTTCACTTGCTGCTCCTTATTCTGACCTTTGTAGCAAAGAAAACAATTTTAATTATGCCTCCAACATGAAAATGCTTTAAATACTTGAAATTTCTTTCCAAACTGTTCCATGATAAAAACTTTTATTTCCTCTCATTGACCTAAGCATGATTTTGCAACCCTTCTCCATTTTTATCATTCTCCCTCCAGATATTTAGGCAGTTTACAAATGTGTTTTGAATATGAAGTATCCCAGAAATGAGCATCTATGATACCCGATGCTCTCTGACCAGAGCAAAACATGGCAAAACAACCACCTTTCCTATGCCTCTCTCAATTCGGCTTCAAATAATGGTCTTTTGGGGCTTCCAAGTCAGTGTTGTCTCATACTGACCTTGCAGTCCATTCAACCCTCCAGATTTTTTTTTTTAAGACAAAGGGCAGTCTATCCATGCCTTCCACATTTTGTACTTGTGAAGTTGATTTTCTGAACCCAATTAAAACTTTACATTTCCCTATCACCTTAATATATAAATCCTCTGGCATTCAAAGTCCTTCCTAATCTCCATACCCTTCCCTCTTTCTAGTCTCCTTATATCTTATGCTCCCAACTACATCCCACATACTCTATAATCCAGTGATGCATTCATCCTTGTTCCTCCAACAAGACATTCTGTTCCATCTCCAGGCATTTTCACTGGATGACCCTGGTATCTGTAATGCTCTCCTTTCTCATTTCTCTCTACTGACTTTCCTGCTTTCCTTTAAGTCCCACTTAAAATCCTATGTTTTATAGGAAACCTTTGCCAGTCCAGCTTCATTCTAGTGAGTTCTCTTTATCTTATATATACCTTACTTGTACATAGTACCATGTAACATTGACCTTCTGGCCTTTCCAAATACAAGACACTCCATCTCTCAACAGTAGGAATTTTCTCTAGCTATCTCTCAAGCCTGGGACACTCTTTCTCCTCTGTTCTGACTACTGACCTCCCTGGCTTCATTTAGGCCCCAATTAACACTCCATTTCTATAGGAAGCCTTCTCTAATCTCTTCATTCCAGTGCTTTCCCTCTTTTAGTTATTTCTTATTTTTCCCCTATATTTAGATTTCTGTGTATATATATATTTGCATGTTGCCTCATTCATTAGACTATAAGCATCTTTAAGGCAAGTACTGTCTTTTATCTCTTTTTGTATCCCCAGAACATAGACCAGTGACTGGCACATAGCCAGTACTTGATAAATGTGAATAATATGAAAGCTGCTTTCTTCATTTGTATATTTAATTTGGTTTTTAGGACCTAGAGTATCAGCTACTGATGGATTGTATGGCCATAGCCAAATTAAAAAAAAATAGCATGATAATACTCAGCATTGAGTCCATTTGAGTGATCACATCACCCAAAGAAATGTATAAGAATATTACAGTATTAGAGAAAGGGGATAGATAAAACTGTGATTTCACTGATATAAGGTATTCTCAATTGAGGAAATTCACTGTCACCTTCTCTACACCTTAGAGCACTAGAAAGTTTCCCAGAGCACTGAGAAGTTAAATGTTTTGCTCAGAATCACAGTATGAGGTTTTCCTTGCTGAAGCCATCTCTCTATCCATATCTCTATATCACCTCTCTTTAAAATAATAACTTTTGGTTCAGATGCAATCCAGCTCAGACTCTGTCTAGCTGGGATTCTCTCTGGCCCCCTTGTGAATACAAGCATTACAAATGCTTAGGTTCCTTAAGAGGCAACCCAATTTGGTGAATCTTTAATAAACTTTGTTTTCTTTGGCTTTAAAAAAAATAAGATAAAATAATAACTTTCAAATTATATAAGATATTCATAACTTATAATACCCCTTCATTAAAGTATTCATTTGATAAAATTTTTCTAAATGATTGCTATACTAAATTATATGTAATATATGCCTACATCATTATGTGACAAAACTTTATTACTGGCATCCAAACACTACATACATTTAGGAGGCTACTACCATTCTTATTCTTAGCTAATATTTAGTAGAACTCTCTGAAAAGATATTTGTTGAAAAATACAATGTCCCCTATTTTTAAAAAAATTAATGACATCTTTTGTTTTTATATAATATTGGTTGCTGAATATATTCCTTTCCTGCCCCCTGCTGAGCAATCAATTCTTGTAACAAATTTTTAAAAAGGAGAGAGAAAAAAGCACTCGAGCAAAACTAACCTATGTATCAACAAAGTGTGATATATATGCAATGTCCTCCATAGTTCACTGTTTCTGAAAAGGGAAGGAGACTAATTGTTTTTTTCCCTTATCTATGGTAAAACTCTGTGAGTAATTGTTATTAAATAACATTTTCATTCGTTCTCATTTCCTTTAAAAAAGTTCCATTTGTATATGCATTTAATTTAAGAACATTCAATAAAATGTCTTTTACTTGCTCTGATAAATAATTTTTCCCATGCAAGCAAATATAATTCAGGATAATGATGATAATTTTGTATTTTCCACTACATAGTAAAAACCTTTTTAAATTTAGCGAATAGAAAGAGATTCTACCATGCAGATATGGCTGAAGTCTAATTAACTGTTCTTCAAAACCTTCCAGATTACCATACAGGTGATAAACAAAGAGCCGTAAAAAGGTCAAAAATCCAATCTGTAAAAACAAACAACACACACAAACACAAAGAAACAGAAAGTGAAGATTGTTACAATAAATCAAATTAAAATGTGAACATATTATTCAGAGAATTAAAAAAAGGAGAACGTGTGCACCATGTGATTCTTTTATGCTAAGTGAGAGAACTGTTACTCAATCAAAAGTATCTTTCAGTTTACACTAGACTTACACAGTACATGAAGTTTGAGATGTAGATTCTATCACATATATATATATATATATATATACACACATATATACACACATGCATATATTTGCAGTTTTATGCATTATAAAAGTTGAATAATGGAAAATAATATATAAAATACATGCCTCCCTCATTTGCACATATTTTTAAAAATATCAGGAATCAAATATAGTAGAATATTTACTATTTTATTTCTCCTCATTTACATGCAAAAACAATGTTTAACAGCTTTTAAACTTTGAGTTCCAAATTCTTTCCCTTCCTCCTTCCCAACCCACCACCTCCCACTGAGAAGAAAAATAATTTGAAATAGGTTATACATGTGTAGTCATGCAAAACATATCCATAAAAGTCATGTTGTGAAAGAAAACACAGACAAAAAATTTTCAAGAAAAATAAGGAAAACAAAAAGTTATGCTTCAGTCTGTATTCATACACCATCAGTTCTTCCTCTGGGAATGGTTAGCATTTTTCTTTTATTTTTGCAGCTATTTTTTATTTATTTATTCATTTCAAAATTTATTTATTTTTAGTTTTTAACATTCATTTCCACAAGATTTTGAGTTCTAAATATTCTCCCCAACTCTCTCCTCCCCCACTCCCAAATACCATGCATCCTGATTACCCCTTTCCCCCATCTGCCTTTCTTTCAATTCTCTCATACCCTTCCCTTCTCTTATCCCCATTTTCTCTCTTTTCTTGTAGGGCAAGACCGATTTCTATACCCCATTACGTGCATTTCTTATTTCCAGTATGCAAAAACAATTCTCGACATTCCTTCTTAAAACTTTGAGTTCCAACTTCTCTCCCTTCCTCCCTCCCCACCTATCCCCACTGAGAAGGCAAGCAATTCAATATAGGCTATATATGTGTTGTTTTGCAAATGACTTCCATAATAGTCATGTTATGTAAGACTAACTATATTTCCCTCCATCCTAATCCTGCCCCCTAATTATTCTACTCTCTCTTTAGACCTCATACCTCGCCTAAAATTACTCTTTCCTCCCATTTGCCCTCCCTTCTATCATCTTCCCATCCCACTTATCCTCTTTTCCCCTACTTTGCTGTAGTGTAAGACAGATTTTCATACCAAATTGAGTGAGCATATTATTCCCTTCTTAAGCTAAATGTGATGAGAGTAATCTTCACTTTTTCCCTCTCAACTCCTCATTTCTCTCTCCATTGAAAAAGCTTTTTCTTGCCTGTTTTCTGAGAGATAATTTGTCCCATTAAATTTCTCCCTTTCTCCTCCCAATATATACCTCTCTCACTCCTTAATTTTATTTTTTTAGATATCTTCCCTTCTTATTCACCTCACCTTGTGCTGTGTGTATGTGTGTGTATGTGTGTATAATCCATCCATACTGAGAAAAGTTTCAAGAGTTACAAATACTATTTTTCTGTGTAGGAATGTAAACAGGTGAACTTTAGTAATTTGCTTATGATATCTCTTTCCTCTTTACCTTTTCATGCTCCTCTTGATTCTTGTGTTTGAAAGTCAGATTTTCTATTCAGGTCTGGTCTTTTCATCAAGAATGCTTAGAAGTCCTCTATTTCATTGAATGACCTTTTTTTCCCCCTGAACTATTATAATACTCACTTTTGCTGGGTAGGTGATTCTTGGTTTTCATCTAATTCCTTTGACTTCTGGGATATCACATTCCATGCTCTTCAGTCCCTTAATGTAGAAGCTGCTAGACCTTGTGTTATTCTGATGGTATTTTCACAATAATCAAATTGTTTTTTTCTGGCCGCTTGTAATATTTTCTCCTTGACTTGAGAACTCTGGAATTTGGTTACAATATTCCTAGGAGTTTTTCTTTTTGGATCTCTTTCAGGAGGTGATTGGTGGATTCTTTCAATATTTATTTTACCCTCTGGTTCTAGACTATCAGGGAAGTATTCCTTGATAATTTCATGAAATATGATGCCTAAACTCATTTTTGATCATGGCTTTCAGGTAGTCCCACAAATTTTAAATTGTCTCTCCTGGAACTATTTTCCAGGTCACCTGTTTTTCCAATGAGATATTTCATATTGTCTTCTATTTTTTTATTCTTTTGATTTTGTTTTTGTAATTTCTTGGTTTCTCATAAAGTCATTAGCTTTAATCTGCTCCATTCTAATCTTTAAAGAACTATTTTCTTCAGTGAGCTTTTCAACCTCCTTTTCCATTTGACTAATTCTGTTTTTTAAAGCATTTTTCTCCTCATTGGCTTTTTGGGTCTCTTTTGCCATTTGAGTTAGTCTATTTTTAAAGGTGTTATTTTCTTCAGTATTTTTTGGGTATCCTTTAGCAAGCTGTTGACTTGATTTTCATGATTTTCTACCACCTGGGGCTATGACTAGGGGAGGATCCTGCTCCCTTCTAACCCAGGTGAAAGAGCTTTGTCACTGACTTTTGAGTCTGTCTTTGGCATTTGTGGGCTGAGGAATCTGGGCACTGCATGCCAGAAGCCTTCCCTGGTTCTATCCATTCTGCCATGCTCCACAAGGTGAATGCTGGGCTGTGCTAGATGGGCTGTGCTCTGCTCTGAGCCTCGTGCGATAGACCTTTCCTGTTGGCCTTCCAGGCTGCTTTGGGCTGGAAATCTCTTTCACTCTGCTGTTTTGTGGCTTCTGTTGCTCTAGAATTTGCTTAGTGTCCTTTTTTTACATGTGTTTTATGGGCTGTGGGGGGAGAGCTTCTACAGGTCCATCCTTCTATTCCACCATCTTGTCTCTGCCAGTATTTTTCATCATAAATCCTTCCGAGTTGTCTTGGATCATTATATTGCTAAGAATAGCTAAGTCATTCACAGATGATCGTTGTTCAATATTACTGATGCTTTGTACATAGTACATTTCACTCTGCATCAATGTAGTAGGATAAATATAAATTTTTGCTGCATCATTTCCAAGAGGCAACAGGAACATAAGACATGAAACTTGTGTGTGTGTGTGTGTGTGTGTGTGTGTGTGTGTGTGTGTACACACAGCATGCAATATTGCAATTTATTGAAATAATAGCACAATTCTTTGGATGGAAACTTTCCATCAATCGGTGTTTTTTTTTTTTTTAATTTCAATTAATACAATTTATTTTCAATTATACAAAGAAGGTGATCCAAGAGAGCAGCAACTACTAACCTACTTTACCAGCTATATAAAAACTTTAAGATTAATATACATACCCATAAGGGGCATCCTTGTTGAGGGTTTTTAAAAGTAACCATTCCTTAGTAGACTACATCTGATAGCTGCCTAGTATTTACTGTTTGTTGCATATTTTTCTAAAGCATTTGATTTTACAGAGCAGAATGATACCTTGAAAGCTCTCCTCCAACAACATTTCTCCTATATGATGTCAAAATTACACAAGATTCTTTGAAAGATGTGATAACAGAGATAACTTTTAGCAAAGAGAGTAGCCACTGTCATGGACAAGATCCAAGGCAAAATTCCAGCTGAACAGGGATTTCCAGTAGATGATTAAAGGTTTTAGTTGTTTCTATTTACAAATGACACCAAGTTGATTGCATTAAGCCCTAGTAGTTCAAAACCAGTCACAAGGCAGCTATTGGCACAGTGGATAGATAGAAACCAGCCCTGGAGTCAGGAGGATCTAAGTTTAAATTTGACCTCACACACTTACTAGCTGTGAGACCCTGGGCAAGTCACTTAACCCTGAATGCCTCCAAAACAAACAAATAAAAAATAAAAACAAATAAAACAAAGTCACAAATGAAAATAGATAGATAGATAGATAGATAGATAGATAGATAGATAGATAGATGAAAAACAATCACAATAGCTTGCTCTATCTGCCAACACAGGAAAAATGGATGAAGAATGCTTGTTTTTCCAGACCTATAGAGCTTATTCATGGATTTGTGTATATTTATGTGTATAGCTTTCCATATAGGTATGTGTCAATACACACACACACACACACACACACACACACTTATGTCTCTCTGCATGTGAGTATATGAAATGCCATATACGACAATATGTATACACACACATAAGCTATTAACATGTATCTATATCTACATAAATTCATATCTATATGAAATATGAAAATGGATATAATCCTGAGGAGAATGGAAAGGTTCATGATCAATGATTAATACCTTAGAAGCAGGGCATTGGAAAGAATGGTAGATAAAAGGATACCTTGGAATAATTTATGAGTAAAAACAATGGACTAGTCACATGACAAGAGTGAAGTATAGCCAACAGATAGTGCATTAGCTTTTTGTCATTGTTGTTGAGTTGTTTCTGTTGGGTACAACTTTTTGTGACACCATTTGGGGTTTTCTTAGCAAAAATACTAGAGTGGTTTATCATTTCTCTCCCTAGCTTATTTTACACATGAGGAAACTGAGGTGAACAGAGTTAAGTGACCAGCTTAGAGCTGGATTTTGACAAAGCTTGAACACTCTCAAAATAGCCGTTGAGAACCCACATGAAGATGAGGTATAAAAATAAGACTTTCAATTAAAATGTGAAATTTGATAGGAATAAGTGTAAAATATTATACTTGCATTCAAAACATCAGCTGTCAAATACAGAATCAGGGAGACAGAAGTCAGCAACAGTTGAAGTAAAAAACGATCTAAGGATTTCAAAATAAATCAATAGTGTGAAATGGTAACCAAAAAACCTAATGGAACACAAAGGTAAATTGAAACAAATAATATCCAAAAAAAGAGAAATGTTAATCTTGTTATGCTCTGCCCTTTCCAAATCATATCTTTAGTACTCTGTTAAATTCTGTGATACAAATTTTAGGAAGAAAACTGACAAAATGGACATTGCTCATTGGACAGTGTTCAGGGTAAGAAAAGGCCTAGAGATCACGTCACATGAAGATTAGTTGAAGAAACTATTTGACAAAGAGAAGTATACTGTTAGAGGGGATAGACATATCTGTCTTCACATATTTGAAGGTCTGTTAAATGGAAGAGGGACCAGTCTGACTATGCTTGACCCAAGAGTGATTAATCAGAAGTTATGAGTTGAAGTTGCAGAGAAACACATTCTAGGTTATATTTTTAGGCATACTAAAACAAAATTTAGACTTGATTAAAGGATAATCACCCTAACAATTACATCTATTAAAAAATGGAATGGGTTTTTTGCAAAGCAGTGGATTCCCCTTCACTGAAAGTCTTTGAGCAAAGTCTTATTTTAGAAATATTATAAAGGAGATTTCAGTTTAGGTATAAGTTGCATAGATGACCCCTGATGTCCCTTCTAAAGTTAATATTCTGTGAATCTTTGCTTTAGTAATTCAGGAGAAATAGTAATTTGATATATTTGCTAAAGTCTAAAAATTTTTTTTTAATATATTCCTTAAACTGTCAAACAACTTGGTTCCTGTAGACTTTCATAGAATGTACATGGGTCTTTCACTGATAAGATGAACAAGACTCCTATATACATTAAAAATACTCATTAATTCAATCTTACTATTAACAATAATTTAGCAGGTATTCAATATTTAATGAATACCTATGATGCAGTAAATGAGTAAGACACAGTCCCTGACCTTAAATATCTTATAGTTTATTAAAAAGGATAATGAAGTCTTCATTCATTTAATCATGTATTCAACACATTTATTGAGCACTCAATATGTACAAGGCACTTTCCTAGGCATTCACTACAAGAGATAAAAGATGAAAAAATCACAGTCAATACTCTAAAGGAAATTTAAATATAGTAGAGAAACCAAGACAAATGTACAAATGCAAGGCAGACTGTGATAATTGCTAAAAAGCCAAGTGCTAAGGGGTTTTAAAGAGGATGTTGTAAGAAGTAATGGGGACTTGAATTAAAATGGTGACAGTGGAAATAAAAAGAACAGGGCATATGTGAGAGACTTTGTAAAGGTTGAATTAATAAAACTTGACAATTGAGTGAATGCTGATTATAAGGAAGGGATGAATAAAATAATAATTCTGGGCTGTGAGACAGAGGTGATTAAATGAGTGACATTACTAATAACAGAAACAGGAAAGTTATGAGAAGGCACAAACTCTGGGGAAGGGATGATGTGCCAGCATTTCAGTTTTTTGTTGTTTGGACATCCAGGAACAGAGTATAGTAAAAGTAATATCCTAATGTCCTGCATCTAAAGATTAAGCTACTTTCTGTTTAAATGGCATTGGAATTATTTCTGAGTCACATCATGGCAGAGCTCTGTTACACAACAGAACTCTACAAGATAATGGAGGAAAAGAGGAAAAGGGGGCAGGAAACTGTGTGGCACTACATGAAAATGGAGGAAAATGGAGGAAAGCAGTGTTGCAACAAGGAGTCAGTTCTACTCTCCCTCTCCCTCCTCCATCCCAATGCTGATGAACCATGAATATCTCTACAGGAGGGTAAGCTAAGTGATTCTGAGATCCAGCCTCCAGGGAAACCACTATTAAAAGAGAAGGAGTCAGAAAGTAAACAATAATGGAAAATGGGGAGGGGGAAGGAATAAAATCATCAAAAATCTCAAGAGGAAAAAAATTTAAATAAAAACTTTGAGTATAAGCCATTAAATTAACAAGGAAGCTACTAAGAGAAAAGGGAATATGGCATCCAGATCAGGCAAAAAGTTCAGGCAGTTGTGAAAAAGTATTGCAAGAGAAAAGAACATGAATCAATACCAGATGAGCTATAAAGAATGTGGATTCCCAAGAGAGAATGGAACCTGAGGAGAATGTTCCTGAATGGCTTATAAAAGAAATAAGAATTATAAGAGTAGAATTTCTGGCCTTTACAGAAGAAATAATTTGCAGAATAGAAAAACGAAGTCAGAGTAGCAAGTCTCACAAAAGAAACAATAACTGATAGGGAACAGAAATGCACTGAAATGAAAGACAATCAGGAAGAAGATGAGAAACATAAATTGATAACACAAAAATAAAGTATTATCTCCATGCAAATAAGACATATATTGATCCGGAAGACAGAAAACATAGAGACAATTTAAGGATTATCAGTCTCCCAGAAGAACATGACAAGGCAAAAAATCTGAAAGAAAAAAGAAATTGAAGAAATATATGTAGACAAAGAAGAAATAAAATTACTGATTTTTGTAGATAATTTAATGGCTTACTTAGAGAACCCCAGAGACAAACTAAAAAAAAGTGAAACAATCATCAGTATTTGAGTATATTACTTCCCATCAAAAATCAGAGGGAGAAAATAAAATTCTATTTTAAAAAATACATAATGTATAAAAGAGTTGAGAGATGCATGGGAACTATATGACAATAAGTACAAAATGTTCTTTACACATATAAAGACAGATCTAAATAATTGGTGAAGTATTAATTGCTCACACGTAGACTGAGATGATATAATAAAAAGACAGAAATACCTAAATAAATTTACTTTTTCAATGTCACACCAATTATACTACCAAAGGATTACTTTACAAAGGTAAAAAAATGATAATAAAATTCATTTAGAGAAAATAAGGTTAAGGGTCTCAAATGAAATAATGGGAAAAAAGTAGGAAGGAGGGGAACTAAATGCCAAATTAAAAATTATATTACAAAAATAACCCTAACCTTCAACTGTAACCTAATCATAAACTTTAATCCTAACTCTAACCCTGGATTCATGGTTAGCTTTTTAAATCGCTTATAAATTATCTTTCCCAAACAAAATACTTTTCAGCCACAGATCCTGTTATGGTTAAAATATCACTTCCATGTTAACTTCCTGGAACTCAAGGATTTTCCACTGGGTGAGCAGCCTATGGAGGAGAGAAACAGAAGGGATCCTACTCATACTCAGAACGGAGAGTAGAGGGTCAGCTTTCTAAAGGTGAAGGTAAGCCTGAATTCCATGGCACCCATAAAATGATTTAATATTGGTTTAAAAAATACATAAATTGATCACTGGAACAGATTTGGTATAAACTATACAGATGTAAAAATATCCAACCAAAGATTCCAGCTACTGTAATAAGAACTAAGTAAAAAAAAAGACAACAAACCTTCTAGGGGAAAAATTGGAAGCCTTCTGGCAGAAATAAGGTCTAGATCAATATCTTATATCATATGCCAAGATAAGATCATGTATAAAGTGTCTCATCATAAACAAATCAGAAGAGGAAAATCTATGGATAGGGGACAACTTCATGACCATGCATAGAGAGGATCACAGAAGATTCAATGGATAATTTTTACTACATAAAATTAAAATATTTTACACAAAACAATATCAATTCAGTTAAAATTAGAAGGGACACTGATAATGGGAAAATGTTGTGTTGTTTTTTTTTTTTTAACAAATTTCCCTGATAAAAGTCTTTTCTGTGATATACAAGGAAGTAACTTAAACTTATGAGTCATTCTCCAAATTATAAATGTTCAAAGCATATGAATAGGCAGTTTTTTCAGGAAGAACTCAAAGATATTAATAGCCATAGGAGAAAAAAATATCATGGTCCACATCACTAATAATTAGAGAAATGAAAATTAAAAGCTAATCTGAGGTTCTACTTCACCATCATCAGACTGCTAAATCTGATCCCCCCAAACAGGAAAATGACAAAAGTTAGAGGGACTATGGGAAAAAAAGACACTTTGATGCACTGTTTATACAGCTTTGAATTGATCTAGCCATTCTGCAAAGCAATTTGGAACTATGCCAAAAGGGTACTAAATTCTGCAATACCACTAATAAGCCTATATCCTAAAGAGATCAGAGAAAAATCAAAAGGACCTACATGTAAAAAACAAACAAAAAACAAACAAAAACAAACAAACAAACAAAAAAGTTAACCTGTTAAAGAAGTTCTTTTTGTGATGACAAAGAACTGGAAACTAGGAGTATATATCAAATGGGGAATAGTTGAACAAAGTGTGACATATGAATGTAATATATGTTAATAAGTGATAAAAGGGATGGTTTCAGAGAACCCTGGGAAGACTCTAATGAACTTATTTAGTCAAGTGAACTGGAATCAGGGAACAATCTATCCAATAACATTATCACAAAAACCAAAAACTTGAAAAAACTTAAGAATTTTGAACAATGTTATGATCAAGTATGATTCCAGAGAACTAATGATGAAACATGCTAACTCCCTCTCAACAGACCAGATTAAGGAATATATTTGGACGTGGTCAATGAGAAGATGTTTTTTAGCTTAACTGCATATCTTCAATTCAGAGAAGGGAAGTGTTTGGGAAAGAAAATATATTTTTACTAAGTAAAAGAAAATTTTAAACAAATTTAAAAAATAATCAGTGGTGATTATCAGAGTGACTGATATCACAAGATTACTACGATAGCATATTAAGTAGGGGCTAAAATCAAAAAAGCATTTTCACATTTTATAGCTTCCCCCCAAAAACAGACTGATACCAGTGGAATAATTCATTACACACACACACACACACACACACACACACACACACACACACATATCAGTTTCACGTTAGGAATGAGAAGATTTAAATATTAGAGTAACAAAAAGCTAACTATAGAAGAACATTATTAAAACTAATATTACCCAAATATTTATTTTTTAATTATGAAATAAAAATTATTAAAAAATTACTAGATATTTTAAGGAGAATTAAACTTGTGATTTCACCAGGTTTAGTGTACTACTTGATGGGAAGCTCTCTCTGCCAACAAAGTTCACTACTTTCTCTGCAGTCTTAAGTTTTCCAGAGATTAAATAACTTTCGGGATCACAGGTCCAATATGTGACAGGTAGAATTTCCTTGTTCAGAGACCATTTCTCTATTCAAAATTCTGCCTCTTGGTAGGAGGACAGACATAGACCAAATCTGTGATTCTTTTGATACAAAAAAAGGTACCTTTGATGAGGAAACATATTCTTTTAAAATAGGTTGGCATTTTCTCTGCAAATTACAATCCCAGAGAGCTGCTAGAACACTGAGAGGCTAAGTGAATTGCCCTTTGTTTGATCCCATGTTTTTTGGGCTTCAAGGCTGGCCACTATGCCAAGCTACTTCTCATGCCTCTGGATATGTTACATCAAACAATAAAGTATATACTAAAGAAAGGAAGAGAAAACTAAACTACAAAAGAAAAATTCATCATAAAACACATAGCCCATTTAAGTACTAAAATACATAGTATGTAGCAAATACATATGTAACAAATTAAGAAAAATGGGCAAATTTAAAGTACCTTTGTCAATTTTATTTCGCTTGAATATAAATATGATTTCTGGGATGCATCACAGCAGATTCTATACAAAACCGATTCAGCAATGAAAAATAATGTTGTCAGGTGGCTGCAGTTCAAGGAGGCGTGATCCAAAGAAGCACAAAGCATACTTAGAGCTTCTGAAATATTAAAAATATGAGCATAAATACACATAAAATCTTGGTATTGTTTTAAAATTTATTATTTTGTGCATCAATTTGGTCTGGCAAAGTGTTAATTGTTCAGTCATCTAAGTCAATGAATGATTAAAGATAATAAACAGTGATTTGAATAATCTTGTAGAACCTCACCTATCATTTAATTACTTGGAACAATTAGAAGAGGCAAAACATTTGAAGATGCCAGAGTAAAGAGAGCATACAAGCTAAGTTTTCCCAACATTCCCTTATAATCAGTTTAAAAATGTGTCAGACTGAATTCTAAGACAGCAGAGGCAACAAAAGGTTGGGGGAAAATTAGTCCAGTTCAGGAAAACTTAGGAGGATGAAAGGAGAGGCCTATGGGATGGGAGATATATCTGGTTAGGAGCAAAGTGAGGTGTCAGTGACACCAACTGTGGGTCTGTGGGGCTCTGCTGGGGATAGGAGCAGCCATGGAAGTATTGGCAGCTCTCAATGGCCAGAGATAATAAAGGCATTGGACACCTTTTCAGAAAGAGATTCCACAGGACCTCTATGCTAGTACTGGGTGCAGGGCTAGACTGATAACTCCATTACCAGTTCCTGGGCAAAGAGAAGCACAGTCACAAAGGAGCAGTGCCCTAGTTTCAAGTGACATTTACAAGGACAAGAAAAGCTGTGGTCTGAGAACTTGAGTAAGAACAAGAGCAAAGTCCAAGAGACCACTGGCGACAACCTTCCCCAGATGACACACCTTGGAAGCACTAGAAACTTAAAGATTTTGAAAATTAATTGTGAAAACATCCAGGCAAATAAGGGCAAAGTTTGGGAGAGTGACATGCCTTTTCCACCCCTCCTTCTGAAGCGAGCAAAACTCCAACATAAAGCTCAAAGTCAAGAAATGTGCTGAAAAACTGAATAAACCAAAAGAGACCTGACCATAAAAAGCTATTATGGTGACAGGGAAATTCAAAACACAAACTCAGAAGAACACAATGATGAGAAAACATGTACAAACAAAACCTCAAAGAAAAATGCAGATTGAACATAAGACCAAAAAGAATTCATATAAGTGCTAAAGAAAGATATTTCAAAAATCAGAGTCATAGAAGGAAAGTTGAGAAAAGAAATGAGGGCAATGTAGGAAAAGTATGAAAAGAGAATTTACAGCTTGGTAAAAGAGGCACAAAAATACTAAAGACAACACCTTAAAAAACACACAGAATTGGCCAAATGACAAAAGATGAACAAAACCTGATGAAAGAAAATAAATCTATGAAAATTAGAAATGAGAAAGTAGAAACGTCAAGAAACAAACAACAAAAAGTCAAATGCATGAAAAAAATAGAAGAAAAGGTGAAATATTTTATCAGAAAAATGACTGGGAAAATAGAAAACATAAATAGCGAAAATAGATTTGAAGGATAAAGGGAGAAGAAATATGCAGAAAATAATCTCTACATAAAAGAAGCAGGCAAGGAAGAGTTGTTACAATGGAGGGGAAAATGAGGAATGGGAAACACTTGAACCTCACTCTCGTAAGAACTGGTTTAAAGAGGGAAGACTATATATACAAACTCAATTTCATAAAGAAATCATCTTACCCAACAATGAAGGGAATCCCTTCCTCTCAAGGAGAAGGGATCAAGATAAAGCAAGGGGTTTAACAATCTGGCTGTGGCCAGATGTAAGACAGACTTTTAAAGAGAGAGATAGAAAGACTGACAGACACAGAGACAGAGATATAGACAGAGAGACAGAGAGAAAAGACAGAGAGAAGAGGTTAGACCAAAGAAAGCAGAATGGATGGAAATAGCAATCATAACTGAGAATATGAATGGGATGAACTCACCCATAAAATGAAAGTGCATAGCAAAATTAATCAGAAACCAGAAGCCAACAATCAGTTGTTTACAAGAAACACAAGGTAAACAGTAAGACACACAGTAAAAATAAGGGGCTGGAACAGAAACTATTATGCTTCAGCACAAGCAATAAAAAGACAGGAGTAGAAATCATGATCTCAGTCAAAATAAGAGCAAAATTAGACCCATTTAATAAAGGAGACAATTATGACACAAATATGACTTTGACACCTAAACCAGAGACAACAAAAACAGAGAATGAAAACTATAGACAAAATTCTAAAATGAATTTTGATACAAAAATTTTAATAAAATACTAACAGGAACACTACAGCAATATATCACAAAGATCATACAATATGAGCAGATGGAATATGTACCAGGAATACAGGACTGGTACAAACTTAGGAAAATTATCAGCACAATTAGCCATATCAATAACAAAAACAACAAAATATGATTATATCAATAGATGCAGAAAAGGCAAAATACAATATCCTGTGCTAGAAAAAACAGGATTAAATAACACTTTTCTTAAACCGACAAGCAATATTTAATTAAAACTAAGAGCAAGTTTTATCTGCAATAAGAATAAACTAGAAACCTTTCAATATTTCTAGTATCTCCTTTGGTGTTAGCAAAAAAATTAGAAACTAAAGGGATGCCCATTAACTGGTAATGGCTGAACAAGCTGCAGTATATGATTGTGATGAAATACTAGTGAGTTGTAAGAAATGATGAAGATGGTTTCAGAAAAATCTTGGAAAACTTATATGAACTGATGCAAAATTAAGTGAGTAGAACCAGGAGAACATTTTTCAAAGTAACAGCAGTATAATAATGGCACTAAACTATGAAAGACTTAACTACTAATGACCCAGAACAATTCCAAAAGAGTCATGAAGAAAAATGCTCTCCCTCTCCAGAGAAAAAACTGCTGAACTCAATGCATATTTACTGATAGTTTGATTCATTTTCTTTATTTTTCCTCACTTTTTTTGCAACGTGTAATATGGAAATGTTTTCCATTATTTCACATCTTATTGATATACTGCTTCCCTTCTCAATCATTAGGGGAGAAATTGGAGGAAGGAAGATGATTTTGAACTCAAAATGTAAAAAGAATATAAAAAATTTTATTGTTAATGTATTTTTGCATAATGGGAAGATCTTTCCCATCCATTAATAGGCTCCTGTGATGTCCCTGAGTTACATGAGTCTGTGGTGGGAGGGGCTTGCTGAATGGGCAGAGCAGGAAGGGTGGAGTGGAGATGAGAGGAAGTTGGACACAGCAGTTAGAGCTGAGGGAGAAAGAGGAAGCAGGAAGGGAGCTGTCAGAGCTTGGGAAGGCCCTAGCAGGGAGAAGGCTTGGGGATAGTGGTGCCCCCTGAATTGCTACTGTATATAATTGTGTATAGATTTCTTTATTGCTATGATGGATTTGGCATCCTGGTGTTAGGATTCAGCTTTCTGGTGTTTAAAAAATGTTTTGAGTCTGTATTCAGAATTATGCCAGTATATTCATAGCTGCCATAGACACTACAAAAATGAATACCTTTAAAAGAGGCAAAATATTTTCATCCTAATATCTAAGACTATAGAGAACCTGGTTTTAGACTTTTCTCTTACCCCTTTTAACATTATATATTTACCCATTAACTTTGCTACCAGCAGAATGGTGAGAAAAAACAATGTGCTTACAACACTGAGCAATAATGGAATTACATGGAGTCAAAGAAATGGGCATGAGGAGGTGTGAATCTAGATGATAAGAAATGGTTCACAAAATAGCTGTGTTGAGACAAGGAGGCTGGGGTAAGAAATAAAAGCAGAATTTGATTCTTTGGATATGAATATGAGAGGAATAAAGTATCATATTAAGGAAGGTATTATCTATAAAAGTGGACATCGAGTCTCTACTGAATATATAAAAATTCCAGAAGAATGATGTCCAACTCTCTCCTAGTTCTCTCAGCTAGGTAATTAAATAAGCCACATCTGCTGGGATATACAGAATAAATAATCATAATAAACCTCTGAAGGTTATAATATAAAAAGATATACTCACATTGTAACAGGAAAATGAGTAAAGTTAAATTTTGTGTTTTTTAACATTACTATTCCTTTCTAAATTTTGAGTTTCAAATTTTCTCCCTCCCTCCAGTTCCTCCCCTCCCCATTGAGAAGGCAATCAATATGATATCAATTATACATGTGAAGTCATACACAATATTATTTCCCTATTAGCCATATTGCCAAAAACAAGCAAGCAAACTAAAATGAATAATATTTTTCAATCTGTACTCAGAATTTACTATTCTCTCTAAGGAGATAGAAAGCATTTTTTTTGAGCCCTTTAACATTGTCCTAGATTGTTGTATTGATCACAGTTAATTCTTTCATACTTGATCATCATCACAATATTGTTACCATTGCATACAATGTTCTCCTCGTTCTGCTAATTTCCTTTTGCATCAGTTCATATAAATCTTCTCTGGTTTTTCTAAATTTAACCCTTTTGTAATTTCTTAAACAATGGAATTCCATCATAATCATATACCACAACTTGTACAGTCAATCCCAAATTGATGGCATTCCCCTAATTTTCCTTTTTCCACCAACACAAAGAGAGCTAATAGAAACATTTTTGTACATATAGATCTTTTCCTTCTTCATTGATCTCTTTGGGACATAGATGTAGTAGTAGCATTGATGGATCAAAAGGTATGAATAATTTTTAGCTCATTTTTTCATAGTTCCAAATTGTTCCCCAGAATGACTGGCCCAGTTTAGAGCTCCTCTAACAGTTCATTGGTGTCCCAATTTTTCATATTCCCTCCAGAATTTGTTATTTTCCTTTTCTGTCATGTTAGCCAATTTGATAGATGTGAGGTGGTACATCAGAGTTGTTTTAATTTGTATTTCTCTAATTATTAATGGTTTATAGCATTTCTTTGTGTGGCTATTGATAACTTTTCTCTCTTTTACTGAAAATTGCCTTTTTGTATCCTTTGACTATCAACTAGGGAGATGATCTTATTTTTCTAAGTTTGGCTCCATTCTCCATGCGTTTGGGAAATGAAACCTTGACCACAGAAACTTGCCAAAAATATACATCTAAAGAGTTTTGTTTGTGCAAAGCCTTTTTAATTTGATGCAATTAAAAATTAACTACTTTGCCTCCTGTGACACTCTCTGCCTCTTGTAAGTCATAAACTCTTCCATTATCCATAAATCTGAACAATAATGTTTTCCATGATTCCCTAATTTATTGACGATGTCATTTTTTATGTCTAGTTCAATTACTCTTTTAGATCTTATTTTGGCTTGTAGTATGAAATGTTGGTCTATGCCAAAATTATGCCAGAAAGCTTTCCAGTTTTCCCAGCTATTTTTGTTGAATAGTGAATTCTTGCCCCCAAAGCTTGGATATTTATATTTATCAAACACTAGATAACTGTATTCATTTTCTTCTACATATTGTATATTTAATCTATCTCACTGATCAACCATCCTACTTTTTATAGAGAACCAGATCATTTTCATGATTTCTACTTTGTAATATGATTTGAGTTTGGTACTGCTTAACTGACTTCACTTTTTTTTTAAATTCCTTTGGTATTTTTGAACTTTCATTTTTCCAGATGAATTTTGCTATTATTTTTCTAGCTCTATAAAATAATTAATTGGTAGTCTGATTGGTACAGAACAGAACAATTTTTTTTAAGTTAGAACTGTCACTTTGATTACATTCGTCTGTCCTACCTATGAGTAATTAATATTTCTCCTCTTGTTTAGATTTGCCTTTATTTGTGTGAAAAATATTTTGCAATTTGGTTCAAATTGTTCCTGGATATGTCTTGGCAGGCAGAATCCCAAGTATTTTATACTGTCAGCAGTTATTAAATGGAAATCCTCTCTCTCTTCCTGTGGCTTTTCTTGGTAATCTACACAAATGCTAATGATTTTTGTGGGTTTATTTTGTATCCTGCAACTTTGCTAAAGTTGTTAATTGCTTCAACTCGTCTTTAATTGATTCCTAGGGTACTCTATATCATCCTATCATCTGCAAAGAGTGATTGTTTTGTTTCCTTGTCACTTATATCTATTTCTTCAGTTTCTTTCTCTTGTTATTGCTATCTCTGGCTTCTAGTTTATTCCCATGACAGATAAGGCTTGCTTTTAGTTTTAGATACTACTTATCAGTTTAAGAAAAGTTCCATTTATTCCTGTACTTTCTGATATTTTGGAAAATATAAATGGGTCTTGTATTTTGTCAAAAGTTTTTTCTCCCTCTATTGATAGAATCATATAATTTTGGTTTTTTTTGTTTTTTTGTTTTTTTTTTACTGATTTGGTCAATTGTGCTTATAGTTTTCCTAATATTGTGCTGCAATCCTGCTAAAAATTCCACCTGTTCATAGTGCATCAACTTTATGACATAGTGCTGCAGTATAATTGCTAGTATTTTATTTAAATGTTTGCATCAGTAGTCATTCAAGAATTTGGCCTAGAATTTTCTTTTTCTGTTATTGCTTTCCCTAGTTTAGGTATCAAAACCCTATCTGAGTCACAGAAGGAATCTGTTAGTACTTTCCTTTATCTTTTTAAAAAATAATCTATATTGTAGGAGAATTATTTGTTGTTTAAGTGTTTCATAGAATTCACTTGTAAATCCACTCTGGTCCTGGGGATTTTTTCTTAAGAAGCTCTTTTATGGCTTGTTTAATTTTTTTTTTAATATTCTATTTCTTTTTCTGTTAATCTGGGTAATGTTTTCCTATGCATTCAACCATTTTATTTAGATTGTTCATTTACTGGCATACAATTCAGCAAAATAGCACCCAGTCCTCCAGCAGAGAGGTCCTCTGTAGTTTCTTTCTGACCCAGAAACCAATCCCCTTTCTGTCTGTGGGAAGTGAGAAATCCTGGTACAATTGTCACTGCTGCTGCTGCTATAGCCCCTAAAGTACTGTGCTCTTGGTTAGCCCCCAATCCAGTGACACAGACTTCTTTGAACCTCTTAAATATCTCTGGCTTGGAAAAATGTCTCACCCTGACTGTTTGTTAGTTATGCTACTCCAGAATTCATTTTGACATGTTATTTTAGAATCGTTGGGAGGGGAACACTGAGAGAGTTTGACTAGAATTCTCCCTCTATTCTGCTGTCTTGACTCCAAGCTGGCTGTTAAATTAAAAAAAAAAAATCAGGGTAGCTGTTCAGCACCAAATAGTGTCTAAAAAGGAAAAAGCAATCTGGAGGTCACAGAAAATTTTAAAGTGACACTATCAGTGTCATCTGATTGTCTTTTGCCCATATTTGCAAGAAACTCCAAGGGTATTTCGAGAGTTAGCAATAAGCCACTTAATCTATTTCATCTGTCAGAATTAGGCATCAATGTAAGTGGAAAACATCATAATTTTAGACTTTGGGAACAAGTAACACGATTTAGAATAAATCTGTGGGTAAAGGCAGTCACCTCAGAAAAGACTGTAGGACACCATGAGATGAGAAGGTCAGAATGATATAAAATCACAGAAAAAACTTTGTTCTCATTTGGAATCTAATACTATTTTTCTTCCCTGAAATCAAACATTAAATCTGTCTGTATCTAAGATTTGCTCTCAATCAAATAGGGCTAATGATACCTGCCCTACCTCACAGAATTGTTTTTGGAATTAAATAATGTCCATAAAAATGTTTTGACAGCCACAAAGCCCTATACAAATGCAAGGAACTGCTATGATTTATATTTTATGTGACATAATAGGTTAATTCCATTTGTTATCCCATTCATATTCTGTCTATGGCTCTGGGAGCCTCCCACTGCTGTCTCATCCTATATATTGTCTATTTCTCTTTCTGCTGTTCTGCAGCATGGACAATTCCATGTAGAATTCCTTATCCTCTATTTATAAATATCTTATTTATCTTTTTAAGGTCTTCTAGGAGTTTAAACTATTTGCTATGAAGAAATAACCAATATAACAAAGCAAAAAGAAGAGAAGTTACAGTGTCACTGAGCCTCACAATAAAAGCTTTTCCTGTTATTCACTGAAATATAAAAGGATTTAGGTTCTCTGGTCTTTTCTCGGTTATTTCTGTACTTCTGCACTGCCTGTTCATTAAGAGCTATCTTCCTTTTATGTAACAAGAACCCTTGACTTGACCCTGGGCATAAATTTTCTTCCCTAGAGTTTTTCTGCCTTAATCATCCTGATTTTACGATCATTCCCCCAGGCTGGAAGAACAGTAAATGTCTGATCACTACATTATAGAGGCCAGAAGCCAAACTAGACAGACCAGGTTAGACCGGACCCCTGGATCTTCTTTTTTAATGAGCACTTTTTCATAAAGAAGATAAGTATAGAATATTTCAATTTTGCAGTTGGTACAAACTGAGATTTCCCTTTTTCTCTCTCCATTTTCCCCACTTATTCTCAGAAAATCCACCTGTGACACAATAGATTCCAACTCCTCTTCCTGAGGTAAAGTAAGCATTGTGGGACCAGGTCTAGCAGAAGAAAAAGGTTCTAGGAATTCCAGCAAGTACCTCTGCCTTTGGCTGTAGCAGTACTTGCAGTAATAAAAGGAAAGACCTTTTTCTTCTTCATTCAGAAGGAAAGAGAAATACCCCAACAAAAGTAAATGAGAATGGACATTTCCTGGGGCAGACTGATGGTGAGACATTCTGGATACAAGTTGGTAAACATATAGCCTACTTTCATCCTCTTCAAAAATATCTGTTGTCTAGTTATGAAGACCTCTGTTCTAGATGCTGTAAATACAAATTATTACAAAATAAAGATATGGGCACAGTCCTTGTTCTCAATAATCATCTGATATAGCACATTAATGTTTCAAAGCATCTTTATACAGGTAAGTATATGGGTATTATTAATCCCATTTTATAGATAAGAATGTGAACCTCGAATCAATAAGCATTTATTAAGTGACTTATACATGGTCACAGAGTTATTAAGTGTCAGAGACAGAAGGTGAAATTAAATCTGTTTCCACCACACTGTGTTGCCCAGTGTAGGTTATATTCTAAAACTACAGGAATGAATTATTTTAGGAGGTTTGCATGAAGTTCCTTTATGCATGAAGAAAACATGAAAATACCTGCACAATTTTTAATTTGGAAGAACTAAAAATTAGATCAACTGAGAAGCACGTAAAGTGGTTACATAATTAGAGTTCATAGTACAGTACCTTCCTGGATTTCTCCTTTGCACTGAGCCAAATAAATTGCCTCAGTCCACGCAGCAGGAAGATCTACATGACTACCCACACCCAGGCTGCTGAGTCCTAATCTTCTCTGTTATGGGGGAAAGGGGAAAATACAAAATGTGAAAAGTTTATTTTAGGGGGAGGTCAATTCATCATGAAAAATTACAGTAATTAACAGTTATATCTACAAAGCCTTCCAGAGTTTTTCACCCCAGAAGAATAAAATGAAAGATTTGTTGGTGTTTATTATCTATAAAAATTATATTTTTTACAAAAGTTTACTTCTTTGAAGTAATCTATAATAATTTCAAGGTTAGAGATGCTGATCATGTGCTATACGTTTACTTTTATTATTTTTATATTACGTGATTTCAATATATTTTTAGAGTTAAAATCTAGACAATTACTCTAATTTTGAAAATGTCAGCATTACTGTTGTTAAAAGTGATTTATCAAGGTTGATTATAAAATCATTTTAAACAAAGTACATTTTGAAGTCATTAAGTTTCATTTTGAAGCTTCATTAAGGTAAATAATACACTTGCTTTCACATGTTTATATTAAGTGTTGGCAAAGTGTTTCTCTTTTCTTAATGAAATATTGTGGGTGAACACTTTAAATGAGGATTAACTACTAACATAGCAAGTGACTTAAAAGTTCCCTGTGCTTTATCAAAGACCATAAATAAAAAAACGATAAAAAAATAAAATAAAAAAAATAAAACATTTTTTTTCTGCTAATCTTGCTGTCATTTTCTTCTTGATTTTGAACATAAGTGAAATGGAAATTTTCTATTTGGTACTGTACCACGAACTTTATCAAATCCAAGCAGTTTTGTGATCATGGACTAATAAATTTCCTCTTCTGTGTAATAAAGGGCTTGGATGATCCCTGATATCCCTTCTAGAGCTAACATTCTATGACATCAATTGCTTTCTTTTAAATATACTATTCTCAAATATTTATTCATTCTTAAGTATAATTTTAGGATAATCCAGGTCTATGTTATCCCCTCCAAAAATTGCATTTGTCTTAGAAACTAATGGAATAAGAAGGAAAAAATTCTTTTTTTTATTACAAATTTTAGTGGAAAACAAATGAATTGTTAATTGCTGTTGTGGAATAGATGTCAAAGGGACACAGAAAACTAGTCATCAAAACTGGAGGGATTAAACTGGCCTAGAGTAATTGCAAACCCCATCTATGCCCTTCCCATTTCTTAGTTGCTCTGTGTAGATCATATTTTAGGCAACTTAATCAGGGCAAGTTTAAGGGCCTTAACGACTACATGATATTTATAACAGGAGAAACCATATATTAGGAATGAAATATGAAAATAAGGCAAATGCATGGATATTACAGTTGATTTATCATAATGCAATGAGGTAGTCTCTGTGAGTTGGAAGTTGATACCAGGCGTCCAAGCAAAAGTCAGAGCAAAAAGAGTTTAGGTTTAGAGACAGAGACTAAAACTCCTCACTAGGACAAGCAAGGTGAGTTGCAGCTGCATGACTAGAAAAATAGTGTTCTGGTCAAAAATGTGTGTTGGAATCCAGCAAACTGAGAGGGTAGCAAGCCACAGAATTGGTGTCAATAGTTAGGAGCAGAAAATTTAAAACTGTATGAGATAATCTTGTCAAATTTCCTCAGTTTTACAGATAAGGAAATTGAGGTCCAAAGACATTATGTTACTTACTCAGAGTTACATTGCTGAAAGTAAGTAGCAGAACCAGAATTTAAACCCAGGTCTATCAAAAATTCCAGCCTTTCTTTCTTATTACCATATTAAGCTGTATTAGGAATATAGGCTATACCAAGAAAGTTTCCCAGTAAATCCTTTTTTTCTAATAAAACTCAGGTTTCTTCAGAATGTCCTGACATGAGACCACCTGGCATTAGGCCAATATCTTTATCTTCCTCCATTCAAGAAGATGGAGAAATATGTCTACATCTTCAAGAGAGTTTGGGACCTCTCCTCGGACCCTGATGAGAATAATCTTCCTTGAATCCTGGATTCAACTCCTGGACTTAACAGAACTACTTTTGAGTTTAAGAAAAACCTACTTTTCTATTAATAAAAACTAATTGCCTCATACATTCTCTTCCCAAAAATGTTGTATTACATTATCAGAGAGTGTCACTGTAATATTGCCATTGTTATATATGTCATGGGGTCATAGATGTTAGAGATGGAAGCATTTCTAAAGGTCTAGCTTAGTGTCCACATTTTAAAGTTAAAGAAATTATGGATAAGAGAAGAAGGATGATGTGATAAGCAGCAAGCTCAAGACCTTCATATCCATAGTTCTTTCCACTGAACAATAAATCTCAGATAAACAGACATGATGGTCTAAATATTAGGGAGTTTCTTTTTCCAGTTGCTTCTTTGAACTAAGCAATTATTACCACCAAAAATACCCTCATTTAGTGAACACGATTCTATACATAATCTTTGTGCTGTATTTCTACTGACAAAAGTTATGTGCTTAACTTTGGACATTTAAGTTGATGCCACTAATAGATTATATCCTGTTATCATTTCTGTGAAATTTGCATAAGTCATTTGATACTGAACAATTTAGTTACAATCTTTAATTCTCTCATCTTTATTCCTGACAATTTGTAATGAAAACAAGCAAATTATTATTCCAACTGTTTCTGCCAGGCTTTAATCATAGGTAAGCTGTCACAAAATGGAAGAAGAAAATCAAATAAACACTATGAAATTACCTTGCATCTAAATAGCATTTTAATAGCCTGGTCCTGTAAGAGTTTCTTGTCCTGTGGATTTTCTGTATCATTGAATTTCCTGATGAACTCTTTTGTGACTAACAAAGGTTTTCTAAACAAGTAAAAAATATCATGGTTATCATTATTGTTTTCTAAATACTCAAATTCAAACTGTTAAACATAACATATTCCTAGGAAAAATGTTTTTCTTTTACCAGAATAATCTCAACTAGGTCAATAATCTAGAATTAAAAGAGCCATAAAATTAGAAGATAAAGTAAGTTTAATGATTGTAAACAGATGAAAAATTCCCAGTCACTCCAGATTTAAGAAAAATTACAAACAACTAAACAGATTAATTCAAACAGTTAAAAATAAGGATTTTTTTGCAGTAAGAAAAATATAGGGTAAGAATGAAACAGACTAGGACAGAAAAAAAATTATAATAAACAATACACAGTAGTAAAGGGCCATAGTAATCTAGTGGTTAATAAATCCGAAGAGCAAAGCCTTTGGGGGTAAGAATTTAACATCAGACAAAAATTACTGGGAAAACTGGAAAGCAGTTTGGCAGAAACTAGGCATAGATCAACATCTCACACTATATACCAAGACAAAGTTAAAATGGACAAATGATTTAGACGTAAAGGGTGATATCACAAGTAAATTAGAGGAGTGTGGAAAAATGTACCTGTCAGATCTATGGACAAAGGAATAATGATCAAACAAAAGACAGAGGACGTTATAGGAAGTAAAGTGGATAATTTTGATTACATGAAATTAAAAAGGTTTTGCACAATCAAAATTAATGCAGTCAAAATTAGAAGGAAAACAGGAAATGGAAAAAATTACAACAAATTTCTCTGATAAAGGCCTCATTTTTCAAATATATAGGAAATTGAGCCAAACTCTGAAAAATAAAGCCATTTCCTAGCTGAAAAATGGTCAAAGAATATGAACAGGCAGTTTTCAGTAGAATACAGCAAAGTTATCCACAGCCACATGAAAAAATGCCCTAAATCACAACGAATTAGAGAAATACAAATTAAAACAACTCGGAGGTACCACTTCACACTTACCAGACTGTATGCTTTCCTACATGGGAAGAGGATACTCATATATCAAATTGCATATCTTCTCAATGAGAGGGGAAGGTAAAGAGGGAGAAAATACATATGGAAATCAAATTTTTAAAAAATGTTTTTACATGTAATTGGGAGGAAACAAAATATTAAATAATTTTTTGAAATGACAAGCAAGATGATTTCAGAAAAGCCTGGGAAAACGTACATGAACTTATGCAAAGTGAAGCAAGCAGAGCCAGGAGAACATTGTATATAGTAAGAGCAATAAGGATGATCAACTGTGAAAAAGGATCCAAGAAAATTCCAGAGGATCCATAATGAAAAATTCCATCTTCCTCAAAAGACAGAACTGATGAATTCTGAATGTAAATCAAAAAAATTTTGTTTTAACTTAAAAAAAAAATTATTGGGTGGTTTTTGCTTTCCTTTCCAAAATGGCTAATATGGAAATGTTTTTGGCATGATTTTACATGAAATCAAAGTGCTTGTCTTTTTAAGAAAAGGAGAGGGTGGGAGAGAGAGAGAATTTGGAACTCAAAATTTTAAAACACAATTGTTAAAAATTCCTTTATATGTAATTGAGAAATATTAATAAAATTTAAAAACAAGACTGTTATTCAAGTTATTTTAGACCAGCTATTGATAAACATTACAAGAAAAACATTTTAACATGCTTAAAACACTACTGATTTTAGATAATGTCCCAAGTCATCCAAACCACATTTGGTTTGTTTTGTAAGAATGTGAATATGCAGATTCACTTTGATATGGATAAAAGTCTGTGCATCTATCAATGTGTATGTAAAAGTTTAAATGAAGATAAGATAATTGCTCTCTAAATTATTTTAAATAACAATGACATTTTCATTATATCATCTGCATATAAGGTTATCATTAGGTACAATATCAGGTAATTTAAAAAAATAGTTTTAAAAAATTTTACTTTTTATAACTATTGTATTATTTTGTTTGTAGTAATCTTGAATCAGAAATACATTCCTATTCTTTCTTATACATTATGTTAATACAAGAAAAATATTTTATTAGGTCTTTAAAAATTTAAATTAATTTTCAGTTTTCAACATTCACTTCCATAAGATTGAGTTCTAAATTTTTCCCCCTCCCCAAGATAGCATGCAACTTGATATAGCCTCAGTATATATATTTATATTAAACATATTTTCACATTAGCCATATTATAAGGAAGAATTAAAACCAATAGGAGGAACCACAAGAAAGAAGAAAGTGAAAAAGTGAAAAAAGTGAGCAAATTGTATGCTTTGATCTGCATTCAGACTCCACAGTTCTTTCTCTGGATGTGGATGGCATTTTCCATCATAAGTCTTTTGGGAGCTGTCTTAGGTCCTTGCATTGCTGAGAAGAACTAAACCTTTCAAAGTTAGTCATCACACAATGTTTTTGTTATTGTGTATAAGGTTCTCCTGGTTCTTCTCACTTCACTTAGCATCAGCTTGTGTAAATCATTCCAAGTTTTAGAAAAAATATTTTTTAAAAAATTGAATCACATATGTAACCCTTGGTTCAAAGAGGCAATTGTATAAGACATTCTTCTCACTTAATACCTTATGCCTATAAGGAGGGCATAAGAGGAGGGCCAGAATTGGGGAGGGTGAGAGAAAAGAAAGATCCAGCTTCTTCTGGCTTCCAGTTTTGAGAGAGAGCGATGGTCATTCCAAACTCTCTTCAGGTCAATGAAAGGAGAGAAAGACTCTGAGAAGTAAACATCGTGACAGGAGCTGAAGTCTCTATCATCTCTTTACCCACAGATTGCTACACAATGGAAACTTCAAAGAGTTTCTCCTGGGGAAACTAATTCTCTGTGTAGGTTGAACTGATTTGTCTTCTTTCCAAGAGGAGAGTAAATTCAATCACTCTTACCTGATATATATTATCTAATGTAAACTATTTCTGATTTCTATTTTGCTATCAACCTGAATAAATGTATTTCTTTGCTATTTACTTCCCTGTCCATTGTGGAACTGGCATTTGGTGGGACAGAAGACCTGCATATCATGTTTGAATCCCTCCTTTCCTCATTAAAGAAATAGGGATGGGGAGTTGTAGTATGAAACTAAAATTTTCATTACTTAGACTAGCAATATTTAAGCAAGTAGAAAGATATAATTCTAGCCTTGTAAACTACGACTCTGAGAAAATCTGAGTGGACTACCTCTAGACCAAGTTGTCAGTGAAAAAGGAACAGGACCCAAACAGCAAGCATTTATTAAGCCCTTACTATGCTGCAGGAACTGAAGATACAAGAGCAAAAATGAAATGGATCATTACATAAACTAAATTCCTCAAGGAATTTGCTATATAGTCTTCCATGCTGCTGACAGTTTAGAAATAACCATTAGGTAAATTCACAGGTATATCAGTCAATAAACAAAGGTGTGTTCAGGGAGGACCAGTACCTTTGGTGTGATAGCTGCAGAGCCCTTTTCAGGGTTCTTTCCACCTTTGGTATCCACCCTGTTCCATCTCACTCTCACCTGTGTCTCCAAGAAGTTACAGCACGTGCAGTGGCCACACCTTGGTAAACTGTTTTGGCAGATGGGCCAAACCAGGTTGAGGGTAACCAAGGGGTTTCAAACCGATTGGTGAGTTAGCAGGGTGTCTACCCCAAGCATGTGAAGACTTCCTCTGGTGGAATGGGCAGATGAGAACAATTTGTTCCAATGGCCATGAAGGCAGATGAAGCAGGCAATATGGAGTGCTCAGAGCTTGGTTAAACACCGAAGCTGCCAAGGTCATCCACTGCATCCTGAGCAATCGTCAGCCTTCTTAACTCTGTCCTGCAACTGGACTATGATGGCTCTGGAGGACAGAGTGAGGCTGACGACTTTGTGCAACTCTGCCTCACTTAAATCCAATTTACACACGAATCACTAAGTGCTTACTATGTGCCAGACACTTTGATAAGTGCTGGGGATACAATAAGAGACAAAAGGTAGTCTCTGCCATCAAGAAACTCGCTGTCTAATGATGGAGATAACAAGCCAAATATGTATGTGTGTGCGTGTGTGTGTGTGTGTGTGTGTGTGTGTGTGTGTCTAAGGTTACATATAGGAAAAATAGGAGGAAAGAATCTTGTCTTTTTAAAGCAAAATACCAGAATTAGGAGGAATTGGGAAAGGCTACCTGTAAAAGTTGAGATCTTGTTCACAGAACAGCAAAGGGGCTAGAGTCACTTGTTTGAAGATTATATTGAAGGAAGTAGGATGTATGAAGGCTGGAAATGTAGGAGGGGGCTAGGGCTTTGAATGCCAAAGAGAAGATTTTATGGTTGATCCCAGAGGCCATTGATTAGCTGGTTGTTGTCCTTTGTAGTGAAAGGGGACCAAAATGACATCATCATGTTGGGGTCAAT
Organism: Notamacropus eugenii; assembly: GCF_028372415.1. Classification (NCBI taxonomy): domain Eukaryota; kingdom Metazoa; phylum Chordata; class Mammalia; order Diprotodontia; family Macropodidae; genus Notamacropus; species Notamacropus eugenii. The sequence continues at coordinate 350,981,429 of NC_092874.1, read as the reverse complement.
GTACAGTGTGTCAGACTGTGGATGATCCAATCAATATGAGGTTGGAAGGCTCTATCAGAACTTGGACAAGAATGGTCTCTGTGAACATTTGGAATGGAGATGTCTCTAAATTTGTGCATCTCACATTTCTTTTGATCTATTGCAATTCTGCTTTGCCCATAGAGCACAGCACCTTCTTTGATGCCAGCATGCCATGCTGGACAGTCCTGTACTAGTATCTCCTATGTCTCAAAATTCCTTCCAAAGTTCTACAGAAAGAAATGGAGAGTAACCTTGTAATACTTCTCCTTGTATGAGTTCTCTGTAGCATTGTCTTTTAGGCAAATATTCAAAGGCATCTGAACAACATGGCCAGGCCATCAGAGTTTCACTTTCTGCAGTAGAGTTTGAATGCTTGGCAGTTCAGCTCAAGAAAGGACCTTAGTATCCAGTATCTTATCTTGGCAGATGATCTTCAGAATCTTCCTAAGTCAATTCAAATAGAATCAACCAACTCTGGTTCCTGGCATGGTACTCACATACTATTCAGGTTTCAGAGGTATACAACAACGAAGTCAGCACAATGACTCTACTGACCATCGGTTTGCTAGGTAGCCTAAAACCTCTTCTCTCTCACACTTTTCCTCAGAGCCTCACAAACACTAAACTAGCTCTAGCAATGTGTGAATCAACCTTATCATCCACGTGGACATCCCTAGAAAGAATACTGCCAAAAGAAGTGAACTTATTCACAGAATTCAAAATTTTTCCATTTGCTGTAACCAACATTTTCACATATAGGTAGTGTGGTACTGCCTGGTGGAGAACCTCTGTTTTCTTAGGGTTAATAATCAGGCCAAATCAGCATAAGCAGCAGAGAATCAATCCATGCTCTGTTGCATCTCAGCTTCAAAGGCTGAGCATGTGCAAACAAAAAATCATGAACCAATCCTCTGTCCACTTTAGTCTTGGCTTATAGCATTTTCAAGTTAAATAATTTATCTATATAAGTAGTTGATCTTGATGCCATTTTCATTCTTGTTGATGGCATCCAAGATCATAAAAATGTCATGCTAAAGAGCATGGGAGCAAGCACACAGCCCAGCTTCACTCCATTAATGACTAAGAAAAGTGCAAGAGCATTGTCCGTTATTCAGAACCCGTACGAGAATGCCTTCATAGAACTGGGGTATGGTACTGATGACCTTCAGGCAACCCAATTTTGCCATCATCTTCTACAAGCTCTTGACAGTATCAAAGTCCTAAGTCAAATCAATGAACACTGTGTACAGAGCTTTCTTTTGTTTCTTCAGGTATTTCTTCAGGCAGCAAACACCATATCAACTGTTCCCCAGCCCTTCCTGAAGTCACACTTGTTCTCTGGTAGATGATCATCTTCCAGATGAAGGACCAGCCAATTAAGGAGGACTCTGGAAAGAATCTTGAGAGCACTGAATAAGAGAGAGAATCCTCTGACTGTCAGAGAACAACCTTCTTCCTTTTCCTTTATAGAGACAGATAACTGAAAGAATCCTTGAACTCATGGGGTAAAACCTTCTCTTGCCATACAACCCAGAAGACTTCAGTCAGGGTCATGTTCTTATTACTAATCAATGTGGCTGTGTCAGCACTGACAGAAATGCACCACAGGTCTTTGGCTATAGTCTTCAGGACATCATAAAAGCAGTCCAGATTGTCACTATTAGCATAAAACTGAATTTCATCTGCCTTCTGACTAAGTAAAGAATCTTGCATCTCTGCACTTTACTTCTGATGGAGTTAAATTGTCTTCTTACAGACAGACAAACTATCCTGCTGTCCAACCCTGGGAAAGTTCTCATTTTTCATTTAGTAACTTCTGAATTTTTCCACTGTTTTTATCAAACCAACCCACATGTTTAAGAGTGTTCTGACCCAGATGGGTAAATACAGTGCTGTTACACCAAATCTCTAAAAGCAGCTCACTTCTTTTCTGCTCAACCATTGCCAACCATGTGTTGGCTCAGCTCTCCCCCCAAATTAGCAACAAATTATTCACACACAGAGAAGGACCCTAATCTGTGGACATTGTTATTCTACCCTTTTCTCCCTAATATTGAATTTTTCTTGCATTCTTGGTAACTCCAACTGGACCATAATTATTTTTTTCCCTGAATATACTGCTCCAATGTTATTGTGAAGACAGGAAGGTATCTTTAAATCTGTTGTCTACCTCAATATTTTAGAGTGGGAATCTTTCTAAGCAGGGTTCCCCATCTCATCTCCTTTTCCTTCTCAGTCTTCTTTGTTAAGTGATTCCTCACCTCAAAATTATTACAATATAATATTTCACAGAATTCATGAAAGAAAAACGGCTTAGTGCCTTTGAACACTCCATGTCTTGAATGCTCTTTCTTTTCAACTGTGTCTCTTGAAATCCGTAACTAACTTTAAAGGTCAGTTCCAGTTCTGCCTCCTAAGTGACAGGAAAATGGGAGCTTTAGAATTGGATGATGAAAATCACTTCAGTGGATGAATGTAGGGTGAATTAAAGTGAGGAGAGACTTGAGGCAGTCAGGTTTGCAAGCAAATTATTGCAATAATTCAGGCATGAGATGACGAAGGCCTCCACTAGAGTGGTGGTAGTGGTAGAGGAGAGAAGGGGGCATATTTGAGACACTTTACAAAGTGGAAATCAACAGGCCTTGGCAATAAATTGGATGGGATGGGGACAAGCACGGGGTTGGGAAGGAGGAGAAGAGATAGTATGGAATCAAGAAGAACTCCTAGGTTGCAAGCCTGAGGAACTGGGAAGATTTAGGAAGACAGTATTGCCCTGGGCGGTAATAGGAAAGTCAGGAGGATTTAAGGAGAAACATAATGAGTTCAGTTTGGGACATGTTGAGTTTAAGATATTTACTGAAAATCCAGTTGGAGATGTTTGAAAGGCAGCTGGAAATGGGAGACTGGAAGTCAGAAGAGAGGTTAGAGCAGGATATACAGATTTGAGAATTATCAGAATAGATTTGAGAATCATCAAAATAGATATATATTAGGTATACAGATATCTATATATAGATGTATACATATATATATGCAAAATATATCTATGTAATGTCACAAATAAATGTAAGAAAAATATTTGTATGTTATATTTTAATAAACAGTGGCATACTTATAAAGAGAAAAATGTCAGTATTAATATATTAAAGATGAAACCTCAGATTAGAAAAGATATCTGAGAATCTGTAGGGGGAAATGTAATTATCTAAATGCCTTCTTTAAATACATCTAATTTAAGACTATTTGGAGGAGGGGAGTACAGAAGACCTTGAACAATAACTGATGCAAAAGATTCCAGAGGTGACAACTCCATCCTCTGTTATAATAAGCAACTCTTCAGTCACAGAAATATGATATAAATCTTAGAGTAAAAGTGAAAAAAATCATATTCAGTGTTTCACTTCCACAATCCAACACCTCTGTAAAGGAGAAAAGTGAAATTTCATACTCTTCTTAGGGGTCAGTTTTGGTTATCATAAGGATACCTTAATTAATTTCAGCTTTTCATACTTGCTTGTTCCACTTATATTGTTAGATTTCTTATGTATTATGTTTTCCTGGTTACACGTACTTCACTTTGCATCATTTAATGTCTTCTTATGATTACGTATTTTTTATGTTCACCATTTCTTACAAAATAGTAATAGTCAATTACATTTATTTACTCCAGTTTCTTAGTTATTCTCCAGGTGATAGACATCTACTTTGTTCTTAGCTCTTTGCTAATACAATTAATGTTGTTACATATACTTGTTGTATCATTTACCTCTCTGGAACACAAATCAGTTGTGTATGGGATTTCTGGATCAAAGGAACCATGGTAGAATGGAAGTCTTATTTCAAATCCCACCCAATGGTTTCTACTTATTTGACTATGGGCAGCTCATTTAACCTCTTTGGACCTCATTTTCCTGATCTGTTACTAGCAGGGTGTGTGTGTGTGTGTGTGTGTGTGTGTGTGTGTGTGTGTGTGTGTGTGTGTGTGTGTGTGTGTGTGTGTGTGTGTGTAACAGGTACATCTGATTTTGTAAGGTGAGTTAGCTACTCCTTCATGTTGGTTCCACCTATGTTGGCACTGACACTATTTTCTAGCTCCCCCTTTTCAGAATGACTTTCTCTCAGATCAACTCCTTTATCACCATGGCCAGTAGTAGACAAATCATAGATAATCTCTGGATGTGGAAGCAGTAAGGCCTGGACTGAAATCTTCCCTCAGACACTTACTAGCTGTGCAATCCTGGGCAAGTCATTTTAACCTCTCAGACTCAGTTTTCTCATTTTCAAAATCAGAGGGTTGAATTAAATGGCCTCCAAGGTCCCCTTTAACTCTAAATCTATGATCTTATGATATACAGTTATCTCCTATAATAATTGTCTAAGTATGTATTGTCATAGAAAGTTCCAGAGTTACATAGTCTAGAACTGGCAAGTCTCTTCTAGCTATTCAAACACAAGTTATAAGTGCATGGTCTTTATAAATATATTATTATTATTTTGAAACAGTGAAGTGAAACATCCAATAAAGAATCTTAATACTAAGACATTTATATAGTTTATAGAGTATTTCATATAAAAGAAAGTATTTTATGATCATTTTAGTTCTTGAATTTCAAATGAAAAATGAGTAATATTTTATCCACCCTTCTTGAATCCTGTGACCATACCTATTAGGAGAGTAACTCATAAAACTTGATTATATGGAGAGTTAATGACTCACTTTACAACACAAGAAATAATAAGGTTTTTAAATTTCAAACTTACCTTGACTTTTCAATATTTACTTCAGCTGTGCTTTTTGAATTATGTTTCAAAAGCTCTTCATGATAAGAGTTTGATATTACTCCAAATCTGTTTATAATAGGCACCCTGGTAAAAGGCATATTCTCAGGTAATCAACCTAAAGTAAAATAAGAAAAGATATTTTAAATATGAATATGAATGTTCTACATGTGTACATTACTGGGATAGGGACTAGTATAAATCTCAGATGTAACTTTCCATGTGAAATTGACTGGAGAACCTGCTTCTAGAAGAACTGTGATAATCTATCCAGGAGTGGGAAACCTGCACTCTTGAGGCTACATGTGGACCTCTAAGTCCTCTAGAGCAGCCCTTTGAATGAATCCAAACTTCACAAAATAAATAGAGGGATTTATAAAGTTTGGATTCAGTCAAAGGGCAGAACTTGAGGACCTAGAGGGCCACATGTGGCCTTGAAGTTGCAAGTTCCCCATTCCTGAAGCATCTCACAGAGACCTTGGGTAATGCCTAGACATTCTATAACTAGTGTCAGTCCACAAACCCTCAAGGGCTCACTCTTGGCACAGTTTCTACATCACACATTCCACAAGTTAACTATTAAGATGTCATATGACTGATAGATGAGTCCTTGCATCAGCTTTGTCAATAGATACCTAATGGGCAACAAAACCCAGCATCGACTTTGACTCCTGAAATCTCAGACGCCAAGAATCAAACTCTCCTGACATTTTAAAACTCACAAAGATGAAGACTCTAGACGTCTTTCTTAATCTTAATTAAGTCAAAAGAACAAATGCTGAGGTAGGTGAAGAATTGAAGCCCATATTCATAGTGCCAGTTTGGCCTCAGAGGGAAAGGGCCAAAAGTCTCTTGAGAAACAACGATATCCCACTAGATACCATCAGTGAAGTAGTCACATCAAGAGCAAAGATCCACCAAGAATGTGAGCAGCCAAAAAGAATGAGGCAGAGGCCAACTAAGGTTTTCTGAAGGTGTCTCTCTAGTTCTGCTTTTACAACTGCAGTCAAAGAGGCTGCTGTCCACCAGGCAGTTATCAGAGCAGAACCAGTTATAGAATGCCTACTGTTATGCTTTGAGGAAGTTCCATTTTCCAAATCATAACAAATCTCCTGAAAGTAGATTCCTCTGAGCCTTTTCAACATGAGGAGCTGCATTAGTGGCACTTTATACATATGCCATTCCCTATTACATATATACATATATTTATATGCATGTATGTCATGAAACCTATATATGGAGATGTATTAAAATTTTCAGCTGCATAGTTTCTCAGCACCTCTAAATTCCTACTCAGATGCCCCACTATAGCACTGAGATGTTACAGGGGTCCCGGTTACATCATAAACATGATGGAGGACTAGATGATTTCTTTCATCTCTTAAACCTCTCCAAAACAGAAATTATGCTCAAAAGACAAAGAAACTTAAGGTGTCTTCATGATTTCAGACACCTTCAATCCAAAAGAGGGTTTCAAAAATCCTTCTAGAGTAAGCTCATCCAGCACCCCTCTCCTATCTCCCACATTAAAGGTGAGGCTATATTAGCTGACTACCTACACCCACACACCCATCATTCTTTCGAGAGCTGTGGAGATCCTAGGTCCAGACTGTAGAAATTCTAGGACCAGGACAGATAGCCAGCCACCTCTGCAGGGCTACAGACCACAGAAACTGGGGCTACACAGCTAACATCATTGTGGGCAGAATCTTGCTATAAAAGATTTCTGTAGAAGACCAAGGAGCAAATAAAAACAGGTGAGGCACATTTCTGGGCTTAAAATATAGCTCAATACTACATTTCATACCCCGTCCTCCTCTGAGCCTCAGAGACCCAAACTAAAAAAAAAAATCCATCCTGTAGCACCAGCATGCATAGCAGCTATCTGAAATGCCAGTGTCAGGCCAAAGAACTGAGTAACAGAAAGAGGGGATAGGACATGTTGTGTGTGTGTGTGTGGAGGGGTGGCATTCTGCTAAGCTTGAGAAAAAGTATTGATAATCATTTAAAATGATTTGAACCCCAGTAAAAGCCAAAACCTGAAATAATCAACCAGAAGAGGAACCTTGGACTAACAGATATGCCCTTCTTTGTTCTCTGGGTAAACCCTGAGAATGCCCCTTCCTGTATCAGCCACTATAGGACCAGATGAGGCTGACCAGGAATATTCTTCTTATTTGTAACCACTAAAGGACAGGATGTCTAGGACCAGACGCTATCTTGAATAGTGGAACTTTTCTTATCTTGGTATCCTATGGACATATACTATACAGGGGAAAGACAGATATTCTGGGGTTGTAATTCCAATGGACATTTTGTCAATTGTCTTCTCTTACTGTATTTACAACTTGTTCAACTAGGAAACTTCCTCTCTCATACTGTAGTTAAACACATATGGAGATCAGAAATTTGAGTGATATAGACTTCCTGAGTTGAGATTGCTCTAAAATGCATTTAAGGCTTTTCATTCTTTAATTAGACAGTCAGAATTTTTCTGGCTCTGTGTATACCTGCACCTGCTAGTTTTAAGGGAACAGGCAATATGAATTTATATATTATGTATCCTGTTTGCCTTTTTTAGCCAATCTTTCAGGTCAACAGTACTCAGTATCTAGATGGGGCAGTTTTACACATCCAAAAGTCACTTGAGTCAAAAATTTAAGCTGGTATATTATTAATTGTCCAGCATGGGATGATTGAAATTATCAAAGATCTCAGGAAAACAACAAAAACTCAAAGACATTGAAAACAAACAGATAAATAAAGAGGTGAAACATTAACAGCAGAAAGAAAAATGACCTCCAGATTTAGTAAATGAGTTCAAGCATCAATGCATTAAAACTGCAAAACAAGAGAAAATGATCAAGAGTTTGGATGACAGGACTCTGGAATCTAAGGAGAATGTGGGATCAATATATGCTATTCTTGAGTGGTTCAAAAAAGAAATGAGAATTATGAGAGCAGAATTTATAACCTAAAAAACAGAAACTAGGGGCAGAATAGAAAAACTGGAATTGGCAATGGCAAGTCTCACTGAAACAAATAAAAGACAAAACAATACTTTGGTAATGCAAATATATATAAGTGAAGGAAAATATAGAAGAAGTAAAACAAGTAAAATTAAAAGAAAATATGCTTACTCTGTAAGCAATACATTCAGATCTTAATGATCTTAAAATACATAGAAAAGATCTAAAGATCATATATTTCCCAGAAGAAAATGACTGGACAAAATTGCTTAACATCATAATGCAAGAATTAACTGTAGCTGCAGTGCAATACTCACAGCACCTACAATGGCTATTAATATTATTTAAACACCAGAAAGTGAAGTCCATCAGAGCAACAAAGAAATCTAAACAATAATAATTCAGGGGCACCACCATTCCCAAGCCTTTCCCCTTCTAGGGTCATCCCACAAATGGACACTCACAGCTCACTGCCTGCTTCCTCTCTCTCCCTTAGCTCTAACTGCTGTGTCCAGCTTCTTCTCAGCTCTGCTCTACCCTTCCTGATCCACTCATTCAGCAAGCTCTTCCCACCACAGACTCATGTGACTCAGGCTTCCATGTGATTTAAGCAGGTCACATGGGCCTATTAATGAATGGGGAAGATCTTCCCACTGTGCAAAAATACATTAACAATACACTAGCACAAGTGAGTCTCTCAGAATTTCTAAAAATAGACAATTAAATGTTCATTGAAACAATTCATAGATTGCCTTGAGAAAAAACCCAAGGCCACAAACTCTAAGACACTAAATGGTTAATGCAAATTGATCTATTGCTTTCAAGAAACATATTTAAAAAACAAAGACATTAAAAAACAAGACTGAGGATATGGAAAAATATTTTACATCAAGTAAATCCAAGGTGAGGAAGGTGGTGGCTTGCAAGATCAGAAAAAGTTGTCGTGACATGGAATGAGAAAGATAAATGACAGGATGGGGAATGCAGGGTAAGTGGGACAAAAGCAATTCTTTGGGTATAAGTTGCATGATATTTCAAGATAAGGGAGAAAGGGCATGAGGATACCCTCAAGTTACAGGATGGGCTACAGAATGACCTTCAAAACCACTCAGAGAGCCTGGGAAAGTGACCCTTAATGACCCTTTTGGCACCATTTGTATCCATATCAGCACCACATAGAACTTGCATAAAAACTGGCACAGAGATATTGGAAACAAATGTAAAAAAGGGAGAAGTAGTTAATATATCCTTTACAGACTGTAACACAACAGAAATAGTCCAAGGTTCACAAACAAAAACACAGACCAAAATGGAGATTTAACAATGAAACCCTAAAGTAATGAGTAGATTAAAGAACAAATAATGGAAAGAATAAGTATGGGAAAGTAAATGGTTATGATTAAAAATGTGCCAAAACTTCTAGATTGCAGGGGAGATGTTTGTGAGTGCTATGCCGAGAGAAAATAAACTCTAGCATGTTCTACCAGGTTAGAAAGGTGTAATTATGGATCCAGTAAAAGATTATGCCTACTCTCTGAAGACAGGTCTACCTAAATATGGTGAAGTTTATCCCCAGCAGGCTGATCATCAGGTGATTTCTTTTACCCAAATTCAAAGCATGAAGGAAAGGAATGCAGTACTCTTGAGATTTAGGGGTGCTGAAATAGTGACATGCTGGTCCTGCCCAAATGAATTCAACCCAAGCCTTCTTTCCATCAAAGAAAAACAAAGTTTATTAAAGATTATTATGGTAAACTCTGAAGAAATCTCAGCATTGGCTAGACTCTTAAGGAATCTGAGCACTTGCTAAAGTGATATTAATAAGCCAGTCATGTTGGATTTGCTTATTTTCATGGAAACAAGATAGATCTTTTATACAGAATGACAATGATCCAAGGGTGGCCAAGTAGTCTGAGGTGACTGGTGGAGGGTCTAGGGAGGATCTTGAGGAGGAGTCAAGGGAGGATCTTGATGGGAGTAGCTAGTAGGCTGAGAGAGGATGGGGATAGAGGTCCAAGGCCAGGAACTTAAAGAAGGGAGTTTTGATAGGATCAAGGGTGGGAAGTAGCCAAAGGCTATCTGGAGATAACATAATGAAAAGCTTATGGCCTCAAGAGAAGGTCAGATCAAGTAGGAAGGTTCAAGGAGAGTTCAAGAGGGTTCCTGGAGCCTACCTTGTCAGTACCTTGCTTTCAAGTGCTGCTTTAAAAAATAGAAACTCAAGAGTTCAACAGAGGATGAAGCCCAGCTGTAAATCAGTCACCTGTATGAAACAGTTTCCTGTAATCCGGGAAGTGACTAATCCACCAATTATGCCATAGATATGCTTATGAAGTGAACCTGGTTGGATAATAGGCAAAAATTTTAAGTTCGGGTCCATTTTTACTAGGTACCAATGTAGTAGAGGAAAGGGGACTCCTGAATTGGGAAATTTTTATACTTTTAGTCTTGCTTTATATTCTCAGTAAAATACCTTTGTAAAAATTAATTGATATTAATTAGTCGATTGATGTGGGTTAGATATTGAACTAGATTAAGGTTCTTTAGCAGGCTGGGCTGTTTTGACTACTGTTATAGACTTATATTGCAGGATCTCTGGTAGCACTTCCTAAAAGCTCACATGGTCATAACTGGATCTGTCTCTCTCTGATACACACACACACAAACACACATCACACATACACACACACATACACACACATACACACACACATACACAGCATTCAGGACTTCACTGCAGCTTAGGTGGGGAGATAAACACATCAGTAACTCACAGCCAAGCCCTCTTTCCCCACCTGAAGGTCCTTAGCATTTTGTCCTTCCTCACACAAAAGCTTCTAGGGAGGAGACAAAGGAAGAGAGCAAGGTGGATGTGGGGGGTAAGTGGGTGGTGCAGGGAGAAAAGAGAAGAAAATGGGGAAAGAGGTCCTCTGTTCAAGCCGTTCGTATTTATAGTCAGTTACTACTCAGCTACAATTAATTAAAAAGCTTTTTGCCACAGCACAGTAAGCAAAATATCAACAGTAATAGGCCACCGATATGTTGGGAATGAAATAGATAGAGACTCTGGAGTAGTACAGAAGAACCCTTAGGCATCAGGGATGCCTTTACAATATTACATGGTGAAATAGCATTGCTTTGCACTCAACCTGCTAGCAGACTGTGGTTAGAAGAGTGAGGTCAGAGCCTGTGTGTGCTTTTTATTAAATATAGTAGAAAAAGCAAAAAGGAAATTTAGGCACAGGAGAGAGACATGTCCAAGCATAATGTGTTTTGTTCCCCAAAATTCTCTTTAGCATTCTATCTTAAAAGTATCCGCAACCTAGGGCAGCGAGGTAGTGCAGTGGATAGAGCACCAGTGCAGGAGTCAGGAGGACCTGAGTTCTAATCTCACCTCAGACACTGTTGACACTCACTAGCTGTGTGACCTTGGGCAAGTTACTTAACCCCAATTGCCTCATCCTGGGTCATCTCCAGTCATCCTGATGAATATCTGGTCATTAGATTCAGATGGCTCTGGAGGAGAAGTGAGGCTGGTGACCTGCACAGCCCTCCCTCCCTCAAAACAAAGTCAAGTGCAAGTCATGTCATTATTTCTCTGATGGCATGGTCTTCTTCAGCAATGAAGGACGAACATACATACACATCCATAACCAACAGTTAAAAGAGAATTAAAAAATAAACACACACACATATGTATGCATGCATAACTGAGAAAAAATGTCTAAGCTATATAACAGTGGTGCATCAGAACCTAGAGGATGAAATATATGATGACCCCGTTAAGGCATGAAATAATCAGTAGGATGAAATTAGGCAGAGCACTTGATTCTATGGAGAAACTGAAGTTTAAAAGTAGCTAAGAAAGCCAAGTTAACGTGATTCGTAGAATCACAGAATTTCAAAGCTGGAAAGCCCCTCCAGGGTCATGTGATCCAACACATACTTGAGCAGGAGCTTCACTCTCCACATTCTGGATAAGTGGTTATCCAGTTCACATCTGAAGACTTTGTGTAATAGAGACCTCATTTTCTCTCATGGTAGGACATTCCACTTATGACAGCTCTACTTCTTAGCTTAAGATATAGTAGGAAAAGCACTGGATTTTGAGTCAGAAAACCTGCTTGTGAGTCCCAGCTTCAACATTTATGAGTAGGACAAACCTGTTCAATGGAACCTAGGGCCAAATGCAAAGAGTCGAGTTTAGGTAGCATATTCTAGAGAGGTTAAGAAAAAATTAGAATTTATATGGTGCTTTGTTGGCAAACCACTTAACATGTTATCCCATTTGATGCTTATGATGACTCTGTGAGGCAGGTGTTATTATTATCCCCATTTTACAGATGAGGAAACTGAGGCTGAGAAAGGTTAAGTTACTTGTGAGAGTCACACAACTAGGAAGTGCCTGACTTTGGATTTGAATTGAATTCTTCCTGACTTTGACTGTAGCACTCAGTCTTGGTGTTGTTCAGTCATTTCAGACTGTCTGACTAAATAAAATTTACCTAGTCCAAACCTAACAGATCACGACGCAACATCTAGCCCAGAAAGGATGGGTTTAGATAATGTTGCTGTTGTTTGGTTGTTTCAGTCATGCCCTACTCTTCATGACCTCATTTGGGGTTTTCTTGGCAAAGATACTGAAGTAGTTTGCCATTTCCTTTTCCAGTTCATTTAGCAGATGAGGAACTGTAGCAAAAAGAGTTAAGTGACTTGTCTAGGAAGTGTCTGAGGCCAAATTTGAATTTTTGACTCCAGGGTTGGTGCTCTATCCACTGTGCCACCTACCTGCCCACACTCAAACTACCTTGCCATCATCAAATGAAGTTTAGCTAGTCCAAACCTAAAGATGATGATGCAACATCTGGTCCAGAAAGGACTGGGTTGGATGTTGTTGTTCAGTCATTTCAGTCACACGTCCTAAAATATGGTACCCAGAACTGAAAACTATGCTCTCTCTTTTGTTTAGTATTATACTACTGAGTGTTCTCCTCTAGCAATTAATAATTAAAACAAGTCATTCCTTTTGGAAGGACTGTGCACTGGTTTCAGAGAGAATCTGTAGCCTCTCATGAGACAAAGCCCAGTGGGAAAGAACTGATGGTGGGAGGAAGGATGGTACCTTTAGGAAGGCAGTAAGGCATTCAGCCAAGTCACAAGCTTCATTTATGGAAGAAAAATATTAGGTGAAAGAAGCTCATGATGTCACATTTTATCACCTGCGCTAATTTGTTAAGCAAATGTTTGCATGTCAAGCTTACGTTTATGAAGAGATCACCCCAATCTATCAGACTCTTAATTATGACTTCAAATTTCATCAAAAAAGCAAAAAATAATAGTTGAATAAACCCCTAGAGCTAAAATTGGGAAGGTTGTTCTAGCAGACTGAGAAATCTAGCAGATGTATTAAACCCAGTCTAATATAGAAAACTTCGAGTTTGACCCAGCATACAGTCTTAAAAGAACTAAACTACCTAATAATTAAACAGAAAAATAATAGATGAACTCACTTTAATAGCTAGCATTTATACAGTGCTTTAACCCTATGAGCCCTATCAACATCCCTTTACCATTCCTGACATTTCACAGTTGGTCAATTACATGTATCAAGTGTCTAAGGTAGGAACTAAATTCATCTTTCTGATTCAAAGCTCAGCACGCTTTCACACCGAGGGGTCTCCTCAACTACTGGCAGATTTTTTAAAGGGCTACATTTTACAAGAAAGAGGTTTAACTACAAATTATAATTAACATCTCTAAAAAATTAAACATCCAGCTTCTATTCCACTTTTTATGGAACAAAAATCTGCCTTTCTGTAACTTCTGCCCATTGATTTTAGCTCCTCCTTTTTGGGATCAAGCAGAACAAGATGAATTTCTCATCTGCTTAATAAGCTTTCAAATATATGGAGACAACCATCATGTGCTCCATAAAATCTTCTCTTCTGTAGGTGAAACATCATCAGGTATTTCAATTTATTTATGTCTCTAGTCATTTCTCAACCTCCTAGTTGTCCTCTTCTGTATGTGCACCACTTTTTCTGTGTTCTTCCTACAATGAAAATTCATGTAATCTGACCATAAGATACTGTGAGATGGTCACTTTTTTCATTCTTGACATGAGATCTCTATGAATCCAGGAATCCTAGAGTAGCATTAGCTTATATGAAGTTTGAAGTCCACTAAAATCTATAGATATTTTTGGTATATTGTATCCTTTTCTCTCCTTTCCTGTACTTCTTTGTGTAGTTGATTTTTTGAACACAAGCATAGGACTTTAAAAGTATAATAGGAATAACCAGGAGTTATTACTTGCTTAGTTACTTAGATATTATCTTCCCCATTGTAAGGTGAGCTCTTTGAGGGCTAAAACTGTTTTAGCTTTTCTTTGTATACCTACCACTTACCATGGTATCTGGAACACAAGAACTTAAATGTTTGTTGACTGATTGTTTGATTGTTTCTGGTTAGAGTTCATCCCATAAAGCACATTCAAGAGCTGGTCCCCTCCCAGTGACACATATCCTGTCTACGAATCTGGGTCCCTTCTGGTGACACATTTACCCTGGATCATGACAGCTGACAACATGAACTGACGCTGTGCTAAAAGATGTGGCACTTTGGAATGACTGATTCATATGGCAATAAAACTAAATAACTAAAATAAAATAAAATAAAAACTAAATAAATGTAATAGATGAACTTCCATATAAGTATATAATTCTATAAAAACACAAAATATACAAATTAATAAAATAAGAAAGAGGTAAACTCAATAATCTAATTTCAGATAAAGGAACTCCAGGTAGACATGAACTTCATAGAAGGGGGAAAAGGGAGTGGGGATTGATCCAAGCTTCTGTCTTTTATGTCCTTCTGATACTTTCACAGCTCAGCTTGGGGAACTATAAGTTTTAGGTGTTTCCAAAATGGTATAATCCAGGAAGAGGTCTGTTCTCTGCCCTCCTGGTCTGTGTTCTGCACATTCCTGACACAGTTTGGGTCTATTGGTGTGTGTTATGGTTGAGTTTCCATGGACTATTGCTAGCCTTCTGGGAGGTTCTGCAATTTCAAGGTGACTGAACTACTGGCACCTCACTGGTTTTGGTTTTCTGTCCTAGTTTATTCCACTGCAGGCTTATCTGTGGGACTAAAGGTTAGAAGAGAGTCCCTACTTTGTCCTTGGGCCCAGAGTCACACAACTACGCTTGGCAACTTGTTTCTTTATCCTTACCCAGGTAGGGCTCCTGCTGCCTCACAATTTCAACTGCTCCTTTCTAACTTAGAACTCTGAGAAGGAACTGAGTAATGGACAATAGAACTGCCAGCTAGTATTTGTTTCTGCCCCCATTGCCAGTAAGGGGGTCACCTGGATCTCTTTCTGCAAAGCTGTTCAGTCCCCTTACGATCCCTGGGTGCTAGGCTACTCCTTGACACTGATGCTGACTCCACAGACCACTGCTGCTATACTGTGCTGCAGGTCAGCTTCTACTTAATATCTAAAAACATTTCTACCTATCTCCCTAGGATGGAAAAATGATTCACTGTGATTTTTATTTGGTTTTCCCAATAAGAATTTGGTTGGCATATTTTCTAGGTTGTTGGGGAGGATGGTGTAAAGGAGTCAGGGCAAAATTTCTGCCTTTCACTCTGCTATCTTGACTCTATTTCCCCTTAAATCTTTGTCAGTGACTACTTGTGAGTCTTTTATGTTTTAAGTTTTTTTTTTTCTGATGTCAAAGAAACAAATGGAATGGCCACCCTATTCCTGATCTACTTTGTACATAGAATACTTTTCTACTTCCTTTTGTAGGGACATCCTTGACATGAGCCAAACCTAAATTTTAAGTGATTCTCCCTGAGGCTCTGGAATAAAAGTTTAAAACAAAGTTTAATAAAGAGATTCTGACCCATCTATCTTAAAGCTAGGCTCCCCAAGAACTAAATCCTTTGGGAGGGAGAGAGAAAGTAGTAGAGGTCCAGTGGGCCCAGAAATGGTTCTATGCTGTAACATGTGTATGTGTATAACAATATAGAATAATAATGGATATATATGCATATATATGTATATGGATGTATATGTACATATATATATATATGTGCATGTGTATTATACTCCTTTTCAATTTCATCTTCTTACTCTATACTTAAATAGGTCTATGACTTCACTGATTCAAAAGTTCCCCCTCATAATGAATAACCTGCCTATGTCTGCCCATCCTATTCAATCCTTGCCCACATTCTCCAAAAAGCTTACCACAGGGGAGCCTCCTTAATCTAATTAAAAGACACAAACAGAGGGGCAAAGCAAGGTGCTCAGAATTAAACAGGTTATGGTATAAGATACTGGCAACCTTTTCCTGTATTATCAGCTATTTATAGGATGTTTCAATTAACAAACATTTATTAAACACAATTTTCAGGGAAGGGTGTTCAAATTCAACAAGTCCAAAACAATTAATTATCTTTTCCCATAACTACATCTGTCTTCTGAACTTTCCAGTTACTGTCAGCAGCAACACCATCTTTCTCATTCTCCAGATCAACAACTTTGGTGTTAGCCTAGACTCCTAACTCTTGCTTGAATCATATATCCACTGAGTTGCCAAATCTCCTTATTTCTACCTCCACATTCTAAAATGTAAAGACACATTCTCTGTACTCATTCAACCACCCTCATTTAGATCTTGATAAATTTTTACCCATACTATTACAATAAATTCCTGTCTGGTCTCCCTACCTCAAAGTCTCTCCATACTCCAATTCACCTGGCACACACCCTCCAAAGTGATTTTCCTAAAGCAAAGGAATGATGGCATCATTATATCAAATAGTTTATTGTAATTTGCTGTTCAGCTGTGTCTGACTCTTTGTGAGACCATTTGGGGTTTTCTTGGCAAAGATATTGCAGTGGTTTAATATTTTCCTCTCCCCCTCATTTTAAAGAGGAGGTAACCAGGGTTAAGTGACTTGTCCAGGGTCACACAATTAGTAAGTGTTTGGGGCTAGATTTGAACTAGAGAAGATGAGTCTTCCTGACTCCAGGTCTGAGACTCTATATCCACTGCGCCACCTAGTGGTCAATAACAACAACAAATTCAAAGCCTCTTCATATTCCAATTTAAGAGACACACCCTCCAAAGAGATTTTCTTAAAACAAAGGTATAATTACATGATCTCCCCCACATGAAATAAACTTCCTCCTCTCTTTTATCACTTCTTGTTGCTTAATTGTTTTCAGCGGGGTTCGACTATTTTTCACCTTATTTGGTGTTTTCTTGGCAAAGATAAAGGAATGATTTGACATTTCCTTCTTCAGGTGAATCAGCTTTTGTCAGAACTTTCCACTATTACCTGTCCATCTTGGTTAACCCTGCATGGCATAGCTCAGTTTCTCTGAATTACACAAGCCCCTTGAACACAAGGCAGTGATCTGGGAGCAGACATTTGTTGGATTATAGGGAAAGCAAAAGAGTTCCAGAAAAAACATCTACTTCTGATTCACTGACTACACTAAGGCTTTTGATTGTATGGATCACAACAACATGTGGTAAATCTGTAAAGAGATGAGAGCAACAGATCATCTTATTTGTCTCCTGAGGAACCTGTAGGTAAGCCAAGAAGCAACAGCTAGAACTGAACATGGAACAACTGATTGGGTTAAGATTGGAAAAGAAATACAAGGCTACATATTGTTACTTTTTTAGTTTAATTTGTATGCAGAGTACATCATGAAGAAGGCCAAGCTGCATGAATCAAAAGCCAAAATTAAGGTTGCTGGGACAGATATCCACAATCTCAGATATGCTGAGAATCTCACCCTGGTGGCAAGAAGTGAAGGAGAATTAAGAAATCTCTTGATGGGGGTGAAAGAGGAGAGTGTAAATGTTGGCTTACAGTTTAACATCAAAAAAACTAAGATCTTGGCAACTGGTCATATCACTTTCTGGCAAATAGAGGCAGAAGAAATGCTAACAGTGTCAGATTTTATCTTCCTTGGCTCAAAGATTACTGCAGACATGAAATTAAATGACACTTGCTCTTTGGAAGGAAAGTTATAGCAAATCTGGACAGCATACTAAAGAGCAGAGACATCAACTTGCCGACAAAGGTCTGCTCTGCCAAAGCTTTGAAGCATGTATGTGAGAGTTGGATATAAGGAAAGCTGAGCACCAGAGAATCAATGCTTTTGAACTTTGGCTCTGGAGAAGATTTTTGAGAGTCCTTTGGTCACCAAGGTGGTCAAATCAGTCAATATTTGAATTAATTCAGGCTATTCACTAGAAGGTCAGACAGCAAAACTGAAACTTAAATAATCTGGCCACATAATGAGAAAGTGGAATTATTGGAAAAGACCCTGATGTTGGGAAAGATTAAAGCAAAAGGAAAAGAGGGTAGCAGTGGATGAGACTGATAGATAATATCACGGAAACACTGAACATGAACCTAGATAGACTTCAAGAGATAGCCAGGTGAAGGACTTGGAATACAGTTCTTGGATCACAAAAAGTCAGGCATGACTGAATGACTGAACAATAGCCTTTTTTACTTAAGCGTTTATATTTTTAAATTATAGAATATACTCCTACATAAAATTGGAAAGATAACAAAAATAAGGAAAAATGGAAAAGATATGCCAAAATTTCTATAACAGGCTATATTTTCCATCCACAACGTTATGGTCACCACATTTTTACTCTAAAAATGCAAATAATAATAACCGATATTATATAGCACTTCAAAGTTTGCAAAGTATTTGTTCATATGATATCCTTTAGTCCTCATAACAATCCTCCTTATTTGCTATATAAAGAAGTGAAAATGACACCAAAGAAAACAAAGAGAGAAAGAACAGCTGGATTTAGACTAAGTCAGACTTTGTAGGCAACACAATTTTAAGGTATTAAGGGATTTTTAATACATCTGAGAGAAAAGGATACAGAAAGGTTGGGAAAAGTCATAGATGCTATTACTGACACCAAGCAATAGAGGGAAATACCAGTCTTTACATCTGCTTTACTTTTGATTACTTTCCCCTTTCAGTTGACAGCTTGCTTAAAACATTAAGTTGATGTTCCTATATACA
Source organism: Notamacropus eugenii (assembly GCF_028372415.1). NCBI lineage: Eukaryota > Metazoa > Chordata > Mammalia > Diprotodontia > Macropodidae > Notamacropus > Notamacropus eugenii. The sequence continues at coordinate 350,962,574 of NC_092874.1, read as the reverse complement.
ATACATATAATATCCTCTCATCTTCATTCTTTCTTTTAACTTAGTATTAAATTTTGCCTTTCAAATTTTAATTAAACTGACTACACACAGACAGCTAATTCTGTCTATATCAGTAACTGATTATTGGAGGTAGGGGACAAGAACCAAGATGGTGGAGTAAAAGCAGGGAAAGTAATCAGGAAAGGTCTGTTTCATTACTGCAGAGACACACAGGCAGCACCCTAGCAAGGTAGCAGGTGGCCGTGGCAGTAGTGACTTCTAGAGTTCTGAGGCTATGAATGATAAGGGGGTCAGACAATTGGTCAGAAGGAGACTAAAGGGGACCTTGTGCTGGCATTGGGTGTAGGACGCTATTGCAATACCTGTATGAGGTTCAGGTGAGTAGGGGCATGAACAAATTAGCACTTGCAATGGTAAGGAAGGGGAAACCCTAGTCAAAATTCAAGATCAGAAAAGAGTGCTTGTAGTCTCTCACAAACCTGAGCAAAATGAAGAGAACGATGATCATACCTCTCCTTAGATTATGCCACCTTTGAAGAACTAAAAAACTTTACAACCTGTCAGAGTTAGCTCTGAAAATAGCAGCAAGGAAGACATGAAGTTTGAGACAGTATCCCCTCAACCCTGGGAGTAGATGCCAACTTTAACAGAGTAAAAAGACAATAAATAGGCTAGAAAAAAAAAGCAAACAACAAATAAAGGGCCTGACCATAAAAAGCTACTATGGTGACAGGGAAGATTAAGACACAAACACAGAAGATGACAAATTCAAAATATTTACATGCAAAGCCTCAAGGAAAAATGTGAGGGGCAGCAAGGTGGTGCAGTGGATGGAGCACCAGCCCAGGAGTCTAGAGGACATGAGTTCAAATCTGTCCTCAGATATTGAGATTTACTAGCTGTGTGACCCTGGGCAAGTCACTTAGTTCTGATCGCACTACCAAACACACACACACACACACACACACACACACACACACACACACACACACACACAGAAAAGTATGAATCACAAGTCCAAAAAGAATTCCTGCAAGAGGTCAAAAAGGATTTTAAAAAATCAAATAAAAGAAGTAAAGGAATAACTGGAGAAACAAATGAGAGTGATACAAGAAAATTACAAAAAGAAAGTCAACAGTTTGGTAAAGGTTGCATAAAAAATACTGAAGAAAATAATGCATTAAAAAACCAGAACTGGCCAAATGGGAGTGGGGAGAAGCACAAAAAATCTACGTAAGAGAATTCCCTAAAAAGCAGAATTGGACAAAAGGAAAAAATGGTGCAAAAATTCATTGATATAAAGAACTACTTAAAAAAGGAGAATTGACCAAATACAAAAGGAAATACAAAAGCTCACTGGAGAAAATCATTATTTAAAAATCAGAATTATTATTTAAAATTAGAATTTAGAGTTAATTTAAAAATTAGAATTGGGTAAGCGAAAGCTAATGACTCCATGAAACAACAAAAAAAATGAATAAAACAAATTCAAAGGAATTTTTAAAAAATAGAAGAAAATGTGAAATGCCTCACTGGAAAAAGAACTGACCAGGAAAATAGATCAAGGGGAGATAACTTTTAAAATTGTTGGGCTACTTGGAAATTATGATCCAAAAAAAGGGCCTAGATATCATATTTCAAGAAATTATTAAAGAAAACTGCCCTGATATCCTAGAATCAGAACTTAAAATAGAAATTGAAAGAATCCACCAGTCTCCTCTTGAAAGAGATCCAAAAATTAAAAACTTCCAGGAATGTTACAGCCAAATTCATTTCCCAGGTCAAGAAGGAAATAACATAAGCAGCCAGAAGGAAACAATTCAAATATGGAGCCACAGTCAGAATTACACAGGATTTAACAACTTCTACATGAAAATATCAGAGGCTTTGGAATATGATATTCTGGAAGGCAAAAGAGCTAAGATTACAAACAAGAATAATTTACCCAGCAAAACTGAGTATAATTCTTCTGAGGGAAAAAATTGGATGAAATAGAGGACTTTCAAGCATTCATAATAAAAAGAACATAAGTGAATAGAAAATATGACTTTCAAATACAAGACTCAGGAAAAGCATAAAAAGATAAACATGAAAGATAAATCCTAAGGTATTATTTATATTCCTGCACAGTAAGGAAACTTACTTCATTATTATTAAAGCAATAAGTGTTAACAGAGACATGGGTGTGAGCTGACATTAATAGGCTGAGAAAGAGAAATGCACTGGGAGAAAAGGAAAGGAAGAGGTAGAATGGCAAAAACAAATTTACATAAAAGAAGTATGAAAGGAAAAGCTTTTATAATAGAGGGAAAGATGTGGGGCTGGCAGGCAAAACTTAAACAATGATCTCCCTAAGAAATAATTCCTAGAACCAGATGGATTAAAAATTATTTCTGCCAAACATTTAAACATCAATTAATTCCAACACTTCATAAGCTTTTTTGAAAAAAAAAATGGAATATCTATCTAAAACCATCAGTAAATATTATCAATAATGGAGATAATCAAAAAGCTCAGTGCTGAAACAAAAATGCTACTTATCATTAATATTTTTAAACATTTTACAAAAAATGTTGCAATAGCATTAAGAAAAAAGAAATAGAAGGAATTAGAATAGGAAATGAGGAAACAAAATTATCACTCTTGGTAGATGACATGATAGTACTCAGAGAACCTTGGAGAATCAACTAAAAAACTACTTAAAATACAGAACAACTTTAGCAACATCACAGAATATAAAATAAACCCACATTGGTCGTTGGTATTTCTATATATTACCAATAAAAGCAAAACTGAAGAGATAGAAAGAAAAATTCCATTTAAAATAACTGTTGATTATATAAAACACTTGGGAGTCTACCTGCCAAGAAAAATCCAGCAAGTATATGAACACAATTCCAAAATATTTTTTTAACACAAATAAAGTCAGATATAATCAATTGGAAAAACATTAATTGTCCACCTGGGGAGGCTGAGCCAATATAATAAAAATGACAACTCTACCTACATTAATTTACTTATTCAGTGCTATGCCAGTCAAACTATAAAAAAAATGTTTTATGGAGCTATTTAAAAAGCAACAAGATTCTTCTTCTGGAAGAACAAAAGGTCAAGAATATTAAGGGAATCAATGAAAAAAATGTGAAGGAAGGTGACATAGCAGTGGTAATCGTTAAACAGTCTGATATTGCCTAAAAAAGTAGAGTGATGAATCAATGGAATAGACTAGATACATAATACAGCAGTAAGTGACTATAGTAATGCATTGTTTGATAAATGCAAACATCAGTGCTTTTGGGACAAGAGCACTGTATTTGACAAAAATTTCTGAGGAACTGGAAAGCAATTTGGCAGGAACTAGGTATCAACATTTTATACCATATACTAAGTTAAAGCCAAATGGGTATATGATTTAGACATAAAGAGTGATACCATAAGCAAATTAGGACAGAAGGAAATACTTTACTCGTTAGACCTTTGGATAAGGAAAGAATTTATGATCAAAGTAAAGATACAGAGTGTTATGGGATATAAAATGGATAATTTTGATTTTATTAAATTTAAAAGATCTTGCACAAACAAAATCAATGTTAACAAGTTTAGAAGGAAAATAAACTGGGAAGGGGGGTGGAATTACAGCAAGTTTCTCAGATGAAGTCCTCATTTCTCAAATACATAAAGAACTGAGATGACTCAAGAGGAGAAAGTGAGGCTGGTGACCTTGCACAGCCCTCCCTCGCTCAAAATAAAGTCAGGTGCAAGTCATATCATCATTTCTCTGATGATCTTCAGCAACGAAGGATGAACACAACCAACAATACAAAGAGCTGAGTCATTCTTGAAATGATAAATGATCAAAGGATATGAAGAAACAATTTTAGAAGAAATCAAAGCTATCTATAATCATATGAAAAAATTCTCTAAATCTCTATTGATTAAAGAAATTCAAATTAAAACAATTCTGAGGTACTGAGTCTCACACCTATTGATGGGTTAATATGACAGAAAAGAAAAATGACAAATGTTGAAGGAGATGTGGAACAATTGGGATACTAATACACTGTTGGTGGAATTTTATCCAACCAACTGATCCAATCATCCTGGAGAGTAATTTGGAACTATGTCCAAAATAAATGAATCTGGGCATACTCTTTGACCTTTGCAGTATCACTATTATGTCTACACCCTAAAGAGCTCAAAGAAAAAGAAAAAGGACCTATCTGTACAAAAATGTTTATAGCAGTTCTTTTTGTAGTGGCAACAAATTGCCCTTCAAATGGGGAATGACTAAACAAGTTCTCATATATGATTGTGATGGAATGCTATTGTGTTATAAGAAATGATGAGCAGGATGGTTACAGAAAAACATGAAAAGGCTTATGTGAACTGATACAAAATGAAGGAAGCAGAATCAGGAGTACATTATACACAGCAAAGCAACAGTATATAATGATTAATTGTGAATGACTTAGCTATTCTCAGCAATACAATGACCCAAGACAATTCTGAAGGATATATGAGGAAAGATGCTACCTATCTCCAGAGAAAGAACTGATGGAGTTTGAATATATAGATTGAAACATACTTTTTTTTACTTCATTTTATTTTATTTTTTATTTTTGGTCTGTGCAACATGGCTAATATGGGAGGGGGGAATAACTGATCCTTTCTGCTAAAATAGATGTAATTAGGTGTGTCAAAGTCCTTTCTTACTTTAGCTGACCATATCTGCATATAAAAGGGCAAATAACGGAGCTAAACTGGTAGAAGAGACAATGATATTATTATACCTGGAATGGAACTTTATCTCTGTACCTTTTTTTTCTGTCAATTTAGCTATAATGGAGATTGAAAGAGGTTTATGTTTGGAAAATAGGAGAACCCTGTCACTAAACCCATCTGGTAGTCATTGGATAAATCATCATTTACGAGGTTTATAGTCTTGAGAGATTAAAATTTGGAAATATATGGAATACTGACCAATTTCTTGGACCAGAAATTTTAGTAAAAAGAAAGGACAAAACCTAAGGGAATTAGTTAGCTAGGATGACCTACTTTCTGTTCTAAAAAGCTAGACACTTATAGCTGAGAAACTCTTGCTGGAGATATACAATACTTTGTTAGGAAAAACTTCATAGGAAACAAAGCAAGTTGTTGCCTAAGGAAAGGTATATTTTTGTTTGTCTTTGCTGGTTCTAGACAAGGGATTAGAACTGTAACAGGAACTATACTAGAACTATATTTAGTTAGAACTAAATTTTCTTTTAGAACTATAACAAGAAAAAATCTGGGGGCTTTAAAAGAACTGGCAATACCCACTCTTACTTTGAGGAAGACGTAGCCAAGGATTGAATCTGAGTCAGAAGTTGGAAGTACTGGAGCAGCATGTAGGAAGCATTAAACAGCTGAATGGTATCTGGAGGAGGTGTGATTTCCATCAGAGCTGTGTCCACTGGAGTACATTCAATTTCAGCAGCATTGGTTACAGATTGTGAGACCAGTGTGGATCAGACCTGCTGGGGCATCACGATGACACCATTAGAAGACATCAGTGGGCATCAGAGATATGTACTGTCATTTTACTCATGTCTTGGCTATACATGTTCCCTGCAGATGTGACTTCCTACTCATGTGCTTTGCCCATATGCTCCTTGCATATATGTCCCTCCACATATATAGCTTACAGGTGTCCATTCTTTCCAATGATATATTATATAAGTTTGTGGAACAGTGTATCATAGGCCCATGAGAGAGAATGTTTCACTGCAATATTTTTTAGAATGGCATTTCATTACGGCCTTTGCTTTTAACTCCCCTTTTCCACTGGCTCAATATTAAAGGTAAACACATCATCGTATCCTCATGCTATGGTTTTATAGGAATGTGGACTCCTGGGTTAGGTAGAACCTGGAGGAGCCATTTCCTGGGGGACTCATCCTGAGTTTCAAGTGGTGGACATTGCCAGATGCTGCATATGAAATGGTGATTCAAAAAATTCAACAAACATCTTAAATGTATGCAAAGTACAATGATAGGCGTTGAGCATAGGAAGAAAAAAAGCAAATGACAATCCATTGCTGGGGATGGAAGCTCAATTCCAGGTGGACAGTCTCGGGCGGGTAAAGGTGGGAACTTCTAAATCTTAGAGTTCTCACGAGGCCCCCCCAGGAAACGACTGGGAATCGAGGCGAACCGAGCTATCTCGTGTATTTCCGCCTCTTCCCGTGAGAAACGTGATGGGAGAGAGCTCTCTCCGCCCTCGAGATTGTCCCGGATCTGGGCACACTATTGTTATCTAACAGCATGGTATTCAGATGCAAACTATGCTGCTGGAGGGTTTAAGTAGGATCAGGAAAGCCTGAAAGTTCTCTTGGGCGGAGGGGCGTGGAGCGGTGAGGACAACAAGGCTCCGCTTTTCCTCTCTCTTCTCTCCCCTCCCCCTCTCTCCCCACTTATACTTCTACTTCCAATCTCTTATTGTAAGATCTTTGCCTCCTTGGGAGATTCTTCGCTCCCTCCTAAGGAAGAATTCCCCTGCACTTGTAACTAGACCCTGAAATAAAGCTCAACCCTTGTTCGACTCTGGAACGTCCTTTCTCTCATACGAGCATCCAGTTTGGCCAACCGAAGACCTCGGGATAGAGGTAAGAAGACTCGGGTAGCCCTCAGGCCTCTAAGCCTGGCAGTTGGCGCCCCGAACAGAGGACTGGGAGCGCAGATATCCTGGGTGTTTTGGGAACACCCGGAAGGGGCTGTGAAAGACGCGAGTCCCGAATCCTAGATTCGGAAGGAGAGAAAGAGTGAGAGTAGCTTCCCACACCCATGGGAAAAGGGCAGGGATGGGGAATGAATTGCCAGTAATAAAGCCAGAGGAACAAGAGGTCTGGGCTGAGATACTTTATAGGGAATGCAGGGAGGCGGGGGTCACTATAGCGTTAAACGAACTCCGAGAATTTTGTAAAAGGATTTGGAAAGTTTCTCCTTGGCTCAAGCAGACAGGAATATCAAGAGAAAGATGGGGAGTGGCTGGAGAACAAATGACCGCTTATGAGCAACTATGCCCCGGGGAGCTGGAGGATTTAGATTTCCTGATATACGGTGTAATTAAGAGCCTTTTGGAAGGGCCGGAGAGGCCAGGGCGGGATTGGAATGAGAGTGGAAGCGGAGAGAGGGGAGGGGAGAACCCTGGTAAGCAGAAAGTTAAGGAGCGTAAAGAAAAAATAGGTTCGGAGCTCCATCTAGCGGATGGAAAAGGCGAGGCAGGGGAGAATGTACCGTGTCTTCCCTCTGCGCCTCCTTATAGCATGCTCCATTGGTCAGACAGTCCAGGGCCACAGTCCAGTTTGGAAAAGGGAATATGAAAGGCTATAGAGAATGGAGAAGACGTAGGGACATTTCCTGTGCTAGAAATAGCGGACCCCAGTGTCCCCGGTGGGGTTCGGAGGAGCCACATACCTATAGAGTGGAAGAGAGTAGCGACTCTCAAAGAGGCTTGCACCAAGCATGGCCCCAATTCACCCTTTGTCATAGCCATGCTTGAGACTCTCAGTGGTCAGTTCGTTCTGACTCCTAATGACTGGAAGAGCTTAGCTAGAGCCTGCCTTACCCCTGGGCAGAATGTGATTTGGGTATCAAAATTTTCTCAGAGGGTAAAGAGCACTACCAGTGGGCTAGGGGCTCAGGCCCTCCAGGCTTATCAGCGATTTACAGGAACAGGGCAGTTTGAGGCTACAGGAAATCAATTACAGTACTCGGCCGCCGATTATGTCTTGATTGTTGGAATGGCTATTGCGGCCTGGAAGGTTATAGCCTCTAAGAAAGAGAGAGAGTTTCCCATGACTAGGATTACGCAGGGAAACACTGAGCCACTTACTAATTTTGTGGCCAGGCTGCAGGAGGCAGTAGGCCGAGACATGGGAGAGGAGAATCAAGGGACAGAGATAGTGTTGAGGACATTGCTGCGGCAGAATTGTAATCATGACTGCAAAAAGGCAATGCTGGGACTGCCAAAGAATGCATCTGTTGAAGAAATGATACAAAGATGTGACAGGGTAGGAAGTCAGGTCTACTTGGCACAGGTGCAAGGGAAGTACCTGGCCGCAGCCTTAAGTAATATCTCTTTGGAGAAAAAATGTTTTAATTGCGGAAAACTGGGACACCTTAAGAAAGAGTGTAGGAAAGAAATAAGTACAGGGAGGGGCCAGGACCCTTGTTTTTCATGTGGAAAGCCAGGTCACCTAGCTAGACAATGTAGAAAGTCGGGAAACGGGGTGAGGGGCCCCTCGAGGGCCCCGAAAGTGTACCCTTTGGCAGAGAATCAGGACGGCCCCTTGGAGGGAGAATACAGGAGATTATGGGGCCAGAGGAAGGAATGCAACACCTTTACAGCTTAGAGAAGTGCCAGCTTGCAGCTCATCAGTTTACTATGATTCCCCTGAGAGACCCCATACAGGAGGAATCCCTAATATTACAGAACCCTTCTCATGCACCCGTAGTTATATATACAGGAGTTTATCCCACCGGCACCACAGCACTTCCATGCTCCAATGTGGTAGCCGAGCCAGCTCATATCGACAATCAGCTTCCCATAGCTATTGCCCTTCCCTTAAAGCACTCAGTTCAAATCCAGTTACTAAAGGAAATAGGACAGAATAGACCTGAGTGTACAATCTGGCTCAATGGAATTCCCATGACTGGCCTCCTTGATACTGGAGCGGATAGGACCTGCCTTAGCGGTCGCTCAGTACCCCGGCACTGGAAGCTCAAAGAAAGCCAGAGACCAGTGTGGGGAATAGGAGGGTGCCAAAATACCTTAGAGACAATGCACCCAGTAAAGTGGGAGGCAGAGGATCACCAAGGGACCGTATGGCCGTTGGTGATTCCAGGACTTAGTTTTAACATCTGGGGCAGGGACATCATGACCCGCCTGGGGATGAAGCTATCAAATTTTTAGTAAGGGCCATTGCTGTTGCACTGGAGTCCCCATCCTTGAATTGGAAGTCAGACACCCCGATTTGGGTGGAGCAATGGCCCCTGACTCCAGAAAAACTCCAGGCACTACAACTATTGGTTAAAGAGCAATTAGAAAAAGGAAATATAGAGCTATCACAGTCACCCTGGAATGCTCCTGTGTTTGTTATAAAGAAAAAATCCATAAAATTCAGGTTCCTTACAAATGTTAATCAAGCATTTGTGAGCACCTGGCAGCAGCTATACCAAAATAAACAGCCAGTATGCAGCCTTATCAATTTCACCTTAAAGGCGATTCTCGCTAAACAAAAAAGGGGGAGATTAAGAGGTCGCCTAACACAATCAGAGCTTGATACAGCTGTGTATACACACAATTTTTTGCATATCTCCAAAAACTCACATACTACTCCAGCTATGAGATTCCAAGACAACCCCGCAAGGAAAGTAATACCCAGGCTGGAAATAAGGACACATGGGCCATGGTAAAGGATATGGCCTCAGGGAAATGGAAAGGTCCGTATAAGATACTAATATGGGGTCCAGGGTATGTTTGTGTCTCCACAGGAAAAGGGAATGCATGGATTCCTATTAGAAGGATCCGTAGGTGTAAACCGATGTCGGAGATGGCGGAGATGCAGGAGGCGGAGACCCTGGAGAGCCCGGAGACCCCGGAGAAGGATCATGCACCACCTGAGTCTGCTGATGACAGCTTTAACCCTGCTGCCCAGAGAGGAAGCAGCACTCATCCCAACATAGCTGACCACTCCATCTAGGCATCTCTTTCTGGCAGCTGAAGGAGGACTTTGATATCACAAACCCAGGACATTGGGGGGGGAAGGGGTGACCAACTTTTTGGGAGATGACCAACTTTTCGCCTGAATACCACAGGCTTGGCCATTCAGGCTTGGCCGTTGAGATCCATTTGCATGACTGAGGGGGTGGTGATGTGTAAGGCGCCAGCACTAGCTGCTTCTCTTAGAATATGCTTTGGAATTAGTGATTGCCCTGTCTCTTGTTGTAACTCAGCCATTTAGCTTCATCTTTGTTTTATTTGATGCCTCTCTTTGTCAGTTGTGCTAGCTGCAGATTTCTGTGTAAATGAAGTCTTGTTGTGGGGTACTCATATGCTAAAGGCCTTCCTAATCCACTCAGCCTCCAGCCACTGTTTGCTCTAGAGCCATGTGCGTGCAGCGCAAAACAAAAAGGGGGAGATGCTGGGGATGGAAGCTCAATTCCAGGTGGACAGTCTCGGGCGGGTAAAGGTGGGAACTTCTAAATCTTAGAGTTCTCACGAGGCCCCCCCAGGAAACGACTGGGAATCGAGGTGAACCGAGCTATCTCATGTATTTCTGCCTCTTCCCGTGACAAACGTGATGGGAGAGAGCTCTCCCCGCCCTCGAGATTGTCCCGGATCTGGGCACACTATTGTTATCTAACAGCACGGTATTCAGATGCAAACTATGCTGCTGGAGGGTTTAAGTAGGATCAGGAAAGCCTGAAAGTTCTCTTGGGCGGAGGGGCGTGGAGCGGTGAGGACAACAAGGCTCCGCTTTTCCTCTCTCTTCTCTCCCCTCCCCCTCTCTCCCCACTTATACTTCTACTTCCAATCTCTTATTGTAAGATCTTTGCCTCCTTGGGAGATTCTTCGCTCCCTCCTAAGGAAGAATTCCCCTGCACTTGTAACTAGACCCTGAAATAAAGCTCAACCCTTGTTCGACTCTGGAACGTCCTTTCTCTCATACGAGCATCCAGTTTGGCCAACCGAAGACCTCGGGATAGAGGTAAGAAGACTCGGGTAGCCCTCAGGCCTCTAGGCCTGGCAATCCATACCTTAAAAAACTTTATGTTTTACAGATTGCTATCACATATACATACATAAATAAAGATAAAATAATTTGAGAAAGAAGAGAACAGTTAACCACTTGCGGAATCAGAAAGCATTTCATAAAGGATATTTGGTAGGAACTTAAAGGAAGCCAGGGAAACCAGGAGGATGCATTACAGGCATAGTGGACAGTCAGAAGAAATGCCTAGAGCTGAGAGATTCAGTGTCTTATTTGTGCAAGATCAAGGAGACCATTCTCACTGGATCAAAGAGTACATGGCAGGCAGTAAGGGAGGGAATGAGAGGGCCAGGTCAGGAAAGGCTTTGAATGCCAAACAGAGCACTTTATATTGGATCATGGAAGTGATGGGGAAACTACTGGAATTTATTGGATAAGGGAGTGACATGGTTGGAACTACATTTTAGTAAAATCACTTTGGAGGCTGAAGGAAGGATGGATTGGAGTGGGGAGAAACTTGAGGCAGGCTGACCCACTGATATGTTATTGAAATGGTCATTGTATAAGGTGATCAGAGCCTGCACCAGCAAGATCGTAGTATCAGAGAAGGGAAGGGGCATACTGGAAAATAATTGCAACGGTGAAATGAACAGAGAAACTGGCTACAGACTGGATATGGGAGATGCCAAATTTTGCTAGGCTGTTATTTATATAACACCTATACATTCTACCATTGGACTGTCCCGCCTGATACACAGAAGATAAGGGCCAGATCAGTTTCCAGAGAGTGAAGAACCTAACACGAGGGTAACATGGCACCTAGGCAGGTTCATCAAAGCACAGTAGGAAATATTAACAGCATACCAGATCAGTGATCAGGCAACTCAGTACTCAGGAAGCCCATTCCCCAGCTTTATCACAACAAAAGCTAGGGCTTCAGGAGGGAAGCAAAGCACCGAGATTTGACGGGAGGCCTGATACCACCAGCAACAACATGTGAGAGGGACCTGTCAGGTATACAGAAAGGAACAAAGCCAATTTTGGGTTCAGAGCTGTGCAAGTTAAGGCCAAAACCAAATCAAAGCACCTCAAGAGTGAGTCAAAATTCAGTGGTTCATGCAGCAATTAAGGTCTAGACCCAGACAGTAGTACATCTAAAGCAAGCAGAACCTGCCCATACATTTTAAGAAAACAGAAAAGGGTGGAGTCTGACACCTAAGCACAAAGCCTCAATTCAGAAAAAAGCCTAAAGACATGACCAAATAGAAAAAAAACTGAACAAAACTAAGAAATATTATGGACTGAGAGAAGACCAGGTGATAAAAGTAGGAAAAGAGAGCAAATTTACAAGTGCAATGGTTAGACTATATATATCAACAGTTAGAAAAATGACTTTCTGATGATGCTTTCCAATAGCTGGAGAAAGAAGGAAAAGGAAGGACAAAGGAAAAAGGGAAAGACATATCCAACTAAATGCAGAAATCCAGAGAACAGTCAGGAGACAGAAGGAGGCTTTCTAAAATGAGCAATGCAAAGAAATAGAAGAAAACCATAGAAAGGGAAAGGCAAGAGATCTCTTCCAGAAAATTAGAGATATCAAGGGAAAGTTTCATATAAAAATGGGCATGATAGAAGACAAAAGTGGTAGGGACTTAACAGAAGTAGAAGAAACAAAGAAGTGACAAGAATATATAGAAGAACTATCTAAGAAAGATCTTAATATCACCAATAACCATGTTGGTGTGGTCACTGATCGAGAGCCAGACATCCTGGAGAATGAATTCAAGGGGGCCTTAGGAAGCTTTGCTAACAACAAGGCTAGTGGACATAATGGAATTCCAGCTAAGCTATTTAAAATGCTTAAACATGATGCTATAAAAGTACTGCACTCAACTTATCAACAAATTTCAAAAACTCAATAGTGGCCACTGCATTGGAAATGATCAGTTTATGCCCCAATCCTAGACAAGGGCAATGCCAAAGAATGTTCAAATAACGAAATAATTGCCCTCCTTTCACTCACCAGCAACATTATTCTTCAAATTCTACAAGCCAGACTTCAGTAATACAAATTGAATTGAAAATTACCAGAAGAGCAGGCTGATTTTTGAAGAGGCAGAAGAAGTAGAGACCAAATCGCCAACACCTGCTGAATTATGAAGAAAACAAAGAAGTTTGAGAAAAACATCTACCTGTCCTTCATTGTGTACACTAAAGCTTTTGCCTGCACAAATCACAACAAAATGAGGCAAGTCCTCAAAGAGATGGGAGTATCAGAGAAGCTTACTTGTCTTCTGAGTAACCTATATGCAAACCAAGAAGCAATGGTAAGAACTAAACATGGAACAACTGATTGCTTTAAGATTAAAAAAGGAGTATGACAGGCTGTATATTATCACCTTTTTTATTTAACTTATATTTTGAGTACATCATGGAAAAGGTCAAGATGAATGAATCAAAAGCCAGAATTAAGGTTGCAAGGAGAATATCAGCTATCTCAGATATGCAGACAATATCACTCTGCTAAAAGAAAATGAAGAATTAAGAAGCCTCTTGATGAAAGTGAAAGAGGAGTGTAAAAGCTGTCTTGAAATTTAACATCAAAAAGCTAAGATCATGGCAACTAGGCACACCACTTCCTGGCAAACAGTTGGAAAAGAAATGAAAGCACTGTCAGATTTTATATTTTTGGGCCCAAAGATCACTGCAGATGGCAACTGCAACCATGAAATTTAAAAATGCTTGCTCCTTGGAAGGAAAACTGGCAAATCTGGACAGCAAAATAAAAAGCAATGGTTTCACTGACAAATGTCTTGTATAGTCAAAGGCATGGTTTTTACAGTATGAGATGTGGACAACAAGAGAAGTTGAACACCACACAATCAATGCTATCTAATTGAGAATCTCCTGTACAGGAAGGAAATCAAATCAGTCATTACTTAAGGAAATTGATTCAGGCTATTCACTGAAATGCCAAATGCTGAAGCTTAAGCTTAAACATTTTGGTCATATAATGAGAAGACAGGACTCATTACAAAAGACTCTGATTTTGGGAAAGATTGAAGGCAAAAGAAAAGGAGATGACAGAGGATGAGATTTATAGATAGTGCTATGGAAAAAATGGACAGACTTCAGGAAATAGTGGAGGAGAGAGGGCCTCATGTACTATGTAGAGACCATGGGGTCACAAAGAGCTGGACAGGACTGAATGACTAAACAACAACAACCAATAGTTAGCTAATATGTCAAAATTTATAAGTTGCCACTCAAGCAATCATTAAGGAAAATTTTCCATTTCTAAACACTTTCTTCAGCAAAATGGGTGAGGAAAGATAGATGAATTGAGCATACAGTTTTTTAAAAAATAGAGAAGCAATAAATCACCCCCCCCCAAAAAGAACAAAGTACAAATTCTGAAAATCTAAGAAGAAATTAATAATACTGAAAGAAAAAAACTGATTTGAAAAATAAAACTAGAAACATATTTTGGGGGAAAATAATCCAATAAAAATGAAACATTTACCTAGTCTGACCTAAAAAGAGGGAGGTAAGCCAAACTATTTGTGCCAGCAATGAAAAAGTTCACAGTCTAATATTTAATAAAGGAAACTATCAAAACTATTTTGTCAAATTATATGTTAAGAAAAATGACAGCTTAGGTGAAATGGATGAAATATACAAAACATGAAATATCCAGATAAATGGAACTAGATTAATCAATCTTTATAAATATATTCATTAATACATAATTATAATAAACATTAAAATATAATATATAATTATCAATGTATCAATTAATATTTTGATTATTTAATTAATTACAATTAGTAATATTAATCTATTTTACATATCAGGACAGTATCAAAAATGAAATTGAACAAGATACAAACAAATTCCCAAGGGAGAAAAATAGACATAAAAATGAATTCTGGAAAATATTCAAAGTATAGTTAATTACAATATTATGGGACCTATATCAAAAGGTCCCATGAGAAAAGAAAGAATCCTTCCAAACTCTATGATAAAAATCAGCCTCACACTTGCAATGGGAATAAATATGGTAACTTAGGCTGAACAACTTCATTTTAAGTCTCTATTTTTTAACTAAGTAGTTATTGTGTAAGCAGTTTTTCTATATACTAAAAAATAACATAGTTTAGCAATGATGCAATGGTAGGTGTACATCCCCTAAATTGTGTGTGTGTGTGTGTGTGTGTGTGTGTGTGTGTGTGTATGTCCCAAATTTGGTAAACAAATGATATACTTTTGTTAATGAAATTAGGAAACTAAAGTTTTGTTTTATAGTTTCCTTTCGTTGTAAATTTAGGTAATAAGTAATTAATTAGAACTTACCTAGTAATTTGCAATCATTAAGCCAGAATCATTAAAACTGACCAGAGGTAACAGCTATGAATTTGCTCCTAGATCAAGTCCAGAGCAGATTTCTGCATTTCCCAAACTCATAAATTTGAGTATACTGTGTTTGCTCAAGTGCAGCACTGTTTGATGAAGACATGTCAGAACACTACCTCAGAGGGAGACATACAGCTTCTGGCTGGAAGGAATCGTGTGAAAAGCAGGATATTATTAGGAATCAAGTGAATTTATTGCACCAAGAAGTAGTGATTTGTTCCTAGAGGGATTGATGTTTGTATGGTTGAATAAATAACTGTATACTCTATATTAATACAGTTTCACTTCATGCACAGATGAGGTTAAATCTGAATTAACACATCAGCCTAACATAAATCACTTAGGTATGTGTACTATACCTAATCCAGAGAGAAACAAAGCAGAGAAAGAAAACTATGGCCCTAATGAAAATCAATGATAAAAATATGAAGTAAAATATTAGCAAACATATTACAACATACTGAAATAATCATGTGATTGGATTTATAGCAGGAATGCACTGTTAGTTCAGCATAATGAAAACTAAACATAATAGTTTATGATAACAAAAATTAATAAAAATCATGATTATATCAACAAATACTGAAAAGACCTTTGATAAATTCTGATACCTATTTTTGTTAACAAGCATTGCAAAGTACAATAAATTAGACATTTCATCAATGTGGAAAATAGTGTGTATCCAAAAGCAAAGTGAACATTATACATAATAAAGGCTAGAGACTTTTCCAGTAAAATCAGAGTAAACCACGGTTGCCCATTATCCTCTTTAATGTTTAACAAATACTAAAAAAGGCTAACTATAGCTGTAAGATAAGAAGAAATAAATGTAGTCAAAGAAGAAATTAAATATTGACTTTTTTCACATGATGCTATACTACAACACTGTAGTCACCATAATTGGTTGGTTTACCTTAAAAATAGAGAAGGTCAATCCAGAAGCCAATGAACATAGCGGCATATTGTAAAAAAAAAAAAAAAAAAAAAAGGAAGATTTCATTCCACTAGTAAGAACTCATTATTTGTCAAAGTTGCTGAGAAAACTGGAAAACAGCCTTGGCAGAAACTAGATGTAGACTAACTTCATTCCATAAACCTATATAAGCCTCCACATGCACACGTAGGAGTAAGAGGTCATTTTAGAAAAAATTAGGAGAGCAAGAAAAGAATTATCTTTCAGATTTATGAACATATGAATTTATGAATTAGGAAGGAAGAGATCACAGGAGACAAACAATTTTGATGCCATATAATTATTGAGTGTCATGTACTGATATGAATCTTTGTGCCTTAGCTTCTGCTAGCTTGGGTCTATGTGGTTACTCTGGAAGGGACATCAGTGTTGGACTAGCTGCAACATCTGCCCAGAACTCACACTTTCAGATTCCTCCAGCTCAGTTTCCTGAGTTTTTGAAATCTCCAGAGTCAGAAACTCCACTCTCTTCACCTAGAATGGAAAAGAATAAGCAAAGGGACCAAGGACAGAGACCCTGGCGCTTCTGGGGGGAGAAGGTCCCAAAGCCTCTATCCTTAAAGCATGATCGCTCAATGACCACCTAACAAGAGTAACTACAGAGACAGCAACCCAAAGAACTAAGGCCTTTCAAAGGTGAATAGAAGACCTTGTGGTTAATGGTGTGTGTGTGTGCGTGTGTGTGTGTGTTTGTCCTTTGTTGCCGAAGAAGACCATGCCATCAGAGAAATGATGACATGACTTGAGTGAGGGAGGGCTGTGCAGGTCACCAGTCTCACTTCTCCTCCAGAGCCATCTGAATCCAGGGACCAGATATTCATCAGGATGACTGGGGATGACCCAGGAATGAGGCAACTGGAGTTAAGTGACTTGCCCAAGGTCACACAGCTAGTGAGTATCAAGTATCTGAGGTGAGATTTGAACTTAGGTCCTCCTGATTCCTGCACTGGTACTTTATCCACTACATCACTCATCTATTGTGGTTAATAGAACACAGCCAGGTATCGGCTATCTGCAAACGATCCACATTCACTCTAAGACACTTCCCTTTCATGCCATTGTTACTATCCTGGAAGCAAACTTCTTCATTTATTAAAGTTCTATCAGCTAATCAAGTTCATGTCCATGTGCTAAATGCCCATTACATTTATTATATCAAGAATTAGACACCAATAGCACCAATCAGTTGAAAAATGACTTAACTGACTGTAGTTTGAGAATGTAATGGAATAATATTGTTCTATGTGAAAGGATGAAAGGAGTGGTTTTAGAAAAATCTAGGAAGACTTTTTATGAACTGATGAAGTTTGATAAGCAGAAACAGAAGACTAATTTATAAAACAACAACAGAATAAAGGAAAACAATTTTAAAAGATTTAAGAATTCTGATCAGTTCAATGACTTCTTATGATTCCAGAGGACCAATTACGAATCACAATTCTAGAAAAGAGATGTTGAATCAAGATGCAGAATAAAATGTATATTTTTGGCAATGGTCAGTGTGGGAATTTTTTTTTAAACTACTGCTTGTAACTGGTCCTTGACTATTCAGATTTCTTACTGAGCTTGGTTTTTCTTTTTCCCCAATAAGGAGCAGAGTGAGAAAGAGAGGGGTCATGACAGGGTTAAAAAAAAAGCAGAAAAAGAAAGGAGGGTCAATAAAGCATATTTTCAAAAATTAGACAGAAACCCAGAAATAACAAAGAAATATAAAGTATCTTTGTAAATTACAATGAATTTAATGTTATAAATTTGTATTTAGATAAAGTTATAAATAAAATTCCTATGTAAACCTCTTTTTTTCTGATCTACTATGAACATGGAAATGTTGATTTCATTTTGTTAAACTCAGAATAAAAATAAATTTAATAAGATTTCTGGCTCAGACCTGTCTTTTTCTGTCTGATCTCATACTCTTCATGTAATTACCTCTATGATCCTAACATTTGCAGTATATTCGGGACCTAGAGTGCCCTTGCTAGAATCTCACCCTCCCATCCCCTCACCCCTCCACCCTCATGACTAATCTATTTTTCAAGGCCTAGTTTAAATATCATCTCTTCCTGATCTGCTAACTGGAAATGACTTCCCACCTGATCTAAGAGAATTCTTTGTTCTTCTTATGCGGTTGTCATATTCTAATTTTCTTCCATTTATCTATATAAATTTCTCTAACATCTAGTAGAACTTCTATTGGATCACAACTACCTTGTGAGTGTAGATCATGCCTTTATTTTTTCTTCTCTCCTGGAACTTAGTACAATGTTACATCTAATGTTGAAGGAAGGAAGGAAAGAATGGAGCTAATAAATGAAAAAAAAAACCAAACTGTGTGCTTCTGTGAGAAAACCTGACTACTGTTTAGGTTCAAAGATATAAGAGCATTGCTTCTGAACCCAGAAGGCTTCGGGTTCTTAAGCTGGCTAGGCTATCTATTATTTTTGTGAATTTGAGGAAGTTATTTCATCTTTCTAGACCTCAGTTTCTTTATCATAAACCGAAGCAACTGTGCTAGAGGACCTCTGAGGTTCCTTCAAGCTATCAGACCAATGAAAAACTCTACACACCCGCCAGACAGCACCTCAGAAGCATACTCTTACCCTGAACACAAACGCGGAATGAGAAAGGTCCTGAATGGCCCTTATATATCGCTCCCAGTACGACTTGTGCTTCCACATCTGGCGTGGCTTGGGTCCACGTTCTTAGTCTCACCGTGTGTAAACCTGACCCAGCGGGGAACCGGGGCCGGTTAGGTAGAAGGGGAAGGTAGGACGATGGACCTCACCCCAAGGGAACCTGAGCCTGCCCCTCCTGCCTCTCATTGCCCACAGAACTAAGTGATTTCTGTGCCTGGCCCAGGAGCTAGTAGTGTTTCAGGTAACCTTGGTTGTCAGCAGTTTTCCGCTCACCTGCGTGTTTCCCATTCACAAGCTCCCAGCTGGTTGCTAAGGACGCCGTTGGGTCCGCCTGAGGCTTGTGGAGGAAGCGGGAGAGCGAAGGGTTCCTGGACCACTGTTGTGTCAGGGGGAATTAGAATGCAAGCTCTGTTTCCGGGGTGGGGAAGCTGTGGGCTCGAGGCCACATGTGGCCTTCTAAATCCTCAAGTGCGGCCCTGAATCATTCAAAGGGCCGCGCTTGAGGATCATGTGGGCCACGTATGTCCTCCAGGTCTGCTCAGTTTCCTACCGTGCATCCTTATCGGCTTTTATCCTAGAGAAAGAATTAGAGACAAATCTGGCTCACCTGGTAGAGCGATAGAAATGCAGCTCTCCTTAGGACATGGCCTCCATCACCCTCCTTCCTTTGTCTCCCACCCCCTTTACTTTTTGGTACCAGAAACCTGATAAAAATGACCTCTTTGAACAGTTTTTGAATAGCTCATGTGTCTAACATGATACACTTTGGAAAAAGGCATTTCCTAGATGAGCGCTCTCTCCAGGGTTACTTCCCCCAAATGCCCAGGCTTTGGTGGGGAAGACCCAAGTTGTTGGTGACTGCTTTTCACTGTTATTCTAGAAAGGCAACTAGTTGGGTGAGATTTTAACTACTGGCAAACACAGTGCTTTCCATTGATTATCAGATTTAATTAATCAGATTTAATAGATTCAATTAACTTTTAGAAAATTTATTTACTAAGCAAGTACAGTTGTTACATAAACATCCCCACCAAAGTTGCTGGAAATTAGCACATATGGCCAAGGGGTAAACTCACAACTCCTTGTTATTGCAGGTTCTTTTCTCTCTTCAAGGACCTTCTTCCATGAAGGTCCCCTTAGTTGTGGCACCCCTGTGGAGCACCATGGATTGCTGTCTGCATTGAGTTCTGAAACTACCTGTCTTGGTGTGTCTAGTTCCTAAGTGTGTCTCTCAGATTTCAGGGGAAAAGCTATCCACAGCCATTGCTTCTTTGACATTGTTTGACACAGATGTGAGCTGACCTGACCTTTTGAAGTTCACAATATCATCATCTTGTCAGTGGGGAAGGAGGGAGGAGAAAGACTGTACTCTCCCCACTGCCCCCCCCCCCAAAGGGTAATTCTATCTTAGAAGTTCTTCATAACCTCTACAGGATGCACTACTATTTCATGTCCATACAGTTTCTCTACAAAGTCTCCTGCTATTTTTTTTCTCCCTCACACCTTTTTTTAGCTTCCTTTTATGTGTTTTGTTCCTCTATTAAAATGTAAGCTTTTTGAAGGCAAGAAGTTTCTTCTTATATTACCAGGATTTAGGTTAGAGTCAGGTACATAGTGAGGATCTAATAAATGTTTGTTGACTCACTGACAGATTTCACCACTGGATTGACCTGCCTCTCAAATGCCTAATTCTGAACTGGCTTGTTATACATAAAACAAGTTATGCCTGATTTTTTTCAGCCACAAGGCTATGAGGGTCATCTGTCTTTTTCCAAAATCATTAAAGCACTTAACTCTTCCCAGAGTGATTAGGACTTCTTCCTGACTCATCTACCCTTTTGATTAATTGAATGATTGATTCAATTTGTTGAAAGTGAATTTTCAGAAGAACATAATTGGCTCCATATTGTTCTGTATCAGCCATTTTGCTATCTATGTCCCCTTTGAGAACAGCTGCAGCAACTGGTTTCCTTCAGTGTCTTCTTTCCAATTCTAACTGGTACAAGAAGGCTTAATTGGTAAAAAGTAGGATTTCAGAGTCTCTGGAATGTCCCTTTCTTTATCTAGTCTGACATTTAGTTCCCTGTGATTTAGTGAAACCAGATATAACAAGGACATGTTGTTTGTGAGAACAAACCCCAAAACCTGAAATAGTTTTACAAAGAAATTTGTTAGACCATTTGATGGAGAAATTTAGCCAAAAAGAAGAGGTAACTACCTCTTACCAGTTTCTGGAAACTTTACATTATATAGGATTTTGACAAGGGTATTCATATGTGAGTCAAACAAATTGCCTGAAGGGAGCCCAAAATATGAGCAAGTCCTAGGTATAAGGACCCATGTCAAGAATGCTTTGGGTGGATCTAGGAATAGGGGGAACTCCTCCCCCTCAAAAAAATGTGTAGCCATCTCCAGCATTCTTAGAGAGTTACTAAGGTCAGGCAACATTCAGAGTATAAGCAACCTCTAACCACATAAAGTTGTATTTAAACAGTATAATTTTTTCCCAAAAAAATTGTCTGGTTAACTTAAATGATAGTTATCTTTCTGTCTCTTACTGTTGAGTTTTGTTAGTAATATATAGAAATACTGATGATTTATGTGCATTTGTTTTTACCCTGCAGCCTTGCTAAAGTTGTTAATTGTTTCAAGTAGGTTTTTAAGTTGATGTTCTAGGATTCTCTAAGCATACCATCAAATCATCTGAAAAGCGATAGTTTTCTTTCCTCCCTGCCTATACTACAATTTCAATTTCTTCTCTTATTGCTAAAGCTAACATTTCTAGTACGATATTGAATAGCAGTGGTGATAATGGACACAATTGTTTCACTCCTGATCTTATTGGGGAGGGTTCTGGCTTATTGCCATTACATATTTTGCTTGCTTATGGTTTAGAATTGATGCTACTTATCATTTTAAGGAAAATTCCATGTATTCCTATGCTCTCTAATGTTTAATAAGAATGTGTGCTGTATTTTGTCAAAACCTTTTTCTGCATCCATTGAGATTATCATATGATTTCTATTATTTTTGTTATTTATATAGTCAATCATGCTGACAGTTTTCCTAATATTGAACAAACCCTGCATTCCTGGTATAAATCTTACCTGGTCATAATGTATTGTCCTCATGATAAATTGCTGCAATCTCTTTGTTAATATTTTATTTAAACTTTTTGCATTAATACTCATTAGGAAAATCATTCTATAATTTTCCTTCTCTGGTTTGACTCTTCCTGGTTTAGGTATCAGCATCATATATGTGTCAAGGAATTTGTTAGGACTCCACCTCTTTTTCCAAACAGTTTTTATAGTACTAGAATTAATTGTTCCTTAAAGGTTTGGTAGAACTCACTTCTAAATCCAAATGGTCTTGGAGAATTTTCCTTAGCGACTCCATTGGTAACTTGTTCAATTTCTTTTTTAAAATGCAGCTAAGTATTTTATTTCCTTATATGTTATTCTGGGCAATTTAAATTTTTATAAATATCGATGCCACAAAGATTTTCAGATTTATTGACTCACAGTTCGGCAAAATAGTTCCAAATTATTGCTTTAATTTCCTCTTCATTGGTGGTGAATTCACATTTTTCATTTTTAATGCTGGTAATTTTGTTTTCTTATATTTTTTTAACAAATAAATCAGTTTATCTATTTCATTGTTTTTTTTTCATAAAACTAGATCTTAATTTTATTTATTAGTTCGATAGTTTTCTTAATTTCAATTTTATTAATCAGGATCTTTTCTTGATCACAGCTTTCAGGTGGAGGAATAGTTCTTTTATTTTAGAGTCTTCTGTGTATTAATTGTTTAATAATAGAATGCCCAACACAGATCATCACAACTGCCAAATAGTCACCTGTGCAAAAGAGTATATATAGTGCTTAAGTACAAATGGGAGACGTGATTTTTTAAAAAATAAATACTAAGACACAAATTTATGGTCCTACAAAAGAGCATTTAACTAGATGGTCTAAGCTGATCTACCTCCTTGGACCCACAGAAACTGTTATTTTCCCAAAAACCAATAATCAATATTCTGAATCATCATCAGTTCCACTGTGTGCATAATGCATCACAATAAATGAGTCCCTTTTTCTAAGAGCTTTTTCTGGCTCCCCTACAAACACGATCTGGCCTGGAGAAAAAGACAACAGAAATTTCTTGAAGGTCAATGGTCCAAGATGTTAAGTATGGTTAAGTATTTTACATGATATATAGTCACAGTTTCCTTAGTTAGGATGTACTTAGATGTCTTTCTTCAGCTTATCATACAGGACAAGCAGGAAAGCTCCACTTATGCCTCTAAGAACATTGGGCCAGGCACCCTTGAAGAAAGATTTGCCACCCTCATCTTTAGCAATCTTCTTCCAGCAGTCAGTTGTCCCAGTGTACATGATATCAGCTCCTTTGAGCCCAGACTGCATCATCCTTCGCCGCCTTACTGTATCAAAGGGATAAGAGACCACACCTGCTACAGCAGTCACTGTTTGTGCAATCATCCAGCTTATCACAATATGAGTGTTTTGGGGATCTGAGAGTATACCTTTTGCTGCATCATAGATGCCAAACTAAGCTGCTCTATAGATAATGATCTCCTGCACTGAGACATTGAAACCTTGATATAAGCCACAGATTCCATCAGACTTGGTGATTTTCAGAAGGCAATTTCCCAAGCCTTTGAATTCCCACTCAGTGCCAGATTTCCCAACATCAGCTGCCAAGCAGGTTCTCATAAAATCCAAGGGGTAAACAAAACAGAGAGAAGTGGCTCCAGTTGCACCACCAGAGGCAAGATTGCCAACAAAATACCTCCAAAACTGTATGTGATTGTTCACTCCTCCCCAAAACACCTGCTTATACTTATCCTTAAAGGCAAAGTTAAGGACCTGGGTGGGGTAACATCTGATGACATTTGCTAAGTTACCCCACCAGAAGGAAAGCACCCCTTGTGCCTTTGGAATTCAGACTATAAAATCCATTATGCCTTTGTACTTCTTATCTGCTGCAATTTGTTTACTTGCATGCTGCACCTGCAACAGTAGCTTAACTCTCTCAGTGGGGGCCACCACCATTTGGAGATAGCAGCAGTGATGCCACTGGCCAGGAAGTCCTTGGCAAAGGACATGGCCTGTTCTGTCATGGTTATTGAGGAGGAAGGTACTGGAGCTGGAGAAAGAAAGCCAGGTGAAAGAGGGTCAAAAGCTGGGGTTGGAGGAATAATTCTTAAATTTTCTTTCCTGTACCTATTTTCCAGATGAGCTATTTTTCCAATGACATATTTTACACTTTCTTCTATATTCATGACATTGCTTTCTTAGTTCTTTTTTTTAACATGAATTTTCTTTCTTTCTTTCTTAAACTTTTAACATTCATTTTCACAAAAGTTTGGGTTCCAAATTTTCTCCCCTTTTGTCCCCTCCCCCCACCTCAAAACATCAAGAATTCTAATCGCCCCTATCACCAATCTGCTCTCTCTTCTATCATCCCTCTCTGCCCTTGTCTCCATCTTCTCTTTTGTCCTGTAGGACCAAATAACTTTCTATACCCCTTTACCTGTATTTCTTATTTCCTAATGGCAAGAACAGTAGTCGACAGTTGTTCCTAAAACTTTGAGTTCCAACTTCTTTTCCTCCCTCCCTCCCCACCCCTTCCCTTTGGAAGGCAAGCAATTCAATATAGGCCAAATCTGTGTAGTTTTGCAAACGACTTCCATAATGGTTGTGTTGTATAAGACTAACTATATTTCCCTCCATCCTATCCTGCCCCCCATTGCTTCTGTTCTCTCTTTTGATCCTGTCCCTCCCCAAGAGTCAAATTGCTCCCTTCTCCCCTTGCCCTCCCTTCCATCTTCCCCCCCACCCTGCTTATCCCCTTATCCCCCACTTTCCTGTATTGTAAGATAGGTTTTCATACCAAAATGAGTGTGCATTTTATTCCTTCCTTTAGTGGAGTGTGATGAGAGTAAACTTCATGTTTTCCCCTCACCTCCCTTCTTTTCCCCCAAACTAAAAAAGTCTTTTGCTTGCCTCTTTTATGAGAGATAATTTGCCCCATTCCATTTCTCCCTTTCTCCTCCCAATATATTTCTCTCTCACTGCTTGATTTCATTTTTTTAAGATATGATCCCATCCTCTTCAATTTACTCTGTGCACTCTGTCTCTATGTGTGTGTGTGTGTGTGTAATCCTACCCAGTACCCAGATACTGAATAGTTTCAAGAGTTACAAATATTGTCTTTCCATGTAGGAATGTAAACAGTTCACCTTTTATAAGTCCCTTATGACTTCTCTTTGCTGTTCATCTTCTCATGCTTCTCTTCATTCTTGTGTTTGAAAGTCAAATTTTCTTTTCAGCTCTGGTCTTTTCATCAAGAATGCTTGAAAGTCCTCTATTTCATTGAAAGACCAATTTTTCCCCTGAAGTATTATATTCAGTTTTGCTGGGTAGATGATTCTTGGTTTTAGTCCTAGTTCCTTTGACTTCTGGAATATCCTATTCCATGCCCTTCGATCCCTTAATGTAGAGGGTGCTAGATCTTGTGTTATCCTGATTGTATTTCCACTATACTTGAATTGTTTCTTTCTAGCTGCTTGAACTCTTTTCTCCTTGACCTGGGAACTCTGGAATTTGGCCACAATGTTCCTAGGTGTTTCTCTCTTTGGATCTCTTTCAGGCGGAGTTCTGTGGATTCCTTGAAGACTTATTTTGCCCTCTGGTTCCAGAATCTCAGGGCAGTTTTCCTTGATAATTTCATGAAAGATGATGTCTAGGCTCTTTTTTTGATCATGGCTTTCAGGTAGACCTATAATTTTTAAATTGTCTCTCCTGGATCTATTTTCCAGGTCAGTCGTTTTTCCAATGAGATATTTCACATTATCTTCCATTTTCTCATTCTTTTGGTTTTGTTTTGTGATTTCTTCATTTCTCATAAAGTCATTAGCCTCCATCTGTTCCATTCTCATTTTGAAAGAACTATTTTCTTCAGTGAGCTTTTGAGCCTCCTTTTCCATTTGGCTAATTCTGCTTTTGAAAGCATTCTTCTCCTCATTGGCTTTTTGACCCTCTTTTGCCAATTGAGTTAGCCTATTTTTCAAGGTGTTATTTTCTTCAGCATTTTTTTGGGTCTCTTTTAGCAAGGTGTTGACCTGCTTTTCATACTTTACTTGCATCTCTCTCATTTCTCTTCCCTGTTTTTCCTTCACCGCTCTAAGTTGATTTTCAAAATCCTTTTTGAGCTCTTCCATGGCCTGAGCCCATTGGGTGGGCTGGGATACAGAAGCCTTGACTTCTGTGTCTTTCCCTGATGGTAAGCATTGTTCTTCCTCATCAGAAAAGAAGGGAGGAAATACCTGTTCACCAAGCAAGTAACCTTCTATAGTCTTATTTATTTTCCCCTTTCTGGGCATTTTTCCAGCCAGTGACTTGACTTCTGAGTATTCTTTTCACACCCACTTTGCCTCCAGATCCTCCCAGCCAGGGCTTGGGGTCTGAGATTCAAATGCTGCTTCCCTGCCTCAGGGCTTTGGGAGGGGGCAGGGCTGCTATTCAGTGTGAGATTTAAGTTCAGATGCTCAGATGGGGGCAGGGCCACCTCAGGCCTCAGTTCCCTCAGGGGGTTTATGCAGAGACCTTCAACAATGGATCCAGGCTCCTGCCTGCTTGGGGAGCCCTGGTCTGCTCCCACCTCCACTGCTGCCTCCCGAGGGGGCCTGAGTTATAGGGGCACCCCACTGCCCTCTTGACCCACCAAAGAGACCCTCTTACCAACCCTTTTCACCTGTGGGTGGAGGAACCCCCGTGGCTGCTGCAGATTCTGTCCCTGAAGCCTGCTCAGATCTGCTCCTGTCAGTGCCATGCGGCCAACGCAGGGCTGGGCTTGGCTCCGCGTCCACAGCGTGAAGGACCTTTTGGGAGAGGTTTTCAGGCTCTCTGGAACAGAAATCTTGTCTGCTCCATTGTTCTGTGGCTTCTGCTGCTCCAGAATTTGTTGGTAGTTCTTTTTTCCAGATATTTTATGGGCTGTGGGTTTGGAGCTAGCGTATGTGTGTGTTTCTACTCAGCCATCTTGGCTCCACTCCCCCCCCCCCTTAGTTCTTTTACTAGCTGTCATGATCATGTAGAGAGAAGAGAATATCAAAGATTATAGGATGTCCAATTCTGTAGAGAAGTTAAGAAGGATGGGCATTTGTAGTGCCAATGAGATATTCACAGCACCTACAGAAGCCATGAACATGCCAGCTCATTTCTGAATTGCAAAATACAACAGACTCTCCACATGGAAGACAGAACCAAAACATTTATTCATACACCAGAAAGCTAAATCCCAACACCAGAAAACCAAATCCATCATAGGAAAAGAGAAATCCATACAAAATAAAAATGCAAGGGGTACTACTATCCCCAAGCCTTCCCTCTGTTAGGCTTCCCACAAACAGGTTCCCTTAAACAAAATCACAAGCTCTCCCACTCACTCTAGTTGTTGCCCCAACTGCCTGCTTTCTCTGACCTTCCCAGTTCTGACTAGTTGGACCAACTTTCTCCTAGCTCTTTTCTAGCTCTGTCTCTTCCTGTTTCACCCTTCCTGATCCACCCCTTCCTGTTCCACCTACTCAGTAAGCTCTCCCACCAAAGGCTGCATGTGACCCAAACTCATGTGACTTAGGTTTCCATGTGACTTAAGTAGATCATATAGGATTATTAATGTATAGGAAATATTTTCCCATTCCATTAAAAATACATTAATTCCATTAAAAATGCATTTGCAACACAGCATTGAGAAAAGACTTTTAGATTTGCCTATTAACAAATAAATGAAGGGACAGGAGCAGCCCTCAGCTCACTTCATCAGCTTATCAACATCTCCATCATGTCCTTCAGTGCTGACCAGATTGCTGACTTCAAGGAGGCTTTCCTCCTCTTTGACAGTACTGGCAAAAGCAAGATCACATTAAACCAAGTTGATCATGTCCTGTGTGCCCTGGGTACCAATTCAACCAATGAAGGGGTCAAGAAAGTTCTGGGAAATTCTAGCAATGAAGAGCTGAATGCCAAAAAAATTGAGTTTGAGCAGTTCCTGCCCATGATGTAGGCTGCTTCCAACAATGAGGACCATAGAATTCATGAAGGCTTCATTGAGGGTCTGTGTTTCTTTGACAAGGAGGACAATGGCACAGTCATGGGTGTTGAACTTCACCATGTGCTAGCTACCGTGAGTGAAAGGATGAAAGAAGAGGAGATGGAAGCCCTGTTGGCAAGTCAAGAAGACTCCAATGGCTGCATCAATTATGAAGACTTTGTCAAAGACATCATGTCCATATAAACTCCCAAGAACAAGTGATCTCCATGAAGACTGACTGGAAACTAAGCTATGAATTTTAGGAACATTCACATTCAGCTATCCAGATCAGCTGACCAACAAGGTAGGAAAAATCAAAAGAATTTGGACTATACTATACTGAAGGCCCCCCCCAATTTTTTATTCACCTTTCGAGTTTCCTTCAAATCCTCAAGTAGTATTTCTACTGCACAAGTCAAATATCTGCAGAAGCAAATAACCTGGACAAAGTTTCTACAGGTCTGAAGTCTAAGTTATTTCTCTTTCCATGCTATCCACCATGGGTAAATGTGTACCCTTGAAAGAATCTAACAATCATTACATCACTTTGATCACTCAAATAAAAAACAAGAAATGATGAGTTTAAAGGGAACATTTTCAGTTGAGTTGAGGTTGAAAGCCAAACCACAGAGAATTAGGAGGGCAAGTGGAAAGAAAGTGGAAGCCCTAATTGTAGATGACCTTCATGGGCAATGTGGCCATAAAAGGGAGGCAAAATATATGACAGTTAGTGGGAATAGATGGATGAAGTTAGGGTTTTTTATGATGGCAGTAACAAGGTGGCCAGCAGGAATTCAGTCAGTAGACAGGGAGAGACTGAAGATTAGAATGGAGATGGAAGAAGAGGCAATCTGTATAGAGAAGCTGCGAGAGAATTGGATCACTTATCATATATAGGGGGTTTGCCTTAGCAAGAAGAACTACATTTTCATGTGAGACAAGAGTGAAAGAGGAGATTATGACAGAAAAGTGAAGAAAGAGATAATGGCAGAAATGTTATGAGATGAGGAAGAGGGGAGAAAAGTAAATGGCCTCAACCTTTTTAATTTAAATGTAAAGCAAAGTTCTTAGCTGAGAGGACAGGGAAAAAAAGAACCATGGGAAGACATAGATGCTTTAATTATCTGTAGTGCCAATGTGATATTCACAGAACCTATGGCAGCCATGAATGGGCCAGTGCAATTCTGAATCATGAAATACAACACACTCTCCACATGGAAGACAGAACCAAAACATTTATCCAGACCCCAGAAAGCCAAATTCCAACACCAGAAAGCTAAATCCATTATAGTAACAAAGAAATCTATATACAATAACAATACAGAGTGCAACACCTTCCCCAAGACTTCTCTCTTGTTACAAACCAGGGACAAACCAGGTCCCTTAAACAAAATCATAAACAAGCTCTCTCACTCATGCTAGCCAGCTGCCTGCTTTTCTCTCTCACTCACTCTGACCAATTTCCTCTCAGCTCTGCTCCAGCTTTGCCTCTTCCTGTTTCACTTTTCCTGCTCCACCCCTTCCTGTTCCAAGTAACTCAACTCATACAACTCAGGCTTCCGTGTGACTTAAGCAGGTCACATGGGCCTATTAATAGATGAGGGAGACCTTCCCATTAAGAAGTAAAATTACATTAACAATAAGCAAAAATGCATTATCCATACATTATCTCACAGGGAGAGAGGCTATTTGCTGAATGTTCCCCACTTTCAATTATTTCATGTTTGATCCTATATAAAAAGAATGTTCAAGAGAATTAAATTTATTTTTTCATCATGCTACAAAAATTGTTTATAATATGTGGATAAACACTTGGATACATGGATCAACAATTCAACTCAGTGGATAGTTTACTCTCTAGAAGATGAGATTCAACCATTGAAAATGTTTTTGGATTTTGATGAGAGATGAAAGTAAGATTACCTGAGGAAGGAGGTAACACAGTCATGTATGTAGGCAATATGAATTCAGCTAGTAGACAGGGAGACATTAAAATTAGAGCAGAGATGGAAGAGGAGGCAATCTGTGTGGAGAAGCCATATGGTGGGTATTTGTTGTCACTCTTGTTTTTCTCATGTCTTATTATGGCAAAGCTATGATGAGGGAGTACAAGCTTTCCCTCAGGACAGACCTAGCAGAAAATTATGTTTGTCAAAGATCAACACAGTCAAATTCAAAGGACTTGATCACCAGGTTAGTCACAAGGTGGTGAATATTTTTGGATATAGTAATTCATGAAGATACACTATTATGGCATTGTATTGGTGTATGGGGCAGTACACATAGAAGAGAGGTAGCAGAGTGTTCTACAGAGGGCACTGGATATGCAGGGAAACTACATCTTACTAAAAAGTTACCATAGACAATGAAATAACATTAATACCAAATACATAAGCACCAAATGACATAGTATCCAAATTGTTAAAGAAAAAGTTAAATGACTAACCAGAGGAAATAGACAGTTACAATATACTATTGAAAGACCTCATTTTACTCATCTCAGAACCAGAAAAAACTAATTAGAAAATAAACAAGAAAGAAGTTAGAGAGATGAACAGAATTTTATAAAAATTAGATATATATAAAAATTAGATATATTAGATATTTCTGGAGAAAACTGAATGGGAATACAAAAGACTGTACCTTTTAGTTTCTGACTGGTGAATTATTATCAAATAAATAATCTGTAAATCACCTACTATAAAAGGAAATATTGAGGGAAGTGCCTGTTTTGCTCAACTAGTGGAGTGTTCCATTCTTGATGCCACATTGAAAGGCAAGTTCACAGAATAAAGTATATGTAGAAGGTGATAAGGATGGTGAAAGATATATATCAAATAAGGAATAAGAGCAATTAGAAATCTTTAGCCTTGAGAGAACACATTTTATTCTGAGAGCAGAGATGTAATAATTTCTTCAAATATATCTTAGGATCTTCAAATATATCTTAGGATCATACATTTAGAGTTAGAAGGAATCTTGAAGGTCAGTGTAGTTCAATGACCTAATTTTACGGATTAAGAAGCTGAGACCTTGAGTAATAAAGTGGCTCGTCCAAGGTCATGAAGCAACAGGTAGGAGAGACAGGACTCCATCCTGTCTATTTCCCAGTTGAGCACTCTTCTATTGTATACTGTACTACCTAGCTTCAGGAGGAAAAGTGAGGTTGGTGACCTCATAGCCCTCCCTCACTCAAAACAGGGTCAAGTACAAGTCATATCATGTCATCATTTCTCTGATGTCATGGCTTTCTTCTTCAGAAATGAAGAATGAACACAACCTATGAGTAGACTGAGCTGCCTGAGTGGGGAATCCAGGTAGTTGCGTAACTCAGCTCATCCTCTGCCTTCTGTCATCCTCTTCCCTTCCTTTGGGGTATACTGGCTAGATTTCCTTCCTTCCTTCCTTCCTTCCTTCCTTCCTTCCTTCCTTCCTTCCTTCCTTCCTTCCTTCCTTCCTTCCTTCCTTCCTTCCTTCCTTTCTTCCTTCCTTCCACCTTAAATCCAATTCACTTTGAAGGCTGTAGGTTGGACAATAATAGGGCCCTGCCCAAGTTCCACTTAATGGCTTACTTAGAGTGATTATAAATAGTAACAGCTTCTCTTTCCTTCCCAGTGTGATTTAGTTATTTTTTTTTCCTTTGGCTCAATAAAAGGGCCATTCTCTGACTACTTCTTAAAGAGGGCTATTCACTTAATGAGCGTTACCTCCCTCTAAGTGAGTACCTGAAAAGGCCAAAGTCTCCCATTGAATTCTGGGTCATCTCTAGTCATCCTGATGAATATCTGGTCATTGGATTCAGATGGCTCCAGAGGAGATGTGAAGTTTGTGACCTGCACAGCTCTCCTTTACTCAAAAGAAAGTCAAGTGCAAGTCATGTCATCATTTCTCTGGTGACATGGTCTTCTTTGGCAAGGGAGGATGAACACAACACAACAACAACAACAACACCATGACAAACAACATGGCACCTTCACAAAAAAAAACAATAACCACATTTTAGGGTTGAAAAATCTCACAACCAAACACAGAAAAAGAAAAATATTAAATGTAGTCTTCTTGGACCATAATGCATAATGCAATAAAATTTATAATCAATAAAGGGCCTTAGAAGCATGAATTAAAAAATAATTTGAAACTAAATAATCTAATCCCAACAAATGAGTGGGTCAAGGAATAAACCATAGAAACAATCAATAATTTTATTAAAGATAATGAGAACCATGCGAAAACATATCAAAATTTGTAAGAGGGGAAAATTCATATCTCTAAATGCTTATATCAATAAATAAGAGAAAAAATAGATCAATTAATTGGACATGCAACTAAAAAAAATCTAGAAAAAGAAAAAAATTGAAAATTTCCAATTAAACACCAAAATGGAAATCCTAGAAATGAAGAGATTAATAAAATGAATGTTAAAAAAATTGAATTAATTAATACAATCTGAAGCTGGCTTTATGAAAATACCAATAAAATAGATCAGTCATTGGTTACTTTGATTAAAAAAGGAAGAAACAAGAAAACTAAATTGCCTGTACCAAAAATGAAAAGAGTTATTGCACTACCAATGATGATGAAATTAAGGTAATTATTCTGCCCACTTATTTGCTGATAAAACTGATAACCTAAATGAAATGAATGAATATTTCAAAAATACAAATTATCTAGATTAACAGAAGAGGAAACAGAATACTTAAATAATCCTGTTTTAGATAAAGAAATTAAACAATCCATAAATGAGCTCCCTAAGAAAAAATGCCCAGAACCAAGTGAATTTATAAGATAATGCTAACAAATTATTATGGAATAATTAATTCTGTTATTTTATAAACTGCTTCAAAAATAGGTAAAGAAGCAATTGTACTAAATTCCTTTTATGGCCAAAATATGATTTTTATACCTAAACCACGGAGAACAAAAACAGAGAAAGAATATTATAGACTTAACTTTCTTAATGAATATTTATAAGAAAAATTTAAATAAAACAGCAAGGAGACTAGAGCAAAGTATTACAAAGGTTATAAGGTATAATCAGGTGGGATTTATAACAGGAATGCAGGGTTGGTTCAACCTTAAGAAAAGAATAATAACAATTGGCCATACAAATCTCAAAACTTGACATATTAATAACAAAAACAGCAAAAGTTATATGATTATATTAATAGATGCATAAAACACTTTCAACAAAAGGACATATGCATTCCCATTGAAAACCCTACAAAAATATAGGAATTGATGGAGCTTTTCTTAAAACAGATAAGTAGTATCTATCTAAAATAAAACAAAATTAAATTAAATTAAAAAAAACTTTATCTGTAATGGGGAAAAACTGGAAGCCTTATCAAAAAAATTGGGGTGAAGAAGGATGTGTATTATTATTATTCAGTATTGTGCTAAAATGCTTACCACAGTAAAAAAGATAAGACAAAGATGCTGAAAGAATAAGACTAGGCAACGCAAAAACAGTTATCTTTCTTTGCAGATAATATGATGATATAGAGAATCCTAGAAAATCAAAACAATTAGCAATTTTATCAAAGTTGAAGAACATAAAATAAATTCTCAAAAATCATCATAGAAATTAAATATTACCAACAAAACCTAGTAGGAAGAGATAAAGAAATTGTATTTTAAGTAACAGTACACAGTGTAAGATACTTGGCAGTCTACCTGCCAAGACACAACCAGGAACTATAGGAATTCAATTGCAAAATATTTTTCACACAAATAAAGATAAATCTAAATAACTGGAGAAATATGAATTGCTAATTAA
The DNA here is from genome assembly GCF_028372415.1 of Notamacropus eugenii. NCBI lineage: Eukaryota > Metazoa > Chordata > Mammalia > Diprotodontia > Macropodidae > Notamacropus > Notamacropus eugenii. The sequence continues at coordinate 350,928,905 of NC_092874.1, read as the reverse complement.
TAGGCTTAGCCAATATAACAAAAATGACAATTCTACTTAGGTTAATTTGCTTATTCATAGCTATGCCATTCACACTCTCTAAGAATCATTTTATAGAACTAGAAAAAAAATCATCTGGAAGAACAAAAGGTGAAGCAGCCTGGAAGTACCAGATTTCAAACTATATTGCAAAGCAAGTGATCATCAAAAGCATCTGGTATTGGTTAAGAAATAAAGTGCCATAACAGTGGAATAAATTAGATACACAATACACAGTAGTAAATGACTATAGTAATCCAATGTTCGATAAAGACAAAGATGCAAGCTTTCGAGACAAGATTTATTCATCATTTGAAAGAAATTACTGAAACCGGAAAGCAGTTAGGCAGAAAGTGGAACAGACAAACACTTCACACAGTGAACCAAAATCAGGTCAAATTTGGCAAAAGATGTAGGTGTAGAGGATAATATCATAAGCAAAGTAAGGGAACATGAAAAAATTTACCTGTCAAATCTGTGGATAAAGGAAGAGTTTGTGACCAAATAAGAGATAAAAAAGGATCACAGGAACTAAGATAAATAATTTTGACTCCATGAAATTAAAAAGGTTTTACACACACACACACACATACACACACACACACGCACGCACGCACAAAACTGAGACAAATTTATAAAAACAAAAATCATTCCCCAATTGATAAATGGTCAAAGGATATGAACAGATAGTTTACAGAAGAAAAAATCAAAACTATAAAGCATTATGTTTTTTAAAAATGCTCTAAATTACTAGTGATTAGATAAATGAAAATTAAAATAACAGGTATTCTCTCACACTGATCAGGTTGGCTACTGTGACAGAAAAGGAAAATAACAAATGGTTAAGGCATGTGGAGAAACAAGGATACTAATGCCCTGTTGACAGAGTTGTGAACTGGTCCAATTATTCTAGAGAACAATTTGGAACTATTCCCAAAAGGCTATAAAACTACATACCATCTGACCCCAAAAAACCTTCACTAGATCTTTATCATCAAAGTCATTAAAGAAAAGGAAAAGGTCCTATATGTATAACAATATTTATAGCAGTTCTTTTTGTGATGATAAAGAATTGGAAATTGAGAAGATATTTGTATCTGTATTGTAATACCATTTGTAATACCATTGTGCTATAGGAAATGACAAGCAGGACGGTTTCAGAAAAATCTGGGAAGATTTATATGAAATAATGTAAAATGAAGAACTAGGAGAATGTTGTACACAATAACATCAATATTGTACAATAATCAACTGTGAATGATTTAGCTACTTGGATCAACACAATGATCCCAGACAATTCTGAAGGACTCATGATGAAAAATGCTGTTTATATCCAGGGAGAAAACTGATAAACTTGGTGAAGATTAAAGCATACTTTTTTCATTTTTATGCTTCTTTTTATTTTTTTGCAATATGGAAATATGTTTTGCCTGATTTCACGTGTATAATTTATATCAAAAAAAGAACAAAAAAATTTAAAAAGAAATAAAATAAAAATATTCAATAGAGGAATAACTATTGAATGGATAGTTACGTAATTCCTTTTCCAATTCCAAAAATTATTTCCAGCATCACTAGTATGGCCGCATTTCACCCATTATATTTCTTTTTAATCAACTGACTGCATCTCAGGTAGAAAAAATGAAGCATTTTTATTTCTTGCTTAGCTCTCATGGTGGTCAGGAAATAACCTTTTGTATTGAAATATAAGGGCTGAAATAGGGATAGAAAAGGAAAGAAATAAAAGACGTTTTCTGGTCCTAAATGTAATTGGGTAAATAAAACACACACAAAATAAAATAATAACACAAAGTAACATCTCAGGAAGTACAAATTCAGATAGTACATATTGGGTATACATGTTCAGACAGGATAAAAAGGAATAATCTATGAATAGGAGGTAATAATAACAACAGATGACATTTGAATAATGCTTTTAAAAGGTTTTTTAAAGGACTTTCCATATCTAATTTCATTTGCTCTTCACAACATACTGAGGTTCATTAGCATGGAAGCCCCTTGAGGTTAAGGATCCTTTTTGCCTTTTTTTGTATTCCCAACTCTTAGTAAGTATCTGACACACATAGTAATTGCTTTTTGATTGTTTGAGGTTAGAGAATGTTTCCTAGAAAAAAAATGTGTAAATTGTCACACTGAAAGAATGGTAAATAGAGACAGGTGGGATGTGCACAGCATTGGCAATGTATAGTGACCCACAATATAGGGCAGAGCCCCAAAATAAGAAAATATTGTGTGGTATTAGAGGATGGAAAGCAGGTTGTTGAGAAATGTTTGGTGATAGAGAAAAAAGAGAATACCCCCTATGAGGTACTGGACCATCTACTATGTGCCAAATCCTATTACATGTGAGTACTTCCATTAGCAGTAGTAATTGAAGTAGTAGTAGTAGTAGTAGTAGTAGTAGTAGTAGTAGTAGTAGTAGTAGTAGTAGTAGTAGTAGGTAGTAGTAGTAGTAGTAGTAGTAGTAGTGGTAGTAGTAGTAGTAGAAATGGGAGTAGTAATAACTAATATCTATATAATGTTTACTATGTGCCAGGCACTATGCTAAGTGCTTTACAATTTCATTTGATCCTCATAATAACTCCCATTTTACAGAAGAATAAAGTGAGACAAGCAGAGGTTAAGTGATTTGTCCAGGATGACACAAGAAGCAAGTATCCGAAGCTGAATTTGGACTAGACTTCCCACTGTACTGCTAGCCTTCCTGTAAAATGAAAGAATTGAAAGACCTTAGGTTGCTTTGAAATTTTAGTGTCAAAACTACTTTTTATCCCAAGAAATGTTTCTTTACTTTAATTCATTTTGTTAAACACTGAGAAAAACACATAAATCTTAATCTCCACAATTTCCTTGTATCTCTAAAGATTGTTTTTCACCAAAAAATTATTAACTTCTCATTCTTCCATCTTAAGGGATGGAAAGTAGGCGCCCCTATTTTTGCAGTTAATTGCCTGTCCAAGACATTCCAGCAAATTTAGCTTCCTAAATACTTGATCTGAACAATTCTGGTCAAGAAAACAAAACACATGTATGCAATTTATGTCTACATGCATATATAACTCAAAATAGAATTTTATTACTTTTCAGTGTTCTTTTGGTATTCAGACGACCGCCAGGTCCTGGTTGCCTAGTTATTTTTCTGAAATAGCCAGAGAAGAAACTTGGACTTTAAAGCACAATTGCCTACTCACACAGACACAGATATACCCAGAGACCCAGAGAGAGACACAGACACATAGACCCAGAGAGAGACAGATAGATGTGACAGAGACAGAGACACGGAGACACAGACAGAGACACGGAGACACAGACACAGACACACACAAACACACAGACACACAGACACACAGACACACACACACACACACACACACACACACACACACTCTTGCTCATGCGCACACATTCTTTTATTTTTTCCCCACACTTTTCTCCCCGCCCTTCCCCCAACTCACCACTCTAGGGGATTTTGGGAACTTCTAAATCTCACGCCCGCTCCCGGGTGGCGTTTTCAATCCAGTGAAAACGAGTCCAGATCGATACCTTTCACTCGTAAGAGAGGGGGAGAACGGAATATCGTGGCAGAGCTTAATTTGGCTAGTATCCCCCCTCCCATCCTTTCCCCCACTTCCTATCTCCCCAACCTGCGCAAAAGCCTGAAAATCGTGAAAACCCTAAATGCAAAGGGATAGCCCTCCCCGGGACGGGACAGGACAGTGGGTGTGAACCAGAACCTAAGGAGGGGGAGCTCCACTAAAGGGAGGGGTTTAAACCTTCTTCTCATCCACATCCCTGAGGCAATTAAAGGGACTATGGGAGACCTGACTCAAGCTAATTCCTCCTTTGGTCTCCTACTGCCTTTGCTGTCTCTTCTGCTCACTAGTAAGTTACGTCTCCTCCTGCTCCTGTCCCCATACATATCTTCAGTCTCCTGATCTACTCCAAATCACCTCTTTCCAGCCCCTTCATCATTTTCTCTCCCATCACTGTGCACCATTCCTGCCTTCTAAACCCTTTTGTCCAGATTTCCATTTCTCCATCAAATCTTTTAGTTCTCCTTTGGCTTCCTCTCTCCTAGCCACCGCTTGCCCCAAGTTCATTTCTCCCCTTATTCCCTCTCCCCCTCCCAGCTCTTTTTTACTTCTTTTCCCCCTCCCCCAACCTCTCCGCTCTACCCCTCCTCTGGTCCCACGTGCTCGGGGCTGCCTCCTGGACTCCCGGGGACGGCCGTCAGCCTTGGCTTCTAAACCCTTGTTCTCCTTTTATCCTTCATCTCCCTTTAACCTCGGTCCTTTGCGTTCCGCGCCCTTCAGCAGCCTTAGGCTTCTTCAGCTGCCACCGCCCCTGCTGCTGCCTCAGTAGTTCAGCTAAGACGATTTGATCCCACTTGTGGCTCCTTTTACAGTCTGAAGATGCCTCTGAACATCCCCCACCCTGGGGTTATTATTGTTTTATTTTCAAACATTGTCTCGACTTCAGGGAAATCAACCGACCCGGTTTCCTTGTCCACCTTAACTTTTAGTTTTTATTTCTTTATTTTTGGGGGCTTAGTGATTTTTATTCTACTGCTACAACCAGTAGTTCTGCTATTTTCCACTCCTCGGGGGGTGGTTCTTTCGGGTTTCATCGCTGGGGCGATTCTTTCTAGGAAGGGAAAACGAACCAAGAGGAACTTGGTCAGGCGTGGACGCGTCTAAATGAGAGTTCAGAACTGGGGACAGTTCTGAAAACGAAGGGAAGCGGGGTGAGAGATGGCCAAAGAGCTGTCGGACAATTCACTGCTCCCGGGGAAAGAAGGGAGCTCAAGCAAAAAGACCCTGGGCCTAAGTCGCATTGCTTTCCTTGGAATAGAAGTGATTATTCTATTTTATTATTATTTTTAAAACAATCATTAGATTGTTATCACTACTTTCTGGTCTCCTATATTTCAGCACTTTGCATTCTCAGGTTGGGGAACCACGGTGGTTTTGTTTGCAACCTTGTTTTGTGCGAATGGAGTGGATGGCATTTTGGATACAGGGTGCAGTTAGCCAGCGGCAGCCCCTGAAGCAGCCGCCGCTGCCACCTGGGCACCCATCTCTACAAGTCAGTTCTGGAGCTGGAGATTGACGGCATCTACCCCGCCCCGGAGTTTTTGGAAGCTGCAACCACAGCCACTAGAGTCGGAAGGCGAGGCCAGGAGGATTTGCTCAAAGGGTAGGCAGATGTCACTCCACCTTTTACATTTCTGCCCCTTGGCCCCAACTTGAACCACAACGTTAGCTTGGTTTAATCCTATCCTGCTTCTCGTCTCCATATCCTCTTCTTTTTTCCATTTTTCTTGTATTAACATTGTTCCTTCTCTAAACCTCGAGTTCATATTCTCCACCTTTCCTTTATTACACTCAAGTTTAATTGGAAGCTGGATGAGTTTAAATAGCCTCTCCCTAGGTGATTGGCTGGGTGTGCAGAATTTCAGCGGCAATAATAAATATCAAGTGCTCCTTCCTCCAGATTGTGTGCCAGGCAACCTAGGTAGAGTGAAGGCTGAAGTTACAGTGTTAAGACTGGAGAAGATATATGTCTGCTTACTATTAAGAGAGGAACCTTGAGTCCTACCCTAGTTCTGTCAAAACTCAAACCCTGTCCCTACCCCTTTTATAGAGAGACTTTTGCAACCCCACACATTTTAAGTTGTAAATCCTTTGTCTCTGTTTTAAAATGTCATTGAGACAAACAAGGAAAAGTAACCTGGTGAGAAAAAAAAATGAGTTTTGTAGTGAGTGAGAAATGTTTGCTTTGTTGTTTTCAACTGGGGACTGGAGCCGCAACAAATTAATATTTTTCCATATTATTCATTTTTTTAAAAAACAAAGAGTACAAGAGATAAAAGGACATGTTTAGAAGTTTCTGGCTCTCATTAATTCTCACCACCAAAAAGAAATTCAAGTACTGTTTTTTTTTTTCCATCCTTTTCCTCCATGTTAATATGAAACTGTTTATCTATAATTACAGGTATCTTCATGTATATTGCACATTCTTATGTCCTACAAGCCACATGTATGTGGCTCTAGATTCTAGAAAACATATTACTGCTGTCCTGGATAGAAAATGCTCCCAGGAGGAAATCAGTGGATTGTCCATAAATGTCCTATGGCATTTACAACCTAGGAATAACCAACCCAAACTGACTTCTCAGAGTTTTCTTTCTAAGTCATTGTTAAAAAACATCATGGGAAAGTTTGATACTTCTGGTTGTCCTTGGGAATAAGAAGACACATTTTTGGGGTTATGGCTCCATTTTACATTAGAATAAATAGTAAAGCAATTTGTATTAAAACTCTAATTCTTTACTTAAAATTCAAATGAAGAACAATAACCATGTTATAGTTTAGTCTCATTTGACTTTTTGTGACCTTATTTTGTGGTTTTCTTGGCAAAGATACTGAAGTCCTTTTTGTCATTTTCTAGCTCATTTTACAGTTGAGGAAACAGACAAACAAGATTAAGTGACTTGCCCAGGGTCACACAGCTATAAGTGTCTGAGGCTGGATTTGAACTCAAGAGTTTAAAACCATAAAAGTTTCAAATGGGTAGCTGGAATTTTGAACTCTATATCTATTATTCAAAATGAAGTTGAGAAATTAAATAATTACATAGATTATTGAGGTTCTTCAAATCGCTTATACCCAACGAATGAGATATGAGATCAAAATATTTTTGGCAGAATTATCTTAAAAACAGTCTAATTTTATTTAGATGAAATACTCTTATGATGGAATTTTCTAGAAAGTCTAGGCTTATTTACATAGCTTCATTTTTCTATCCCTACTCTAATTACATTTTAATGATCTATTATAAACAGTAAAGATTTATTACATTGGTCATATCTGATATACTGACAAGCTTTGTTATTGACCCAGATTGTCAAAGCAGAGAATAAAAAAATCTTCTAAATAATCTACGTTTGTTAACAAACTTGTGAAGTAATTTTTCTAAAAAAACAACTCCCATAGATAAGTCTCCAAAGTAAGTCTCAGTGAACTTCAGATTTTAATGAGATAACATGCATACAGATATAACATTATTTTGAGTTCTGATTTTTCAGTTACCAAAATGCATTTTTTAGCAGTCTAAATTCAAATTTGGGGACCCATTTTTATATATGCAAGGTGCTTTTGTGCAGCGTCTTTTTTCATAAATCTATAAATTAAATATAAATTGAAATTTCACTTAATCTCCTTGGGTTTATTATTATAGCATGGATAGATTTGTCATGTTCGTTCATGGCAAGATGTAGTGAATATGAGATATTCTTTTAAAACCAATTTTTATTTTAGACGTGACCTTGATTAAGTAAAAAAAAAAAAAAAGTGTTTAAATATATGTGTGCATGTGTGTGTGTGTGTGTGTGTGTGTGTGTGTATAAATGAATAAATGAATGAAGTTTCTAGTGATTCTAAGGCCAGATTTTGACACGATTTTGTTATCCTCACCTCTGATCATTTCAAATGAAATTTTGATGGGACAATAAGATTCTTTATAGCATTATATTTATTAATTTATGAAGACTGTACCTATCATAATACTCTAAGGAAGTGCAGAAATGCAGAAATATTGAACTCTGCACCTTCCTAATAACTCAACTAAGTCAAGATGTAGGGTCATTGAAATATCATTTAAGAAAATGGTAATTGAGGCAACATGATAGCATACACGTACTTTATAAACGTTTGTTGATTGACTGATCTAGAGTCAAACACAAGATTAACACTTGGCCATCTATTTCATTTATTTGTTTTTTGTTTATTTTTTGCACCAGATCTGTAGTTTTATTGGTATAGGGAGCCCTCACTTAGTGATCTCTCAAGTGATGAAGTCTGCTAATACAGAGAAAAATCTGTTCTACAACTTTCAAAATGATGATATTAAAATAAACAAACTATTTAGATTTTAGATAGTTTGGTACTGGTGAGTTTTCAGAAAAATTACTAGATTTTGGAAGAAAAATATATTCCAATTTGGAAACAGTTTTCTTTCATTAGAGTCTTTAGTTAATGAATTGATGAATTAATTAAATTGAAGAATGGTTAGAGACTAGGATTAGAATGGAATTTCCAAGAGCATCTAATCCAATATCCTTATTTTACAAATTAGGAAGTAGACTGATGGTGTAACTTAATAATAATGATGAAACTAGACTAGCAACCCATGTGTTGACTGTAGCTCATTCTTTCAGTATTTCTAAGCTGTCTCTACAGTTCAAGATTTATTTTCCTAAGAATATAATTGGCCTCAACCTAATTTAAATTTTTTTTGTTATATTACTGGAAGATGAAGCAGTTATGATAGTAATAGTTGGTTGGTTGTTGTCCTTCATCTTCAAAGAGGACCAAAATGACATCACCATGATAAAGTGAAATTTCAGCATGTCCAACTGTGGCTAATCAGAGGTATATGAGCTTGGAATGCTCTCCCACAGGTTGGGCACAGATAGTCCTTGTGAATATTTGGGGTGGATATCCCAAATTTGCTCATACTGTGTTTACTTTGTGCTGTCTCACTTCTGCTTTGCTCAAAGAGCACAACATCCTTTCTGATGTGCGCATGCCATGCTGAGTGTTCCTGTGCCGGTGTCTCCCATGTTGCACAGTCAAATCCAAAGTTCTTGAGAGAGACCTTGAGAGTGTCCTTGTATCGTTTCTTTTGGCTACCATGTGATCGCCTGCCCCATGCAAGTTCTCCATAAAATAGTCTTTTTGGCAAGCATACAATTGGCATTCGAACAACGTGGCCAGCCCATTGGAGTTGCCCTCTCTGAAGGATAGTTTGAATACTTGGTGAGTATGATAGCAGTGAGGTGGGGACCCTGCTGGCTGTGGGCACTTGCAGGAGGGCAGGGTTCCCTCAGTGGAATGGGCAGATGAAAACAATTTGTTCCAGTGGCCATGAAGGCAGCTAAAGTAGGCACTGTGAAGGCTTGGAGCTTGGTCAGACATGACCACATACTCAATAAACTCTGTGGATCACCTCCAGGATCAAATGTAAATCCTCTTTTGGGTTTTTAAACCATTGATAACCTCCTAAACTCTCCCCTTGACTGTTCAGTCTTCTTATACCTTATATCCACCCTACCTCCCACCCCCAAGTACACTTTTATCCAGTGATACCAGCTTCCCTGATGTTCCTCACACAAGACACTCCATCTGTTGACTCTGGGCATTTTCACTGGTTGACCTCTGTGAAGAGAAGACCTTTCCTCTGCCTCTTCTCCTCTTGGTTTCTCTGGATTCCTTCAAATCTCAGCTAAAATCCTACCTTTTAATAGGTATCCTTTTCCAATTCCCCTTAATTCACTTGCCTTCACTCTGATAATTATTTCAAATTTATCCTTTATATAGCTTGTTTGTACATTTGTGTGCTCTCTCCTCCATTAGACTGCAAAGCTTTTGAAAGCACAGACTAATTTTTACCTTTCTTTGTATCCCCAGTTCTTGGCACAGTGCCTGACTCACAGAAGGTGCTTAATAAATGTTTACTGACTGACTTTGACTGCAGTGAAGTCTCCCTCTGCATTCCAAACCTCTCTGTCACAAGGTGGGTAGTATGTTTTATCATCTATCCCCTGGAATTGTTGACCAGTGTTCTTAAGTCTTTCAAAACTGTTTTTCATTATAAATTTTTGTTACTGTAAAAATCATATTCTTTGTTCTGGTCATTTTTACTCTACATCAGTTTGTACAACTTTTTTTTTTTTATCATTTCTTACAACACAATCATATTCTGTTACATTCATATACTATAATTTGTTTCAGCTATTCCCCAGTTGATGTTCACCCTATTTTCCAGTTCTTTGCTGTAACAGAAAATAACTGCACAATTTTCATATGCATACATATATATATATACACACAGATATAGATATATATTTATATATCTATATCTGTGTGTGTGTGTGTGTGTGTGTGTGTAATTTTCCTTCTTATCTGATCTGTTTGGGGTACAAACCCATGTTTGTTGATCCATAGGGTATATGAAGTTTAGTGACTTTGTGAGAATAGTTCCCAATTGCTTTCCAGAATGACTGAACCAACTCACAACCCCACCAATAGTGCACAGGTGTACCTGTGTTCCTACAGCCTCTCCACAATTGTCTTTTTTTTCTCTTAATGTTGCCAATCTGATGGGTATGAGATACAGCTTCAGATATGTTTTTCTCTAATTATTAATTATTTGAAGAATTTTTTCATGTGATGGTTGATAAGTTGGATTTCTTCCTTTGAAAATTTCCTGTTCATGGCCTTCAAACATTTATCTAACTTCTAAATTTAAATAATTTTTATATTTTATAGGATATGAGACTTTTATGAAAAAGTCTTGCTACAAAGATTGTTTTCCCAGTTAACTGATTTACTTTCTAATTTTAACTGACAATGTTTTATTTATATAGCTTAAGCAACGTTTGTTGCTGAAGAAATGAATACATAAAAAGGAAAAATGAAGGTTTCCTGGCAAGAGTGGTCAGAAGTCGATTTAAAGAGTAAGCATGTTACTCATGTAAGATTTTTTAAAAAAGCCCTAATGATCAAATCCTTTGAGATTTTAAACCTAACACATAAAATATTATAGTAACTGAATTCAGAATCCATTTCAAGTGATTTTTCTGCTTTCAGAAATAAAGATCATAAGTTGAATTTCATTTAACCAATATTTTATCAGATCAGGAATATGAATTAATTGTCTTTATGTATAGTTTTTTCTCTGCTGTGTATACAGTAGCTACAGCTTAGTTTATCTCATTATGCTAACTCGTTTTTAAGGAATGCAGTTGATAGTGTTACAAATTATATTACAGATTTGTAGCAGCAAAAAAAATACAGAAAGTTCATTTTCATTATTTTTGAAGATGAGACTTCTGCTATTTTGTATTGGTATGACTAAACAGATAAATGAGTCCCCTCCTCCCCCTTTGACTATATCCCTTTGTCTCTTATGCCACTTCTCATAAAAGTCTTCAACTGCTCCCAGTCAAGGAGACATTTCAGTTGTCATTGTGGCAACCAACACAGTGGATCTGCCAAAAGCTTGATGAAATATCTCATAATAACATGTCTTTGTCATCACCTCAGCTAAGCTTGTCCTTCTGCTTAACATTTTGTCATTTTCAATCCAGAAAAACATAAAGTCTATTAAAAAGAAAAAGCAAAACACTATGTATTTGGTTCCAGAATTCTGATCCTAAGAAAAGTGCTCCTGCCAGTTGACAGTGACAGTTTTGGCAGTTGGGAAGAGGAATGAACCCCAGGCTCAGCTCCCCTGATCCCCTCTGCTGCTGGTCACCTGAACAAACCTTTGTTCTATATGACACAGAATTCCTTAACATTTCAAATGAACTATACCTCCCCCTGAAAAGTGAAATTTCACTCTTTAACTTTTGTTTACTTCAGTCTATTTAATTCTTTAAAATCAGACATTGATGAATGCAAGAGTTCCCCTGATCTTTGTGGAAGTGGTACTTGTGTTAATACTCCAGGAAGTTTTGAGTGTGAGTGTTTTGAAGGCTATGAAAGCAGGTTCATGATGATGCAGAACTGTATGGGTAAGTATAGTTGACTTGCTCTCAAAACTTGAAGCAAAAGTAGCATAGACTCATAATCTTGACCCATGCCTGTCAGAGAATTCTTACCACATGGAGATCTAAAATCAGCAAACTAGGTTCACACAGTTTTGTATTAAAATTTGTAATATTTTATAGGAATTATTCCCTGCCTTCAAGTTGGGATTATTGCAACTCTAATTGTGCGGTATTTTAACTCACTTTTCAGGGCACGGTGAATTATGCATTTCTATACTGATGCTTAATCTTACCTCTTCAGTGGATATTTGTTAGATAGCAGTTATCTGTTCTTAAAATTTTGCATTCATTTAGTAAACCTGAAAATTAACACTGAAAGAAAACAAAATCTGTTCTTCCAATAGTTAGTGATGAGTATGTGCTGCTTTCCTTGCCTAGTTTTTAATACTTTTTTTCTTCCCCACTACCTTTTACCCTCAAGTTACTAAACTTAATAATTTAGTAATTTTGAGTTATACTAAAACTTTTACTTTTACTAGATTCTCCCAATACTATATTAGAAGATAGAGGCCCAATCGCAAGTGAAAACTTATATATCTCCTTATTTATTTCTGATATTCACTCATTTTCAGATGATCATTTTCTCCATTTATTATTTTTTCCTAAAAATCACTTAATAGATAACATATTTACCTTTCAGACATTAATGAATGTGAACATAACTCTCTACTTTGTAGAGGTGAAAACTGTGTGAACACAGAAGGTAACTTTGAATATGATTGTTCACTTGGACATGAAATACCATCACATGAGGATTGTGTGGGTGAGTTTATTCCCAGTGTATATCCAGAGAAATAAATAAGTTGTAACCAGAAAACGGGGATTCCTATAATACATTCTACATTATTTGTTATGCAAATTTCTCAATCATTAAATTAGGATTAGGATTAAATTTAGGATTGGTTTTGGCCTAGTTTTAGGAAGAAAGAATGAGGAAAGTCATTGTTACCTTAGGCAAGTCATTTTACTACTCTGGACACCAATTTTCTCATATTCTGATAAAGAAGTTGGACCAGATACCTCTAATACCCCTTTTCGTTCTAAAGCTGGTTTTTCTATTTATAGAAGAATCTTCATAATTGAGATTCTTGCAATCTAGCCATACTACATCCATATTCAGATTGCTTTTTATAGTTCGTTTTATTTGATCTCATATACCTGGCAGTAGAATAATTGAATTTTCAGTTATTATATCTTTATTAGAAAAAAATCACCTATCTACCAACTCAAAAGTTCTAGAAAGAGAAAAGAGAGAGATGTGATACTATTTTCAAGAATCAATTTACTCACAGTCCTGTGATCTTGCACAAATATGTTTTACACACCCACTCTCACATATACATAGAAATGATCCCTTTCCATCCTTGCTCTGCCTCCATACCTATCATATGAGATATTGGTGAAGTGCTTAGCATAGTACCTGGCACATAATAGGCATTTAAGAAATTCCTAGTCTCCTCCTTTCCCTGCGTCATATGACAATTTTTAAATGTATTGAACTTTATTTTTACATGTTATATATGTTACATATATAAATATTACAAATATATTAAGGACAACTTTTTTGTGCATGTGCATCTTGTTTCATCTCTGCTACTTAGGTTCTTTGCTGGTCTTCAGTTGTTATAAGAAATGGAAACACACACATGTATGTGATACATAGGGCATTGATGTGTCCCAATAGCAATCCACATTACTGCGTGTTCTGCTTGTCTTAACTCTGTAAAAGTTCAGTGCATCACTTTATTAGACAGCAAGGGAAGAGAATATCTAAATTGTTCACCAAGTGTCCTTCTTGTCAAGTCACCAAGTAGTCTCATCTGACTGCTAAAGGGCTGCTTTATCTCAACGGGCCACCAGAGGGCACTAAGCCTACAAATATCCCTCTACTATTGACCTGAACGACTTAATGTGATTATACTGCCTGGATTCAATCTTTATCTAGACTCTAGAGTGATGCGAAATATTGCTTAGGATAGTTTTTTTAAACAGAGAATCTAAGGTTCCACCTATTTGAAAAGAAAATTGTTAAGAATTAACAATTGAACCCCTCTGCCTCCAGACACTCCAAACTCCTTCCACTTAATTGGTCTATGTTGGAAGGTGAGGGAAAGGGGTATGTGTGCCCAGATCTGGAACTCTTGAGTCCTAGATTGGTTTAAAGTAAATCAGAGGAAACACAGTAAGAGTAACTATTCTCCCTTTTCCTCTCTTTGGTCCAGTTAGCTGTTTGAGTCTGTGGACTCAAAATTCCTATCAGTCAACTCTGAAACACTAATCTTTTCAGTCACCAATAAACAGAGTCTTAAATAGGTACAACTTATGGATGCTCAGCATTTTATTGTGTTTCCTAATCCCATAGTCAGTTAACATGATAAGCAGAAAGATTTCTCAAGGGAAAAAGTTCAGAAAAAAGAAGCATTAAATACTGTATGCCTGTACACAGGCATGCTACTTTCTTGTATTTTCCTATCTTTTTTTTGTCCATTGCAAATGCACTTCCCCCTAAATTCAGTGAGGGAGATAGGGTATGAATCCGAAACATTCTTCCAGATTTCTCTGTCTTCAAAATTCCATAACCATTGACCCTAAACTACATAATAATTCAGAACATCTAAGGGTTTGGACATTGGCTGTACTTTTGTTGAAAGAAAACATGAGCAAAGGCACTATATAGAAATATACCATTTTTTTCTTTTGCAGATATAAATGAATGTTTTCTGAGTGATAATGTATGTAGAAATGGAAAATATGTGGACATGATTGGACCATATCAGTGTGCTTGTAATCCTGGATATGAAGCAATTCCAGAAAGGCAAGGCTATATGGGTAAGAAATGGGCATGCCAGTGTCCTTAAATTCTTTTTTTCCCAAGTCAGTAAAAGACACTTTTGCCACTAAAGAGAACAAGTTATTTTTATTAAAAATGAATGAGGGCCATAGAAAACAATCACACTTCTAAGTCACTGAGGTCTCAGGATATTTCATAAACATGCTTGTATAGTGTTGCATTGTTGTCGTTTTTAATAAGAAACAATGAGAATTCTTTCACTATCTTTTTTAGTCCCTTTTTAATAAGTATCTCATTTCTCCATTAACTGTTTTTTGTTCAATTACTAAAACATTTTGATGCAGTTTAATCTTGCTTTGCATTTACAAACTAAAAATAGAGTTTTAATATTAGGGGGTTGCTCCACAAGATAGCATGGTTCCTTTCTTTGCTCTGGAGTCATAGATATAAATTTCTTAGAGTGTATTTTTTTATTTCACTGATCTTTCCAGTTATGTTTCTGATTTCCTTAATTTTTGTGAAATGAGGGAAATGTTAAAAATACCATATGAAAAGCAGCTGCTAGTTTGTATAGGAAAATAGAAACTTGGAATAATTAAATAAATGAGTAAACATTCAATATGATCTGTATAATTAGCTTTTAAAAGACAGCCTTTTTGAAAGGAAGAAGAGATGACAAATAATACAGTTGAAATCTTCTTTTACCAGATATTGATGAGTGTAGGATAATGAATGGAAGCTGTGATACCCAATGCACTAATTCAGAAGGCAGTTATGAATGTATTTGCAGTGAAGTTTTTCCCCTGATGCCAGATATGAGAAACTATGCAGGTAAGGAAACAAAAACATAAGCATTTTCTCCAGCTTAGTTAATTTTCACTCGCAGATTTGACTTTAATCAATTTAATTCATCCCAACATTTATTTAATGGCCATTATATTCAAAGCAAGTATTAGGCACTGGTAATACAAAAACAAAATGAAACAATCTCCTCCTCCAAATACCATGCACTCTATAATATGTACACAAGTAAATACCAAATACATGCACAAAGGAGTTCCGAAAGGGAAAATTACTAAGAGCACAGCTAGGGATCAACAAATGCTGTGTGTGTTTATGTGTGTGTGTGTGTGTGTGTGTGTGTGCATGCTTGTGTGTGTGTATCTGAGCTGTATTTTGAAGTAATATACGGATCCTAAGGAGTGGAGGTAAGCGGGGAGAGTGCATTATAGACTTGGGTACCACCTGTGCAAAAGTGGAAAGATATAATGTTATGCATAGGAAACAAATAATTGGATAGTTTGATTGAAATAGAGAATGCATGAAGGGGTATAACATGAAATTAGAATGAAAAGGTAAATGGGATCCCTGTTGTGCCAATCATTGTCTACTAAGAAATTTATATTATATCCTGGGACAATAGAGAAGCCATTGAATATTTTTAGTAGCTAAGTGATATGGTCAAATCTGTATTTTAAGAACATTGTTTGACATCTTGTGTGGAGGATTGGAGAGGAAATAGACTGGAGGCTGACCAAATAGAACATTCTATTCCAAATGAGATTTGGTGAGGATAGGGGCTGTGTAAGTGCGGAGACTGGGACAGGTATCATAGACATTTTTGAAGTAGAATCATAAGGGAGAAGATATTGGGGGTGAGGAAGAAGAAAAAGTCAAGAATGACTTTAAAGATGCTAACCCGGGTGATTAAAAAGGCAGACAATACCCTCAATAGGAGTTTGGAGAAAGGGAGGATTTGTACAAACAGGAGGCAAGAGAGAAGGGGTATTTAATTTATTTTAGAAAAAAATTGAGTTTGAGGTGCTTTTGGGACATCCACTTGGAAATGTCTGAGAGTTAGGAATGTTGGATTGGAGTTCTGGAGATCTGGACTTCATATAGATTTGTATTGACTCTTAAGAAACACCCACTCTTACTGGACTTTGTATCTTACAGAAGGAATGGGAACAGGTAATCTTTGGTATTCTCAAAAATTACTTTTATTTATGTTTGTGGCAAATTTTTTTTTCTTTAGATAGTGATAAATGTGAAAAAAGTCCTGGTATCTGTGATGGTGGCCAATGCACTAACATTACTGATGACTGTCTCTGTTATGATGGTTTTGTGGCTTCCATGGACATGAAAACATGTATTGGTGGGTATTTGAAGAACAAGCTGTTTAGTTATACATTTTATAAATAATATAAGTTGAGAGCTGTGTCATTTCATTTAGTGTGGGATTTCCTGGTAAGGGAACCTTACTCTCATCTACTAATTCAGATCAGTAACTCCTTGAAAAGTTCCAATCTTTGATCCCTGTAGTACTGGGAAGTCAGGAGGCTTGCTCAGAATCAACACAGCCCTTATGTGTCAAAAGCAAGACTTGAATGCATGCCTTCTTGGCTCCAAGAGCAATTCTATCAACAGTACCATATTGCCTCTCAGCTCTCTTATATATATACATATATGTATGTATGTATGTGTATGTATGTATGTATGTGTGTATGTATGTATATACATATATATGTATATAGATATATATGTACACATATAGTGTTTCATGGTGTAATGTTCATATTTTAAAAAATGTTTCCCAAAAAGTTTGAAAAGAAAAAGCTTCATGTATTGAACATGGAAAATATGTCCTTCTGTGTTAGAATAGAGTGTTCAGGCAAAAGAATAGCTAATGTTTATTCACTGCATTATAGTTTGCAAGTGCTTATACTACCTGTTTCACAATTGTGAAGAAAGAATTTTACAAATGCTTGCTTTCAGATGAGGGATCTGAGCCTCCAAAATGGTAAATTACTTCCCAATAATCACACATCTAGTTAAGTTTCTGAGATTGGGACTCAAACAAATTTCAGCTTAAAGGCTAATAAGCTACTTTCTCTAAACCATTCTGCCTCTTTTATGATAATATTAAATCATATAAATATTCAGCTATTAATGAAATTTAAATGATCATGTTATAGAATTCTATTGAAGTTTCCAAAATCCTTCTGATTCAGTTCTTAACTCTTCTAGTCTTAATTTTTTAAGACCAATAAAAATCAACCAAAGAACGGACAAAGAGCACATACTGTAGCGATGAGCTCCTCTCCCAAATTTTAGACTACTCCTCTAGAAAGAGGTATACGGACCATTTTCAGCCTTGTATGCTGTCAAACTTATTAGCATATGCCAGAGGTTATATTCAATGCAGCCTTTCAGAACTTAGGTGGGCTTCATGTTAAAGTTTGGCATTAGAATAGGACTTCAGTGAGGATGCTAATTTAATAGTCAATTTAAAAAATGCTCTCCTCTGTTTTAAAAGCTTGTTTATCATTGTGAAATTGAGAAAAGTAAGGAAGAGTTAAGTGTTTAGGGTATTTGTGTATTTGTATTGTATGTATTTTAATTTCTCTATACAATCTGGGAAATATGAAAGACATTTATTTTCAAAAAAAATCTCATGAATTTATAAATAAATATTTGCAAGGTTGTGCTACATAAAATGGATATTTAAAATATATTTTAAATGTTAATAGTATTCTTAATTTCTAACATTAGTTGTTAGTTGCACTTAAAAGGTATTTCATTCTATGTGATGATTATCATAGGTAAATGTT
The DNA here is from genome assembly GCF_028372415.1 of Notamacropus eugenii. Classification (NCBI taxonomy): domain Eukaryota; kingdom Metazoa; phylum Chordata; class Mammalia; order Diprotodontia; family Macropodidae; genus Notamacropus; species Notamacropus eugenii. The sequence goes on along the minus strand of NC_092874.1, from coordinate 350,910,850 downwards.
AACCAATACAATTGAAATATAATCTTATAGATGTGAATGAATGCCACTTAAATTCTAACATCTGTATGTTTGGAGAATGTGGGAACACAAAAGGATCCTTCATTTGCCATTGTCAATTGGGCTATTCAGAAAAGAAGGGAAACATTGGATGTACAGGTATGCATTGATCATGTATCCATTATTTCATTTTTTCTGGTTGCATTTCAGAGAACTGTCATCATCAGCACTCTATTAAATTGCTTATACTAGATAAGCACAAATAGGCAGGGATTAAAAACTATACCACAGTATAAATAAGCTACACCATATCCTTCTGTCATATTGCCTCTGAAAAATCACGATTGACTTGGTTGTAGGATGCTATCACAGAATGAGTTAGCTGAGATACTATGTACGTAATTGACTAGTTTGGATATACTTGCATCTGATTGCTTCAGTAAGATATGTATCATGTCATTCTAATTTCTATTCACATCTTGAATCTACATGCAAAAGGTGCTGAAACTAGCACTCTTTCCACTATATTTTAAATTTTCAATATCATATCACATTTTCTTGCTTTTCTTAAACCACTTATTACTTTCTTAGATGTAGATGAGTAATGACACACCTGCAATATGCATGCTTCATGCTTAAATATCCAAGGAAACTTCAAATGTAGCTGCAGGGAAGGTTGGATTGGAAATAGTATCAGATGTGTTGATGAATATGCAAATAAGAGTATCAGTTATTGGGTAACAAAATCACATTTAGTAGAATATAATATTCTATGCAGTCTTTTTGCATGCACTTTAACTTTCATACTTGCATAAGAACATTGTTTTTCTTTTTAATTTTTTCCCTAAAAGCCAAGAGGTAGATTTAATTGTAAGATAATTTGTGCCTCAGACTTTCTGTTAAGTTTATTATTCAACTGCATATTGAATCACAAGAGTACAGGAAAACATTTATTTTATATTATAGAAAAGTTTTTGTTAGGACAGCACTTAATATAAATCCAATTATATGATGAAAAATATTTAATATATTTTCCAGGATCTTAACATAATATCAATAAGATTCAAAGTTCAATGAAACAAAACCAAGGAAAAGTGAAAGTTTTGTGCATTAATCTGAACATGCAATAAGTGGCTAATGTTATCTTCTTGGTAAAAAAAAATAGACTAATTCCTCTGACAAACCAATTTAAAATATTTTATTTAAAGCAAAGAAACAAGGCACTTGATATTTTATTGAACCAAATTTGGATAAATTTTTGCTATCTAGAAGGTGAAGAACTAGATTGTATTTTTAAAGACACATTCATATTTAACCTAAGGAATGCTTTTTAATCCATCTAAAGTGTCAGTTTTCTTGACCACTTTGAAAGAACAGTAAAACATTGATTTCCCTCAGTCGCAAATAAAGTGCCTACATTAACTGTATAGAAAAATTCATTATTTTTATTCATGGTATCATTCAGTTTGACTCTGTTGCCTATGTTGTCTTTTGTACATGCAACCTACTTATATTTGCCAAACGTGAATTATTTAACTTTAGGGCTCACATCATTGTCATTTTAAAGTATGAGGTGTAGAGTTTGCTATTTTATTTTTTTGCTCCATATCCATTCTTTGTGTATCAAACTGCTAATCCCCCGTATCCTTTTCCTACATTCCTTCTCACATTCATCCATCTACTTCCTTTAATCTTTTTTCCAACTTCTGACCTGTTCTCACAATCCTCCACTTTTTATTGCTTCCTACTCACATCACAACAGTTAACAACTAAACAATGCTACAAATTATTGAAATGAATGAGCTCCTTTGCCAAATATAATGAAAATTATAGGGCAGATAAATAATCCAATCTTAGGAATTTACCTTGGTTATTAAAAGGTTTGAAAAATTAGAAGATGTCTTCATAATAGAACAGGAAGAATTTAATATCTTTGTTATTTTAAGTTTTTATGCTTAATTTATACTTCATACAGTTTATTTTTTAGTGCATTTATTCATAAATTTTCTAGGGGTATCTTGTATTATGTACATTATATGGGTTTACTTACAATATGCTTTTTCAAAGCATAATAAAAAACCATTTTCACATTTATGAGTTTAAATTGAGGCCAAATTTAATAGTATTTTGTTTGTAAATGTTCCAGCTTATATTTTATTTTCTTCTCTTGATGCACAGATCTGGATGAATGTTCTAATGGAACCCATCTATGTAGTATAAATGCCCAGGGTATGAATACACCAACTTCATACCACTGGGCTTCTTTTGAAGGATTCGCTGGAGATGGCTTTACTTGCTTAGGTTAGTGAAATTTTAGAGATATATTTTCCAACATCTTTTAACTGGTAAACTATTTTTCCATGCTATCCCTTATTTTGAAATAATGCAGTGAGATAAAACAGTAGCTACACTAAGGAGCATTTTAATTATAGTTATAGAAACAGGCTTGTTTTTTTTACTTTTATAGTAGACATAAAACATGTATAATTTTTTAAATCCTACTTTTCTGAAAACCATAAAAATTGTAACATATTATTAATTAATGGTATTTTCTTATTATCCAACTAACTAGGTGTATCAGTAATCACCCCAGCACACATAGTGGGGCCTACTACAAAGAGTTCTTAGATCTGCATTCATAAAAGGAAAGCAGCTTTCAAGAGGTTAACAGTTACTTTTAATCAAGCACAGATAGAGAAAATCACAATCAAAATTTCGGAGAAATCAAAAATAAATCAGCAGACATAGCTTCCAACCTGCCTGACCATTACATGCATAGACATATCTGACCTATATATACATACATACACAATTATCAGAGAGGAAAGCATCAACTTCTGGGTTTTAGCTAAAGAAACATTTCCAATAAGCTCCAACAGACATGGCTTCCTCTGCCTGACCATAATAACCAGACAGGTACAGCTGTCTGACCATCGTTGCCAGAGAGGGAAGCACAACATATGGGTTTGCAAAGCCTAGGGGTTCCTTAGCTGCTTCCCACAATTCTCCTCTGGCACTCAAACCTTACAAAAACTAAGCCCCAAAGTAAAACCTCACCCTCAGAGTATTTATACCTTTTTTAGAGCAAGAGGACATCCCAGTACTTGACAGCTAGTGCCTCATTAACAAAAACTGTGGGTGTTACTATGAATCTTCTCTAATCAACCTTCCCTTAGTGGGCAGGCCCATTAATCGGTGGGGAAGATCTTTAATCATATTAGGAATACAAATACATATACTGTTTCTAGTTAAAGAAACCCTTTTTTCTGTACTTTACTCCTTATAAAGACTCTTGATTGATAAAGGTAAGATTCAATCAGAGGCACTTGATTATGCTAAAAAAAAAACAGTAAAAGATCTTATTTTGATTGCTATTACACTAGGTGGGTACAGTTATTGTGAATACATACATAGGTATGACTGGAACAAAATACTAGACATGTTATTCAGAGTTCTTATAGCATTTGTCAATCATGAGGATCCCTTTTTAATATAAAAAAATTTGTAGATCCCTGTAGTATGAGTTGTATTATGACTGTCCATTGATTTAGAAAATACATGGTGTGAAATACCATGATGAGTTAAATAGTTTTAATGAATTTGCATTTCATTAATTATGACAGCATCTCTATACTTTTGAAAATTGTATTTCATACTATCAGACTACAAAAGAAGTTTTGGTCTTTTTATAATTTTGTTGGAGATAAAATTGGAAGGATAATGCTTGATAAACAATGTGGATATATAGAACCTTTGTAACAAAGGGTAATTTTTGGAAGTGTGTCACCCTCAGTAAGCTCCAATGACGGTTACCTCTTAGATCAAATATAAAGGCGTTTGTTTGGCATTGGATCACAATTTGGTTGACTCTTACCTTTATAGCCTTCTTACATTTTACTTTCCTCTTTAAATCTACAATCCTGCTGTATTGTTTTACTTTCTACTCCTTGCACTTTTACCTCCTCTCTCTCCAGCCCTCATTTTTGGGATGTTCTTTCTTCATCTGTAAAATGGAGTTTGACTAGGTGATATCTGAGGTTTTTCCAGTTCTAAATCGATAACCCTATGGTCCTAGGTGGTCTTTTAAAATAAGAGTCATTTTACTAGTATCTAATTAAGCCTCACTCTTGGGGAATTCTCTCGGTCTTCATTTTTTTAATATCATAATAAGATAAAATATATGATATAAATTATAATGTAAAAAATATAAAGTGATAATAATGTATTATATACACTTTTTTACCCATAATTTTAAGTATTGCAATACTTAAAATTTCTGAGGTACTCATAATTTATTTCCATACTTGGTAATTGTTTAAAGAAATAAATGCCACATCTTATAATACTATCAAAATTACTTTGAATTAATTACAATATCCATTAGGGAAAAGTTATTGTTAATCAATAAAATGACAATAACAGAAATTGGTTATAAGAGAGCAAATAGCAAGCATAAGAAACATCCCTTAAAACTCCTCTAGAGAGGATTGTTTGTCTTGAAAATTTAAATACCGAGTGCCATAAGCTTAATTCTCAGAATAAATGATTAGATAAAGGAACAAACAGAAGAAAAAATATGCTTGGATGATGAACATGAAAAGTCATGACAATTTTATAGTAATTAAGTCCCTTTCTTCCACAGATGTTGATGAGTGTGCAGAAAACTTCAATCTTTGTGAGAATGGTCCGTGCTTGAATATCCCTGCTACATTTCATTGTGAATGTGAGATGGGCTTCACTCCAGGGTCAGATGGCAAATTCTACCAAGGTAGGCCAGTAGTATCCCAACTCCATTTGAAAGTTTAGATTGGTTGTAATAAAGAAAGCCACAGTAAGCAGCTGAAATGACCTCAACCTGGAAGCAGGTAAAGACATTCATTCCAGCATGGATTATTTTGCATTGTAAATAATGATGAAGCTAGCATTCATATCTCAAAATTTTCCTGAATTGGAGCTAATTTGCTTCATTCTTTCTTGTCTTTGCTTTGTTTTATTTCATTTAGTCAATTCTCATTTGCTGGTGGTGTTAATTGTTTTGTTTTTACTTACTAGAAAAATTATTCAACATTTTTTCATCAAATGGAAGGTAGTCTACACCAACTACTAGTACATATTTCAAAATTTCAACTACTTATTTTGGGTAGTATCTTCATATTTCCTTTGGTCATGTGATTGTCTGAGTTTCATCCAGGATCGTGCCTTTTGGCTAATAATAATCCCATTCTTGCTTTAAATTGTGATGTCTCTCACTTCCTAGAATACAATTTTTATTCCCAAGGAGTAATGGTTTGGATTTTCTTTTAAATTATATACATAATGCATATTGATGCAATGTAGAAATCTTTTTTTTCCTCTCAAAATTTTAAATAGGAAACTAGCTAGTGGAATTTTTTTTATCAATTTTTGCCCCAGTCTTTTTCAGGGAAGAAGATCCCAATATCTGGAGCAGCTTCACTTCTTTTGGGGAAGTATTTATGAAATGATATAAATAATTCTTATATCTTCAGGTCTTGATAAATTAAATTGTTCGTTGACAGACTGAAAACATGACTATAAAATTTATTCCCATTATATACAGTTTCAGTTACTGGTAAATAAAATATATAGAAAAGTGACTTACAGTTTACAAAATATTATCTCATTTTGGATTTTTTTTATCAAAGTGAGCTACTCAACATGATCTGGACCTACCTGCTAATTTTGCTGTAGTTAAAAATGGTCATTCTTTAAAAAAAATAATTTATTTATTTATTTTTAGCTTTCACTGTTCACTTCCATAAGATTTTGAGTTTCAAATTTTCTCCCCATATATCCCCTCCTTCAGTCCCAAGAAGGCATGCAATATGATGCAGGCTCTACATATATATTCATATTAAACATATTTTCATATTAGTTGTGTTGTAAAGAAGAATTAGAACCAATGGGAAAAAACCATGAGAAGAAACAAAACAAAAAAAGACAGAGAACAAATAGTATGCTTCAATCTGCATTCAGACTCCATGGTTCTTTTTCGGGATGTGGACAGCATTTTCTATCCTGAGTCATTTTGGAATTGTCTTCAATACTTTCATCGCTAAGCAAAGATAAATCTATTAAAGTTAGTCATCACACAAGGTTGTTGTTACTATGTAAAATGTTCTGGTTCTGCTCATTTCAGTCAGCATCAGTTCATGTAAGTCTTCCCAGGTTTTTTTGAAGTCCACCAGCTCATCATATCCCATTACATTCAATAATAAATACCATAATTTGTTCAACCATTCCCCAACTGATGGGCATCCCCTCATTTTCCATTTCTTGGCCAAAACTAATAATTTTTAACCCCTTTGGGAATAAACTATTGTGAAAGACTAGGAGGTTCTATTAGTCTCAACATATGGCCAACTTAAGAAAGCCTTATTTTTAAGTTCTAAGAACATAAAGATAATTGTTTTAGAAAAATTTAGTCTCTTTTTTACTTATGTGTACACCTATGCACATACATGAATGCACAAGTTACTACGTCGTATGTCATATACACTAATTTTGATGTAGCTACAGAAAAATATTCTCATATTTATTAATATTCAGTGAACTGAGTTTCTAGCTACAATTAAACAAAAATACTTTGAAGACACTTGAAATTATGAGATAGGAGGGACTCATGTATGATTTTAGGAACAAAAACTTTTTTCTAATGACCACAGTCAAAAGATTTATGTACCTAATTATTAAGGTACAAAAGGTATCCTGCTCTGGTTGAATACAACTCAAACAAACTATACAATAAAAAGGATTAAAATTAAATTTAGAAATAATGCTTTATAATTTTAAATATTGCCCAAAAGAATTTTTTGTTTTATGCATTTGTTCATTCCCTTACCATATCTTTTCATGTTCTATGCACCCAATGCTTTATTAAGTACTTCTAATTAAGAATTAAAAGGTTCTTTTAAAAAAAATTTTTGAACATAGCACCTTTAAATGTTTTCCATTTAATTTTGATCTAGTCAAAAATTGCTTTCCTTTTTAAAGACATGATTAATTTTTGGTATCTGATTAATATTAAAATTTAATTGTAGATAAAATATCCTAATATAATTTTTCCTGGTAAATCATTAAGTTTAGCAGTAGGTAGGGGAGAAATTTGAGTAGATGAATAAAATATACAATGAATTTATATTACTACCAAAATTTTATCTGTTCCGGGCAAATCATGTAATAATGTATATTTTACCATGTCTTTAGATATTGATGAATGCTCATTCCAGAATATCTGTGTCTTTGGAACATGTAAAAACCTTCCAGGAATGTATCATAGTATCTCTGATGATGGCTATGAATTGGATAGTACAGGTGGAAACTGTTCAGGTCTGTCAATTATCTAAATATAGAAGTTTCTTCTAAAGATAGTTGATTATGTATTAGTGCATGTGAATACTTGATGCCAGATATAAGAAATGCTAACAATGTAATTATATAGTTCTTTAGCCTTTCACACCTTACCAACAGCCCAGTGAGGTTGGGATTGCAGTATTATTACCCATTCTTTGAAAATGAGGCTCAGAGAGGTTGCACACGTTAGAATAATGATGATAATGAGAATGAAGCAGTAACAAAATAGTTAGCATTTCCATAGAGCTTTAAAGTTTGCAAAGTGTTTTATAAATATAAACCCTGAGAGATAGATGCTGTTACTATTCCCATCTTACAGATGAGGAAACAGAGGCACATACCAGAGGTTAAGTGACTGTCTCAGGGCCATACAGTTTGTTTCAGAGGCTGGATTTTTTTCCTGAATCCAGATCCAGCAGTCTTATTTGCTGTGGCTCCTAGCTGTCTTGACACAAATCTGTTTCTCCTGATTACAAGTTATTTTGGAGTCTATTGGACCAATTAGAAAACTGTTACAGTAGTTCAGGTGAGACAGGCCTGAACAGTGACTGTATAAATGGAGAGAAGGGGAGATCTATAAAAGATAACTAGACCTCAGATTACATATGTAGGATGAATTTGAATGAAGAGTCAAGAATGACACCGTATTTGTAAACCTAGGTGACTAGAGAATGGTGGCATCTTCAGTAGTAACATAAGAGTTAGAAAGAGAGGAAGGTTTAAAGGGAAAGATAATGGTCTATTTGTTATTGGACATGTTGACTTGGAAATGTCAGTGCTACATCTAATTTGAAATGTCCTGTAACCAGTTGATGTAGGATTGGAACTCATCAACGACTAGGGATGTATATATAGATCTAGATGTTACTTGCATAGTGATTATAATCAAACTATTAGGAGCTTATGAAGTTGTCCAATGAGAGAATGTAGAGAGAGATGATAAGGGGATCCTGAGAAGATCCTTAGATCATACCCTGTTTAGTAAGCATGACCAAAATTAAGATATTGAATGAGATTGAGAAAAAACAGTCTAGACATGTAGAAGAACCAAGAAAGAACAATCACAAAGCACTAGAGAAGAGAGAGTACCCAGGGGAGGAGTGATTAGTATTGTCAAAGATTGTGCAAAAATCGAGGATAAAAAGTGAAAAAAAGCCCTCTTGATTTAGTAATTAAGATATCATTGATAATTTTGAAGAGGCAAATTTCAGTTGAATCATTTGTTCAGAAGCCAGGTTTCAGAAGTTTTAGAACTATGTGAGAGAAATAAAGCACATACCATTGATAGTTTTCCAAAGGACCTTAGCCATGATGGAAAGTATCACAGCTAGTAGAATGGTTGCAAACAAGTATATTTTAAGGATTGAGAAGATACGAGCATGTTTTAGGTAGCAGAAAGGAACCAGTAGATAAACAGAGATGAGATGAAAGAGTGGACATGACAGTGGGGCAATTTCCTGGAGAAAACAGGAGACATTTAAAGAGGTTTATCTTGGCAAGGGAAAGAGCTAGCTACTTTTTGATCTGAGAGAGGAACGGAGAGGTAGAGGAGAAAGAAAGGGGGAAGAAAACAATCATTTGTAACACCAACTATGTGTCAGGCACTGTACTAAGTGATTTTATTTTACAAATATTCTCTTATTTGATCCTCACAGCAACACTGTGTTGTTCGTCTTGAAGAGGGGATAGAAAGGTTTGAAAAAGCTGCTTTGGGGAGAGGGATTTTGAATAGACTAAGGAGGTGTAAAAAGATTGCCATGTTGTAGAGGGCTCAGTTTAGGTTTTTATTATAAATTTTTACTCAACACTCAGCAGGATTTCTTGATTTCTCTGACTTAATTTAGCTGGACTTAAATAGGAAAGGGTACGAATGATGAGATTAATCCATTCTTATAGTTTGGCAGAGTATGATTAATGATAATGGATAATAAATGTATTAAAAATAAAATGTAATATAGGGTTGAACTGATTCATCAGAATTGAAATATGGAAAGAAGGAGTGGTTAGCTATTGCAAGGAGTGATGGCTTGGAGAAAAAAAGCTACTTAAGAGTAAAGAAATTAGAGGTCATTCCAGGAACAAAGGACAGGTCTAAGGATCAGAAGGTATAGGGAATGATCAAATTAAAAAAGATTATGAGCAAATAAAAAAATTTGGAGCACATTAACATAAATAGAACAATTGTGAGTGATGGTAAGATAAAGGGGATGACCATCTTTGTGGTTGAGCTACAGGAAAGGAGTAGGTCATAGAAATTTAATAGAATGAGTAACTGGAAAGTTAGGGTATTTGAGGGAGTATTTATCTATCTACGTCTATCTATATGCAAATATGAATACATACATATATATGCATACATACAAATGTAAATCTAAGATAGGAATGGGAAGGAGGAAGGAAAGGGAGAAAAGAATGAACACTACTATGTGCCCTCCACTGTGCCAAGTGCTTTTTTTTTTTTTTTAACAAATGTCTTATTGGATCCTTACAACAACTGTGCAAGGTAGGTGCATTTCACAGTTGAAGAAATTGAGACGGAAAGGTCAGGTTATGTGCTTTGCCTAGGATCTCATAGCTAGTAAGTGTCTAAAACCATATTTGAACTCAAGTCTTCCTGACTGCAAGTCCAATAATCTGTGCCATCAACTGCCTCTGGAGTAAAAGGGGAAGTAGTAAAGAAAGATGTCTGAGTGGTGTATACGTGCGTATGAATGTGTGTTTGTATATATGCATACATACATGCAAAACCTTAAAATCCCCTAATGTTAAGGCAAGAGTTGAGGTAGAGAGCAAGACTGTAAGAAAGATCTTAAACTTACTAAGGAAAGAAGAACAACATCCTGAGGACTGATAAATAATAGCCACCAGGATCTTAATAGAAAGATAATTTGGATGATGTAAACATCAAAGGAAGAGATATTGCTAAATAATTATGGCAGAGGGAGAGTCTAAAAATGTCAGTGGAGAACAAAGAGCCTTCTTCTGCAAACTTACAAAACATACACTTGACCTTATTCAAGAGTTTTAAAAAATCCATTTTCTCATTGAAGTTATAGAAAAGCAAATTACATTTCACTTAATATTACATACTTGATCCTTCAAAATTGTTTATTGTATTAACATGAAAGTTTTATAGTCTTTTCTGTACCTTGTCCTTCCTCATTCAGTTAAAACTCTGTCAATAATTGAAACTAATTTGGAACATCAATCTATATGGGACATTTAAGAATTAAAACTTGAATTAAAATGTTTTTCTTCTAGATGTTGATGAGTGTGCCAATCCCATCAATTGTGTTAATGGTCTCTGTGTCAATATGCCTGGTCAATTTGAATGTAACTGTCCACCAGACTTTCAACTAAACCCAACTGGTGTAGGTTACGTGGGTATGTATAATTTATAGGAAAAAACAAAAATAAATGGAAACAATATATTAGAACGTATTCTAATGTATCCTTTTTGGAGACAATTTTTAAAATACATAATTTAAATTAATTTTCCCCTGATTCTTATTAGCTGATAGTAAAATTTATTAAATATTCAGCAGGGACAACCATTTTCATTTCCCTTTTGGGGTGTTTAATATTCTTTCATTCACCTAATTGAGGGAGAAAGATGAGAAAACAGTAATGATGATGATGATGATGATGATGATGATGATGATGATGATGATACTTTATAATTGTGAGATGGTTTACCATTTATAAAATATTTCATGTATATATCAATCTCATTTGATCCTTGTTATAATCCTCTAAAGGGAAGTAGGTAGATGTTTTCATGTTTATTTTCTAAATGAGAAAACTGAGTTTGAGAGAAGTGAAATAACGTGTCCATAGTCAACAGCCTAGTAAAGGAAATATGTCTGAAATATGCCTGCTGAATTTCAATATAGAGCTTTTTCTACTACATCCTATTGCCTTTGAATGAGGGAATAAGATGAATTAGTCAGGAAAATATTAACAAATAGATAAAAGAGATTGAACCAGAGGAGGAAATGATAGAATTATATTTAAAATTATATCATATTATATTGTGCTATTGTATTAATTATAATTGTATTAAAGATAGGAAAGTATAATTATATTAAAGATATAGGTTAAGATAGATATCTTCATAAGATATAGATAAGGATCTTTTACATTAAAATATTGAATATTAATTCATATTGTTAATTATATTAAATCATAATTACGTTAAAGATAACATCTTTATTTTTGATCCACATTTCTTTGAAAACTCTTTGAAAAGATTGGTCTTTCTAAAGCTTTACTCCATCATTCATTCTTATTGCTCGTATTCCTACTAGGTTGTATTTACCTAGAGGAGTTTTTCAGTTAGAATGAAAGGAACTAATAAAGTGGTCAAAAAAGAAGGATGTTCCATGCCTTTGCAGAACTGCTGCTTCCTACTATTCTCAATGACTTCGTTCTTGTGTTTATTATAGTGTTATTTATCTTGATATGAAAAGTAAGAAATACTTTCAACCATGAATCATAAATTAGACACATTTTAGAATTTTTAGGAAATGAATACTTTTATAATTTTCAAAAACATTTTCAAATTTCAAAGAAATATATTTTAGCCATTGTTAACTTTATTTTTAGTTCCAGTTTCCCAAGTCTTTACATTCTTTGCTCTCTCAAAGTTTATATAAACTGCCTTTCCTATAGCAGATATCTGAAATGTAAAGTTCCTATCTGAAGTGTAAAGTATTAATGTTTGTTGAAAAGATAATGTGTGAAGAATTTCAGGATCCAAAAGGAAAGAGTATAGTGCAGATTATTTGAACATTAATAGAAGCATAAAATCTCCCTGATTTTATGTAGAAAACTAAGAAAGAGGAATTAGGTGAAAAGTTGAGAAAACAACTCACAAATCCATCATCATATGGTTACGTGGATGTGATTAGGCAGTAATTAGGAGCTTCTAGTATCTGAAATCTTTTTGAGGTTACTTAATCCAAAAAGAGCAGAGTACTTAAAAATTTTCTGTTTCCCAAATGAAGTTTATTCCTTTGAAAGATAAGTGACTATTCTAGATAACAAATAATCAATGATCATTACAAATTATGGGATTATTAGGGGAAGTAACCATCCCAATTTACATTCTATATTAGAGGAAAGAAAAACAAGATATGTGCTCTTGATTTTAGGAGATTGTATTTCAAAGCATGTAGAGGAAAGATAGGATCCTATCAACAAAAATTTTTCAGTGGACATCAGTTCAGAAGGAAAATGGGAACAAAAAACTGTTTCACCTAAAATAGGGAAAATAAGATAAAAGAAAGACCAGTACTTCTGCTGAGGATGAATGGGATGAAGCTGAGATTTTCAAGACATGTTTTGCTTCTGTTTTTACAGCCAAAAGGACTAAAAAAGACATAACAAAAATATCTAATATGTTGAAAGCCAAAGCAACTAGAGACATTTCAAGAGACTACCTAGCAACCCTTAATAACATCAGATCTTTAGGTCTAAATGAACTACATTCTTGATTGTTGAAAGAACTGGCAGGTATTATTTCTGAGGTCACTATCAGTGACTTTAGAAAGTTCATGGAGAGCAAAAGAGATACTGAAGGACTGGGGAAGAGCAAATGAGCTTGTCTTCAGTAATGAGAAGAGAGTTGAGTCTTCAAACTATAGGGCATTGAGTTTAACTTTTAAACCTGGCAAAATACTAAAACATATTAAGACAATGGTGGTTACTAGTCATATACAAAGTAATGGTGATTGCAAATGGACAGCATGACCTCTTCAAGAATAATTATTTCATATTAATCATTTTTGACATGGTAGATTAGAAGATATAGATATGATTTACCAATATTTTAGGAAAGCGTATAGCATATTCTCTTGTGTTATGGAAAAAATGCAGAAATGTAGACTAGATGACAACCTAATTTGGTGGAGTAGGAACTGTTTGAATAGATTGAATGTTCCAATGTTTTGCTATAGACTCTGAAGGAGAACTCTTGAGATTGATCCAGAATCTATTTGGTCCTAGGCTGAGAAGTTTATCACTAACAGAGGAGCTACAATGCTTGATGAGAAAATTTAAAAAAAAAAAAGCAAAAAGCAAAACCTGGACATATGAAAAAGATTTGGGGATAAGGAGAAGTGTCTGGCTCTAAATTATGTAGGTCAACAATTCCCATCAAAAATAGGCTACATTGAGAGATAATGTTCAAGGTTAGGGAAGCCCTAATTCTGTTGTGTTCTGTCTCAGTCAAACCTCATTTGGAATACAAGTTTGGAAACACTATGTAAAGAATATTGCTAAGCTCAAGCACATCTAAAGAAGGATTAACTAGGTGATTAAGGTAATTCTTGTCATTCAAAGGTGGATTTAAATGACTGGGAATTTGACGTAGAAAACAGACACATTATGTGGAGTTGAAGAATTGTCACGTGAAAGAGGAAATAAATTTGATCTATTTGACTCCACCAAGACTAATGCATTAATGGTAAATGCTCGATATAAGGACAAAACTAATGATAATGATAACTATTTCATTGTGAGATGGACACCTCAGAAGTTAGTAGGTACATTGTAGAAGGTTTTTTTTTTCCAAGTTCAGTTATATTAGATGACTTAAGAAGTTTTTTCCAGCTTCTCATGAAAGAAACATTAATGTTTGTAGTATTCGTTCATCCACTACCAGTAATTATAAGTTACTATATTGTTCTATAGACAATCAAGTTGGTAATTGCTACCTGAAATTTGGTCCCCATGGGGAAGTGTTTTCCTGCAATACTGAGACTGGTGTTGGAGTTAGTCGTTTCTCATGCTGCTGCTGTCTGGGAAAGGCCTGGGGAAATCCCTGTGAGAGCTGTCCACCTGTGAACAGCAGTAAGTATAAATATCATTTTAAAATTTTTCTGAATGTAGCAACTGTCACGTTTGAGATTTTAACAAAAGGGAAAACTGAGGTAGACCTCCATGTAAAATAACATGTGTTAGAAGGGGCATGCTATCTGTCAATAAATGGGTCAGTGGATTGCCTCTATTTATGCCAAGGATCCAAGAATAGAACAGGGTAGAGGACATCATGGGACTGAAGACAACATGATTGGTTATAAAGTTGAGGAACAGGGAAAAATAAAACGTGATTGATGGGAAATTTGGTAATGGAGGCTATCAACAACCCCTCCTTCTCTCATGACACTAAGACACTTTGATTGTTTGAGTACAAGTGTGAGATAGCAGCCCAGTCATTTGGAGAGAAAGCCGTACATTGTTGAAGGATAGCTTGGTGGAATAAAGATATCAGGTCCAACTCCCTTTCTGTTCACATGCATTCTCCAAAGTGAGTTAAATTCCATGAGCAGGAGTGCTGGATTTTGAAACATAACCCATTATAGATCAGCCGAACTCTGAACCAAGTTCAGAGGCAAAGAATCATAACTTAAGAAGTTACAGAACAAAATTAATTAATTGTAAATAGGTCAATAAGAAAATGATATGAGATTGATCTTAATTTTCTCACAATCTTTTGGAAACAGATCCCCACAGGCAGCAAGCGCCAATAAAAAACAAAAAGAGTAAAAGGAAATCTGAAAAGTTAGTCTTACTTTAGTCCTTGTGTATGTTGAATGATTGTGTGAATGTCAATGAAATAACATTGGACTGATGTCAAGAGTAACTTAATGTTGTACTGAATGACCTAGATTTTAAATAATTCTCAAAAAACAACTCTCAGACTTACAAATTTTAATTATGAAATGGAATGGACTACTTTTGGCACAGTCCTACAAACTTTTTTTATCATTCATTTAATAGTCTTCAAACAGTTTGGCACCAAAGTTCCAAGGGCAATGTAATATTTTCACTGAAAAAATAAAAGTTCATATTTTTCCTCCTCAAAAATTAAAAAAAAAAAAGATGACAGAATTTTCTGGAACAGGATAAACCTACCTTTACATCCATATTGACTGAAATGTTTCTGTTTGCAAAAAGGAAATTGAATTCTTATCATTTTTTAAGTTTCTGTACTAGAGTAAGATATATTAACCAGAACCCAGTATAAATCACAATGCTAACTTCTTCATAGTCTCATAGATAAATCTTTATTTTATCTTTTCTTAAACTGTGTTATTCTGTTTTGAAATTAATTTCCTTCTTGAAGTTAGTCACAGAATGCTTTATCTTTAAATTCTTTTAAGTTCTTATATTGACATAAGCTCCAGGCCACTTTCTTTTACACAGTACACAGCTTTTGTTTACAAAGGGGAAAAGATGTTTTTTCTTTCTCTTTTATTTCTATTACATGCATATAATTTATAAAGATGTAACACTTTTAAAAGTAGATTTTTGGAGAGTCAAGATTACATGACCAGTACCATGGTATATTAATTGCTTTCTTGGAAGCATTCAACCCTTCAAAAAAGAGAAATTATGAGCCAGATTTAGAGTAATTACAGCTTAAATCCACAGGAGAAAGAATATAAGGACCCTGGAGAGTTAAAAATCAATATAAATTAACCCCAAAGGTCTGTATCTAATCCTCAAAGCACTCAACACCCCATCTCCCACTAACCTTTATGAGTTTCAGGAAGAACACAATTAGAAGGTTTGTGGTTTGTGCAGAAGGTTTGTCCCCCAGCCCCACAGTCCCCACTGCTGTGGAAACTCTTTCAAGACAACTTCCTTCTCTTCCCTCACTCAAAAAAATTATTAGACCTAATCTTGATTTCTTGTTAATGCCAATTTTAGACCTAATCAAATTCCCTGGATTCTCTAAAATTCAATCAGTCCACTTTTAGCAACTTAATTGCTTGAGGGGAATTTGTCTTGGTCAAAGGGTATTGGGTCACCCTGAACATTGAGCACCTCTAATTGTCAGTTATCAGAGACAATGAGCAATATATACGTACTGGCTCACAGGACTCCTTCAAAAATTCCTTTTGATTTGTTCACATCAAGCTGCACCCGGTGAGTAGATGCAATGAGTTCTCAGTCTTAGGCATTATCAAGAAGCTACATGTATATTGAGAGTTGATTTCAAAAGTTTAACCTCAGAATACCGGAAGAAACTATTCCCTATGAACATGTCAAAACTCATTGTTTCCAGTCTGAGGAACAGTGTAAAAATTAGTAAACAAATGGAACACTGCCCGGAGTATCAAAAATCAACAAAGCTCATTCAGAATACCTGTTCAACCCAAAGTGTGGAATCTTTTCAAATTCCTAGATCCTTTAAGGACCTTTCTGAATTCATTTAAACCCAAAACAATGAGGAATTACCGAGGCAAAATTAATCTCAAAGCCCACACATGGGATGCTCAGGATGAAATATCGTCTTCTATTTACCAAGTCACCAACAGCATAAGAATAGTCAACTATCATTTATTTAGCTCCTGCTATGTTCCAGGCTCTGAAGTAAGTACTGGGGATACAAAGAAAGGTGCTCTTAAGGAGCTCGTTATCTGCTAAGATACACAGAATGCAGACAACTATGAAGAGACAAGGTATGGACAAGTTATTATGAACAAACAAGGATAAATGGGGAGTAACTGCAGAGGCAAAGAATCAGGACTAAGGAAGAAGGCAAAAGGGATCTTGCAGAAATTGGAACTTTGGTTGAGACTAGAAGGAAATCAGGGAAATTAGGAAGTAGAGATAAGGAAGGAAAGAATTCCAGGCATGTGGGACATCCATTGAAAATGCTACAAATGAGATGAAGGAACATGAAGAACATCAAAGAGGCCAATGTCATCAGACTGAAGAATATATAGAGGGAAGTAAGGAAAGGTAGGAAGGGTCCAAGTTATAAAGAGCTTTAAAAAGCCAAGATGATTTTATTGAAATAATAGGGAGTGACTAGAGTTTACTAACTAGGGGTAGGAGGTAAATATAGTCAGATCTGCTTTTTAGAACCATCAATTTGACAGCTGAGTGGATGATTGATTTGAGTTTGAAGAGACTTGAGGTAGAGAGATCAATTCACAGGCTATTGCAGTAGTCTAGGTGTGAGGTCCAAGAGAGCCTGTGAGGAGTCTAAGGACAGAAGACAGGGTTTTCCAAAGGTAGAAATGACAGGACTTGGCAACAGATTAGATATGGAGGATGAGAGACAGGTGTTGAGGATGATACCTAAGTCATCAACCTGGGTCCCTGAGAAGATAACTGTCAAACATAAACTAGGTAGAGGGATGGGTTTGGGGGACAGTTTTGGTTATATCTAGATTAAGATGTCTACAGCACATACAGTTGAAGTAAGAGATGTGAGACTGGAGTATGGGTTAGCATTAGACAAGAAGTTCTAAAAGTCATAGCATAGATATAATTGAATCCAACGGAGCTGATATCAGTAAGTAAAAGAGTAAAGGAAGAGGAGAGAAGGTGTGATCAAGATCCATCAAAGGAGTGGTCCTACAAGTAAGAGGAAAACCAAGAGAGAATGATGACAGAGAAAAACTAGAGAGAAGAGACGAAGCAGAAGAGGAAGATGGATGGTAAAGGCTTCAGAAAGGTCAAGAAGATTGAGGACTACAAAGAGCTGTAGGAATACCTGCCAGCATCCATGGGATGGCATTGACAGAGACAGGAAGGAGGCAGAGGAGTTCTTGGATCAAAGAGCATCTGTAGACAAGCAAAAGCAAGAAACAGATCCCAATATAAAGGAGCAATTCACATTGTGGCAGATTCAGAAAGACAAGGCAGATGGACTCCTTTCCAAAGTGAATGCTTTACATGAGGGTCGAACTATAATTTAAATGTACTGTTTTTTTCTCTGCAAGAGATGGAGATCTGTTAGATTATGGGAGTTGCCTTGGTTGTTCATTGTGTTCAGGAGTGACCTTTTTGCATTTTTTTGTTCCTTAAATAAAGCCAGTTCTATATTAAAAAAAAAAAAAAAAGAAAGATGAGAACTGAGAAAAGGCTTTAACATTTGGAAACTAAGAGTACTGCACTTGGGTTTCATTGTTATGGGTAACTCCTGAGTAAGATAACTCTACCAGTGCAGGTCAGCAAATTCTCTGCAACTTCTACTCTTTAGGGTTGCCTTGAGTACTGAGGTGAGAAGAAAGGAAGATTTTACTTCAGTAAGGATGGGGGGTCTTAGAGTCAGAACTTGAACCCAAGTTTTCTTGGCTTTGAAGCTGGCTCTCTATATACAGTGTCACATCCCTATTAAGTAACTTAAAAATGACTTCCTTTTGGAAGCAGCCACTGTAACCTAGGAGATGAGTAGCCTATTTTATGAACCACAGTCAGCTCATGTTGCTCCAAGAGCTAGTTTCAGAGATTGTCTCAGGATGTTCTTAGCACTTTGGATTGTTACACAGCATTAAAAAAGATAAGGAGAGAAAATCACAAGTAGGAAGCACAATGTCTGTCACCACTTTCTGAGTACAAGGAGTACAATATCTTATGGTTGCTGAGAATGTGTTAGCCCTCAATAAGTGTCCCAGGATGGTGTGACAAATCAGAATCCCTGAATTCAATAATGAAGAAAATAAGAAGAAATGCTCAGAATTTATAATACAATGAAATGTCAAGAAAATCCACAGATCAACTCCAGAAAAAGAAGGAAAAGCTTAAAATTCCAAGATTAATTTTAGTTAAATATAATTTCCTATACACCCAAATGTGTTTATAAAATACAGGAAACCAAGAGAAATACCTTCTATTATAAAGGAAACAAAAAATTGATGTCATGAGAAATTGAAGAATAGCATTCCAAGTAGCATTGGAAGCCAAGCTGTAGCACCAGTGATGTGCCCTGAGAATCTGAGCTTAATCATCAAAGGAAAAACAAGATGGAGAAAGAAATTGAAGCATTTAAAGTATTTCTGACAAAAAAGACCAAAATATAAGTGAGCAGAATATTGAACTTGGAAACACCCCAGAAAAGAGAAACATTCAAATGGCAAGCAGGCTCAACTAGAAGAATAAAAGCAGTTATCTTCTAGGAGGTCTGGTCTTTTTGTTTGTTGTTGTTTTTAAATAAGAGAGGGCAAGAAGGAGGGAGGAGAGATCATTAGTGGGATAAAGAGATGAGAAATTAAAAAAACAGAAGTAAAATTGGAAAAATGGAATTGAAGAGCCATGGAAACCTCTTGATTCCCTTCTCTGTCCCCTTATTGGTGAATACACACACATACACACACACACACAAGTATATGTTGTTCAGTTGTTTCAGTCACGTCAAACTCTTTGTGACCCATTTGGGGATTTTATTGGGTAAAGATATTTGAGTGATTTGCCATTTTCTTCTCCAGCTCATTCTACAGATGAGGAAAATGAAGCAAATAAGGTTAAGTGATTTGCTCAGGGTCACACAGCTAATAAATGTCTGAGACCAGATTTGAACTAAGAGAGATGAGTTTTCCTGACTCTAGACCCACTATGCCACCTTGCTGCCTCAATATATTTTATGGAACAGAGTTGCAGAATTGAAGGGTCATAAACAAGGAGAGGAGAGATAGAAGGACAGAAGGAAATGGCTGATGCATTTGTACTAAGTCCAATGTTGAACCATGGAGGGATGGTGATTGCAGTCTCCTGGCAATAGGAATCTGGGAAACTAGAAGGGAAGGTCTCACTTCAATAAGTGTTGGAGGTCCCTCTTTTAAGTACACTCATGAGAGAGGAACTGTATATTTATAATATAAGACTGGCTTAATCTGGAGGGAGCTGGTCCATTTGAAATCCACGTTCTCTGAGAAAGTGTTGTGCCTCCTTAAGCAGCATGTGGCTCAGGAAAAAGGAGTAAACTTTAAGGGGCAACTGGCAGCCAGAATGGTGAATATGTAGACCCAGAAGTGAGATGGCATAGCTCCTCTTGTCCAGAGACTTGATCATAGTGAAGTCAGGGGTCATATCATTTGGGATGAATAATAATTACTATTACATGGTACTGACAAATTGATACTTCTAGGAAGAAGACATGGCAGAAAAAAAGGGCTAAATAGGCATGATATGTAAAGGTGATGATATAGAAGTTAGTAAGTGTCCCTCAGGATTCTGGTCATGTGCCCTCTTCTCCCTCTACAGTATTTCACTTGGTGATCTCATCACCTTCCCAAGGACTTAACTACATCTCTATTTTGATGAATCTCAAATCTCCCTATTCTGCCCTAACCTTGATATTGCTTTTCTATCTCATATCTCCAACTGCCTTGCAGACATCTTAAATATCTAGTAGACATCCTTAACACATCCAAAACAAAATTCATTGTATTTTCACCTGAACTCTCCCTACCTTTTATCTTCCCTGTTACTGTAGAGAGTAGCACCATCTTCCCAGTTTCTCAGACTTGCAACCTAGGCATTAATACACAACTCCTCACTCTCTCACTCCCCACCCCCACAGCCAAGCTGTTGCCAAGGATTATAGATATCACCTCTGTATCCTCTCTCAAGAGGTAGCTCCCTTTTCTTCTCTGACACTGCCACCTCCCTAATGCAAATCCACACAACCTAACACCTTGACTATGGCAGTAGCCCACTGGTGGGTCTTCCTGCCTCAAATCTGTCCCTGACCCAATTAATCATTGGACACCTAGTATGATTTTTCTGAAATGCAGATTCAACCATGTCACTCCTCTACTCAAAAAACTCCACTGGCTCCCTATAGCCTACAAGATCAAATTTAAATGCTCTGTTTGACATTCAAAACTCCTAATAACCTAGGATCTTCCTAAATCATTACAACTGATTCCCACCATATACTCTGATTAGTCCCTCTGGATGCCTGGCTATTCTAGGACACTTCATTTCTCAACTCTAGGCAATTTCTCTGTCTCCCATGCCTGGACTGCTCTCTCTAGCTCTACTGACTGGCTTCCTTGGCTTGCTCTCTAGGCTCAATTAAAATCCCAAACTTTCACAGGAAGCTTTTACTAAACCTTCATAATTCCAGTGCCATCTCTCATAATTATGTCCTATTTATCCTGTGTATAGCTTGCTTTATATGTATTTGTTTACATATTGTCTACCCCCATTACAATGTTAACTCTTTCAGGGCAGGGACTGTTCTTTGCCTCTTCTGAATCCTCGGTACTTATCACAGTGCCTGACATAGAGTAGAGACTTAATATATATTTATTAATTGATTGATAGTTACAAGAATGAGCTCAGCCATGGTGCTTCAGAAGATTTGGCTTTATAAGGAGCACAGAGAGGAGTAAGAAAGGAATAAGGTTATAGTAGAAT